>NC_082637.1:32826554-33469054 GCF_030936135.1 Gavia stellata | reverse complement strand
GAAGACTCAGTTTCTTTTTTTGTATATGTTACTACCTTTTTTTGTGTTTTGTTCCAGTTCGACGGGTCCCACCGAGGTTCTCTATCCCCCCCACCAATCATGAGATCATGCCTGGCGGGAGTGTAAATATCACGTGTGTTGCGGTGGGGTCACCAATGCCATATGTGAAATGGATGCTAGGAGCAGAAGATTTGACACCTGAGGATGATATGCCAATAGGGAGGAACGTCCTTGAGCTTAATGATGTCAGGCAGTCTGCAAACTATACTTGTGTTGCTATGTCTACTCTTGGTGTTATAGAAGCAATAGCGCAGATAACTGTCAAAGGTATATCCCAAGCACGTATATTTGGACGTAGTTCAGTCTTTTCTTTCATTCATTGCCATATTCTGAGCAAATATATTGTACTGAAAGGGACCAAATGCCTCTTACCCTCTTAAATCAGGAGGGTAAATACTCCAGCCAATCACTGGCATAAGACAAAATACAGATTCAGACAGCAATACTACTAATAAATAAGTTAATATATCATAATTTGATTTTTAGAGTTGCTGGGTGTCCAAGTATCATGTTCAATGAGTAACTGGAAACTAGATGTTCCAAAAATATCTGAAAATTAAACTATAATGATGCATTGTCTGTCTATAAGATTCCTCTTCTGCATATATTTACAGGATCCATTACGAAAGTCAGTATCAATTTATATCAAATAAACTGTACACTACAAAACTTGAAGACTTTCTGGAGTAAATCGTAATTGCCAAAAGCTTGCTCTGAACACATCACACCTTCTTTCCATTCCAATCTTCCTGTTTTGTTTTTGTTGTTGTTGTTTGTTTGTTTGTTTTGGGCTTTAAGCTGCTTATTGTAATAATTAACGACTCCTGTTACATACTACTAACTATTTTTTGGCATTTATCTTTAGCCTTACCCAAACCTCCTGGAACACCTGTGGTGACAGAAAGCACAGCAACAAGCATAACATTGACTTGGGATTCTGGAAACCCTGAGCCAGTTTCTTACTACATAATCCAACACAAACCCAAAAACTTGGAGGAGCCATATAAAGAAATTGATGGGGTGGCCACAACACGTTATAGCGTGGCTGGCCTAAGCCCATATTCAGAGTATGAATTTCGGGTAGTTGCTGTAAATAACATTGGGCGAGGGCCACCCAGTGAGCCTGTGTCAACAAGGACTTCAGAGCAAGCACCTTCAAGTGCACCACGCAATGTGCAGGCCCGTATGTTGAGCTCTACCACCATTTTGGTACAGTGGGAAGAACCTGAGGAACCTAATGGACAAATACAAGGTTACAGAGTTTATTACACCATGGACCCTACTCAACATGTCAACAGCTGGATGAAGCACAATGTGGCTGACAGCCATATTACCACTATTGGGAATCTGGTACCCCAGAAGACATACTCTGTGAAGGTTCTTGCTTTTACTTCTGTTGGGGATGGACCACTTTCTGGTGACATTCAAGTCATCACTCAAACAGGAGGTAAGCTAGCAATGAACAGAATTTGTGAAAAAACATTAAATACATGCAGAGAGAGAATTTGATTTTAAAATGTTGGAAAAAACTTTCTCTCAATGATAGCCAGTTTATTCAGGCAGCTTTTGCAGATAACCTTTTCTCAATTCCACAGTGCAAGTTATCACTGAAGAGCAGAAATTATCCCCTCACACTTTCATTTATTTTTTCATCAATCTCAAGAAGTTTAACTGAAGTTTAACTGAACTCTCAGGGAGACCTTCATCCTTGAGGTGGCCAAATGTTATAGCTCCTATTTGGCAGTGCTCTGTGCACAAAAAATGTGAAGTAGTTCTTCAGAGCTTTCTTAGAGGAGTTACCTGTGTTAGTGGGTTTTGTTTAGGTGGCGTGTGTTTCCCTTATGCTACATCACTCTAGTGAATCTGGATTTTGGAAATTTAAAATGTAGGTGTACTGCATGTGTATTCAAGTAGTCGGTAGGGTTCTGAAAACACATAAAGCATGAAAGCATTAAAAAACCAACAAACTTTTGTGTATGTTCAAGCAAGCTGTTCTGTACACTTTGAATTTATAAATCAAATCCAACCTTCCCCTACAAAGTGTATACCACAAGGTCACCGTTTTCTTGTTTTATGTTTGCAGTTAGGTTTTTTTGGTTTTGTACAGGAGCTTTAGGTCCATGAATTAGTTCTATTAGCAAAGGACAAGCAAGTATAGTGAAAAACATTGCAGAGAATTTTTATGAAATCAAAAGCGAGAAGCTATGGTGGATCTACACTGCAGAAAGTGTTTTATTGTAGCAATAAGAAATAAAAGCTCCCTTTGTCTAGCAGTTTAGAGAAAGCTGTATGAAGTATTACTGTAGGTCAATGATTGCCTAGAAATATTATAAAATACTACTTGAATTTTTTTAGTACTGGAAGGTTTTCTGTTGAAGAATTCAGCAAATTCTTAAAAAATGTATCTCTAAGGTGTAACTGAAGACAGTTATGTTTCATCCACTTTTTACTTCTGTGTTTTACCAATATGCATTTAATAAAGGACAGAAATTGAGGTATTGTCCTGGAACCTTTCTAAGTGTTGTGCTACACTTTCTTTAGACCTTCTAGTGGTACATTAAAACGTGTCTGTGTGCACATGCAAATGTAAATATGTACACCAGTTTAATTTTGGCAATTGTAACCTTTTTCAGGGACTAGTTTTTATATTGACATCTGACTTCTTTTTGAATCCATGTGCAAAAAGCTTTTAAAGAAGAAGAGTAAATGATCTTCTCATCTGTGTTTTCACTTACATCTGTAAACCTTTTAGCTTAGCAAACGTTTTGTCAGTGGTTTCCCCAAAGAAGGATGAAGCAATTGAAATAATGAGCACTGAGGCTCAGCTGCACCATCCCAAGTTACTTGCTGAGGTCACTTCAGAAAAGCTCTGTTTATTAAAACCTTTATAGAAGTTGCCATTAAATGTGCCTGTCTGTTTCTGATTACTGTTGCAATCTGAGGAAGTTATTACAACATTAACAGTGCAGGAGGGATTCTCAATATATGTTTTCAACTTGTTTTATGTTCAGTTTTGTATTTGAGTGTTCTGCTTAAACATTTTAAGCAAGAGCCATATTCTATAGCCCAGTTGTTTTCAGCAGTGTTTTCTTTACTGTAAAAAGACACCATTTTAAGAAATTAAGTAATCAGAAAACAGCTGTAGAGCTGAGCCTTTTGAATAAAGGAAGATCAATTCTAAAAGCTACACTTAATTAAGAAAGTCCTTATTCTGCATTCTGGGTCAAAGGATTTGATTCTGCTGAGTATGGAGTCAGGACCAGTATATTATTTAGGTGAATTGACTTACTAACACTGAATTTTAGAATAAAGAAATATCAGTATAAGCTTTAGTGTGATACATCTTGTCCTTTTTCTTTACTTCACTAGAAAACAAAAGCTCTGTTGGTTTGTTTCCATTTAGCTGCCCAGGATACACTTCTGATGTATCTTCTCGTATTTTCCTTTCTTTGCTTAAACTGGGCAGAAGTACACATACTTGCTGAGCAACATACTTAAACCTGTGTGTATCAGGAAAACTCTTGAGCTTTAAACTGAATGTTTGGGTTTGATTTGGGTTTGGTTTTGGTTTTGGTTTTGGTTTTGGTTTTGGTTTGGTTTGTTTTTAATGTGCAAAGAGAGGATAGCGACTGAAGGAATTCAGAGAATCCTTTTTTATTCTGAGCTTAAGTAGAAAGAGGGGAAAGTGAGAGATACATGAGATCTGTTGCATAGTGGGTTACTGAAGAAAGAGAGAAAAAAAATATGCTGGGAGATGAATGTGTACATGTAAACATATGCTTCTTTAAACGAGAACTTACAATGTAAAACATACTGTTAATTTTAAAACATGGATTGGCAGTGGTTTGAGGACTACGGATTATTACAGTTATAAAAGGCTAATCTTTTGAACATATGGAAAAGGACAGTAATGAGAAGGTCAAGTATTTGACTTGCAGGACACATAAACGGAGCCTTAGCTTCAGGGAAGTCAGTTAATGGTTCTGGAGTTCTTATTGTAAAAGAGGAATGGAGTTTGTAGCAAGGGAATACAGTTCAGTGTTGTAGCAAGCTAGCTACTTTGCCAGACATTTCAAATTTTTTCATGAACACATGAATGGGGGAATCTCATGTCTCTGAAACTCCACAGTACTAATCTCCTAGTGAAGAATTTCATGGAAATGGGCTCCCACAAGGGAAGGGTTGAGAGCATGCAGCTGGAAACTCAACTGTGATGCAATGTGGAAGCAGGTGGAAGGAGAATAAATTGGAGCTGAGATGGGTTCAAGGAGGTTTTTAAGTGACAAAATTCCCCTTAAGTAACATTTCTGGTTCAGTAGGAAAGAATATTTCAGCTTTTGAGTAACACTTATGCTCTCAAAGCACAGTTAACTTCTGTTAAGTGTCCCAGTCTCTAAGTTTACTTCATTTAAATGCTAACATGATTAGACGGATATTGAGGGTGTTACCCTCACACAGTGATTTTTCTAGCCTTTAATCTCCCTGTCTTTCTTTCGGTTAGAACTCAAAGTAGGGTATGGATATGGGATTTTTTTGTTTGTTTTAATCTGATTTTTTTCTAGTCCAGAATTCTGATATTTGCAAATATGTGGATGAGGGCTGGAAATGTGCACACATTACTTTTGTCACTGACTTAAGTATGGAAGAATGCAGCTTGAAATAATTTTAAGAAAATTCTATTGCTACAATGTAGACACAGAGTGTAGACAGAATTACTCTGAACAATAATTCATCTCTAGTCATTCAGACAAGACTAAAGCCTTGGGTTCCCTACCAGAGTTTATCAGCAATACAGTTTGTTTAATTACTGTTATTTTTTGTTTTCTTTCTTCTCTGTCTTCTCTATCTGTTTGGAGCAATGTAGATTTCCCTGTCACCTCTTTCTTCTGTCAGTGTTTGCAGCTTCAGAGTTGCCTAACTGCTTTAAAAACGTGAGGGGAGACTAGATTTTGCAGCAAGATGTTATTTTGACAAACAACATTTGGGAAAGTCCAATTAACCATCAGCTTGTCTTATAAAATGATAGAGAATTGCAGACCTAAGGCCATAAAGGGTTTTTTTGAAAGGAATGCTTGGAGGATGAGGGTCTTAAAACATGCAGAGAGACAGGCGATACCCTTTGTTCTCCATCTGCTGCCATATTTATCATAACGGATGGTGCCAGCCTTCATATGGGTCACTTGACTGGTCATTTACTATTACTGCCTGGCTGTGTTCTACAATTCATGCATCCATATGTTAAGTACAGATCATAGCATCACAGGACAATTCAGGCTGGCAGGGTGATCTTCTGGGAAGATCTCCAGCCCCAGCCCCTGCCCAGAGCAAGCTCAGCCATGGGGTCAGACAGGGCTGCTCAGGGCTTCACCCAGTTGAGGCATAAAACCCCCCAAGGGTGGATACAGTCCAACCTCCCTGAGTCCCAGCTCCACCACTGGGCTGTTGTTGTGGGGAAACGGCTTCTCCTTCTCTCCAGCCTGAGCCTCTCATGTTTCAGCTTGTGCCACTGCCTCTCACGCTCCTGATACACACCGCAGTGAAGAGCCTGGCTGCATCTCGTCCATCCCTCCCATCGAGGCCAGAGATGCTATTGGGTGCCCCTGAAGCCATCCATTCTCCCAGCTGAACCAGCTCCAGCCCTGCAGTCTCTCGTCACAGGGCAAGGGCCCCAGACCAGAGCCATATTGCTGAGGCCCAAAACCAGATGCAGTACCCAGATGTTGTCTGATGGGCACTGAGGGGACAGTTCCTTCCCTTCCCTGGCTCTCAGGCCATCTCCTGTTCACAGCACCCCAGGCATGACTGGTTGTTGCTACCTGGGCTCACAGCTGGCCCTGGCTCAGCTTGCTGCCTGCCAGGGCCCAGGGCTGTCCCCCAGAGCTGCTCCCTGGCCCCATCAGCCCCAGCCTGCATCCCTGCAGGGCTTTGCCTTCCCAGGACAGGGTTTGCTAAACTTCATGCGGAAACATTGGCCTGTTCCTCCCCCCTCTACAGCTCCCTCTTAACAGCAGCCTGGGCCTCTAGCATGTCAAGTGGTCCCCCCCTAGCTTGATGTCATCTGCAAACCTGGAATGTGTGCCCTCCGCCCCTCCTCCAGATCACTGACAGGAGCGTCAAACACAAGATGGATAGCATGGCACAGATAACATAAGCTGCTGTTTGACCTTCCATGACCAGGCAAAGGTGATTTTGTAACTCCAGACATGCTGCTCAGTTACTTTGCTGAAATAATTTTTTCCCTATCCTTTGATAGACATTAAAGCAAATAATTTTTTCCACAGGTCGAGTTTTACCAGTTTTTACCTTTTTGTCAGATGAAGCAAACAAAATACCTACACCCAAGTACCCACCTGAGTTTCATGAGATACATTTGGAACAACCTGTAGCAAAATAAGCACTTCCAAATTGGACAGAGAGGAACCTTTTGAAATTCAACAAAGGCAAGGGTAGAGTACTGCACCTGGGGTGGAATAACCCCACACATCAGTACAGGTTAGGGGCTGACCTGCTGGAGAGCATCTCTGTGGAAAGGGACCTGGGAGTCCTGGGGGACAACAGGGTGACCATGAGCCAGCAATGTGCCCTTGGGGCCAAGAAGGCCAATGGCGTCCTGGGGTGAATCAAGAAAAGAGTGTGGCAAGCAGGTGGAGGGAGGTTATCTTCCCCCTCTACTCTGCCCTGCTGAAGCTGCATCTGGAGTGCTGTGTCCAGTTCGGGGCTCCCCAGTTCAAGAAGGACAGGGAGCTCCTGGAGAGGGTACAGCAAAGGGCTACAAAGATGATTAGGGGACTGGAACATCTTTCTTATGAGGAAAGGCTGAGGGATTTGTGTCTTTTTAGTCTGGAGAAGAGAAGACTGAGGGGGGATCTTATTAATGCTTATAAATATTTAAGGGGTGGGTGCCAAGAGGATGGGGCCAGTCTTTTTTCAGTGGTGCCCAGTGACAGGACAAGAGGTAACGGGCACAAACTTGGTCATAGGAAGTTCCATCTAAACATGAGGAGGAACTTCTTTCTTTTGGGGGTGGTAGAGCACTGGAACAAGCTTCCCAGAGAGATTGTGGAGTCTCCTTCTCTGGAGATATCCAAAACTCAACTGGACACATTCCTGTGCAACCTGCTGTAGGTGAACCTGCTGTGGCTGGGGGGGTTGGACTAGGTGATCTCCAGAGGTCCCTTCTAACCCCTAACATTCTGTGATTCTGTGAAATAGCTGTCTGGACTCCAGATTTTATTATTAAGTTTTGGCAAGCCTGCAGTGGGGCTCCACATCTACTTTAAGCCATATTCAACAGGAGGCGAATCTGTAGCTGTTGTCCAGTTGTTACTTGGGAGTGTTTTGAAGCAGCTAACCTAAAAAGTTGTAACGTTCACCTAGTAAATGCATTTATACAACTATGCTATAGATTTGGCAAGTTAAAGTTTGATCTAGTGGTATTTCAGAATCTGTTTCAAAGTTAGGAATTACCCTGTTATCCCACTCTCTCCCTCTTAATTTCAAATCCAGTCAATTTTAAAAGGATAAAATTAGAAGTATTTCTGTCAAAAATACTGTGTTGATATTTTCTGTAATTGCTCCCTGTGCTTTGTAATCTATTCCCTTTTGCCCTTTACAGTGCCCAGGAAGTGGTCCCCTTTTACACCAGACATCTTTCAGAAAAATAGTTTATTCCCATTCTTTTTTTTTTCCCGTAAAGAGACTTTTGGTCTCCTGTTCATGCTCACTCATTACTCAGAAACAGGCAACATCCTTCTACACCTTTCCTTTTCTATTTTGTCCTGTTTTTGAAAAAAAAAAATAAGTGAATGGTAGGGACTAGCAACCTCCACACAGGAGCTTAAATATGCACCTCATGTTGACAGGTTACCTGTCTGTTTAAAGGTTAGATATGAAACCTGCACCAGCATACAGGAGGGCAGTGTTCAGTGTTATCCTCAGAGTGACATTCTGTAGAAGTCTGGGGAAGATAAGAATTGCAATCACAAATTACTTTTACTGTTTGGTCCAGGGTGTTTTTAAGTCTTTTACTGTACAAAAGAAACATACTCGTAATGCAGTAATAAAATTCTACCCTGAAAAATGATTGTGAAATAATCATTATTGTCACATCCTACTTTTCACACCTGTTCTCAGTATGTGCTAAGAAGTGCATCTCATATTTTTTTCTTAAAAAATAAAAGCATGCCACTTTTTATTCCTGAAAAGCTATAAATGGTGTGGAAGACTGTTTCATGTCTTATCAAAAGCACTATTAACTGAAAGTAATGTTTTAGAACTTGGGTGCTGAAATGATTGTATACATTCCAATGACAGGGTTATATTTTGCTGTCTTTTCCCAGTCAACCTTATTATTTGCCTTAGATTTGCAGAAGTAAGTGGAGGTAACATTTAGTCTGGATAATTTCTGTGACCGTTAACACAAGACGTAACAACAGAGAATGTTCTTGACTACTAAACTCAAAGTTTCATTTTTAGTTCTTGCAGTTAGAAAGTGTTGTTACTGGAATTCAGCTATATTGATAAAAATACCAGTCATTAAAGGGGTAGAAATATGTCACTTAATGAGAACATTACTGAAGATGTCTTCAGTAGATTGTAACTTCTTCGGGTTACAAAAGCATTCAATATTTAGGTGTCTTCTTAAAGAGCAGGATGTGTTTAGTATCTTAGTTATTTATAAGCTGAGCAAACCATTTTCAGATTTGGAAATGCATGTAATGGTTTTAACACTTTCTTCTTCACTATTCCAGCCAATCTTATGTAATACTAGCATTTCCCCATATACACACACATATATACATGTATATATTCACCATTTCATGCATCGATTATTAAATTGCCGGTATTCGTCACCAGACTTCTGTCCAATTTCATTTCAGTTCTCTGTGCATTATGTACGCTATGAAGCCTTTATGTTAAATCCTCAATAATTTGTAATGTGTGAATTAAATATATCATTATTCTTTTTCTGAGCTTAGATTAATTTATTTCATAGTACAGTTAATCAATTTGTTTAAGTTCAGTAAGTTCAATAAAGTAATATTGTGTGAAATATTCAGATAATAGTTTAAAAGTTTTGAAAGGTAAGTGTTGAACTAGCCAAATAAACAATTGGCAACACTGCTCAACTTTTTCTTTAGTGCCTGGTCAGCCATTGAACTTCAAAGCAGAACCTGAGTCTGAAACGAGCATATTACTTTCCTGGACACCTCCACGCTCTGATACCATTTCCAGCTATGAACTGGTTTACAAAGATGGGGAGCATGGGGAGGAGGTAAGTGAAAAGACTATGCATCTTTTAAATATTCTTTAATGAGTCAGACATAAAATGCTGCAATGTTTTAGAACTGATGGATTAGTAACTTTATTTAGTAAAAATGCCTTTATGTTTAACAGTTTGTGAAACCCAGTAGTCAGCCTAACAGTAGACTGAGAGCGTGTAAACAGCAGAAAATGCTGTCGAAAGTTACCAGCCGGTGGAACTTTGTTGTTCACAACAAGTCATCCGCAGAAGTTTCAGACATTGATCATGTCTCTCCAAGCCTGTTCCTCTACAAAGGTTTGGAAGCAGAAGTGTTTTGGGGCGTGTTATGGACTCATTAAGATTTTTTGCACTTATTCTTGGACCTTGAAGTCTGTTTTCAGCCCCAGAGAATTTTTCTTTCTTTTTGCCACCATGTAAGAGAGTTCTCAAGCTTCTCTAATCTTTCAGTAATATTTGAGAAGAAAATACATTTTTTTCCTAAAGATAAAAACCTGCTATGGACTTTTTCTGTACCATTATTTTCTTAAAGAATTTCCAGTTTGAGGGCCTCTGTGGTGTTACTACTGTAGACTTTAGAATAAACTGTTCTTCTGATATGGAAACCATGTGATGCTGCTAGGTGTCCCAGATGAAAGAAGCCAGCAGTCTCAGAGGCAGCAGGAGAGTGTCAGCCTCATTGATTTCTCCTGCATCATCAACTCATTGCTGATGTTTCAACTGAGCTTATGTTTATGGTGGCTTCACACATATACTGTGAATGCATAAGCTTATTTTGTGGAAGAGGGCCAAATCCATATTTCACCTCAAAATAGGATGCAGACCCCTGCTTAATAAGTTACCCTTTGGAGGAATTTGCTTCTTAATAATTTGAACACAAGTTTAACTACGAGGTTAAACCCAAGATTACTCACATTATAAAACCTTGTAGTTCACTGTCATAAGAGGTAACTATAGGTAAGGCTTTGTTCATGTGTTATTGTCTGAAAAACCTTTTGTACTTTGTACACAGTGATTACTTCCTCAAACAGTCAAACAATATTTCTGGCTCGGAGTTTCACCCGTTAATCTGTTGACTTTAAAAAATATTGTTTCTTAATGTGTGTTTATCAAAAGTAATGTATTCATTTTTGTTTTGGTTCAGTTTGGTTTTGTTCTGATTTATTTTCTTGAATTTAAATTTTTCTCAATGGGGTTATCATCAGAGTATAAAAGCATTTCTTCTATAGGCAACACATGGAATTCAGAGTCTCTGAATATTAATCAAGACATTCTCTTACTACCTACCTTTAGCAACGGGTTTCCACTGAACCTACTACATCTTATCGCCTGCAAGGCTTAAGGCCAAACAGCTTGTACTTATTCCGTCTAGCTGCACGTTCTCCTCAAGGCCTGGGTGCTTCGACAGCAGAAATCTCAGCAAGAACCATGCAGTCAAGTAGGTGTCTTTCCTTGCTAGTTTTATTCCGTTGTCTTGTATTTCTCAAAGAGCTTAATCTCAGTAGCCCAGAGAGGTAGCAACAGAGAAAAAGGCAAAATTATAAAAATACAGCATTCGTGGTGCTTGATACAGCAACAGAATGCTTAAAATGTGTATTGTGATCAACTTAATATGAGTGGCTCTTACATAGTTTCAGAAAAAAATTCTGTAAACTGGCATCTAAGGAGACAATATTATGCTGTCATAATAATATTTTATGTTATAATAGGATAAAATGTTTTATCATGCAGTAGATGTACATTAATAACAGTCCTCCACCCATAAAATTCCACCTACACAGTCTGCAGATTTCCTGTAATATTAGGTTGTTCCTGCAGCATCTCCCTGAAGTACAAAAAATTTGTAGAGTGGGTCAGGTTGATTATTTCAGACTGTACCAAGAATTTCCTCATAACTGTTCTTCTGTAGTAGCTAATAATTCTGATTTTAAGCTAGATTTATATAATCTAGGCTTTTTATGATGGTTGGTCACTTTTTACACCAGTAGAAAAATTGTTTTCTCACTGGGTGCTTATGGAAACAATGTCATGAAACTCATCACATTTGCCTGCAAATGAGATGCAAAAATTTGTCAGGGCTTTATATATACATTTTAAAATATTTAAATTAAGACTTAATTAAAACAATCTCATATTCAAGGATGGTATCCAGAAGTGCTACTCTTGCCTGATAAGTTATGCTTTCCATACAGTTTGCATTACACTGTGTCATTTTAAAACTTAGTGCAATTCTGTTTGTATTTGTTTTAAATTAAATGACCTTTTCTTAAAGTAATACTATTCAAAACAGAAAATTCTTAATTTTCTTTTTAATTTGCAGTCATGGCAGATGTGATTACACCATCATTCTTTGTTAGTGTTATATTTTAACAGTAATTAGTGTGACTGGAGATACTGTGTTGCAGACCTTTAACCAAAGCTAAGTGTGCTTCTGAAGCATTTCTAAGGCACTTACTTAGAATAAGCATAAAAGACAATTATATAACACAAGGCTAGTTTTAGAGATAGTGGCAAGGCGCCTTTTAATTTTAGTAATCCAGATTCAATAATTTGAAGGAGATATTTATTTATTCTGGGAGCCATTTCAACTATTTAGAATGCTTCTTCTTTTATATTGGGTGAAGATTGCTTAGACTTTGCATACAAAATAAACATCTAGGGCCCAAGGTTGCATGTTCCATATATAAGCACATTGACATTTTTCCCTTCTTGCGTATAAGAATATGTTATACTTTTTTCAGCCTTATGTCTTTAGATAGTAGGAAAATCCAATTGATTTCAATAGGCAGACCCTGGTTATTTGCTAAAAAAATTGAAAAATCTTTTTTGCAAAAACTGTGTATTTTAAGTATATGCAGAAAGTAGATGCATTAATAAAACTGGTTACACAAGTAGCCTACAGATTATCCTTAGTTACATAAATGCATTATTTTGCATTTTCAGAGTATAATGGATTAAAAATTAATAAACTTCTATGAGTTTATCAGCAATATTCACCAGAATACGCTGTTGCCTTTCATCTTGGTTTCAGAGAAAGATGCTACAGGGATTTATTTCTTTACGTAAAAGTTCCTTAAGGGACATTTTACTTGTATTTTACTGCCTGCACAAGTTGATGGTAGAAGGCGACCAACATGTTTTGAATACTTGATTACTGAATTAGCCTAAAAAAAAAACCTAAATGTGATAATTCTCATCTGTCCCCCCATCCACCTCCTCTAGTTAGTTGAAATGCTGGTACATTCCCTCCTGTTTTCCCTTCAGAAGAACAGTGTACCATACTGAGTAAAAAGCCATTGATGCCTGTACAAGAGCTGTAGGGAACTGAAAGATGCATGTGTAAATGCAATAGGTCACAGCGGGGTCCTAGGCCTTCTCTGTTGCTTTAATTTTGTTTGATGTGCCTAGTATAAGTACCAGAAATCCATTTGTTTCTTTTTTCCCTTAAGAAATGGGAAGAAAATAGTAGACAGAAAAAGAAGGAAAAAAGGCACCATAAAGATCTTGCACCCAAAATTTATGTTTTCTTTACAAGAGAGAAGGCAGAAATAGGAAAGGAGTCCACATTCACTACTTCTGCCAGTGAATTTGAACTATGGCTCATTTTTTGGTGCTCTGAATGATCTCAGTTAGTAAACATAGACTTTACTAAGTCAAAGTGCATTTAGGCACATAAATGCATACCTAACTTTCAGTATTTGAACTGCCTCACTGAAAGCAGTGGAATGACATACATGCTTAAATGCTCTGGAGCCCAGAAAAGGTAAATATGCTAACAGACTCCTTCAAGTACAAATCAGTAAAGGTGAGCACTTTTGCTCTGGAAGATTGGTGCTGGTGACAAGAGACAAAACAAAGTCAGAATCTCTCACCGTTCTGATATGCTGAGCTTGTGAACTCTCTTTGTAATATGAATACCTGCTTTCTTGACACATTGTTTGGGGATAGATGATTTTTTTTTTCCTATAGAAGTTACCTACATTACTGGTAGGATTTAATTCTTTGCTAGCAAAGGTGTCTCCAAGAGAAGTTAAAAAAATAAAACTGGCAGCTGATCTAGGGTAAGTACAAGTTACAGTCAGAATCAACAAGCCTGTCACTTTTTCCTGGTAGGTAAATCTTTCACTAAGACTTTCTACATCTTCTATTGACTGCATGCTTCTAGGATGTTGGCTACAATAAATGTTTCAGTAAATGCTTTCCATTTAAACGCAATTTGTGGTTGACTTGTGCCAGGCAGACTCAGTTATAAAAAAAAACTAAAAAAATAATACTTTGTTTATGAGAGTGGGGAGGCTACAAAAATGGCAATTTATGGAGAAATTTGTAGCAATTATTGCAAGTTTTTAGGTGTTCTGTAAAAAGAGAATTTTTCTCAAAGAAAGTAAACCTACTTGAAGGGGATACATCCAAATTTGTAAGTAAATACATGTCACGTGATTTAAAAGATTACAGCTTGCACTAATTGCAATGATTATAAAGATAGATCAGGAGTCATAGAAGTGTCACGTTTTTGTTTTATTTCAAGAAGAATTTTAATTACAGGTAGGTAATATTATTTCGAGGTTTCATTTTCATGTATTTCCCCTACATCCTTTTTCACCATTTAGTTGGTCTATTCATTTTCAGTTTCCTCATATTAATAAGCCAAGGTGCATATGATTATCTGACGCTTTGCTTTTTTAAGTTTCTACTTTTTTTGGTTTATTTTTTCTTTTCATTTGGTTGTCTTTTATTTATTTTTATTTTTTCTTTTGTTCATTTTTTTCAATCACTCCTATCCTTTCACTCAAATGCTCCTTTAACCCACTACTGAAATTAGAGCCATCAGCTCCTCCTCAAGACATTAGTTGCACAAGCCCCAGCTCCACTAGCATTTTGGTAAGTTGGAAACCTCCACCGGTGGAAAAACAGAACGGCATTATCACTGAATACTCCATCAAGTACATTGGGATTGATGGAGAAGATGTCAAGCCCCATGAAATTTTGGGAATATCCTCGGACAGTACCCAATACCTTTTGGAACAGCTGGAAAAATGGACTGAGTACCGGATCTCTGTGACTGCCCACACTGATGTTGGACCTGGCCCAGAGAGCTTAGCAGTATTGATTCGGACAGATGAAGATGGTATGTTGCCTCCACTACATCAGTTTGCACCTCTATGACTCTCTGTCGATCTGCTGTCTTTTGTATAGCCTAACAGTATTTTTTTTCTGCTCTTCTTTTTTCCCAAATCATAGATATTATCACCCTTTGAGTTTTTTAATCAAAGACTTGTCCTTTCTACACCATTTTTATATTTGGTATTTTTTTTTTTTTTTAACAGAAAGTACCTTTTTGGGACTGACATGAATCTGCTGCCCCTTTGAGCCCATACATATCCTTCTTGCTTCTCCTTTAACATAAAAATAACTCTCAGGGGAAAATCTTTCTGCCTTTTCCTTAATTTTACAGTCATTGTCATTTTTAAACACTTATGTCTATGAACTTTTTTTCAGGTTTTGTTGGTTTTTTTAAGTGCTTTCTTGTTCCATGTTGTGCTTTTTGATTTGGTTTTTTTTGGCTTGGGTTTTTTTTTGAGTTTTGTTTTTGATCTTGGAAAACTGATGCTCCACACATTTTCTTTTCTTCCATGGTTGAAAGTGACAGAAGACAGCCCTATTATCAGCCTCCTTTTTATACTACTGAAAAAAAAAACGAAACAAAGAACTTAGCAAACAAAAATAAGGGAAACTTTTTTAAAAATCTTCCTTTTTTTATTGTTATTAGCATTATTATTATTTCAATGATTAAAATATCTCTTTGTACTGTAATGCTTTGAATCGCAAAGCATCTTCCTTGGCTTTTGTACATTTTTACATGTTTTTCTATTTCTCTAATACTCTTTTTTCTTCCATTTTTTGCATCAGTCATGGTTTTTGATCTTTTCACTGAAACTTAGAGCAGATTGGTTGAGCATTTTAATTTGTTGAACAATTTGTATTCTTCAAAGAAAACATAGTGAGTCTGCCCTTTTAAAAAAAAAAACAAAAGACATGGGTGGGACAGGTGCCTGTAATTCTCTTCTGTCCAATGATGTTGTTCCAGTTCCTAGTGGTCCTCCTCGCAAAGTCGAGGTAGAGGCTGTCAACTCTACTGCTGTTAAAGTGTCATGGCGCTCGCCTGTACCCAATAAGCAGCACGGTCAGATCCGAGGATACCAGGTCCACTATGTGAGGATGGAAAATGGAGAGCCAAAGGGTCAGCCCATGCTGAAGGACATCATGCTGTCTGATGCACAGGTAATTAGGGTATTTTACGTTCTTTTCTATGTCACAGTGAAAACATTTCTTGTAGCAGGGAGCTATCCAGATCTGCCTTTTTTTTTCTTTCTATATTTCAGCCTACCAGCTAAGATGTTTTATCTCTATTTTAACAACTTTTTTTCAGAATACTTATGTTTAAAGGTTCTTGGGCCAAACCTAGGCACCCTTTTCCGTATAGGTGTGTACCTAAATGCTAAGCTGTGTCATTCTGCTGGCCGCTTTAAACCTGGAGACTTCACTCTTTACCTATGCTCTGAAGTTTTAAAGCAGCAGGGAGAGCTGAGCCAGGTCACAGTCAATATAGCAAACTGTGCACTGCCTGATCTACACACCCAGTATTTCTTTGTTTCGGTGGAGAACCTAGAATCATTTAGAAGCCTGTTTTAGCCCATTATTACAGTGTTTCTGTCATTAGCATCTATCCACCTCACCATGTGTTTCACAGGAAATGAGTTTATTAGTGCAATTTTAGAAATCACTGAGGCATTTATACTTGTCAATGTTCATATCAATAACTATGCAATAAAATGAGAAGCTTAGTTTAAATAGGCATGGGGTTACTTATATTGCAAAATTTCCCGTCCATTTTATAAATTATGAAACATGATGAAAACAAAAGCCTGATCACATCAAGTTTAAAAAGCTCCAAAAAACAGGATTTCACTGATTGGGATACACTAACGCTCTGTAAAACTGAAGATTCGCAAAGCTCCTGGTACTGGAGAAATCATCCTACATTGAAACTATTATCAAGTACGCACCTCTCACTGCTAGCTCTCAATTTATGACTGGAATGACTGGAAATGATAAGAAATTAGCAGCCTAGCACAAAGTAAAGAGTTAAATTTGCCTCTTAAGCATTTTATGTGAATAAATAAATGTTTTTTGGCTTCTTTCATTTTTTCTTCCAGTCTTCGTTCTAAATTTCAGTGCTGCAGATACCTTTTTTTGAGAACAGGTCTCCTACACCTGCATTTTGCTGATGACCCTATTCTCAAAGTATTTTCTCTGTTTCTGGAGGACTTTTTTGTGTTTTTACCTGCCAGTCTGTCTATATATCTATATGTACTTACCTATTTTGCAAAACATGGAGATCTTACAGCTTAAATTCAGTGGAGAAGAAGATGGAATCAAGTGGGGAGGTGGGAAGGGAAAGGGAAAAGGGAGAGGAGATGGAAAAGGAGATGCTGCTGCGCTTTGGTTCTCCCCTTCCTTGCACAGATTTTCACTTTCAACGTTTGTGTGGGAGTAGTTTAAAATAATTTTAAACACTAGAAGGTCAGAAACGGAAACTAGATGAGATATTGAAGCCCAAATAGCATAAAGGCAAAAGTCTTTTTTTTTGCCATGTTTGGCTTTGACCTTCCTGTTTGCCATTGGTTCACACTGGATAGTCACCTCCTTTCTCCTCCCGCCACTCCTTCCTGCCTAGCATACTTCTATGATATATGTGACCAGGGCTTATGCAGGTATGAAGACCTTGATAGCAAAAAATCAGTGTGGTTACGTTTCAAGACCAAAAAATCCTGCTATTAATTTAAATAAGGTATTGAATTCATTCAGGAAACTCAAGCATATATCCTAGTAACGTGATAAAATAAACCAGGTAGCCTTTAATTCTGCCTTGGTAGATTTTACTAATACAATCTATTATAAAATATTACTACATGGTACAAGAGGATTCATTACTTCTTTCATCTTTCAAGGAAAGAGAAGTGGCTGTTTTTTAGGGAGAGCGGAAATGGAATTAAAAATGCCTGGCCTGATTTCATTAACCAAATTCTATGTGATTCTACAAGATTAATTCAAATTGTACATGATTTTTCCAGACATCTTTCATATTTATTTCACTGTTAAGAGGAAAACATTACCTCAAGCAGGCTACAAATCTCTTCATTTCTTTTGTTTTTTCTTCCAACGTTCTTTACTCTCAATCAGTGGGAATATGATGATACTACTGAACATGTGAGTAGTTTTTGACTGGCCAGAAAAACAGTGTGTATTGGGTTTGGGCTTTTTTTTTTTTTTTTTTTTTTGCTTGTTTGCTTGTAGCCTCCTTTTATTTTTTTGAGTTTTCTTCAATTTTCTTTTTTTTTTGTCATTTGCACAAATGCATGCTCTGAACGTCAAAGGTTATGGCACTTTTTTTTGTTTTTCTTTTCCCAGGGAGAGTGGGGCTTACTGTTGCTTGCTTGGTCTGGGGTTTAGCATGATGCCAAAATGTACAGAACTGCTTTGTGTTTTCTTCTTTTTTATGGCTATCACTACTTTGCTTCACAATTTCCTCTTTACAAGAAGGTGTTAGAAAGATAAAACAAAAGTGGTTCAGAGTTGCGTAGTGATAGTCAGATTTTTCTGCATTCATTTTAAGTTTAATGTTTCTTTGTGTGGCCAAAAGTTGAAGTCAGTTATGTTTTCTTTTTAGTAATTTAATAAATCTATTTTGTAGGCTATGAGGAAAGCCAAATGCCCTACAGCCTTTATGCCTAAGTAACAGTGTTTGCTGTATCCAAATCACACTTTTAAACGACAACACTATATGCAAGCATATCTCTTACACCATGAATTACTGTTTGGTTTAGATGAAGCTAGTATTTTTATCACTGTTTAAAAGGATGGCAGGGGTTTTATTTGCCTTTCATAATTTTATTCTGTTAATATTAGGTGCAGTTTCTTATGAAAGGTGAGAAATCTCTTACTGATTTTGGCCTTTAGGGTCAATTCAGTTCTGAGGTAGAGTCTAAGGAGGGTGGGGTTTCTTGTAGCTTTTTTTAACATGTTTTTTATTTGAGCTGTTTTGCCCTCTTGTTCTGATCTTTACCTTGTTATTTCTATATTGTTAATAACTTACTGTAAATACAATGCTGAATTCTAATCACGTCTGTACTAAGGTCATACCCACCCACTATCTTGAAAAATCCATTTACTGTGGGTAGTCTGACCCATAATTTTTATATTAACTTTTATCGTTGTTGCATCTGAGGGGTGAGTGATTGCACATTTGCTATTTATTCTAGACGCATAAATGTGTCATCTCTCTGGCAGCAGTGAAATTTAGTGTAAATCCATTCAGGCACGTGAAGATGCAAAGGAGTAGTCCAGTGGTTACAGACTGGAAGCTGATGCGTTGGGAACTTTGGGCCAGTCAGTTGCCTCTGAATACTCTTCTTTTATATTTGCAATAAAAATTATTCGTATCGTGAGTGTTAAGGCTTAAATTCCTCTGGCTGCCCTTATAGCATGACATAAGTTTAGTTCATTTCAGGTGGCTGGCCCTTCACCATCTTCTGTGTGTGTATACGTGTGTGTGCACATTCGTGTAAAAAGATTCCCCTTGCTTTGACACTTACAGTTTGATCTTGCTCCTGTTCCCTTGTACTAGTTGAAGAGCTACTTGTTTTGTAGCTGCTGTTGTTTGTTTGAGGGCCATCAGATTTATTCTCTGACCAGATTTTTAATGGTGTTTTAGGTAGTTCTTTTAGACTGAAGAGTGAGTTGTTTCTGAAGTCCATTGAGATATTTAGGTGCACAATCCAACCAGTGACACAGATTGCAATGAAAGTGTTACGGAAATAACAAGGCTTCCTTGTTCAGCTAAACCATCATTACTTAAAAAGTGTGGATACAAATGCAACACTCTTCTTACTAGGCATTTTATAACTATATCAGTGATGTCCTGTAAATGACTAAGTTAAACAGAGTTTCTCGTATCTGCATATGCATGTATTTCACAATATCAGTAGTATTGCTCAGGCAAGGTGTTTCAGAAGGCTTTATTCACTGTTCACACCACTAAGCCTTTGGTCTTGTGCCTTAAACTACCTGAGGCATGCTATTTAGAAGTGTGCTGTCTTTTATTACTTAAGTGAGTGAAACATCTTGCATTATGAAGTATTTCACACAGAACAGTCTGTTGTTGCTCTCAAATGCTTGCTATCACTGCCAGTAGCACAAAAGCGTGTGCACTGTATGTAATATACAGGGGCTGTCTGAAGGATTCCGTGATCTCCAGGAAAACAATCTATTTTTAATAAATTGTTCTTGGTTTATTTCATCTTAGGAAATGATAATTTCCGGGCTTCAGCCTGAAACTACATACTCCTTCACTGTGACAGCCTATACAACAAAAGGTGATGGAGCACGCAGCAAACCCAAACTCTTATCTACTACTGGTGCAGGTAATACTCATATACCCATTAATCCCTGAATAAATCCTTTGACTTTTCCTGCCAGTGTTTTGCTCCTACTATTTGGAAGTCTCCTGTTGTGTAAAAAGTGTTTATAGGACATAGGGTTTTCTGTTCCAGTATTTGGCCCTTCGTTGATTCAGATAAAAAGAGAACCAGTGTTCCCCTTTGTCCCTTTCTCAGTTCAAGATGCGGCCAAAATGTAATACTTAACTCTGTGCGTTGTAGTAGCTCTTTCATTCTGATTGGTGTCTTCTTGAAGAGGAAAAAATAGAAATTCAGAGCTGAGAAGGGTATTTGAAAAACTTGTGAAGGGCTTTACGCATCTTTATGAGAGCAGCAATGCTACTGCCAGTCAGTAAGAACATTGAAAGAACCTGCCTGTATGACAGTCACAACTTATCTCAGAAGAATGTGATTATTAAAGCAGAGAATTAGAAAACAGAATGAAAGTCTGGCCTGTGAAACTCTGAAACCCATATTGCTTCAGTGGCAATGTGAGGCATAAACTGGGGCAAAATACACCATGCGACTGTGTTCAGTCTGCATTTGATCACAGGTGATACTAAATGGTGGGTATCTGACTGCATGACCAATTCAGCTGATTCAGTCAGCACTGATGGGATGAAGTGAATTGCTTTTAGATGAGCAACAAGGTTTTTCAAATTTAAATGCTTCACTGTGGTACAGCTTAACCAAATGGTGCCACCACAGCCTTAGTGTGGTGTTCACCTACAGGTGTTCAGAGCCTGTGGGTGTTCATTTTCTGGGTTTTGTAGTGTAGCCATTAAGGATATTCCATTACAATCACATGGAAACATTTGTAGCACTGTTATAAGCTCTCATAATAACAATATATTGTTTACAATAATATATAAAGTCCAAAAGACATATGCATTTTTATTTATACTGATTGACTCAATTTTTAAAACAATCACTGCAAGCAAAGTACGTCTTGTACTAATATCAGAAACATCTATATCCTTGTCTCATCAGCTTCCTTGGAAAAATCTCACTCTTGGTGGCTAGATATATCATATAGTTTCATTTCAGAGTACCTTCTAGTCATTAGTCTTGACTGATGCTGAAACTTACCCTTCAGCTTCTTACCTTCCCTGAATTCTCATGGTGTGGGAAAAAAGGTGATACATAATTCTCGCTTGCATTTGGACTTGATTTAAGAAAAAAGTCACTTGATCCATTATTCTTTTTAAAGTTCAGTTCCCAATTTAAATAAACACAATAATATTGATTATGATTTGGTTAGTTTCTAGACATAAGCATAGGCTATGCAAACCTGCTTGCAAAACTTAAAGCTTCTGTGCATTTAGTTCTTATTGACTATTCATGTTTCACCCTTCCAAGATCTCTCATGCTTCTACTTTAGCAAGATGAACAAATCCCATGTCCCATAAAACCCTGAGTGACTGAAGAGCAATTGAGAATCAAAGGCATGCCTGTAAATGAAGTACATATTACACTATTCTTGCTGTTTGCTTCAGCCTGTGTGGACAAGTAATGTTTGTTCCTGGTCTCTAGGATAACAGCTAGTTACCATTTTGCTCCTTCATACATTCCAGGTTGTATGAACACCTCTTCACTTGCTGTTACAGCTAGCTGTGGTTGAGTTCTTTTTGTAAGAAAAATTCGTATGCCAATTTTTGAAAAAGAAGACAATAAATATAGTCGGTACCAAGAGTTTCCAGCTCACTGTCTTCCTGTGAGAATACAACAGGCAAGTGAAGGAATGATGCATTAATACCAGGGGCTTCTAGGTCTGAAATACACCCTCCTGTTCTCTGAGAGTTTCCATTTGATTTTTTTTTCCTAAAAAGGTTCTATTCAAATACTACAATAAAGCAAATGAAGGGTCTGACTTTCTAGTCTGATTTTTAAAGGTTTAGTTCAGGTGCAGCTGTATTAGAATGAGTGAGATTATATCCCTAAGAGGTAGAAAAGGAGAATAAAAGTCTAAATGTTTACTGGAGAAGCTTACTATTCATAAGTTATTCAGATGATAAGTAACTATTCAGCTGTGTCCAGCTAGTGATAGAAAAGCATCATTTATGTTTTTAGATGGAAAAGATTCACCAAATGTAAGTGAGCCTACAGTACGGTAACTGCAGTTAATAGTGAAGTCACTGAATGGGGTTAATATTTTCACTCCAGAGTGTGTTTTTGTCTTATATTCAGTTTCCATTCCTAGTTTTTGAAATCAGATGGAAGAAAAAATGTTACTGAATATTTCCAAGTCAAAGTATTTGAAATTTTTAAATTACTTGGGGCAGAAGTTACAAAATATGTGATTAACAAGACCTTGATAAATATTAAGACTTAATAGTCAGTTAATCAGACCTTTAATTTCTGGGTCATAGTAGTTGAAGAATCTCATAGCACAACAGGTTGTCCATTATTTGGAATTTACTCTGTGCTGGACATCACTCTTGAAATACAGATTTCAGCTAAGAGGAGAAAATTTACATTAAGACGGTAGTGTATTGTATAGCAGCTAACAGAAACAAATCACTTTGAGTAATTTCACAAAGGCAGCTTGCATGAGCTTCTACTAGTAACGGCATGCCATTACAACTGGTTGGTGTAATGACTGTTGCATAGGGGTGTGTGAGGAACATCTTGCTGTGCAGTAAAGGAGGTGAACTTCAGTAGATCAGAGAATATATTTTTTCATGAGAAATTTCACTTCATTTGGGCTCATGCCAAATTCAGGTATTATTATCAGAAGAAATTTCTAGATAGAGCTATTCCATGATGCTACTGTATATAGGACTGCACACAATCCTGCCATTTGTCCCACAAGACTGTAATAGTCACAAGTGATCATACTAAAAGAAAACGTTAACTGAAAGCTATCTGGAAATAAAAAGAGAGAGAGAAAAACATTTTCTTTATCAATAGTGGTGTGTTAACAACAAGGAAATTCATACACTTTGCAAAATCAGATAAGCTCCATATTAAAAAAAAAAAGTGACTGTTGTTATTTAATCACAGGGTATTTTACTGGATAACTAAGCTTTAGTAGTTCCCCTGTTCTGATCAAGAGCAAGTAGTAATTTCTTTCTTTCTCTGTAGTTACCACAAAGGTTAAAAAATAGTTCTAATGGCGAGGCCTGCCACAAGAAAAAATAACAATTTATCACAAAAATAATTTAGTGACATCTTCCAGCAGTCTCTCCTCTAGAAAGCTAAAGGAATTATTGTTCCGTTTGTGCGGACTTTTCTTCTCTTTCATATGCTCTTTTGGTTTCAGTAATAGTTACAATGTACAGCAAAATACATCCTGCAAAAGGCCTTCACAGGCTTTTCTTTGTTCCATAAAGGCTCGTAATAATCAATGAGGAAAAGTCAGAACTAGTCAGTTACTCTTTAGGCAGCAGAAAGTGTAGGAAAAAACTTAGAAAATTTGTGGGAATAATACTTGCAGGTGAACTAGACATTTAAAAGGAAGGATACTTGGAAAATTTGTATAAAAACTGGTTATAATTCTTATGCAATTAATTAGAAGCAATGTCATGACTTGTGACAGATACAATGAGGAAATGGCTTATTAAACGCAGAATTTTCTTCAAGCCATGCCATTCCTCCCTCTTTATTCCTAATTCATTATGGAATGGTAGTCAGAACTTCTGACAATAAGAATCTGATTTGCTGGGTGCCTGAGAACTGAAGATAAGTAATAAAATCCATTGAAGTGTTTAAATACAGGAACCAGAGCTCACAGTGCAGCAGTTACATTCACATGGGAAGGCTTTGAATGCGGATGGAACTAATTAGTCTTCATGGAAGACTATGTTATCATGGCAGTACTACTGCCAAAACTATTCTAGTCAGGCATTGGTACACAATGAACACCAAATTTCTAAATAGTTATGGATATGCTTCATTATCAAATAAGTAATTGTAATAGACTATTTTGAAATAGAAATATTAATGAAAATATAAATGAAATATATACATATATAAATTAATATGAATGCATGAATAAAAAAAATAAATATATAAATTAAACAGAAACAGTAAATGAGAGCAATTTATATCGGGACTCCAAAACAGTATACCATACAATTGTATAATGGGATTTCCCTCTCAATTAAGATTAATTCGATCCTCTAGATTGAATGTCCTCACCACACTTACAGTCTGAACTTCTCTGAAAGACAAATCATCAGTTTGGACCAATAGTTCCCAATTAAGGATTTGAGTGTATCTGGTGTGCAAGTTAAGAAGAGCTTCCAATTTAGTCTTCTTCAGAAGAAATCCAGTTCACATGCACCAAGACCATGCTGGAAACTAAATCATATGTGATAAACCAGGACAATCAAGAAATTAAATTCCAAACTGTGCTACCATTGCAAGCTGAAACAGCCTGTGCTGGAGGTGATTTGTGTATGGAAAGTGGAACGATAGGGTTCTATCATACATAGCAATGATTGTTGCTGACACAGTTGGTCTGACTTCCCTTCTACCACATTTTAACTATCAATGGCAAAAGTTATGTTAGACACATCTAGAAACTTGTAATTTCTCCATTATTATTATTACTACTACTACTATTATTATTATCATGAATTATTTTTCCATTTACAGGAATGGCAGAAATGTGCCTTGGATTAAATTAATGAATACTTATGACAATACTCTTTTTTTGCAAGCAAGGATTTGTAAGTGAGAGAGAACCATTGATAAGATGTCTGTTTGAAGTTTTACTTCTTGAGTTGTGTTCCTAAGTCCTGTGCCTCTGAATGTTCTCTGTATTTAGAAATAAGGGTAGGGGAAGAAGACAATAAACATTAAATGGCTTTACTATCATAGTTCATTATACTGTATGACTCAATAGTACAGGAGG
The DNA here is from genome assembly GCF_030936135.1 of Gavia stellata. Taxonomy (NCBI): domain Eukaryota; kingdom Metazoa; phylum Chordata; class Aves; order Gaviiformes; family Gaviidae; genus Gavia; species Gavia stellata. The sequence continues at coordinate 33,444,375 of NC_082637.1, read as the reverse complement.
CAGACATTATGTCTTCCATAAGACAGTAATTTGTGAAACTAAGAGTAAGGGAAGAGAAAATTTATCCCTATTCCTGATAAAACTAGCCTCAAGAATTGTACATGCAATTCTGGTTTTATTTATCATCTTTAAATAACATTGTGCTACAGTTCCAGGCAAACCTCGGCTTGTGATTAGCCACACACAGATGAACACGGCTCTAATTCAGTGGCACCCTCCTGTGGACACTTTTGGCCCGCTGCAGGGTTATCGCCTGAAGTTTGGTCGCAAAGACGTGGATACATTTACGACCATGGAGTTCTCAGAGAAAGAAGATCACTTCACGGCCACAGACATTCACAAAGGAGCTTCTTACATCTTCAGGCTCTCAGCTAGAAATAAAGTGGGCTTTGGGGAGGAGATGGTTAAAGAGATTTCTGTTCCTGAAGAGGTACCCAGTGGATTTCCCCAAAATCTCCACTCAGAAAGCTCTACTTCTACATCAGTTCAATTAACTTGGCAGATGCCACTCTTGGCAGAGAGAAATGGCATTATCACCAAATATACCATCTTGTACAGAGATATCAATGTTGCTTACCAGCCAGTTGAACTCCCTGTTGTTCCTGCTGATACCACTATGACACTTTCTGGCTTAAAACCAGATACCACATATGATGTAAAAGTACGTGCCCACACAAGCAAAGGGCCTGGTCCATATAGTCCAAGTGTCCAGTTCAGGACACTACCCGTGGATCAAGGTAGGATTTGTCTGCTTATGGCGTTGACCTTTAAAGGAGTATCAGTCTTTGGATATCAGTGTTTTTGAAGCTGTAAATAAAACTGACCAGCCCATTCATAAAAATAGGTTCATCAAACACAAAAGGTAAAGTATGTAAATCTTAATATGTTTTGGATGCCTTAGAATTCAGCTGTCCCTTACCAAGCAAGTTCTGGCTAACATCTTCACAGTTTTTTCAGGTAAGGAAAATGTACATATTGGGTTGTCACTAAATAAAGAGTGAGAATGAGTTAAAATGTGATATTTAAATATGAGCGAACAGGTAGGAGAACTGAATCCTTGTTGCTTTTTGACCTAAATGGAAAGCTAATAGTCCCAGGTAGCAGTGGACATATAGAAAGATCTAAGCTTCAAAATGTTTTTATATACATTGTTTCTTTTTTTCCAGCAGTGTTTGCAAAAAATTTTCATGTTAAAGCAGTAATGAAGACTTCTGTTTTGCTGTCCTGGGAAATTCCAGAAAATTACAATTCAGCCTTGCCTTTCAAAGTAAGTTACTTTCCATTTGTACGAGAGAAAATACAGAAACTAAAGGATGTCATTCACCTGGTTGAGTAGCTTACTGTGGACTTTTTTGGTATTGCTGTATTTAAGAATGCAAACTAACCAGCAATATTGACTCAAGCTGTTAAATTTAGTCATTTGGCAATATGAGCTTTCCACTGTTGTGGCAGTATTTCCAAGTCAGCCTCATACTTGTTACTATGTATGGTATGAACACCTTACTAATTTGTAGTTCGTTGCTACTATATTTTAGATAAAACAGTGAAAGAAAAGAATATTTTTCTTCTTTTTTTTTTAGTCATTTCTGTAGTGACTGTAACTGAGTACCATTTTGTTTTTTGTCTCCTCGCATTTACAACAACACTTTTTTGCATTATAACTCTTCTACTCCACTAACTGTAGCATTAGCCAGGTAAAGAGACTCAATGTAAGCTGCATTCTGTCTGGCATTTCTTCTGCATCACTCTTCATCACTTGTGTTATCTCAGGCAGTGGCAAGTGAAGAGCAGTATTTTATGAACTAAATGTTACAAAAACATTTCTGAATAAAGAGTGTGAATGAAAAAGTCAAGGTACCTTTGACAAGTGTGCCTTGATATATATGCTGAGTTCAAGCAAAACTACTTAATTTGAATAAGTGAAATTAGATTTCAGGGGTGCTTAAACTGCTTTAAATTAATGTAGTTCTTTTTTTCCTCTGAAAGCGACAAGTTTAATTGCAGTAGTAAATTCAGTACTATCTTACAGCCTAAAATGCCCAGTAACTTTCATTTTAAATTTATAGCTAGGTTCATTCCTGAATTCAGTGTGACAATATCAGTTGCCTTCTCTTAGTAATCAAAACCACCGTCAATTTACATATTAACTTAGATCCTTTATGATGATGGGAAAATGGTCGTGGAGGTTGATGGACGTGCTACTCAAAAGTTGATCACTAACTTGAAGCCAGAGACATCATATTCATTTGTGCTGACAAACAGAGGGAATAGTGCTGGAGGTCTTCAGCATAGAGTGACAGCAAAGACTGCACCAGATGTGCTTCGCACCAAGCCAGTCTTCATTGGAAAGACCAACTTGGACGGCATGATAACTGTGGAACTTCCAGAAGTACCTTCAAATGAGAATATAAAGTGAGTGAATGAATGACATACCATTGTTTTTATCTCCAGAAAGATGATTATTCTTACTGTAAATAAAATCCAGAGTTGTAGTGGTGGACCAGGGCTTTATTCTTCATAACAGTACAGAGAATACAGCACTCTGCAGTAGTATTTGGACTAATACTGGACTAGTATTTGACGATACTAAACTGGGAGGTCCTGTTGACTCTGTCAAGGGACAAGAGGCCTTGCAGAGGGATCTAGATAGACTGGATCATTGGTCAATCATCAATGACTTGAAATTTAACAAGAACAAATGCCAGATTCTGTTGTTAAGGTACTTGAATGCATCCAGCAGAGGGCAACGAAGTTGGTGAAAGGGCTGGAAGGCATGTCCTATGAGGAATGGCTAAGGAATTTAGGTTTGTCTAGTTTGGGGAAAAGGAGGCTAAGGTGCAACCTCATTGCTCTCTACAGCTTCCTGAGGAGGGGAGGTGTAGAGGGAGCTACTAATCTCTTCTCCCTGGTATCCTGTAATAGGACACGTTCACAGCTGCATCAGGGGAGGTTCAGATGACATTAGGAAACATTCCTTTACTGAGAGGGTGGTCAAACACTGGAACAGGCTTCCTAGAGCGGTGGTCGATGCCCCAAGCCTGTCTGTGTTCGAGAGGCATTTGGACAATGCCCTTAATAATTTGCTTCAACTTTTGGTCAGCCCTGAAGTGGTCAGGCAGTTGGACTAGTTGATTATTGTAGGTCCCTTCCAGTTGGAACTATTCTATAAGTTTGTCACTTAGCCAAGTATGTAAGACTGAGTAAAATCCAGATGGAATAGAGAAGGATTGTCCTTCAGTTTGTAGCTGTTTCTCAGAGTACTTTTGTGTTTCATCACTGATTTCAAATAGCAAAGAGGGATTAAGGAAGCCAGTTGTATTTTGAACAATGTATCCTCTCAAGAAGAATGGATAACCCATCAATGGGTATCTACCCTACTGCAGCACCTTGAAGTACTCAGACTCAGTCATTCCAGATTTATGTGGAGTTTTAAAGAATTGTTACTGCACTTATATTAATTCAGATGAATTAACTCTGAAGTTTTTTATTAAAAGGAAAATCTCAGGTCCTCTCCACTGGTCCCAGAAAGAAAACAGGAGATTTTGCTGAAAAATTCGGCAGAGAGTTTACTAGATGTTACATAGATTTTGGGGGAAAAGGTGCTGTGGAGATTTAAACAGCAGAAATAGGACTAAAGAGCTGACAGCACATGGTCAGCAGGGGTTAGAAAGGTTAGACAATAAAGATTTGCCAAGAAAACACGAAGCATAGTACAATCAGTAAGTGTTACTGCACTGCTTACAGTGATTCATGTTGGTCTATGAGGTTCCCATGTGTAATGTAAAGGAAATGGGGAGGAAAATCAGCAAGTCATTAAATATTGTTGGGGATTCAACTTGTCCTCTCCCTGGTGGATTTTTACTGACGGCTTTGTAGAAAGCTGCTCCCCTTTTTCATTACTGACTGAAGATTTTGAGGCAGGTGAGGTCAAGAAAGAAATTACTTTGAGACATTAAAAGGATGAAAAACTGAAGAATGTAGCCATTATCATTAGATTCAGTAAGATGTGGTCAGTAACAAATGCAGCTAAGGAAGACTGAAGATGGAATGAGTCAAAAAAGATTTATGAGGCAGAGCATTCACAGAGAGAAGAAACTGCAGGGTAGCTGGTCAAACAATAGCAGAAGGTAGCAGTGGAAAAAGAGCCAATGCCCTTCCTTTTATGTAGTGTAATAAAATGAAAGAGGCTAAGTGACATCAGGAAAGGTGCATTAAACCTATGGGGTCTGTCCAACTGCCAGTCTTGCAAATAATGTATCTCCTATATCTATTGCCTAAGAAGATGTGATCAGTCTTGAGATAGAAAAACAGAACAGCAAAAAAAAGATTGACTTGACCCTTGGAAGCACGCGTACCGAAGCAACTACATACTGAACAGAAAAAGCTTACCTGATGCTTGCTAGAATAAATAAGATTATTGCAGCTATAGTCTTTGTATGGGAAGAACAATTTTGTGTAATAGTTATGTTGACATTTTTACAGTTGCTGTTCCTCTATGGGTACATTATATGCTCATGGTTGTCTCTATCTTACTATGAAGTACTATACACCGAGAATCTTTCAATAATACGAATTACACAGAAGGTAAAACAGTTAATGGTTTGCTCTAATGAATTATAGGTAAATACTAATGGGATTGAGGGTAATGTTATGAGAGCTTTTGTAATTTATTAAAGATGGTAGAAGTAACTTCCATTATTTCAATGTTTGATGGTGATACAGCATAGAAATTGGAGCAGAGCTCGCCTTATGCTAAGTAAAATGGATCTCTTTTGCTGGCATCATCTCAAGTGAGCAATTTCTTCATTTTCCTGTAGTATTTTGGGCTAATTCAAAAGCAATTTTTTGGTGTCAAGGACAGTTCATGTTTCTCTGAATCTCTTCCACCTTTGCAAAGTCTTAGGTAAAAACAGTTTTATGGAAGACTTTGGCCTTTGTAATACTCAGTAGTTTAAGCAATATGCAAGCAAACACTCCATTTCTTACCCTTCCCCCCCAAAAAAGCCCCTCAAAACAATCAAGCAAATAATATAGCAAATAATAAAACATGTTTTTCAAGAGATGCTGCATTTTCTGGAGTTACCTAGAAATAACAGAACTTTGTTGTCCTTTACAATTTGTAGCACTGTACATTTATGTGAACAGTTTCATTTTTCTGCTTGCTGTTGATGTGCTTTCAGCTTTAAAATACTCTGTATGTGCTGAAAGTCTTAGTGGACAATCAAAGTTATGAGTCGGAGGCATGCATGAAGAAAGTGTGAAAGACTGTGAAAGTAACATTTACATGCTGGATGTTCCTTGATTGAAAAAAAAGTATGAACACTCTGTTAGCTTAAAAAGAAAAAGTAGGAAAAAAAAAAGGATAAGTAAGAGACTGTTGTGCAGTTCATGCAGCAGGTGTATCTTTGTTGTCTGAAAGACATATAGGGGCCAATTCTCAATTGCTTTTTGTCTTGATTCTTAGGTATCTGTTAAAGAAAAGGTATGTAGGTTGTAGTTATTTTATACATGGATAAATCAGCATTCACTAGGATTTGTTATTCATGTAACCAAAGAATCTTTAAAATACTTACTCAGGTTTAAAATCTGGGTTCAACCAGCCTTACTAGTTTTGAATAAGACCTTCAGTGTAAAAGATGATTTATCATATTGTTGCTATAAGAATGCATGCTGCAGTTTTTATTTAAATACTGGAATACAGCAAGTGAGCAGCAGTCAAAAATACGTGGCCAACACTTCTTGTTTCCAGCACCTCCTGTTGGAGCTCAGCATTTCCACAGAGAAATTTCTCAAATTTCTTAACACAAGAATTAATAAATATGAACATTTATTACAGTAGTTACATTTTGTCACATTTCTTCTGTGGGAAGGAGCTTTAATTCTTCTTAATTAAAACCATTAAGACTATTAAAATGGACCAATGGCGTGCACTGGTATGGAAGAAAAATAGTTTATTGAGTCGGTTTAGACTGAGATGGTTTTTGATCAATTCTAAGGCAAGTCCTTTCCTGTAGACTCTCTTTTGCTAATTACTTTAGGTTTTTCAACTGCGTTGCGTGAGTCAAACAAATAGTCAGTACTGCAAAAGGTTGAATAGGCTGTAAAAATGGTAGGCTGGAAGAGAAGAAGATGGTCCATGAGACACTAAAATTATTTTCCGTAATAGAAAGCCAGACACACCTTCTTAATAAGCTCTGTTGTTACTAGAAGCAAAGGAGAGCAGCTTCTTTCCTTCTCCTCCAAGATGGAGAGCACTTGACTTTTTGACAAGGCTGTTTATCAAGAAGATATATATTATACCATCCTGGATGTCCTGCTATTGTGGTTCTACTGCTTCTTTCCTCACAGTAATGTGAAATTATGGATCTGCCTGACATGCATCCAGGTTTTATGAAGGAAAGTGCCATACCTCTATTATACTAGAAAGTATAATTTACTAGTCTCCATGGGAGGGAGGAGGAAGATACTTTCAGGAAAATGTTTTTGAGGAAAACTGATATGTGTCATTTGCAAATCCTAGCTGTAAAGAGAGTATACATCAACCTCTCTTGTCTGTGACTGTGAACAGAATACTTAAGTAGATAAAGCTGATGGTCATTGATACTCAAAAGTAAAGTGTGTGTGGGTGGAGTGTATGCCATGTCTCCTTGATATTCTGTATAACAGTGTTGGCATCAACAAACACATTATGTTAACCTACTATTCTGATTATACATGAAAATGGGGGAAGATGGGGTGGTAATTGAAATTTAAATATATGGTAATATGTTCCAATTTAGGGGTTTGGGTTTCTTCCCCAGTGTGATGATGGTAGGGCACAAATATCCCATGGCTCCTGTATTTCAAATGAAATAATAAACTGCAGTCAAACATTTTAGAACATGGTAATTAAAGTTTCTTATACATATTTATATGTTTACATTAAAAGGCAGGTAATTAGTGCCATTTGTTTGTCAAATGCTTTACACTGGATGTGCTTTCAAGAGTGTGAATCTTTACAATTATGTTTGGAAAGCTGCAGTGGCATAATAATGTGCAAAAGTTTGCTCTCAACATGCCGCTGTTGAGAGAACAGCGGTAAGTTAAGTTCCTCTGAACAGACACCTACTCCATCAATTTATCTATTTCTTTTCCTTCAACTTTACTTTCATCCAACTGTTTCCTTTACAGAGGTTATTACATAGTTATTGTGCCTTTGAAGAGGTCTCGTGGAAAATTCATCAAACCATGGGAGAGTCCAGATGAAATGGAACTAGATGAGGTACTGTATGTTTTTGTTGTTGTCTTCTCCTTTATTAAAGAAACAGTATTATTAGTGGTATATGATTAACTCAACCATTTTTAGAATTTTTGATTGTCAGGACATTTTATATTTATATTTGAATTAGCCTGTGGGGACTGAAACAAAAGTTCAAATTACTTAAATCAGAAGACAATAAAGACATTAAGTTGCAATAAAGCACACAAAGTGTCTGATCTTTGTTGGCATTAATATTTTACTCTTTACCTACTGTATAACATAATGCAGAAGTGCAGGAGGTGAGATGAGTTGTCAGCAAAAGCTTAATCACCAATGATACAAACTCTAATAAAGGTCTGGTTCATTAGTGGGGTGTTTACTAAGCCTGTAACAAATGCTAAACTGCAATTTGCACTGCAGTTTAACATTTGACCTTCTTGTGGTGTTTTCACCTGATTCTCACATACTGTAATGCTTCTGGTTAGAAAACTTTTACAGTAGTCTCCGTTCTACTGTCAGTTTATGCCCAGAAATAAATTACTGAAGTAGGAAAGAGCAACATTGTGTTATCTTTCGACACTGTAAATGACATTAACCCAAAGGGTGGAAGTACTTTCATTTTAGGAATAAGCCCAGTAATACTAGAAATCAATTCATTATGTTATTGATATAATAATAATTCCACGAAGTATAGCATTCAGTCCTGTCTTCTGTTTTACTGAAGGACAATATAGCTTGTGCGAACTTGTCTTGCAATCTGTAAGTTTGGAATAATACTAATAATTATCATTGTAAAGCTCTTTTGAGAGCCCCATATGAAAGCCCTGTACAAAATACAGGTGGTGGTGGTATTATTGTTGTTGTTGTATCTGGCTAAGATTTTAGGTCTCATTCAGATACTATGGTAATTTGTACATGTAATAATATCTCTGCAATTCAAAGACCAGAGATCCAAGTCAGTTTCTTTACTCCTGATTTAGTGATCTTTTGACTGGATCCTGTCAATTTTTCCATTTTCTTTTGGTGGATTCAAGAATTTTATGTTACAGAAATGCTTCACTATATGCTTCCCCATAATACGATCACTGGGAAGTAATGATCATCTGTGAGCAATCATAAGGCTTTTTTTCCCTTCTCCCATTGACAAAATGGTTATCAATTCCAGTGTTTGCACCAAAATGTAAGGGACATGAAGATCTTCACCAAACTAACACTGTTGTGAAAAGCTTTCAAAATATAAACAGAGGTCTTTCAGTCTTTAGTGTGTTTTGTGATCAGAATAGGCAAATAATAATATGTACCGCAACAGGAGAATCCTTAATCAGAAGATTAAAAACAACTGTTCAAAGGAACGCATGCTTTTCATTACTGCTGACTGACTGATTGAAGCCTGTGTTTCCTCTTGACCGGTTTCATTTGTGTGATCATCTCATTTGATTCAATTGGAGCGATAACTTGCTTTGATCAATTAACTTCCTCCCTTTAAAGAACTTGGATTCTAAGTGCCATCAGCTCATGATCATAGTCCTAGGTGAAATCAAATATGGTTAAACAGTAAAACACTGACAGCAAGATTCATACCGTAATGGAAAACTGACTTAATATTACCACCCACTTTTAACATCCAAAGACCGTAGTCACATTCAGCAGCATTAACAGATTAAAGGATAGGTACCAGATGACATTGAACCTTTTGGCAATTAAATTCTACAGGTCCTGCTGATTCTCATAACAAAGGGTCATTTTAATCATCCTGCAAGTTGCAGTGCATTAATCTGTATAACAAATTGATAAAGAGCATTTATTAATTCAGAAATATTTGGGTCAGGTTGGGTTGTTTCCCACTTCTACTGCTGTAATTGAGACGACATTGTAGAATTAATGGTGGAAGAAATAAGATATGCATTGACTGGAAAATGAAAATTATTTCTGATAGAGAACTAATGATATATCCTTTACATTTGATGTATCTTTTACAATTGCTTGTATATATCTTGATAGATCTTTTACGATTGATATATCTTTTACATGGTGTATCTTGATATATCTTTTAAAATTGCCACCTATATATATAGTAATCACACAGAATCACAGAATCGTTAAGGTTGGAAAAGACCTATAAGATCATCAAGTCCAACCATCAACCCAACACCACCATGCCCATTAAACCATGTCCTGCAGTGCCACATCCATATGTTTTTTGAACACCTCCAGTGAGGGTGACTCCACCACCTCCCTGGGCAGCCTGTTCAAGTGTTTCACCACTCTCTCAGTAAAGAAATTTTTCCTAATATCGAGTCTGAATCTCCCCTGGCGCAACTTGAGGCCATTTGCTCTTGTCCTGTCACTCGTCCCTTGGGAGAAGAGACCAACACCCACCTCTCTGCAACCCCCTTTCAGGTAATTGTAGAGAGCGATGAGGTCTCCCCTCAGCCTCCTCTTCTCCACACTGAACAACCCCAGTTCCCTCAGCCGCTCCTCATAAGACTTGTGCTCCAGACCCATCACCAGCTTTGTTGCCCTTCTCTGGACACACTCCAACACCTCAATGTCCTCCTTGTGGTGAGGGGCCCAAAACTGAACAGAGTACTTGAGGTGCGACCTCACCAACGCCAAGTACAGGGGCACGATCACTTCCCTAAGTACTGAGTAGGGAAAAAAATCAAAAGCAGGCAGCGACTGTATTTCATGCTAACTCATTCAATTTCTATTACTTAAAAGACTGTTTTACTTCAGCTTTAGAAAATATATGTATATTTTTATTAGGTGTACTATTCCTCACAAATATGTGAAAGCAGTGGCACAATAAACAAATTTGGAAAAAACTAGCAAAAACTAACCACACTACTCTCTTGAGCAAATAGTTCGTGATGGTCAAGTGAAGATACTTGTGCATACCTTTTTTTAGTACAATCTCAGATATCTGGCTAGTATCAGAAAGGGTTGGGCAGTAGATTTTCCAAAGAATTATGTTCCAAATACTTTGCTTAGATTGTCAGAAGAAAAGGATTTGCTGAAAACACTAGTCTGGAATGTTAACTCCAGTACACAACTGAACAGTCCAAAAGACTCTCCAGCCTTATTGTAATTACCTAATCTTCCTGGTTCCTTGAATCTCAATTCTAAAAGAAACTAAGAGGGATGCAGAATCTTAAAAGAGCAGGCAATGAACTAGATATTGTGTATCTGAAAATAATAGTTATTAGAGATACAATCCTTTTTATTAACTAAAAATTTCATTTTATTTTTAATATCATGAGATCTAGTGACTTTAAATAGCTATGTCATGCAAATAAATTAAATATAAACAAAATATTATGATTTACAGTATTTCCTAGGAGGATTCCTTTAGATTTGTAAGCAATAAAACCTAAATAAAAGCCTGCATGTTGTATTGAATCAATTCAGTAATTTTATTGAAATCCTGGTATAAAGTTCAAGAGGAGATATATGTGCAAGTAATGATATTTGGCAACAACCCCATTTAGATACGAAACGTGAATGAGGCCAGAGGTTCACCTGAGGTATATTTAGTTATGTGTAATCAATGTCACAGACAAGATTTTTATCTACGCACAAACACACCTAAGTTTAACTGGGTTTAGGTGATGAATAACCAACCACCTTTGAAAAAGTTGAACACATTCTGTTTAACTCAGGCTAATTAACTTCCAGCATTCATAGCCAAAACTCAACTTCACCCACTGTAATACAGTACTTCAGCATTGCTATCTGTTAAATATATGCATTTTATGTTACTAATTCAAATGCAAGAAATAATTAAGATCAAACATTTTTCTTCCCTTTTCAGTCTCAATCTAATTTTGATTGGAGTACTCTTGCAATATTTTGGTATTTTATTATGAGTTATTTAAAATCTAAATTGTAAATATGGTGTAATCTGGAAACATATGGTAAAGAATTTATTTGAGGTAGCCACACAAATAACTTTAAATTCCAGTGGAAACTGTACCCATAAATGAAAATATCAGTTTTCTTCAGGGATGGTTCAATCCATGTACCTCTCCTCGTACTGCAGTACTTACAGCTCCTGACTTCTAGTTAGTATACATATCACACTGTTACTACCTGGATGTTATTACCTTTGTCTTTCAGCAGACTTCAGGGTAGTCAGTGCTCAGCCCTCTGCATAGCTGTTATTATATCTTCGTAAAAGATGGCTTCGTATAGATACAAACTTTTCACAGAGTGTTTCCCTCAGCAGATCTTATAAGGACTGAAGCAACCTGGACCAAACTTTGATTAGTCTCTGCCTCACGTTCTGCCCTCAGTAACTGGCACGTAGGAAGCTACCAACAGATGTGAGAGTCACCTTCAGTAAAGCAACTGAATAGAAATCTTCTTAATATTACAGTTCTCTACTGCCCTCATTTTAGACTAGCTGCTCATTAAACTGTTTAGGAAGAACGAAAGAGAAATACGGACTGCTGATTGTAATAAAGTCCTTGAGTAACAAATAATGATTTCTAGTCTCAAATTATGGCCAGTTCTTTTTTGCTCAAGGGATCCGTTGCAGCGTACCAGCTTTTGTGTTGGAGCATGGAAATTGATAGAGTTAAGTGAATGTAAAATCTCTGCAACAGAGAACAGACTCAGCCTTAGAGCTGGAAAGCAGGTGACTGTGTAGATCTTTGAAGGGCTAACATCCAAATGCCCTCAATGCTAAGGAAGTTTGGATCCAAGTGGTACAGGTTGCTTCCGTGTCTATCTGTAGCCTGTGTTTGAAATATGTACTTCAATGAGAAGGGATGCTAAAGTAATCAGTATTAAAAGCTTCTGTCTCAGTAGCACAGTGAATAATAGATTGATTTACATGCATCGGAACTGTTAATTGTGTAATTGCAAAATACAAGATCCATGTGGGAAAGGCAAGAAGATGTGCTAGCTAAACTGAGGCCTACTACTCAAGAAGAGGCTGAAGCAAGAGAGAGCTTCCCTGACTGAGTATGTTCTTTAAAATGGAAATATATAGTGAAGATTAGATTATAATCTCTTATTTTATTGATTTCTATCTAGCTCTGGAGATTTGTCTCCTCTAACAAAGAAATTTGTACTAATCTATTGGATTAGCACTGTTTGTGTGGTGAAAAGCCTAAAACAACTGTGTGACCTTGGAAAAATTTATGATTGCAGTCTGAGACTACAGGACATTGAATAAGTTTCTTATGTGAAAAAAGAAGGGAACTGTAAAGAGGCCTTAGAAGTCATCACTTATCACCCAGAAAAAGTTCAGGCTCCTTGTAATCCAATCAGATTAATATTTGTTGAATACCAGTATATCTTAAGTGATAAAAGATATTGAATAAGCATTTGTTAGATTTAGTAAGTAATTCATCAATGGATTATACCAGCTGAGGTTAAGTTCCTTCATTAGTTAGTATATGTTTTACAAGTTTGAGCCTAGCATCACTGTGATCTAATCTCGTCATAAATGTGCTGATGTAAATTTTAGCTTTATTCATCAGAAGAAATATTTTATGAAACAAGGAAAAGTTACATTTTGCAAGTCAGATTAGGCAGTTAAAATCTGAAGTGTGGGTTGTGTATGATACTGTAATAGATAATATTTTGTAGTCTAGCAGCAGAAAAGTTGTCTTAGGATTCATAGGTCCTGTTATTGATTCCTATTACCAGTCTGTTGTGTAGTGTTGTACAACCATGAAGAACACAACTTTTGGTGCTTTTGAACAAATAAAATGGCAGTCAGTTTCAGGTTTCGGATGGAAGATATGTTTACAACTCAATCCTATAAACTCTTCTGCACTTCATTTACTGTTTCTGAAATACATTGGAAAGCACTCTTTTCCCTGAGATGTTCAGGAATTTAGTATTTCCAGAGTGCTTGGTAGTCTTCATGTTGGAGAGAAAAAAAAAATGCTATTCATAGCTACTTAGTATTGAGTTGTTTGTATTTCAGAGTTACCAGAAAAAGTTAAAAATAGTTAATATAAATTGATTTTCAAAATTTGTGGGGTTTTTTTTCAGTTTTGTGTTTTTAAATGCAAAATAATTTTAAAATCATGACATCATATCGTAGAATCATAGAATCATAGAATGGTTTGGGGTGGAAGGAACTTTAAAGATCATCTAGTTCCAACCCCCCTGCCATGGGCATGGACGCCTTCCACTAGACCTGGTTGCTCAAAGCCTTGTCCAGCCTGGCCTTGAACACGTCCAGGGTTGGGGCATCCACAGCTTCTCTGGGCAAACTGTTTCAATGCCTCACCACCCTCATGGTGAAGAATTTCTTCCTTATATCTTATCTAAATCTACCCTCTTTCAGCTTAAAGCCATTACCCCTTGTCCTATCACTACACGTCCTTGTAAAAAGTGCCTCTCCAGCTTTCTTGTAGGCCCCCTTCAGGTACTGGAAGGCTGCTATAAGGCCTCCCTAGAGCCTTCTCCTCCAGGTTGAACAACCCCAACTCCCTCTCCCTGTCTTCACAGGAGAGGTGCTCCAGCCCTCTGATCACCTTTGTGGCCTTCCTCTGGGCTCGCTCCAATAGGTCCTTGTTATGCTGGGGGCCCCAGAGCTGAACGCAGTGCTCTGGGTGGGATCTCACAAGAGCGGAGTAGAGGCGGAGAATGACCTCCCTCGACCTGCTAGCCATGCTTCTTTTGATGCAGCCCAGGATACAGTTGCTTTCTGGGCTGCAAGCGTGCACTGCCAGCTCATGTTGACCTTCTCATAAACCAACACCCCCAAATCCTTCTCCTCAGGGCTCCTCTCAATCCATCCTCTGCTCAGCCTGTATTTGTGCTTGGGATTGCCCCTACCCATGTGCAGGACCTTGGACTTGGCCTTGTTGAACTTCATGAGGTTCACATGGGTCCACCTCTCAAGCCTGTCAAGGTCCATCTGGATGGCATCCTTTCCCTCCAGCATGTCCACCACACCACACAGCTTGGTGTTGTCGGCAGAATTACTTGCTGAAGATGCACTCAATCCCACTGTCCATGTCGCTGACAAAGATGTTAAACAGTGCCGGTCCCAATTCTGATCCCTGAGGAACGCCACTCGTCACTGGTCACCACTTGGACATCGAGCTGCTGACTGCAACTCTTTGAGGGCAACCATCCAGCCAATTCCTTATCCACCAAGTGGTCCATCCATCAAATCCATGTCTCTCCAATGTAGAGACAAGGATGTCATGCGGGACAGTGTCGACAGTTGCTCTTCTCTTATCCACCAACGCTGTAACCCCGTCGTAGAAGGCCACCAGATTTGCCAGGCATGCTTTGCCCTTAGTGAAACCATGTTGGCTGTCACCAGTCACCTCTTTGTTTTCCATGTGCCTTAGCGTAGTTTTCAGGAGGATCTGCTCCATGATCTTGCCAGGCACAGGGGTGAGACTGACTGGCCTGTAGTTCCCCAGGTCTTCCTTTTCCCCCTTTTTGAAAATGGGGTTTATGTTTCTCCTTTTCCAGTCAGTGGGAACTTCACCGGACTGCCTTGACTTCTCAGTTATGGTGGATGGTGGCTTAGCAACTTCATCTGCCAGTTCCCTGAGGACCCATGGATGCATTTGATCAGGTCCCATGGACTTGTGCACCTTCAGATTCCTTAAATGGTCTCGAACGTGATCTTCTGCTACAGTGGGTGGTTCTTCATTCACCAAGTCCGTGCCTTTGCCTTCTGTGACTTGGGTGGTGTGGCTTGAGCACTTGCCGGTGAAGACTGAGGCAAAACAGTTGTTGAGTACCTCAGCCTTCTCCATATCCCGGGTAACCCAGTCTCTTGTTTCCTTCTGGAGAGGGACCACATTTTGGCTAGTCTTCCTTTTATCACTTATGGAAGCTTTTCTTGTTGCCCTTGACATCCTTGGCCAGATGCAATTCTGTCAGGGCTTTAGCTTTTCTAACCTGATCCCTGGCTGCACGGTCAATTTCTCTGTATTCCTCCCAGGCTACTTGTCCTTGCTTCCACTCTCTGTAGTCTTCCTTTTTTGTGTTTGAGTTTGTCCAGGAGCTCCGTGTTCATCCATGCAGACCTCCTGGCATTTTTGCCTGACTTCCTCTTTGTTGGGATGCATCGCTCCTGAGCTTGGCGGAGGTGATCCTTGAATATTAATTATATGACTTACTAAGTCTTGTTGTATCAAAGAGGAGATAAGAAAGTACCTTGCATGTTCATAGGGAGGGAGGAAATACTATTATGCATTAGGGAAGTGATTATCCTTTTGAACGAGGCACTGGAGAGGCTGCACCTCAAATACTGTTTTCAGTTTTGGGCACCTCACTACAAGAACAACATTGAGGTGCTGGAGCATGTACAAAGAACACCACAGAGCTGATGAAGGGTCTAGAGAACAACTCCTATGAGGAATGGCTGAGGGAACTGGGGTTGTTCACTCTGGAGAAAAGGAGGCTCAGAGGAGACCTTATTGTTCTTTATAACTGCCTGAAACGAGGTTGGAGCAAGGTGGGCGTACTGCGGAAACAGCCTCAAGTTGCACCAGGGGATGTTTAGGTTGGATATTGGGAATTATTAGGAAAAAAGGCATTGGAACAGGCTACCCAGGGAAGTGGTTAATTCACCATCCCTGGAGGTATTTAAAAGACGTGTAGACATGGCTCTTAGGGACATGGTTTAGTGGTGGACTTGGTCGTGTTAGGTTAATGGTTGGACTCGATGATATTAAGGGTCTTTTCCAACATAAATGATTCTATGATTCTATTCTATGACTGATTTCATATATATGCACACATATATAGATACATGATTTGTAATAGGATGTGTGTATACATATGTCCTCAAAGAAGAAACACAGCTTTATTAACTTTTTTCCCTCCCCAGAGACAACAGTATCAGACACTGAAAACTGATCTAATTGTTTTATATTTGTAGTCTGGGCAGTGCAATTGCTACCTAGTATCTTACCTTAGCAACGATGACAAGAAATTGGAAGATTTTGCAAAAACTGATTTAGTGATACTGATATGCCCCATGAAATGTGGATAAATTGTATTTTTGTAGTTCCTGGTCATGCATTAAATTTTCTCATTACATTTTCAATAAGTTACATTAAAATTGTTTACAGTTATGTTTCTGTTCTTGCTTTCTCTCTCTCTCTTTCCCCTCCTTCATTATAAAGCTGCTTAAGGAGATAGCCAGGAAACGCAGAAGCATTCGTCTTGTGAGGGAAGTTGAATTAAAGCCATATATTGCAGCTCACTTCGAAGTTCTTCCTACGGAGTTCACGTTGGGGGATAAGAAGCATTACGGTGGCTTTGAGAATAAGCAACTGCAGAGTGGTCAAGAATATGTATTCTTTGTGTTGGCTGTAATGGAGCACTCAGAATCTGTAAGTTAGTTAATATTTTTCAATCCCAAAATTACCTTTCCACAATCATGAAAACATTTTTTCAATGTTTATTCCACTTCCCAAAAGCTATTTTTTTACAATATATGTCAGAGCATCTCTAAAGGTTCTGTTTGCTTGCTCAGTTCCAATTAATTTCTTGAACTTTCTGTTTTGCTAGCATCTTTATGTGTTACTTCTGTGTGTTACCGAAACCTAAGGATCACCTTTTATTATCTGTGTTGTGGTCTTTCGCACATTACATGCTCTACTATTTGAGATCGTTGACACAGGTTCTGAGGCATGAACTTCACAGTAGCATCTTTCTCAATGTATTTAAAAAAGAGTTCCTCTCTTGCCTTAATACTACCATTGAATAGTGGTGTTGGATACACAGGATTCTTGGAAAGATCCATTGAATCTGAGACATGCACAGCTAGCATCTTTAGTTACAGTCATTTCTTAACAACTGTTAGAAAGTTAGAAAATAATTCAATAATAAGGAAAATTCCTGAGGTGAGCTAAATAATGAGCTGTCATTCCTTTTTATGTAATTCATCTTGCAGTTATGACCCTTTTTGCTTGAGTTAATCTACTGCATGTAATACAGTAAAAAAAAAAAAAGACAGAGATAGGACTGTTGAAAGCAAGTTGCAATACACATTAACATTTTAACATACAATGTGTAATATGGTATCTTTCTAATTGGTACCTAAACCTGACAGGTACATTTGCTGGCTCAACCGCTTGAAACTACTACACCAATAATCTGAATTCTAGTCAAATACTTCCAATGTATAACCTTACAACTGCTTTCTCGATGTCAACAGAATTTGCCTACTTAAAGACAATGAGGAAATAGTTTCAATTTGAATACTTTTGGATACATAGCTTCATTTGAAAATAAAATAAGTGCCTTCTGAAAGCTCTAACATAAATCAGAAGTTTCCATTTCAGCTTTTTGACAGTGGCTGCATAGGCAGAATTCTGAAGGTGCTGCATCAGAAAGGTTCAAACTGGAGAAAGTAGACAGCTTTTGGCTATCAAGTTAGATGGCCAAATATCTGTGTGTCAGAAATTACCTGTACTAAAATTGATCTTTTCAATACAAAGTAGTATTTGTTATTTATTTTTCTCTATTAATTAATGCATTGGTCATTTCATATAACCCTAAGGTTATTACTTTGTTAGAGAGAAATCAGGATGAAAAGGCAGGAATAAATAAGATTGTAAATTTACAGCTGAAAAGGCTGGTGTGAGCTTCAACTCCCAATGCTCCGGTGTATCTGCTGTAAATATAGCTGGTTTTCTTCTAGAACTATAGATCCTACTGGTGTATGAGTTGTAATTTGCGAGGGATATTTTTCCTGATATTCAAAATACTTTTTACATAGGTTTCTCCTTCAGGGAACACAGAATTTCGCTGTTGATTGGGAGAGTGGAGAAATTGCTTTACAAGAGGGCATGGGAATGTCTGAAGTTGTTTAACTTAGTAAAATGGAAGCTGAGAGAGCTTATGATTACAGTCCATAAATATGTTAAGCATGTTATCAAGAGGAAGGAAAAAAAAAATAGATAAATTTGGCAAAATAATAAATGAGTTTAGATTAGTCATTAGTACAGGTAGGTTGAAAATTAAAAGTAAATCCTATTTATTGGAGAACAGGTAGTAAGTGCTTATACTGTTATCCCTTAGTATCCCTCTGTATCCTTTTCCAGACATTTTTTCTCCCTGCTCTAGAGGAAGAGGCTCAATACAAAGAGTTTCTTACTGTAGCAATGGACTTTTTTTCCATCTTTTAAGAATACTGAAGCTGGGAAAAAAACCTCAGTCAGCTCAGGTGTTTCAGGAATGGAACATGGAGACTCCCCAGTTTCTAAATAGCAATCACAGACTTTTAAAACATTTGGTGCCAGGTTTAGTAAATGAGCATAGCATAATTGGACATCGTTGGCATCGGTACTAGCTCAGTACAAGATAGTGTAAATGCCTCAGCTTTGCCAGTCCTAATGCTATCTCTAACCTTAAATCCAGACACTGTCATAGCCCAGAGACCAAAACAAGGCCAAATGAAGTGTAAAAAAAGCATGTCTCCTTTGATAACACTTGTCCTGGCTTAGGGCATCTTTCAGAATACAGTGCACACATGGTAAATGAAAACTAAACTCTTTTCCTGGTTATCTTATTCTGTCTTAGCTGGCGTTCCTGACCTACTGCTGAATCAAGTTGTTAAGTCCTTTGCAAGAGCTGTAGTTCAAATCCTAGTGTAGTGCTGGTGGAGACACTCCAGCAAAGACAAGGAATAAGTACAAAACATTGTCCACTTCGGACTTTACTGTAGCTCAGAGTTCTTTACATGATCCAAATTTAGCAGGCAGCCACCTCAGCCTCTCCTGTCTGTAATTTTAACTCTGCACTCAGCCATAGATCAGACATCTCAGGTCAGACCAGAATAAAAAAAAAGTTACTACTTTCTTATCACAGGTCTTATCCTAGGCCAGCTGGCTTTACACCATCCAGTAAGGCAAAGATTTTCAATGGCCTCTGAAAGTATTTAGTTTCCCTTCATATTCTACAGTGACTTCCCCTGTTTTTCAGTCTTAAATTCAAGTTGTCCTCATCTTCTGTGAGAACACTCTGTTTGTCAGACAGTTTTTGACTCATCAAAATGCACCCTACTATTGCCATAGACCCTTTTCTAGGAACCTCGTACATTCAGTCCCCATTATTTTTTCCTATAGTACTCTCATTCTTTCAGAAATATCTTTTTATATCTTGCAGAAATAGTGTTAAGCCAACCTAAAACTAAAACAAAACCCAAAAAATGAGTAACTGATGGGTTATATTCCTCAGTTTCCTAATACTTCGTTTTCTTATTCTCTGCTTAAGTTGCAAAGTGTTCTGTGAAGGACTGCGTTACCTCATTTGTCTGCAGATCACTGCTAGTATGTGGAGCACAAAATAAAGATAGTAATAACAACACACTGTTCAGTTTGCAAGTTTATATACTGCCTGACTTGAAGAAAAATAGCATTTTTGCGTTGCTATGTTCATTGCATCTTTATCTTGTACAGATTTATTTTAGATCTAGGATAGTTAGTATTTTAAATGCACTCCGTTATCATTAAGTAAGATTTATTTTATTTGTATAGACCATGTATGCAACCAGCCCATATTCTGATCCTGTTGTGTCGATGGATCTTGATCCCCAACCAATTACAGATGAGGAAGAAGGCTTGATTTGGGTTGTTGGACCAGTTCTTGCAGTCGTGTTTATCATCTGTATTGTTATTGCTATACTTCTTTATAAAAGGTAAGTTTACCTTTTGGTTTTCTTACCAGGTGTGTAACCTTCTGATGTATTGGCCATTTTATAATATGGTTCCACACTGTATTTTTTGTACTACAGTAGTAACTGCCATTGCTTTGGGATATTTCCATATTTATTAATGGTTCCCAGAACACTGCAGAAATTTTAGTAGATTGACTGAAAGTTTCCAATAATTACAGGTGTGTGGGTACATTTTTCTGCTGATGACACTCTATTAACATTTCTGCATTTAAATGTTTTTTCCACTTTGCATACATTTGTGAAGAAAATATGTGCTTGCATATAAATATGTATGGAATTCGCACATTTGACTTTTTAAAACTTATTTTTAGATGTGTAATAGTAATACATTAGGGGTTACATTCAGCTTGATGTTAAATGTGATTTTCATCTCCACTCAAGGAATTTGAGTTTTTACTTTTGACAGTTGGCCTCAATTTGGCAGTGTATCTATATGAATTTGAAGCTCTAAACTGAAAGATTAAAGAAACATCAGAAGCTGTTTTCTGCTAATCTTTCAATGAGATCAAACTTCACTTACTCGTCTTTCACTGACGATAACACATATGTAGGTTTGCTATTATACAAAGGGCTTTCCTCTGCCTTTACAATATACTAGATGAAAACTGTGTATGATGCCTTAATTTATACATAGCTGCCTTTTACAGTGTAAATGACTTCATGGGGGTCAAGATACTAAATCAAAACCAAAGAATCACACCCACAAACTTTATTTTAATGTTTAGATTGTGTTCCTAATACATTTTTTAAAATATATTGGTAAAGTGTAATTGGGGAATACTGTAAAGATGCTGTGACCTTGTTGGGGAGGGGCACACTAGGGATAATTTCATTAAATGGAGTATGTCTTCTAAAACTAATGGCTATGATGCTATCACCTGCATATAAATATTTAAATTCTGCTACCCTATATGCTCTTCCCACCCTAAGTGTCTCCAGTCACATACCTCTGAAGCTGCATGTGGAGAGCTAGCTTCAGGTTTTGGAAAGAGAATTCTCTGTTCAGCAGTAAAAGAACAGTCCAGGGTTAACCTTAGCTTTGGATTTCAAATAGATAATACGTTTACAGAGTGTTCTTTAGGGCTGAATCATACAGCAGCATAATACAGTCTGTTGCTTGCAGATATTGTGTCTCCTGAAGGTTTCTGTTAGTGCCCACTGTCTGAGCCAATCTAGTTGATTAGCAACCAGTGAACCTCTGTTTGTGTCTGTCTGTCTGTCACTTCAAAAACTGGTCATTAGAGATGTGCTAAAAGTGAAATACTCCTTTCTTCTGATTATTTTGGAGTATTAGAAGCAAAACTTCTCCCATACTACAGAACAAATCCAAACAGTGGCATATAAAGCAGATGTGTAACTGCTTCTGGAAATATTGATTACATTTATGGAACCGTAATAACAATCTTCAATTCTATTACCAAAAAAAATTATAGGCATATTCCACAAATGAGCAGGTAAAATTTGTTCATCACTAGTGTGAAGCAATTGTCATTCACTGAAAATGGGGGACACATTTTCCATCTGTTATTTACTGCTGGTACTAGAACTGTTCCGGCAAATGTCCATATGTATTTATTTATTTTTCTGGTTTCACCTATAGTCTGTAAATTGTTAAACTGCATGGATTTGGCAAATTACCTCTGAGAAATTATGACTGTGGTTTTACCAGTCTGTGGTTCTCTGTGAACTTTTCATTTCTGAAAAAACAGTAATATATAATTGGATTTTTTTTTTTCTGGAGTATGCAACCTGGATGCAAGCTAACAGCTAGAGTTTGATAGCTTTACTGTCTGTAGAACAGCAATAACTAGACAAAACAGTAGGAATATTTAGCATAGTGCTTTGAGAAAACAGTGAAACTTGATTTCTGAGTAACTCTGTTAAAGGGAATTACTGTGGCTACAGGAGTTGGACGTGGTAAAAATATGCAATAAAAAGTAGGAAAACAAGAAATTTTTATGGATACAGGAAATTTTACAAGTATATTTCTGGAATATATTGGGACATAAGTGCAACAGGTCTGATAGGGATTTAAGAAAACAAAGGATGGAGAACATCTGCCTAATACATGAAAACACATGCAAAAAATATTAAAAAGGAGAAGAAGATGTTGAAGAATGTGCAGTGGGAAGAAGATGACTGGGAAATGACCATGTTTTTTGAAGTGCGAAGGGTAGTAACTCAAATAATGGTCAACTACCCTTAATTCCCTTTGTCCATGGAAGCCTTTATGAACAGACTTGGACCGCTAATCTCATGATTTACAATACTACTTTTACATTTTAATCTCAGTTATAGAGAAAGGATGACTGCAATTTCTAAAAGAATCATTTTAAGGGGCGAAGTCCTGCCCTCCTGTAAAACAGATGCTGTCACAGATAGTATGGATAAGTTGCATGGGTTGGTGTGAAGCGTATTTAACTGTCCCAAAGACTAGGAGCGCATGTTTGACCCCTTTATTATTTGTTGGTCAGTTTCTATATAGACTATTGCCTGTGCACTTACTCTTCTTAAAATCTGAAAGCAAAGATACTGCATAGAAAGATTTTCAGATCATGTATTAGAATATAGCCAAAAGGTCATTGCTGCTTAGTACTTAACACTAATAGATGGGGAATATACTGAAGAGTACCTTTTGTTCTCATCAGATATAGCTTCAATATAAAATCCAACACAATTGAGGACAATTAAGGTACTGTGTGCAGAAAACTTCACGAATTTCACAGAACCAAAGGGTTACACCTCTGGAGATTGCCCCGTCCCAGCCCTGCACAAAGCACGGCCAGCTACAGCAGGTTGCTTCAGAGGCATGTCCCGGCAAGTTTCAGTGTATCCAAGGATAGAAATTCCACAACCTCTCTGGGCAATCTGTTCCAGTGTTCAACTATCCTCACAGTAGAAATTATTTTTTCCTGGGTTATGGTTGAATTTCCTGTCTTTCTGGAGTTGATAACTTGGCAAACAGAACTGACTTGGCCAGTGACTAGTTCAGCATTCTCTGTCATCGCAGCAGTGATACCACCCTGCAGTCATAGTGAAGGGAGACAACTATTTTGGAACAGATCTTTAATCTATTGGACTTAAATGTAAACAATCAAATTTAGGAATCCAAGCAAATTAACTAAAACATCACTTTATTTTTGGTCATATTCTTGCCCTCAAGAAAATAAAATTTTTGCTGGTTCAAACATGGAGTAAAATATACAGCATAGTAAGATTTATATCCAGAATCTCAAACAAAGGCAAACACTTACCCAGATATAGAGATGGTGCAGGCTATGTCTCCCCTAGAAGCAATGCCTAACCATTATGAGGGCTGTCTGAATCACAGTTTGTATCTCAGGGTGGTTTTGATAAAGCACTACTCTGCAGCAACCTACAGCTTAGGCAAACCTGTAGTAAATGCTTTCAACTTGCTTTTGAATATGTGATATATGTTCAATTACACAGGATTTAAATGGTTAGGAACCCAGTTAGTGAATGTTAAAGAGATCTAGAAATTGTTCAGTGTTATCTTCAGAAACTGACAAACCTAGAAAGAGGGTGCATGGCCCATGAGGCATCCTTTCATCCCTTTTTTTTTTTCCCCCCCCAACATATGAATTTATTTGTGGCTATTCCTCCTGCTTCTTAAGAAATCGCAAGTTCCTAATTTCAGCCTTTCGCTGATGAAGAGTAAAATGTACCTCATTCTAGTTCTTTCGAGAGTCAGGTTTGTTTGTGGAGGAGGTTTCCATTTGTAGAGAAAAGAAATGAAAGATATCTTGACAGATTTTGTTTTGTTTGCTCTTACAAAGTGCAGTTTTTTGATTTGGTTCAGAATATAGGAGCCTAAGCTTGAATCTTTTGAACATAGTGAACTTTGGCACTATGAATCATAGAATAGTTTGGGTCGGAAGGGACCTTTAAAGTTCGTCTATTCCAACCCCCCTGCAAGGATCAGGGACATCTTTAACTAGATTGCTTGCTCAGAGCCCTATCCAACCTGACCTTGAACACTTCCAGGGTTGGGGCATCCACAGCTTCTCTGGGCAACCTGTTCCAGTGCCTCACCACCCTCATCGTAAAAAATTTCTTCCTTATATCTAGTCTGAATCTACCCTCTTTTAGCTTAAAGCCATTACCCCTTGTCCTATCACTACAGGCCCACTAAAAAGTTTGTCCCCATCTTTCTTATAAGCCCCTTTAAGTATTGAAAGGCCGCAATAAGGTCTCCCCGGAGCCTTCTCTTCTCCAGCCTAAACAACCCCAGTTCTCTCAGCCTTTCCTCACAGGAGAGGTGTTCCATCCCTCTGATCATTTTTCTGGCCTTCGTCTGGACCTGCTCCAACAGGTCCATGTCTTTCCTGTACAGAGGACTCCAAAGCTGGACACAATACTTCTGGTGGGGGCTCACCAGGATGGAGTAGAGGGGCAGAATCGTCTCCCTCGACTTGCTGGGCACCTGGTGAACCTTGAGCTATAAGAAGAAACATGCTTCTAAGGGAAAAAACAGATGTTAAATAAGGACAGAAATGAAAATGGGGGAATCTTAAGTGATGATGAAGGGTTCTGTAAAGACTTTTTCATAACATGTGAGTAATCTGGTCATTGCAGACTCCAGGCTATTAGAAGTTTGTAGAACCCCTATTTATTATGATCAACAGACAGACACAAAGATAGACAAACACTGTTGATTGGAGGTAAAAATTATTTTCCCTGTATAGCTGATCTTTATAGGTCATAGATCACTACAGATCTATACAGATCACTGTAGACCTCAAGTATGTGACATTCCTTCTAAATCTAAAAAGGTGTGTAATACTTCGTTTGAGAAAGATTTATGCTTATCTTACTTTCCAGAGCACTGTTAAAAATTTCTTGCCATTTTATTACCTGGTTTTGTAAAATCATTTCAAAAGTTTTCTTTTTTTTTTTTTTTAAATTTAGTACAAGTCTTATGTATCTCATGTATTTAACCTTGTTCTTCGCTTGCCTTTCTCTCCCTCTTCTTCTCCCTTTCTTTCCTTCCCTTTCCCCTCTGCCCTCCACTTTTCATCTTTCCTCTCGTCCCTCCTCTCATCTCTCTTCTCTCTAGAATGTAAGAGGGAACTACATCTTAGTGAGATGTCGTTTGTCAACGTAATGTTAACATTACTTTGATAGCTCAAATTAAACACCCATTCTCCATTATCTCACTGGCTAAAATTTGAGGTGGCACTACTTTGCAGATAATGTCTAAAAAAGGGTTTTTTTCAGGAGAAGAAGATTCTTTTTGGACTTAACCGTGTCTCCACCATTTATTCTATGATTCCCAAGCATTTAATATGTTGATGAACTGTCATTTCTTAATTTGGTTTAGTTATATATCTTTACTGTAAGTCAACTTTTCTTACATCTCCTGTTGTCATGCTTACCCTGTTTGCTGCTGGTCAACTAATGTTTCACCTTTTTCTCCCTTCTTTGCTGCATTAAAATGGAGCAGTAAACCTGACAGGTGAGAAGTGAAAAGTTTAATCCAGAAAAGGATAAAAAAAAGAGAAAAAAAAATTATAATGATCTAAGACAAAGCATCTGTCAATCTAAGTGAATGTAGACAGTAGTCTATCGATATGATGGCAACTGAAAGATTTGTTATGTTGTTTACAGCACTGAAAAATAATGTAACATATGCAGCCAAGTTTCACTGCTTTTTTTTGTGTCTCTGTGAGGTACATTTTCAAGAGACAGCACAGATATACAAAGTACATACAGTTTTGTTTGGTTTTTAATGAAGTTAAAGCAGTGGTTCTTTGCTATAGCCAAAGCTGTTGAAGGAATGCATGGTTGTGGTTGAAGTGTTAGCTGCTCTGAATCTCCATAATGCTTTGTACTCATTGCTGACTCAGTGCTGACTTACAGTTCTACAAGTGAAAATGATATGGTGATCTCATTTGTCTTTTGTGGATCTTTTTCCACCTGTACCAAAACCATTGCACAATCTGAAAGAATTGTGTTGTTTTGTATAGTCTGGAAAGATAGAAAAAAGCCAGAATGATCCTGAGAAGAATAATAAATAATAAACCATTCTATTGTCCTATAAGTATTCAAAATAATCAAATATGTGTTTAGAAGAGATTTTAGTAGATGGTAGTTGTGCTGTCCAGTACTGACTTGAAAGTGGAAAAAAGTAAATGAAGCTTGTCTTTGGACAGTCCCACTGATCCCTAGACTTCAGGAGAAGGAGATGTAAATAAAAATACTTCTTGAAAGCTGCACCACACACCTTTACTTAAGAAGAAACAACACTAGGGTATTATGCAACTGTGGTAGGAGTTTGAGATAGTCAGAATCAAAAGTAAAAAGGAGTTCCAAATGAGTTTCTCCATAATAATTTTTAAAAAACCATAAAAACAGAAGAATCAGATTTAAATCTTCATTACTTCACTAAAGAGATGTTAATACATGAGTTAAGGTATTTACCAGAGAACAGATGGAATGTTTTTACAGCAAAACATTTTTTTTTTAATAAAATCATAGGACTAATAACTTACAAATAATTCCTGCAGCAATGCTTTGCATAGTCTTTGAAATTTTGCTGCTTGCACCTTTCATGGATGCCACCAGGTGTTCATCGTTTCAAGAACAGCAGGAAATCAATTGGAGCATTTTTAAGAGGGGAGCCCAGCAGAATAATAGCAGATTTAGCATTGTCACATTGAGTCAATTAGAAAAAAAGAAAGAAAAAAAAACCCCAAAAATAGTGGTGTGTTAGAACAAATATTGGACACCTGAAAAAGATTTTGCTATCATAAACCTTAAAATCATCTCAGTTCTGTCTTTGCAAAGTAACTTTTTGACGCTGTTTGCATCTTCATTTTGTATTACATGAAGAATACCAACCAGTTTGCATTTTCATTCAGGAACTCACTGAGGACCAGTGAAGAAAGATTCCACTTCAAATCAAAGCATTTCCACATTCCTGAATGAAAATGCAGAGTGGTAGATACTCTTTATGTAACACAGTTCTCCATGTTTTGCATCAGAAAATTATACTCTCAAATGATGGAAGTCCATTTTACCAGAACAGTCAGAGTCAGAACACACGTGGATTCTGCTTCTCTATAGAGAAAGGGAAACGCACACAAATTTTTCCTTTCTTTCTCTCTTTCTTATGACTTTCTCTCTTTCTTTCCCTCTTTCTCTCTTTCTCTCTTTCTGTATTTCTTTCCCAGCTGGTTTTGGAAAGATTGACAGGATTACCATAATTGCAGTGAAACTCTTAATTTGATCAGAAACATTCATACAGAATCCGAGCCTTGAAAATGTAGGTGTGATCAGATGCCTGAAGGTTGTGTAGTGCAGCTCTTTGAGAGATGAGAGGCAACAGAGCAGATTCTTACTTCCTAGAAAGTGAAAGGAATAGGTGTCTTCTCTACTGTTCTCTGTCATACTGAAAGTACCCCAAAAATGCAGGTTATTTTTATAAGCAATGCAGAGCTGTGCATATAAAATATGAAGCACTCAATGATAATAACTTGGCATGTTTGTTTTTAATTACATGCTCAAGAGTTGGCTACTTTTTAATAAAGGTATAGCTAGCTAACTTTAAAAATAGAGATAGTGTGGATTTTTATAAGTTTCATGTTACATCTTATATTATTTAACTATTCGGGTGCCCAGAATGATCACAGAATCACAGAACCACAGAATCATTAACGTTGGAAAAAACCGTCAAGTCCAACCATCAACCCAACACCACCATGCCCACTGAACCATGTCCCACAATGCCACGTCCACATGTTCCTTGAATACGTCCAGGGAGGGTGACTCCACCACCTCCCTGGGCAGCCTTTTCCAGTGTTTCACCACTCTCTCAGTAAATAATTTTTTCTAATATACAATCTAAACTTCCCCTGGTGCAACTTGAGGCCATTTTCTCTTGTCCTGTCACAAGTCACTTGGGAGAAGAGGCCAACACCCACCTCTCTGCAACCCCCTTTCAGGTAGTTGTAGAGAGCGATAAGGTCTCCCCTCAGCCTCCTCTTCTCCACACTGAACAACCCCAGTTCCCTCAGCCGCTCCTCATACGACTTGTGCTCCAGACCCCTCACCAACTCCATTGCCCTTCTCTGGACACGCTCCAGCACCTCAATGTCCTTCTTGTAGTGAGGGGCCCAAAACTGAACACAGTATTCGAGGTGTGGCCTCACCAGTGCCAAGTACAGGGGCATGATCACCTCCCTACTCCTGCTGGACACACTATTTCTGATACAGGCCAGGATGCTGTTGGCCTTCTTGGCCACCTGGGCACACTGCTGGCTCATCTTCAGCTGGCTGTTGACCAACACCCCCAGGTCCTTTTTTGACAGGCAGCTTTCCAGCCACTCTTCCCCAGCCTGTACCATTGCATGGGGCTCTTGTGTCCAAAGTGCAGGACCCGGCACTTGGCCTTGTTGTACCTCATAAAATTGGCCTGGGCCCATCGATCCAGCCTGTCCAGGTCCCTCTGCAGAGCCTTCCGACCCTCAAGCAGATCAACACTCCCACCCAACTTGGTGTGATCTGCAAACTTGCTGAGGGTGCACTCAATCCCCTCGTCCAGATCATCGATAAATACGTTAAACAAGACCAGCCCCAAAACAGCCCTGGAGGGACTCCACTTGTGACCGGCCGCCAACTGGATTTCACTCCATTCACCGCAACTCTCTGGGCTCGGCCATCCAGCCAGTTTTTTACCCAGTGAAAGTACACCTGTCTAAGCCACAATTCGCCAGCTTCTCCAGGAGAATACTGTGGGAGACAGTGTCAAAGGCTTTACTAAAGTCGGAATAGACAACATCCAGAGCTTTTCCCTCATCCACTACGTGGGTCACAAAGGATCTAGACTGATCTAGAGGATCAGTCTAGATCAGTCTGCCCTAGACTGATAAATGGAAATGATCTGGAGGATCAGTCTTGGGCAGAATGCAGTTATTTTCCCTTTGACATTACTATATTTAGATTCATTTTGCCATTTCAAATTGTAGCTGCCCTATCCCCCTTGCATAATTATTTTACCTTTGCACTGGATCAAATACTCTTTTGGAAAGAAGCATCTCATCTTTAGAACATAATGATTAAACACCTAGGTACCTTTATTTGTCAAGCTAACACCTCCACCTTATATTGACATGTCTTCACCTTCTCCACACAGGAAGAGGGCTGAATCTGATTCTAGAAAGAGCAGCATACCCAACAGCAAAGAGATCCCCTCTCACCATCCCACAGACCCAGTGGAGCTGCGACGCCTTAATTTTCAAACTCCGGGTAAGAGACAATAATACCTCACTGAGAGCTCTGTGATCACAAACTGATTAGCGGTGCTGTTACAGAACAGAAAGGTTGACTGTTTAGAAGAATATATTTTGATTGCTTATGAATTTTTGCACAATGTATTTCTTTGTTAGTTTTGGAAATGATTCCATCATTTCTTTGTTTAAAGAAAAATCCTGCATGAAACAAAATTAAAGTTCTGTAAAGAGGACCCCAAAGTCACATATGTTGTATGGATGTGTTTTATGTGCTAAAATTGCAAGTTAAACCTAACAATGCTAGAAAAGATTATTGGGAAATGTACATCCCTCTATTTATTAACGATATTCTTACACCTACTTCTTTGTAAATAAGCTTCCCTCTTACCTACTGCATTGTCAGGTAATCCATTAACATCATTGGAAGTTTCACTACATTGCAAGTGTACAATATAGAAAAGAAATACTCACTAGAGAAATGGTCTTATCTTTTAAAATCAGGCTATATATTAGGGTCAAGGACGTTTTTTACATGTCAGTAGTTCTGAAGGTAGAAGCTACACACTCCCAAATATTTTATTTACTTATTTTAAAGTGCTGATTTCTTAAAGCTGTTTGGTTTGATAGTCAAGAAACAGCAGGAGATAAATACTTCTAAAATAGTATTGATTTTCTTACCACCTTTTAATGAGTTGATTTTTATTTTTTTTTAATTGGCTTTATTTTGATCATGATGTATTCCCATAAACTTGCTTTCTATTATAATATGATTGCACACAGTCCTGATCTGATGCTAATTTCTTACCGAATCTTCCTGAGCCTTGTGTTTGTCAAATTTATTACATTAAGTACAAAAAATAATGAATTCAAGCTCATAAAGGCAGGAAATTAAGTACTTGAGATGTTGAGAGATTAGCCACAGAAGCTGATATGCTAAGTATTATAAAAGGGTTAGCTGAACTTGGAAATCTCATTTCTGATCTTCTAAACAATGGCTATATTAAGATAGTGTTGCCGCAGCAGAGTGGATCTGCAGAGCAATGAATCTGGGGCTAAAGACCCAACATCCACACTGCATGCGTATGGCAGAGGTAGAAAGGGAAGAGTCTGGAGGCTTGAGTATTAACCCAGCCTTGCTTTTTTAGTTTGTTCCAGTACACTGAATGCTCTTTAGCAGCTGGGGCAAATTAGTTGTGTTTCAGGAGTGCATCTTCTAGTTTGGATTTGTCTGAGTATGGGAATCTTATTGACGTGGAAATGATTGAAAGTTTTGATTCATAATTGTGCTTCTGAGACTGCAATATTAATGTAGTCTAATCCTTACTGAGCAAAGGTTTTGTATGTTATCCAGCACTTTCATACAAAATTTTAAAGGTTGTTACAGAGTTAGAAGTATACATACAAGTCTTTGAGACATGAAAAGAAAAATTACGGTTCTTAGAGTTTAGCTTATGCCTAAAACAAGTCATTATCTTTATACAGATATATACTGAGTAGAGTGGTTGGCTTAATAACTAGGTATATAAGCATAATTTTCTGTTGTCCATATATTTATATGTGGAGTCTTACCTACCCATTTAGTATTCATCATAAATTAAAATAAAGTGTGGTCAAAAAAAATGCTGCCAAATCTTAACAACTTTACTTATGAAATTAATTTATTGTAATTAATTCCAAATTTACATTTAGAATGTAAAGTTATTAAGAAATGGCAGAATTTGTGGCACTTGCAGACACTGTAATTCCACCTCATTGATCTGAAAAGAAGTGGAGAGGAGTGGAAGTGTGTCTTCCCTTGCAGTACTACAATTTATCTGGGAATTTTGCAGTTTTCTGTGAAGCTAGTTGAGCAAACATCTATAATCCATTTCTACTGTGAGGTCTTTTCTTTGCTGTAAATCTTTTCACAAAGTGAAAGATTAAAATTATTATAAAAATACAGTACAAAAATCAAATTACAATCTTTTTTTCCTACTGTTGTACCACCTAAGACCCCTAGGCACAGGCCAGGCCATTATGTTACTCAGCATGTAACCAAATATCAAGGAGAAAATTTCTACCCCAGGAGATTTGTCTTGCTGTGTAACACTTGCTAGTTAACATGTTCTTAATGTGTAATCTTAGCTCCAGTGAAGTCAAGGTACAGTTCTTGTTCTAGTAACAGCAGAATCTCACTTAACTCACATTAACTTCAATCAGGGCTACCATTTCATTAAAATACAGCTGAATTCAAGTCAGATACTTAGATCCTGCTGGAATGTTTATCCAACTCCACACAGTAACACACCGTTAAATAACATGCAAGAAAAAGCTTTTCAAGACAAATGTAGAGAAACTATAGAAAGGCTGTACATTCAGGATACCAGTTCTGTTGGGTTTTTTATTTTTTCACTCTCAGATGTGTGGTTTTTATTTTCTACCAAGTAGCAGAAATAAGCAGTTAGGATACTGCTGGGGCAAAGCAGGCAGCTGAGAGAAGAGATTGGGGCTGATGTGGTTATGTGTTGCATTTGTTTTACTGAGACGTCCATAGTCACCCTTGTACGATGGCCTTACCTACTCTGTAAGATGTTACCATCTCTGAACATTGCCTACAGATAAAATAAATGAAAGAGTGGTGGGTGAATGTACTTTAATGATCAGTGTATCCCAAGTCAGTACAAGTGCATCAGGATAGATGGTTTGACATCATTGTTATTATAATGATTTATTTATTTAGATTATGAAAGCATGCACAGTTTGCTTGGAGCTTTCCAGGCACACCAGTTGCTTCCAGTGGGAGGGGAAAAGAAAAGAGTTTATAATGAATCCATAATGTGAATAAGTGTTAGAGAAGAAAATTTTAAAATACATGGGCATATCCAGATTGCCAGTTTTCACTGTGAGAGGTGAATGAGACACTCATATAAACTTCTGGGTTGTCATAAACTTTAATGACATAAACTTCACCTCAGAAGATTTCTGAACAGCCTCTTTCCAAAGATGCTAGCAATCATATATTTTGTGTAAGGAAAGGTCTGATCAGATATAACTATCAAAACAATTTGAAAGCAAAACCCTTGTGGTAAATTTGAATTTCTAACCACAAGTACAAAATACTCCCAATACAGGTGGTTAGGCATAACTTTTTGGAAGAAATATGGAAAAGCAATATTTTATCTTTGGTGATATTTAGGCAATGATTTAGGCACAATTATGTTGTACTTGTCGTAAAATTGTCAATTCAGCACGAAGATGCCATAAAAATCCACAGTCTAAACCAGCAGCACAGCAAATGTCTTGCTTTCCTTTCATTTTCTCTTGTCCTGTCAATATAGAACTTCATTCTTCACTAATCTAGTACTTACCTAAATGGTTTCCCATTTTACCTTTTCCAGGAAGGATCAAATTCATCTCTGCTTCACTCCTCACTGGATGGAGTAACTCCATAGATACATTTGGTATTTTGTCTTGACATTTGGAATTGCCCACAGTTCTATATCTGAGAACAAGATCCCATGTCCATATGTGTTATCCAAAAATGTTTATTTGTTAGATAAGCCCATATGCCAATGAGTGGGTCAAAGCTGTGCCAAGTTTTCTTTGAGTAAACATGAAAATACCCAATCTCTCAGTAACATACAGGATTTTATTTATGTCTGTTATTCTTCCAGAACTGGAGTAGCTGAGGAAAAGTCAGTCACATTCTTCCCAATTTACAAGTTCCCTGTGAAATACAGGATTAAAATCATTAACCTGGTGCGCAAATTTTAGAAGTCTTCGTGCCACATGGCAGAGTAAAAGTAGGGAAGGGATAATAATTAAGCCCTCACAAAAGGTTTCATCAAATGGGGAAGCCCTGTTTTGCATAGAGGAAAATAACTGATATTAAGTGGCTTGAGTAGGTTATGAGAGACCTAAGGCTTAGGCAAAGACTTCAGTCTGCCAATCAGCCAAAGAACTAACTTGAGTCATGCCTCAAAAGTGACTGGGTTTTTTTCTCATTTAAGTATAAAATCTGTCACACTTACAAGTAATTTCTGTAATTGGCTGCCAATTAAACAATTATCTCATTATCTCTTACAAAGTAAGATGCTTTGAAATACAGGAAAAATAAATAGAATTATTACAGCTCTGAATTAAAGACTCTGCTTTTTTATTAGATAAGTAAGTGCTCACAAAACACTTACTCCTTGAGTTCCTAAGGAAGTTCCACTAACTTATTTCCAAGATAAGGCAGAAAAAGGGTAAAACAGGTCCAGAGGAAAAAGATGCAAATAACAAAAGTGGAAAAAGTGATGTCTGGATTTAGTCACCTGCTTTGCAAGATAGCAGGAAATTTCTTCCCTTAGTTTATCCACACAATTTCTGAGAATCATGACAATGCTGAAGGAAGTACTGTGGTTTGTCTTCATGGCAAAAACAGACTGGAATAGCTTTCTCACAGTGAGTGAGCCTACATATAGCTCTTCATGTGAACTTGACTCATATGAAGGATTTAGGCACCTAAAAGAGGTATAAGCTTCAGAGTGAAAATGGCGCTTCTCTGATATCCCACTTGGTTGCTTTCAAACAGAGAGGCAATGAAAATCTGCTTTGCTGGGAGATGGAGTTGAAAGTTCTGCTCCTCACAAGAGTAATTTTTTATTTCTGAATTTTAGCCAGTAATTTTGCAACGTGTTATTGTATTGAACAACTTTAGATCAGGGTCTGAAAGCTAGGTCTCCCCTTTTCTCAGTGTAGATGGCTTGTACACCTCAGTCAGACCTGGGGCTTCTGCTGTGATGCTACAGAGTCCCTAGGGCTGCTTCGTTGAGTAAGCCTTTGATACAGAACAAAAATTACTTTCATTCCAGAATAATTAATCTAGTTTTGAAGAACATAAATTCTTCTGGAATAAAAGTGACTTCATTTTGCAATATTATATGCACATTGGTAACTATTTTAGAATAGCTGCTGCAGAACGACATATTTCTGTAGAGCTAATCTTGTAAATTTAGCTTTGTACATAAGATATAAGATCACATTCTGGCTTAGCTATAACTGTATGAAAAAGACATTTTAAAGTAACAGTAATTTTTTTGTCAAATATACTAAAGGCATCTTTGCTAAATTTTCATGGATGCCAGATTCCTATTGAATCAGGGTCATCTTTCATTTTTTCCATGTCCAAATTTTAAATATGTCTTTCTTTCTACCTTTTTGATAAGAATAAGTCCTTTTTCTATAAAGGGACAACATCTTAATCAACATAGATTGCTGTGTGGGAGGGTATTCTGTGTTATTAAGTAAAAATGAGAATGTAGTAAATTGGTTTTTAAAATCACAGAGTATTAACTCAGTGTGGACTTGAAATACAACTCCTTCCATAAAGAAATTTCAGTGAAAATAATGTGTCACTTTTTCAGTTCATCTAGATTGTAGTCTGTATGCTAGCAGCTACGCACTTTGTTTCATTTCTAACCTCCTTCTTGTTTATTGTGGGCATGTCAACCTACAGGTCCAAATTTGAAAATAAATGTATATTTCTTAAATGTTTATAAATGCCCTTATCATAAAGCCCTGACAACAGATAAAATCATAATTTAACGCACTAACGACAAGGCCAAAACACCCACTTGTTTCAGTGGGTTAAAGCAGTATACTTAATAGGTTTAATGTCTGTTAATATGCAGATTAATTCTGACCTTGCTCTCTCAGTTATTCCTTGAAATTGTGGCACATGGTATCGCATGTTCCTTAGTCATGTATTTACCACAGATTAACCAGAAGGTAATTCTACACTGTAATTAAACCATACATTCTAATTTAATTCATGTGGTGGGGTTACTACTAGGCTGTGTAAGATCAATCACATTTGGCAATCTTCTACAAAATCTGGAAATAAAAGCTTCTTATGGATACAATTTCAGCTGTGTTTTGCATGTGGTGGGTTTTGTTTTTTTTTTTTTTTTCTGTTTGAGTTTTTAAGTGTTTTTATCTCTTTATTTTCTTATTTTAAAGAAAGTTTGAAAGCATGTTTTCAGCATGGTGTTTCTTTTGACTTTCTAGCATGTCACAGGATCTGTTGTAATTTAGCTGTATTTTGTCTTTAATTTTTTGTGTTTTCATAGCATATGTTGATTGATGTGGAGGTGTGTCAGCAAATAAGTGTATTTTCTTATTTGTAGCCACAAAAATAAGTGTGTTTAGCTGTATTTTGGGTGGGGTTTTTGAGTCAAATTCTACACCTGCTGTTCACGTGCAACTCACTTTAAGCTCAGTAGGAGTGTCATGCTTTTGCGTGAGATAGGATGAGATCTTAAAATGTTCATTCATAGCATATTCATAGCATATTCTGTTATGATGCTTGTTATGATTCATAGACTGATTACATAACAAAAGTCCTCCAGCAGTTCTTTTGAAAAGTAGCTACTTTTATCACCTCAGTAGAGCACATTTTATATATGTAAAAGATGAAAATATACCAAATGCAATCACTTCGTAAGTTAACTGCAAAATATTATAGTAAGTGTGCAAGTGTAAGTGCCTAAAATTAGTTGTGGAGAAAGGGGTTATATATGCAGTCAAAACTTGCCAGTTCCTGAAGTTGTAAGTAGTTCCTTTTTTTTTTTCCTTAGAAAAGAAAGTTTTATGTCAAGTTTCATTTTGCACAAAGTGTTTAATATGAAATCTCCCCTTAGGAATGTCAGGTGACATATAGAGGAGCATATAAACAAAAATAGTTTAAAAAAGAATGGATGTTCAGCATCTTTAAAAAAAATGCCTTCACAGTAAGCTACTTACTGAGATTTTTGTTCGTGATGCTGATGATTTAAGTCAGATTCATCACGTAATGAGCAAGTCTCATTCTCTTTGCTTTATGTCCTTTATGTTTACAGTAGGGTAACTGGACCTTTAGACATCTTCTTAGTTAAGTTTCCAGACGCTGTTTTGTGCATGTCTGAAGTGCCTGTATGTACGAGATTGATTGATTATGATGGTCTACTGCTGTTACTAATTTGT
The DNA here is from genome assembly GCF_030936135.1 of Gavia stellata. Classification (NCBI taxonomy): domain Eukaryota; kingdom Metazoa; phylum Chordata; class Aves; order Gaviiformes; family Gaviidae; genus Gavia; species Gavia stellata. Next base: position 33,408,224 of record NC_082637.1, on the reverse strand, counting down.
TTCCCATTTCCGATTGGCTTTTACTTTTTACAGCTTTGAGCAGTAATTCAGTCCCCTACGCCTCCCTGATTGGCTCTGTGTCCTCCCTCTCTAGCCAAACTACCACTCAGTCCTTATATGATAATAACTCTCTCCCACGATTCGCTCGAAAAGGTCTAAACATCTTTGTCTCTATTATTTTCTCTGTTCAAGCACTGTTTTAGATGTACATCAGTCCACCTCCATTTCTGGATCAATCTAGAGTTCTCTTGTGCCTTTTCACTCACATGTTTTCCATAGGGGTGCTTGATCTGGATCAATCAGTGTAATTATTAGATGACTGTCACCCGCATTCATTTTGAAAATAGCCAAGTTCTATTAAGTGAAATTTATGAGAAAACGGAAGACAACCAGAACAGATTCAAATAAATTAGTACTTACCAGACTAATTTGTTAATTGAAATTTATGAGAAATCTTCCCATTATATCTGAATATTTTGCTTTGTTAGTTGACTGACAGCTTGCCTTAATATCTACTCTAAATAATGTCTCACCATCACAGATGTGCTATGAAGGTAATACACAAATATATATGTATAGAGTCAGAAGAATTAGGGCCAGTGCTGCTGGACATTATTTTGGACTCTAGTATGATGCCTGAAATGTCAAAAAATCAAAAAGAAAACAAGAATTTAAAAAAAAAGAAAAAAGAAAAACATGCTGTAGTGTGACTGTGTTGTAACCACATGGTCATTTTCAGCTACGTTTACAGGAAATGCGAGTTAACTGTCTTAGGCATGCTCGTGAAATTCACGATGACAAAGCAAACTGCATTGTGCCACATGGCTTCCAGCTTGAGCCCCCTTGAGTCATCACTGCTTTCCCTTTGTAATTTCAAGAGATCCTGGGGTTCACTAGCTTAATTTTTCTAGCCAGCTCTGATTTCTTCCCACAAGCAATTGAAAACTCACTTTCATTTTACATGTGATAGCATAAAGCACGAAGAGAAGAATGTAAGCATTTTGGAGAAGGGTCGTGAAGACTAATAGCATGAAACAAACATGTTCACAAATTGTTGCCTGGCAAATCTTCAGCTGGCAGATTGTTCTAGTTGACCCCACATCTTTTCTGTCTTTCTTTTGACTTGCTGTCCCTATACTCCCTTCCACACCCATCTCTATCTCTGATTCCCAGCTCTTCTTCTTCTTCTTTTTCACTCAGTATCTTCATCAGTGGACAAAGATGTTTACACCTGAAGTAGATTGTAGGTACTTTTGGGGGTTGATAAATGGGGTTTCAGATTAAGCATATTTTAAGGTACTAGTGCAGTCAGTATGTGTGTCCAGCCAAACTATACAACCCCTGCCTCTACAATCTGCTACTAGTGAAAACATTTTTGAAGTTCTAACTGTCTGATGTCTGATGTTGTCTTCAGTGACTGTTGTCTAAAAGCAATGGTGCATGTTATTCTAGTCATTCATGGTTGCATGTGGATGTCAGTCACCTCAAAATTTCATAAAATATTTAAGTATTTCTAATTTAGTCAGAATATGTAGTCAATCTTCTAGACCTTGATGCATTATTATGAATCCTCAAGCTATCCATTTCATGTTCTATAATTTATTTTATAAGTTAGTTTTATGTTGGTTTGAGGTTTCTTTGTTTTTTACCATTTCCTTTGCAGGTTCAGGTGTCTCCGGTTACCTCGGTAACCTTCATTCTTCAAGTTCGTTTTTCTTGATTATGCATAAGTCACTTTGTTTTCTGTCAAAACACTATTCTTTCCCCTTTAGGGCTCTTCTTGTGTCTGTTTCTCAGCTCACCTTTCCTCATCTAATTCAATGGAGTTTCCATTTCATGCAGTGCAGGAGAAGGAGTTTGAAATGACATTAAGAGTCATTACTCAAAGCAGAGGTCGACATCAGGTCTAACTCTCTCATTTTTCCATGCCCAGCTAACCTCATTGACTCATATCACAGTAACTCTTTCCTCTACAGTAGGAATGTTAGCTTTGGGAATATGCTTGGTGACTTCTTTTAATTTGGCTTCAGAGCTCATCTATCCAGAGCATGTCCTGCTTTGAGTAACCAAACTATTTGCCTGCTTCTCTCACATCTGACATCTTTACTACTTACACATTTCTAGCCATTCTAATTACTGCATTTTCTAAATTTTAGAGCAATGCCATCACTGTAGTTTACTTTAAATTCTGTTCTTCTTTCTTGTTCAACAGGTATGGCCAGTCATCCCCCAATACCTATCTTGGAACTTGCAGATCACATTGAAAGGTTGAAAGCAAATGATAATTTGAAGTTCTCACAGGAATATGAGGTAATTTTCCCCACTTTCTCATTATTCAAATTGTTTAAAATGTCATGCTTACTGTTTCCCTAGACTTTTCTGTGATACGTACCCACCCTGATGATACCAGTTTTGTATGCTACTAAAACCATAATAAAAAAAGGTCTCTGTGTAAAATTACTATGTTGGTGAGGTGGCTCCTGTGGTTGTAGCAATCTATTCTCTTTTTATAAGGATACGCGCCAGGCAGATTGCATGGGCTAATACTTGAAGTAGTGTGTGAATCATACAGCACTTACTCTTTTTAATATACACAAACTTCCATCTCCTCTGCAGTTAAAAGATCCTAAGGTTATTTAAAAAATCTCCTGTGTAATGTTGACAGGACATATACAGTACAAGCTCCAGAGAAGTTACAGTCCACTGTGTTAATTTTGCATGGATTGAAAGAATTTACAATTGTATGGTGTCTTTCCTAATATAAGTTTCAAGGCATTGTATTTTCCTCCTGTCAATAATACCACATTGATAATCTGTGAATGATTGTCTATATGAGCATGAAAGAATTTAACTGGAAAAGAGTAGTCACTTACAAACCACCTTGTCAGTAATCCATAGAGTATACCTCCCCAGACAGGCATTGGTACTGTAGAGAGTAACAGCCTCTCATGTCAGTAATTTGTGGCTAAAGGGACTTAGATAGCCATCCATTAAACACAGTAAATTATATCTGTTTCTTCAATGCCAATATGGTCTACGTCAAAAATCTGTGGATAAAGTATGCACTGAACCATCAGAGAAAGAATGCTTCTTTAGAGCAGCTATGGGCGGTCATGTCAGTGATCCAAGGATTAACAGCTCCCAGAGGGATCACTGACACAGTATTTTCTTTATAGTCTGTTGTGTCACTAATCCTTGCTTAAAACTCCCCAAGACTTCATTAGCATGGTGGAGTAAAAACCCATGTTACTCTCGGTTTTTTAGGGATTGCACATTCGAAGGTTCCTACGAATACTGACAGTGCAATAAAAAACACTGAAGAAGACTTGCACATGTTGGTTGCATAGTAACATCAGAGAATCACAGAATCACTAAGGTTGGAAAAGACCTGTAAGATCATCAAGTCCAACCATACGTGACTGCATGGTACAGAGATGCTGTAAATGCCCAATGTATTTAAAAAGTCTTGACAAAAAATGTTAAAAATTAATACTAAATATTATGATAAAGAACTATAATTGCTTATTATTTAATTGAACACGCTGTTCAGAAAGACCTTAAGACTGCTCTAAAAAATAATCTCATTAGATGTGAAAAGGAAAATACAGTCTCAACAATTCATGGAAATAAATTTGTTTGAAGAACATCTCAGGATTGCTGTTTACTGTTGCAATCACAAAAAATGTGGGAGTATCTTCTTACATTTGTGTGTGTAAATCCTGTGTTTTTAAGTACGAAGATTGTAGCATATAAAGAATCATACATGGAAATTTATGTAACAGATTGTTCATCATAAAGAAAGCCAACATTTGGTACAAATTTGACAATCACTTCCTCTTGTACTATGGACAAATTCCTTGGAATGTCTGTCTAGGAAATTCAATTTAATAAGTAAAAAATGTCTTTACAAGTCATATAATGTAGTATAACTTCCATAAAAATAATACATCTTTACTATGTCTTGAGCATGTTGTGGATATGACATTGCTCTTCTTATCCTGTAATATAACGTAAAAGTTTTGGTGGTTTATATTTCCTTTATTAATTAAATCATTAAAATCATCTTGAGAATGTGATCTTAACCATTTATAGGCAGCGTTGCGAAGATACATTAAATCAATAAATTCTTGGTATCTGTCCCTCCAGAACTTTTTACCGGTCTGTGTAAACAGCCCAGATTTCACATTCTTTTTTTTTTTATTATTTTTAACAAAACATACTGTCTGGGGCAGAGTGGTCAGACATTCAAGATTAAAATGTGGGCAACTGTAGGTCAACGGCAAGCTTCACGGGCATTGCTTTGCCCAAGGGGGTTCAACATTTATCTTTGAAATCCCAGCTTGAGGGATACCACTTTGTTTCCATCTAGTCCAAGGTTCATCCATTTTGAAAGAGAATTAGTGGAAAGAACTGCTATTTGATTTCATGGTCTAGTCTAGGCAGTGGGCTAAGGCTGCAGGTTGATGCTCACTGTAAGTCATCTCCCTATCTTGGCTGTGCATTCCTGTTGTCTCTCTTGTGCCAATCCTGGCACTGGCACATGTGCAGCTGTTCAAGGATTATCTCAGGAAATAGATTCAGCTGAAAACTAATTGTTCTGTTTTTCTTTGCTGTTTTCATTTGTATCAATTCCCTGAACTAGCTCATCATGACTGCATGATGAGCTGGTGGGAACATTTGTGGTCGGGGATTGGGACCTTCTCTTTCAGCAACAGTCCTCACTAATGTCCTTTAAAAGCGACTGTCCAATTCTGAGGCAGAAATAGGTACAGATGGTAACAGTTCAGTTTTTACCACAGATTACATTTGAACTGGTGACACAGAAGAAAAAAGGGATATTTTTCACCTTCAAGAGTTAAAGGTGTAACATGCAGCAGGAAACCACTGACCTTTATTGATAGTAATAAAGTCCTCCAGTTAATTACCATTTGGAGAAACAAACATTTTTCATCAGTTATCACTGATGAAACTTTTTTTTTTCATAATGCCCTTTCTGCCTTGGAATTTTACTTTACTTTTTATGGAATTTCTTACATTGCATGGATTAAATTCTTCAAAAACAGACATAGTATACAACCGTTATGACAACTTTGTGATAAAATAAAGTATATATATATACAGTTTCCTGATGAACACTGACTTCTCGTCTGGCTTTCAGGAGGTTAACTCCATTTCAAAAGGATTTTTTAATTATTTTTAGCACACCCTGCTTTCGTTGTCATTTCAAAAGAATTACTTGTTTCAAACACATCTTTCCATAATACATGCACCCTTTTCTGCTCTTCAGAAGTATTTGAATACTTGCCTCTGTTCCGTCTTTGCCCCTGTTCCATCCACTGCCTTTTGATCAGAATTTCTGATCAAAATAGTGTAAAAATTTGTTTTTCTCCTTTTGGAAGAGTGTCACTTCCTTGCCTGTTCCCACTTTCTCTTCAGACAGACAGAAAACTCTCCATCTCTTCACTACTTCCAAAAGAGAGAATAAAGTTCTCTCACAGAAGGCACATATCTACATGCTGTCTCCTCTGTTGATTTATATCCTCTGGCATAATTTTCTAATGAAAACCCCTAACTTCCTTGCACCCTTCTAGGGAAGGTGAAGGAAAACTGCTTCATAGAACTGGACCATGAGAGAAGACAGGATTGCTTTCCTCAAATAATCCTAAACTCAACCCACTATTCTCCATTCATCTGGCACAAAGCTTCCCAAATGGGGGTTTTTTGGTGTGGGGTTTTTTTTTTCTGAGAATATGTTCCTTTTTGTGCTGTGTGAAATCTATTGAGAAGGAATCTGAAATTACCATTAAAGAAATAATAAATCCAAACTGCATCCTCTGCACTCTGGTTCTGTAAGGAACACCCAGGTTTGTTTGGCAAGTCGGGAAAGTAGGTATTGCAAAAAAGTAAGTAGCAATATGCATAGTATAAACTATGTTCTTCAAAAAAAAAAGATAGAAAAAGAAGTAGAACTCCTTCATTGCTATGATGTGGTAAAAGGAGTGTATTCACCAGTGTAGAACATCTTCCAGCTGTGTAATGTTTTCTAAGCTTCAATGTCATCGTTTAGAGGAGTTCCTACTTCTACAAGTGTTCAGAAACTATTTCATTGTGTCTTCTTCAGGGCTTCTCCTACCCCAGCTCTTACAGGGGATGATCATGAGAATAGTGGAGACTTCTGTCATTACACTTCTCTCACAGCTTTACCTTTAGTACCAGATTTCATAGGAGAACAGGGGCCAAGCCTTAAACACTATGACTATTATAAGTTTTAAATAAACTTGTAATTCACCTGTTGGATAAACTGGTTTTGTAGTTTTAGCATAGATAGTGCTATGTTCTCTTCTCAATAAAGTTAATTTGTACCTCAAAATAAATTTTTCGTAATCCTACATTAATTATTATTAGCTTGTAATCCCAAAACCTTAGCAAAATGTTTGTTTGCCTTGTTAACATGACATATCCTTTATGTCACATAGTTCTTTTGTATAACCTAATTTAAAGACAAGGTTCTTGACCTGAACGGATTATTATGAAGCTTTTGCTGACTTTGGCAATTTCAGTGGGATTTTTATGTAATGGAAGGCTCTATATGGACTTGACAGCTGCTAAGCAGAAAGCCATATTCATAAGAAACTGACCTTTATATCGTATCTCTTTCTTAACTCAGGCTTCAGAATTTAATAATAAAGAGTGGTCATGGAGATAGACTGAATCAGAACAGTAATGTTCTGCCTACTTTAGGCAACACACTAGATATATTTGTAAAGTCATTTCCTCCTATAACATAAAACAGAAAATCTGTTCCTCCAAAGCAAATTCCTGGCTCTGTGTAAAATAGTTTCACATGTATTATCCGAGATCTGTAGTCATAGCTTTACACCCTTAAGGAAGCAGATTCAGATTCATACCATTTTTGTGTGAAAACCTGTCAGTGCCACAAAAAATTATGCTATCGGCCTGTCTGTGTTATTGTGTGGTTTACTGTGTATGTGTGTGTGTGTGCTGCTTAACTAATGTTACGAGACGTTGTACATAATTTTAATGTTTTTCCTCATCAGGCTTCTTCTGTAAATTACAGCCAGTCTTTTGGTTTAATAGTGAGTATTGGAAAAGATGAAGATGCATTTTGACTTTGTGCCACACTGCTGTACTATTACAAGTTTTATTGTAGCTTTTCAGTATCTGTGGGTAGGATTTGTGATGAGAAGACAATGTACTGAATGTAGTACATTCATCTTTTTGTAGCTCAAGCTCCAACAAGATAAGCACTGGACACTAAAACATAATAAATTTTATATAGTAGAAGCACATATAAAACTTATTATTGATATAAAACACTTTAAAAGTGCATGAAGAACAGATAGCCTACTGGATGAATCTGTACGAAAGAAACAGCTGCACTTAACTGCCATATCATTACAGATAATAGTGACTCATATGCAAAAATCAATGTTTTCTCAGCAAAAATTTGTTTTCTATTTTTTATGTTCACAATAGTTTCCTCTTTCTAATATTACAAACATCATTTATTTGTATTCTGTAACTTAACTTTCATAGGATGTGCTCCACTAATTGAGAAACAATTAGTGTAGTCAGTGAACAATGAAAAGTTGTTTGTCTTCTTATTAATAGCACACATTATGCTCTTGCATTCACCTAGGTTGTTTGGTGCTTAGTTCCACCTAGGGTAGTAGCCGAGCCAGCACTGAAGTGGCACTAGCCAAGATTTATAGTAGTGTATTAACTCCTTCCTTTGTGCTGTGAATGCTTCCTTGGGATAACAGCATTTGTTCATGCTTATATAATTAAATGAAAGAAAGCTGGTGTTACCATAGTAGGATGCTAGGTTTTGGACTGATGCCTAATGCTATTTTGCCAAGGCATTCCACAGAGACGGTTTAAATGTCAAATATTGTAATAAATGTCAGTTTTATTTTGCCCAAGTGAAAACAATTATATGTGTAGGAAGAGAAAAGTAGTCCACTTCTTATAGCAAGAAAAATTATTCAAGGAAAGACTATGTAGGGTGTTATAGGTAAAACTGAGTTTTGTGAGGGCTTTTTAAAAAGAGTCATCTGCAATATTTTTAGGGGGCTTATGGAGGGAAATGGAGGAATAAGTGAAGAATTTCTCTCCTTTACTCCTTTCTTAAAAAATAAATGTTGGCAGTACTTTAAAAATATGTTGAAAATTTAAAACAGCATCAGTATCTCATATGAGACAATTACAAGTTTAGTGTTTAAGAGCTGCTGTATTTCATGTACTATATAAAATGAAACAACAAGATGCTTTAATCATGAAACTATTAAAACTAAATAAGGTTTTTAATTACTCAAGTATTCTTCTGCTCCTGATATTTTTTTCCTACCTGAAGTTGAGTGTAATCCCCTGTTTTCAACACAAAATTATTTCCACCACAACTGGTTGTGATATCATGGACAAATTGCAGATGGGGAATAAAGAGATTATGCTTAAGACTGGAGGCAAAGAAATACACAACAGTAGGGTTGATTCTCAAAAAGTTAGGTTTTCTAAAGCTTTTTATGTAATAGAGACTGTCCTTCAAAGATGTTTTCAAATAATGGTTATTTTCTTTTTTAAGTATACTTTAATTATATGCATACATAGCTTGTTTGATTCCATTGGAATCAGGTTTCACATGATCTCATTTGGTCATAGGAATATTAGCTTGATATTGTAGAGGAAATATCTTTGTTCTTGAAAAGAGTTTGGCAAAAGCCTTAGTTGTATTTCTAGCTGGAACAGTTGGGTCACTTTCCTTTGAGAGTCAACAGGAAATGTCTCACCTGTGCATTTTTAACTGGTTTTAGGACCAGGATACAAACTTATATTTGAGTTCCAAAGAAGATTTAGTCATGCAAAAAATGTGGGTTTGTCCCCCCATATCTCTTGAAAATGGCAGCCTTTACAGTGCTATGTGAAAAACTCTGCCTTAATAAGAGAACAATATTCCAACTGGCATGTAGCCATGATCGTATATTAATGTTCATGCATCTAGCATTCACGTTTTGGTAATGCAGTATGTAAATCTCATTCTATTAGCAAGTTTCCTGCATAACGCAATAGCATCCTATTACAGATTCATCCTCAGTGATATGAAATTCTCATCACAATTGCTGACATTGGTAAAAGAGGGTCAAATTGTTCATTTTTATGGGTAGCTGACTACTTTATCCAGTTGTGCCCCGTCTATTTGCATTGACATCCTCTCAGATTTGTTTTTTTCATTCTTCTTTCTCTACCTGGTCTTAGGTTGCTCTGTGACCCAGTGCTTTTTGATAGTTTAATTTGAGCCTCAAACACACCATCTACAGTGCTGGGAAGTTCTCTACAAGACATGCTTCCTTCCCCTTCTGGGCTCGTGAAACCTACACAGTAACTCACAATCCCCATGACACACAAAGACTCAAACCCGCTGGCTCTTAATTTGCTGGCATAGTGACTCTTAATAGAGCATTGCTCCAGAGCAGGCAGGCATATGTCAGCTTATACCAGGAAGGGTGGCATTTTGCCATACTCATTTCTTCCCAGTACTGTACCAGGATATACTCCTGGAAGAGTCACGATCACAGCAGGGAACATTTGCCTCTTGTTTAAGTAGTGTAAAGGAAAACTTCACAATGAGCAGGTACAGCATTTACTGGATGGAGATTGTTTGAAATTCTTCTGGAAACACATTTTGGTTACCATGATTCATAGCCAAAGAACTATTTTATGGGTGGTGCATTGTACTAGTAAATATTGCTCAAGTCTTTTCCCAGTAACACATCAGACTTTTTTTCAGCAGCCAACCATTTAGAACACAATAGCTCAAAGATTAGTCAAAGCATGGGAGGGTAATAACATTATTACAGATATCTTTATTTCTTTTGCACAAAGCACCCATACTACACGGTTATGCTATGAAGAAATCCAGTTCTTTATTAATGACAGCTTTATTGAAGGCAAGCTTTCAGAATGAATGTACTAGAAATCCTATTAAAGTGCCATCCATTAAACCATTAAAGCACTCATTAAAACAGTTAGTACAGACTTGTTATTCATGAGTTATTGGTCTTTCACACTTCTGAAATGTGTCTGCCAATACCACTCTACTCTTTGTTCCAGTGTGGCTATTAATTCTGAGGAAATATAGATTAACTTTCTTTTGCCAAAACAGTGCTTTGTGGGCAGATAGTAAGGCCACAAAGTGGTTCAGATTGGTGACAAAACTAGTAAAGATTAAAGTTCAGTCCATTTGCCTGGTTTTGACATAATTTATGTTAACTATGTCTGCGTGCAGGCCTAAATATTAAACACTGAATTACACCATCTGGCCATACATCACACAAAGAAGTGAATGGGGAATGCTGCTGTCATGAACATATCCTCATCTACTTCTACAAATAGCTGACAGAGAAAGCTGCTGTTTGATTTTTTTCTTGGTCTCGAAAAGCAGCTTTAGATCACTTAAACAGTAAGGAGTGAAAAGGGGAAGAATAATACTGAGCAGCTGAAGCTAAGCTTTAAATGTAAAGTATTTTTAATAATCTATAAATTCACATTAACCATAGCTATAATATAGAGCTGAAGCTCTTTCTCGTAATGGGTAAGAATCCACTTAGACCATAATTTTCTAAGTGCAACTGTATATGCAAAAATTAAACTTTATATTTGCAAGTAGTTGTAATTGTGAATAGGCAATTTATGGGGTGTTTTAATTTCTGTACATACTTTTTATTTTTGATAGGGTAAAGCCAGAGTCCTGCAGCCCAGGCTCCAAACTAGCAGCATGTTAGTCAGCCAGTTTGTTCTGTTATTTTCTAGTTTTCTAGAAATGTGGTCCAAATTCTTTCTCTTCACCTTAAATGAAATAAATAGCACTTAGCAGTAAAGATAAAAATATTTGTGTTTTTAAATGAAGCAGCGCTTACCTGCTTCAAAATTCTATCAGCCACCCATCTCAAAGGATGGGAAAACATAACGTGATGAAACTAAATTGTAAGAACACAGAATAAAAATTTTACCACTTGCTTTATTGATAAATAGAAATTTCACTGTGTAGTCAGAAAAAGTAATGTCTTGAACGGAGAAGGAACAAGCCCTAATACTGGAAGGTTCAGGTTGCTATGTTTATATTTAAGCACAGCACAGAAGTGATGTCTACTTCTGCAAGTGGCAGAATACCAACTGGATGATAGTTTATTGTTCCTGTATATGAAAACAAATATAATAAGGCTGAAAAAAAGGCATCAACAGTTTTGTAAAATGCTTAATAACAGAATCACAGAATCACAGAATTACTAAGGTAGGAAAAGACCTGTAAGATCATCAAGTCCAACCATTAATAAAAAAAAAAAACCAAAACCAACAACAACAACAAAAAAAACCAAACAAACAAAACACACAAACAAAAAAAACACACCACCATGTCCATCAAACCATGTCCCACAATGCCACGTCCACACGTTTCTTGAATACATCCAGGGTGGGTGACTCCACCACCTCCCGGGGCAGGTATGTTACTACTCTCTCAGTAAGGAACTTTTTCCTAATATCCAGTCTGAATCTCCCCTGGTGCAACTTGAGGCCATTTCCTCTCGTTCTATCACTCGTCACTTGGGAGAAGAGACCACATCTCTGCAACGTCCTTTCGGGTAATTGTAGAGAGTGATGAGGTCTCCACTCAACCCCCTCTTCTCCAGACTAAACAACCCCAGTTCCCTCAGCCGCTCCTCATAAGACTTGTGCTCCAGACCCCTCACCAGCTTCGTCGCCCTTCTCTGGACACGCTCCAGCACCTCAATGTCCTTCTTGTAGTGAGGGGCCCAAAACTGAACACAGGATTCGAGGTGCGGCCTCACCAGTGCCGAGTACAGGGGCATGATCACCTCCCTACTCCTGCTGGCCACACTGTTTCTGATACAGGCCAGGATGCCGTTGGCCTTCTTGGCCACCTGGGCACACTGCTGGCTCATCTTCAGCTGGCTGTCGATCAACACCCCCAGGTCCTTTTCTGCGGGGGAGCTTTCCAGCCACTCTTCCCCAAGCTGTAGCGTTGCCTGGGGTTGTTGTGTCCAAAGTGCAGGACCCGGCACTTGGCCTTGTTGTACCTCATACAATTGGCCTTGGCCCATCGATCCAGCCTGTCCAGATCCCTCTGCAGAGCCTTCCGACCCTCAAGCAGATCAACACTCCCTCCCAACTTGGCGTCATCTGCAAACTTGCTGAGGGAGCACTCGATCCCCTCATCCAGATCATCGATAAATATGTTAAACAAGACTATCTTATCTAGTCTGTTAAGATACTAGCTTAATAATAGTAAGATAGTAATGCTATTAACATATTAAGATATTTTAAGCAAAGTCCCACAAATCGCTAGTATTTCGCTGAACGCAAATATTGCTTTTTAAAAAAAAAAATCTTCTGTGGGGACAAAAATTGTGTGGAAATTGAAAGAAATCAGATTCATTCAGAGATGCAAACCATTTAAGAACACCTTTTGAGCTGTTAGTAACACACATAGCGATACAACTCAAGTGAATCATTTCAAAACCACAAGTAAAATTTGCATGGCCTGCATGATGGTCCCAAGCAGTTCATTTCTTCCTCATTCCTTTAAAAAGTCCCATTTAATTTCCTCTTGAGGGAGGAGCTGCCACACACTCTGCCTTAGCTACTGTCAGTAAAGCAGTATGCAAAGTGTGAGCCAGAACCTGAACCCTCACACTCCTTTGCTCAGCAGATCTCGCCTAGGTTATGCTGGTGAGCTCAGCCAGGCTTAGCTCCAGAGGAGTGTAATGAAAGTTAGCAAAACTCAGGAAAATTAGCTGGTAACTGTTATGAAAGTTAATTGAGTCTAGTGTATGGTAAGATAGGATAAGGTACTAGGACTTGGTTTCCTAAATGGAAATGCTGGGGTATTCTAAGACCTCTCTATGAGGTAGACAGGCAAAATGGATATTTTTAGAATAATCTCAAGAAAGAAGCAAAATCATTCTCTGAATGTTACATTAAAAAATTGTATAAGATATGTAAAGATGCATAAGAATGAAACCGTTTTCTGACTGGACAAATAGTAATTATTAATCTAAAGGATAAATCCTAATAGATCACACTAATTAATTTTGCACATATTAATCATATTAATTGTCTGATAATACCTACTCTAATAGTTAATAGGTCATATTTCATTTCCATTAACATAAAATGGACTCGCAGCTGTTGTAACCCTGGGAGGATTCAGTACAAGTGATGTAAAAGTGATGGCTTGATGCTGTAGTGGCAGTATGGAGCTTCTGACTTGTGCTTTGTTGCTGGTCTACTTGTGGAAAATGGATATGGTGTTGGTGAACTGCCCCATCTAGGTTTATCTGTGTCATTAGTTTTTTATAATTTACAGCAACCTGGCATAGGGAGCTGTTGATTGTTACCAGGATTAAGCGAAGGGCATGAGTTGCAAACCATAGTTGCATATACATGTTGACGAAACAATTTTAAGTCTCTAATGTTACAGAAGGTAAAACAGTATGTGATTATTTGTGACTTCTCAGTATAAGATGACCTTTCATATAGCCACTAACATAGCGCCATAAGCAGGTACCATCTGTTATATATTTTGTATTTACCCAGGTGTATGTATACCTCAACCATAGAGATAAAAGTGAGTAGTAGAGCCTTGAGTCTTCCTACTGGTGAAGGATGAAGGAGTGTGGGACAAGCTTCAGTAATTCCATCCTGGAACATGAAGGAAGCAGGAAATAAATAAACAGTGATTCTAGGACCATATAGTTATGTGTATAAATAAGAGATCATGAAAATTTCAAATATGACTGAATTGCTCTCTTATTCATGACTCAAGGAAATAAAAATCAAGTCTCTTTATGTTGGCCCTGGATGATATGCAGTTGGTTCCCTGGGCAACACTGGTATCGTGTTGGCCTGCCATCGAAATGAAAGAATAGAAAAAACATTATTTTTCTTCTGGAAAACTTCTTCAGGAACATTTGGAGTTTATTTAGTAAACAGGACATAGAATTGTCTGAACATGTGCACTTAGTAATAGAGAAAGACAAAAATATTTATTCCCCTTCATCCCAATGTTTTTGAGTTTTCTGACTTTTTTTTTCATTCTCTATTATTCTAGAATCCCTTACTTGCCAAACTGAGTGAAAAGAGAAAAAGTTGGATAGCATATTTTTGCCTTTCTGAAGAGAAAGCCTTGGATTTGAAAAGCTTGTGGTTTAAATTCCTGATGGAAATTTCAGATGCATAAATACAAAATGCTTTATATAATACATTATGATATGTCCCAAAGTTATCATTTTCTTTCAAAAGCAAAATATTTCCAGAGTAAACTATGGGAGCATATGGTTTGTAATCATTATAAATACCACAAGTACATAGTCCTTAGCTAAAAGTTGCCTTTTCTTTTTTTCTATTTCTCTTTTGAAGTCTATTGATCCTGGTCAGCAGTTCACATGGGAACACTCTAACCTGGAAGTAAACAAACCAAAGAATAGATATGCAAATGTAATTGCATATGACCATTCTCGTGTTCTACTCTCAGCAATAGAAGGTAAGGAGACCTTTAAACTTAAATTAATTAAATCCTAAAATCCAGTATAATTTTACCTCCTGATATCTTTGTGTAGTAATATAAAGAAGTGTTAATTAAATTACTTCCAGTAAATTCCTATCATGACAATCCTTTTCTGATGTTTGTTCTCAGTAATTCATTATGAAAATGCACTAAAATTGACACAGGGTCACATATAGCACTGACTGCATCAGGTCCCTGTGTGTATGCCAAGGTGTTATCTAGAGTAAATTATCATTGCTGTTTATTTATACTAATTCTAAAAAGCAAATATAGCAGTATCCATGCATGAATTGAGGTTTTTGTTGATCAATGACATTATCAACTTATCTGATTACTGAGTTTCAGTTGCCAAATCCTTAATGGGGGAAAAAAAAATCAATTCAACTCTATGTTCTCAGGGAGAATTTTGAGAACTGTCTGTTAAAACTTCCCTTTTTTATTTCCATTTACAAGCTGAATGTTAAACAAGAGTGCTTAAACAAGTGCCCACATGCAGACATTGTTGGAATCTCCGTATTTCAGTGCCAAAAGATTGGCAGAGGGATATAATGAGAGGTCTTCATTATATCTTTCTTTATCAAAAAGCTTCCAAAAACTTGACCATTTTAGAGTTTTAACTTAAGCAAACTGTCCAAGGTGATCAGCCCTGGGTATTGTGTCTCTTTTACCAAGTGCTAAAGCAATAGGGAGCACTGGTTTTCACTCAGAGGATTTCTTTTTGTACCAGTTCTGCCTTACCATTAACCTGCTTCCTGGGATGAACACAGATTTTCAGTCCATTCTGTATTGTTGACATTCAGGTATTAATGATGGCCAGAATATAATCAAGTATGTATTTAAGTGAAACAATTTAAATGAAAATAAAATTCACCTTAAGAAACTCTGACAGGGCTTGCGTATGATACACAGGATATAGGGAACTATATTCAAGGTCATAATCATTTCAGTGCTAATGTGCTACAAGATAAACTGCAAGGTGTTTTAATTTACAGTTATAAACAGCTTCTTTCTTATCTTTGGCTACTCCAGACCTGAAGACACTGGATACAGGAGAGACAATATTTATAGGTGTAATCTATTTTAATATTAGCTGCTTGGTGAAGAAAAAGGCAATCCCACTAACTGAAGTTTAGACCTTCCCTTATTTATTGCAGCTGCATACTGTGGGCTTTGATAACACAGATAAGAGCTTCTCAAATGTATTAGAAAATGTAAATTATTGCCTTGAAGAATTTGCATATGATAATCTGCTTATGTTTGTTCCACCCTTGAGGCTCATATAGCAGTTCTGACAAGATTTTTTGTGACATCACTTAAAATTTTTCTCACTACCTTGTAGAAGATTACAGCTGTATAGAAACCTGCTGCTACCTGGTAGAACTACCTGTCTCAACACTGAAGAGAGGGTGTTTTAATTAGCATTGTATGTGATGTAATTCAAGAAAAATGTCCCTTTCTGTGTCACTGGTCCAGATGAGAGAACTAAGTACATGGTCAGGAAAGGCCAGTAACAGCAATTGGACAGCCGTTCTTTATTGTTATATAAAGTTCTTTGGAACAAAATGTTTAACTCAGAAATAAGTCTGTTTGCCAGAAGACTCAAGTTTTTTACAGGATTTTGTTTGGAAAAAGAGTTGTGTTGACACACGGAAACAAACTTCACAACTCACAAAGAGTTATAAAGCAGGCATGTTTATTGCGGCACCGGGTGCAAGGGGATTTCTCCTCAAAGCTTGCACACCGGGTTAAAATCATGACAGGTATTTAAAACAGTTAACAAAGTTAGTTACGCGTACTGGTTCTACCCCTTAATTAACTATCGGTTAATACTTTTCTTACTTCATCTTAAAGTTATATTTCTCTTTTAATTCACCACGCATGCTCAGAGAGTAGGGGGCTTAACTGGGTTGGGGGCTTTTCTAGCTAGGAGGTGTGTTCTTTAGCATTATAATGATATTATAATGAGACAAGGGGACTATTTTGGCATTCCATTCTATGTTTCTAAGATTCGTCCTTGTGTTAATCGTCATTGCTAGTTAGCAGAGAGTTAGTGAAGACAGTCTTTATCTCTAATATGTTTAAGTGCCAGGTGCAGTTGTTATGAAGCATCTTCTTTACATTCTTCTAATTCTTCTTACTTGCTTTTAACACTTATTTTTCAAGATGTCCTGTAACAGTGTAATGGGGAAAAGAAGGAGAGGAAAAAATCTAATTGCAAATAAATCTATTTGTTAGTTTCTAAGTTAGACATTTGGGCTTAAAAAGTTCTGCCAGGTTCTCCTTCATGTAAATGACCCATGAAATTTGGTTCCCTTAAAGAAAATTAACATATTCAGAGAATGGGAAGAAAATTTAAGAGGAAAATTATAGTCAAAGTAATTAGAAGTATCAAATTACACAGTACATTAGACTACTTTTTTAAATAATAGATAGTAAAAATATGAAAAAAACCCTACCTTGTACCTGTAAGAAAGGACTGAGTATATTAAGGAGCAGGGACAACATACAGTTACACTGCAATGTTTGATTCCCTTTTTTAGAGTAAGAAATACCACAATGAGGCTAAAATTTCTAACCCTGTAATAGTCAGTGACCCTAAAAAAAGAAAAATATTATAGCCCTTTGAAATGTCAGTGTTAGATGTAAAACCACAAATGGGATTTTGACCCATTTTATGATTTGCATATTTTTAAGTATTTTCTCAGTCATCATTTTATGGTGAAAAAAGCAACAAAAATCAAATACTAAATGTCTTTTTATGCTATGATAATTTGTCCTGAAAACAGTAATAAATTAGTATTTAATTACCCTTTCAAATTTTTTCCCCCTGGAATTTTACATGATCGTGTTTCTGAATTTTTGTGTGTCTACCTTCATAAGTTTAATACATTGGTCTTAGCATCTGGTAGTAAGTGCTTCTCTTTCAAGTTTTAAGTAAATATTTGTACAATGAAAATATGCAGTCTGGCTAGCATTTTAATCAGTTGACAGTTGTGTTTGTTTTCATGCTACCAGGGAAATAAATACTTTTAGTAGTTTTTAAAAAAAAAATCTCCCTTACCTGTATTACTATACACGTTGATCAGAACCTAGATTTGGACTACATTACATTTTATTAACAACTATATGGAGAATATTTGATTGGATTTTACATATAGGTCTTACCTGCAATTCTTTGGCAGCCATGAGAAGAGAAATATTGTCAGTGAGGTTTGACTAATAACTGTGCTTTTTCTAAGATGAAGAGCTCCATTCTACACCTAGACACTTGGTCCCTGTATAAGAGCAAATATATGAACAAGAAATTAAGCATCTGTCAAACTGTAATCCTACACTGATGGTCACTTTGCCTTTTGATGGTGTTGCACAAACGTGAAATGCTATAATTGCTGCTTTATAATGGGCGCAAGGCTGGTTTTGTTCAGTTGCCCTTCTCTAACTGTAGCCAATACAAAGCAATTCCTAGAAAGTCTTAAGAAGCATGTAGTAGAGACTTGAAATTAGTTCTTTCCACCCATTGATAGTATCAAGTTGTTTAAAATTGCATTAGCCCTGAAACACAAGGCTTAGTAGTGCTTTCAAAGTGTTTATTTTGGTACCTTTTATAACTCTTGTCACACATGTTCAAACCTGGTTTTGAATTCCTGCTACGTTCTTGGCCTCTGTAATTGCACATAGCACGGAGTTACACAACATAATTGCTCACTTTGCAAGAAATACTTTTTATGTTATTAAACTCACCACTGTTTAAATTGTATTACATTAGATGTTCCTTTGGAAGGAAAACTCAGATTAGTTGTGGTAATTTGAATTTCCACCTGAAAGAAAATACTACTTTGCAAAATTTTGTTCCCATGTTCTTGAAATCTGATGGCTCATGTTGTGCTGTCTTTGGATGTGTCTGAGAGGGACACTTGGAATTTTACAGTATAATGACAGAATTTTATAATGTGGTGAAGTTTATTGTATGCATCTAAATGGATTTGAGGGCAGAATTTACTGATTAAAAGAGAAATAGATAAAGTTAAAACAGCTAGGTCTGTGATATTAAACCTCTAAGAAGTAAATAAAATACTGGGAAAAAAATGATTAAATATTCTGCACTTTAAAAGATCTTGCCAGTTCTTCTAGGAGACATCCAAGACTAAAAGTCTGCCATATGTGGTATGGATTTGCATAATGCTAGTGATTAAAAAAAAAATTAAAAATAATATATATCATATTTCAGCAGTGTAGTTTTTGTTTGATGGGAAATTTAGTGGCTTTAAAATGGTGCTAAAGGTAGAAGTCTCTGACTGTAACATAAATGGTCAAGAAAGAAAAAGGCAGGAATCTGCTAATATTCTTATTTGTCTGATTGCCAGTTGTCAGTAAATTATCGTCAAGTATGTAGGTCATCATCTTTAGATTTAGAAAGTATTCTGGTCAATATAAATTCTTGAACATCTACTGAACAGTCATGGACTATACAAATTATTTGCACTCTCTCACATTGCATTTATGTTGCATTCTGCTAACAATATATAATTACACACTTAAAGTAATTGTATGCCCCTTCCCTCTGCAAGCCTGGAGTGCCTTAAAAACAACAAAAGTATTTCAGTGATGAGGTAACGGTGTACAGAAAGATCAGTGAAGTAGAATTCATGGTGTAGAAGTCTCTATGAAATAGACTTCATAGAGTAGACTTCATGGTGGCTGTCTCAACAGCAATGCCGAGACAAGTGGTAGACATATAATAATTTTGGCCTATGGATCTACTAACTGCTGGTATATTTGTAACTTAACAACAAAAATGGTGTCATTCTTGATAGCCTTGAAATCAGCTCAGAACAATTCTAACCTTTTCCTGTATACATACCCACACTGTCCCCTGGGGAAAGCTTCAGCAAAACATCCAGTGGTTTTGTTCTTGAATGGGTAATGAAGATTTGGCACCTCACAATTTACTGTGCACACTCATATTGAAACTGTTTTTTGCAGTAATTATCAAACCAGAAATCATTTAATTTCATATTAGTAGAGGCACTCATCGGCCCTTTTAGTGCATCATTTAGAGGTATAAATGAGTATTTCTATCCAAAATAAGACTCCTTTGATAGATAACTTTGGTGTTACTCAGTCTTAAAGAGTTGGACAATCACTAAAGTTTCAGACAGCTGTAAAGTAATCACAGTATGATGACTCCATGTTGGATTTCGAGATCTGCTTTGCACTATTATGCAACATAGTGTATCTCAATGTATTGTGGCCAGTATGCTGGTATAATGCTGTTATCTGTGTCTCTGAGGAACAGCACTGAAAAATCTGTTTACTTGCATTCTGTACCCTTTCTTAACACTAGCCAACTTCTAAAACAAAACAAAACAAAACAAAAGAAAACAAATCCAATCTTCCTGTTTCTTAACAGAGCTCCTCCTGTTTCCCAGCCTGTTTTTCTGCTACTCACCTTTCAAGTTTCTCATCTTGCATGCAGATCTTCTACAGCTCCTAGTTTTTAGTTTCCATCCCTACATTTTACCTGTTTCAGATTTTTCTCACCTTTTTCTTTTCCTTTCAAATATTTGTCTTCTGTCCTTTACACAATCCTTTTATTTGTCCTGCTTAATTCTGCATCTTCTGCCCACCCCTTTTTCACAGAATCACTAAGGTTGGAAAAGACCTGTAAGATCATCAAGGCCAACCATCAACCAACACCACCATGCCCACTAAACCATGTCCCACAATGCCTCGTCCACACGTTCCTTGAACACCTCCAGGGAGGGTGACTCCACCACTTCCCTGGGCAGCTTATTTGACATTGCCTTCTTTATAATTCTCTATAATTCTTTTCACTTTGAGACTCCATATCTTTTATCCTTTCCCTCTTCAAAAGACTCTCCTAATCCTAATAGTCCATCCACAATCCAGCAATCTATAGGTTTTATTTTTCTGTCATTTCTTTTTCCTTCTTACCTTACATTGTTAGGATGATGCATAATGAATTTTCCTCAGCGTTTATAAGAAGCCTTCGTTTTACCAGTGTTCATTACCACAATATCTTCACTGGTCTTATGCTGCTTCATTTTTCAGTGAGTTCTTACAGTACAGATTTGTGCTTAGACCATTTGAATTTGATAATCTCCTTAATTATATAGATTTTATATTACAAAATCTTCCACATAAACAGTTGTTACTGGCACCTAGTAGCTGCCTTAGTTCATTTTTGCTCTGACGTAGTTCAAAACATCAGTCATTGATTTAAACCAATAGTATAGCTTCATCAGCATTTTGAATTCATCATTGCATTTTTCCAACTTGTTTACAAGCATGACAGACTTTAATCCTATTACTTCACACTCTTTTTATGACTAACAGCACATCTCTTAGGGAAGCAGCACAGAAACAAAAGTTTATGGTTTAATTTGTTTTAAATAGAAAGGCTGTTAAGTACTTAGCCTTTGTAAAGGCTTGAAATAATTTCATTATTTGATTTCAGTTTGTGAATAAAATGTGAAGTCTAATTAAAGCTATTTAAGATTATAACTGCCTTCAGTGAATAATTCTGAGGTCTACTTTATTTGCCTTGTGGATCTGAGTCTATGTTGCAGCAAGCTTAACTGTCATGTCAGTTCATGACCACAGTCTCAGCATAAATCGGGACCTATAGAGGTCATTTGTTTTAATCTTTTGCTCTTTAATTACGGCATTGGCTAATTTTGTTTCATTGCTTACTCACTCTTACTCTGTAAAATCTGGCCTGCTTTGTTCTCTTGAGATACTTGAAAATGGGATCTATTATGCTCAACTGCTCGTCTGATTCTTCCCCCATTGTGCTCGATTCCTGTGTGGAAGAATAAGGAGATTGCAGACTCCGGTCATTCATCACCATAGTTGAAAAGGCTACTAGAAAGTAATTATGGTAGAATTACAATCTGGAAGCTTAGTCTTTACCTGACTTCTTGTGCAGAAACTATGTCTCTGCCTTCATGAATCTTGTAAAAGTCAGGTTATACAGCGTGGATTACCCTAAATTTACACTTCAGGTATGCCATCCTAAATCTGCAGTAAACAGCACTGATGCCAATAGACTTAGTTAAGGTTCATATCAGTATTACTGAAGGCAGAATTTGGTTGCTTTGTCCCCTTTGTGACCCATGTTTTTACAGAACAACTGACCTGCCTTAACTATTAAACCCAAATTTAAGTAATGATAGCAGTTGCTGCTGTACTTGTGGGTATGTTGCCTTCAAGCTATGGCAGCGAACAAAGGTTTGCAGGATTTCGTTGTACTGCAGTCAAACTAGTTGTCATTTGATTGTTTTTGCACTATTAGACTTGACAGAGAATTGTTCAGCTTTCTCAGCTCAGAATGAGTTTATGGCCAGAAAAGTCATTGCAGAAAGTGACATTTTAATATTGAGATTTATTTGCCTTTGATAATTGTTTCTGCTTGGTCAGTGTAGATATTTACAGATGTTCAGGTTTTGTACATGTTATTTTTAAACTGCACACACTTCATTAGGCCTCTTATGATAAGGCAGCTTGCCTCAAGGGCTTTAAGTTTATGCGTTGTGGGGACATAGCTGATGAAGCAAAAACTGGTGTGGCAAAGTGTGAGACAGAAAGTGAGAGTGGGAAAATGGTATTACAGAATACAAAAGGATTTTGGAACAGCATGTGAAACTGAGGTCATGCATGAAAACAGTGATGAAAAGAGACTCAGTGTGAGAAATGGGTATGATGCTTGAAGGGACTGTGAGAATGCATGGAAAACAAAGAAAACACCTAATGGATACTGTGGGTGAGAGACAATGGAGCTGAGCATTGTGAATCCTAATGTTCTCTTGATCTCAGTAGAGATATAACCCTATAGAGTACTGTATTCTGCTAGAGATAACCCTTGATGAAAATCTTCTCACAGTGCACTGTTAGAGCAGCACCTAGTTTTCCCCAAAACTGACTTGGTTAAATCACTAACAGTTGCTCAGGTCCTGTGGTAAATGGACTTTTCCTGTCCATGTCCCAGCCACATCCTTTTCATGCACCATGAGGCTGAGTTGCCTTGTAAAAGGATTTTTCTGGCTAAAGAACATAGAGGATTTTTTGTGTCCTTTTTATAAAAGGCAAGTGGAGAAATAGAGTGGAAATTTCCACTTTAACCTAGCAGGGAAGAAATTCTCTTTGCAAATACCAGTAATTGTTAATCTAAATTCTTTCTTACTTGCATCTGTGATCAAGGAAGGTATAATCTGGAAGCTTTTCTTCATTCTAATTTAAAGAATTAGAATTTATTTAATTTAGAAGTTATTTATTTTAAAATTATTTATCAATAAATTTAATACAAGTTAGTAAGTAGAAAGAGTCTTTATAATTTTAGACATTCTGGATTTTTTTACATCAGGTACTAGGATTGGCTGCTAAGATTTGTAAAGATGATTTTTTAGAGCACAGTTTGCAATACTTCTCATGCTTAATTTTCACGCTGAGTTGGTGCAGTATCAGCTCCAGAGGACAGCTTTCCCAGAAGATCATTTAACCACTTTACAAAGTGTTGTTTTTCTTTTTCATTTTTTCCTCAGGCTTTTATTTATAACATATGCTTCAAAGAATGATACCAGGCACCATAATATAATTCTAATTTATGCAGAAAACATTTCTTACCAGCTTTCTTAGTTCCTTCTGTAATAATACCCAGTTGGTGTAGATTTCTCCTGTTGGCTTCATTTTTCTTTCTCATCTGTTTTGTGCAAAAATGTTTTATTATCTTGATAAAGGAAGAAAATATGGCATTATGTCTAGCAATTGTATTTTCTAAGTCATTAATTCCAATATCCACAATAAGAAGTGTCATATAAAAATGTTTCAAGTCTACAAGAGTGAGGCTTTTGAATTCCAGTTTCTGCATTTCATGGGCAGAAATCATACTTTTCAACTGTAGACTATGCAGGTTTTAAAGGGGTTTTATTTTGTTTTATTTTTCTCCCAGAACAGACTTTCAATCAGTTCTAATCAGAGTCAAACAGACTTCCTGTGTCCATCCATGCATCTTTCCTGAGGAGTGCCATTTGCTGCCTCTTGTGCCCATGAAGTTACAAACTCCTTCCCTGAAATATTTTGTCAGGTTTTTTCCTTTAATTGTACAGAAAGTCAAATCAAATGAAAAATTTGTGCTTAAATATAATTTGAACATATAAAACAAGAAAATCTATTAAGCTTTCTTGGGCATAAAGGCAAAATTTTATGCCAGACTACAGCTGCAGTAAGGAATAATCTGAATCATTTCAAGATTATATTGGTCTTAATTAGTGTCACAGTTAATCAGTGGGTTTGTTCATGACTAAGTAAGTAGTGGAATGAAACACTAAGCTTACCCAGAATGAGTGGAGGAACTCTTAAAATTATCTCTAAAACAAAAATGTTAAAGAGGTACCTCTACTTTCCATTCAAATTCAAATTATTTTGGAAGGCATTTTCAGATGTATGCCACTGGTTGTCACGAAAGACAGGAGTGTCCAGCCACAGTAATTCCTGGTTTGGGATCGCCAGCAGGCGATAATACATCAGAATAGATTTGGAGGTTCGATTTCTGACAGAAAGCTTGAAAGCAATTTCTTTAAACATACTTGATAACTTATTGTTTTTCATAGCCAAAGAAGTTCAACTCTGTTGCTTTGTGGAGTGAAAATAGTCAGAGCTTTAGAATAAGCCAGGGAGCTTGTATCACCTTGACTGTCTTTTGGAACGGTTTGTGGAACCTGCACTGTATCCTGGGGTTGTAGACTTGGGCATGGCAGATTGGCTGTTTAAACATATCATTCATTTCTGCTCAAAGAAGTAACTTCTGTTAATTACCTTAACAAACCTTTTGTATCATTTTATTATGATGCACAGTATTTCAGCTAACTCTTCTGGGGAAGTCTTCCATGTTCAACACTGCAGTAATGTGGGAAACACTGCTTTGCCATCCCACCAGCACTGAGATCTCACATGAGTATCTTTTCATCCTTAAGCCATCAGTTAAAAAACCAGCAGTCACATCGAAACTGGTGCCTGCTGTGCTTTGCCTTCCAACATGCACGTAGTCTGAGTTAAAAGCTGGGCACTGCACTGCTGAATCCAGGAGGGATGGGATTGAGACCCGTATGTACATATTTGCACCTTTTTGTGAGCATGGCTGCCTTATTAGTCCAGACTAGTAACATGATCTTCACAACAGCCAATACTCCTCCTTGAACTTGGCAGGCAGCATGTTATGGTCCAGCTCTCAGTACAGACATGGCACTGCATACCCTCAGTTAAATAGATTCCAGTTAGGGGTTGGCTCACTTCAGTGTGGCTCAAAGCATGGACATGTGTTTGGTAGACACACCCAAAGTCCCTCTGTAAGTCTTGTCCAAAATACCTGAGCCTCGAGCAATTGACAGTGTAGGTCCAATGTGCCCAGAGGTCTTGGATTCCGTCTTCTTTTCAAGTGCTTAATTTTCATTCAGACTTGCAGAGGTCTTTATTTCATGCACACACCATATAGCAGATTCCACTGTTCCTTAAACCTGACTTATATAATGTGTTTTGTTAAAATAAAGCTCATCGTTAGCTTCCCATTTAATGGAAAGAATGAATGTAACAGTAATATTAATAGTCTGACAACATCAACCGTTTTCCTATATTTAAAAGAAATGCAAGGAGCTCAACGAGAGTGTTAAATGGAGCCTATTCAGGGCATCTGATGGAGAAGTTTCCCTGTCTGGCCCAGGCAGAGGCTGCCATATTGGTGGGTGACTGCAGGCAGTGTCAGACCAGCTTTTAAATGCTGCTGTTGCCACTGCCAGGTCTCTCCATCTGCTACAGATTTTCAGGCTTCTTTTATACTTCCTTATCAGACTGAGTCCTCTGTTTCAAAAGAATGTTTATTCCCAGAGAGGCCATCATAGCACTCAGCTCCACAAATGGCATACATTCATTTGCAAGTACCCGCATACTACTTGGCATGCAGCAAGCTGAGATTCACTGATCCTGCTGTGCCACAGGATCTTTTAGCCCTCGTACAATAGGACAGCACAGAAGTGCTGCCCTGTATTTTCAATATCTTCTCTCTTTGCAGGTATACCAGGCAGTGACTATATCAATGCCAACTACATAGATGGATACAGAAAGCAGAATGCTTATATAGCAACGCAAGGGGCATTGCCGGAAACCTTTGGTGACTTCTGGAGAATGATGTGGGAGCAACGGGGTGCAACTGTCGTCATGATGACAAAACTAGAGGAGAGGTCTAGGGTAAGAAAAGCATATACAATGTTAATAATATTATACCTGAGTAATCACTTACATAAGATATTTGGTTTTTTCATCTATGTTTGTCTGTCTCCTGTATATGCACAAGAACTGGTGTTTTTTTACGTTGCCACCAGTTAAAAGTGTCCATGCTATTAAAATCACTTACATAGGAAATGTTAGTTCCGCTGCGAAATTACCAAGTCACGCCACTTATTTTGTAGGGTTTTTTATACTCTGAAAAACTTGAAATCTCTTGAGCCACAGGGATTTTTTTTTTTTTTTTAATTTTTTTGTTTGGTTTTTTTGGGTTTTTTTTGTTTCAATCATACTGGAAATAGGAGGTGATTGAAAATGTTACTTCCTCTGTAGTATCAAGAATACGATTGTATTATCCTGTTATGAGGAAGTTACTGTATGTCAACAGCATTCAATTTTCAGTTTTATATGGTATAAACATCACTTAAGATTGGTAAGGATTTGGATTTGCTTAAGAAACTTAATTTTTTTTTAGCACATGCTGGGTGCTAGGAAAACTCTGTAACGTCATATGCAGTAATAGAATACAAAATTATCTGTGATATTTCAAATTCAATTTTACAAGGAAAAGTAAAATTAGGAAAGTAAAGGACTAAAACATACTTCTAATGATAGAAGTGTTGTCATAAAAGACATGCTATATGTGAAGGGAAATCAAAAGTAATAATACTTTTTTGTTATATAATAAAGAAAGTGATGAAAAGAGTAGTAACAGACCACTGTGTGTTGCATGAAGATTTACTAGCAGGTCCGTATTTGATGGCATTCATCAGTTCTAATGGTGGATGTTATTTGGGGCAGGGGAGGGAGGAGTGAAAGGAATAAAAAATAAAAGAAGAAGAGAAAGATGCTGAGAAAAAGAAAAGGGAAAAACCCTTCTCAGTGACCAATCAGAAAGAGAAGTGAGTGTCCAGCCCTCAGCACCCTCTCCAGTAGAGCAGGTGGTTCCCCCATCATACTTTTCCCACAATAACTGTGTATTTTATGTGAAGACGTAGTCAAACTCCTCATGGATTGTTCCTGCGTATGATGGTGTTATCATTGCTGGGAACACACGTTGACTGGGGAAGATGCTATGCAGCTGGTTCATTGAGCCTTCTGCAAACACGTTCATGAGTCCTGTAGTGTAAACCAGAAGCTACAACCAAATGTAGAAATCAGGAAAGGGGAGAAAGAAAGGGTGATTCTAACATCAGTGGCAATCACTTACCTTGGGAACCTGCCGTAACAACACTATCAGGGTTTGCAAGTCTAAGTCCAGGAGATGAATAACAAACAAGAGTGTCACAGGAAAAATATTGCCACAGGTATTCTGGGGTACGATGTCATGGGAGTTTGTGTGAAGTGGTAGGGAGCTGCAAGTGGGAGGCAGGCTGCAGGATTGCAGGTGGAAGGCCCTCAGCAATACCAAAAGCTAAGGTACCTAAGGCGCTGTGCAACATGTGTTAAAAAATGCCATAAATACAGAGGATCAAGAAGAGTTCAAAACGACAGAAAGAGACTAGGGAGGAGAAGCGGAGATTTGTCATCCAGAAAAGCTTTTAAATCTGTAAAAAGTATCTTATGGAGGAACTGGATAATAGTTGATATTTCAGTAACTCATGGATGAACTCCATTTCAAAATGAAAATCTTTTTTGCATATGTAAGCTTGGAACAGGGAGGAATGCACCGTAAAGCCTAATGCTGTACATTGTTGGCATTGATGGTTTTTTCGCATGCTTGGATACATATAATTGCAATGATTACATAACTTGTTGAACCTCTTGGCAACAGTCATTCCTTTCTGGAGACTTATCGAAGTACATATATATTTATCCTTTTACCATTTCATCACTTTTTAAAAATAGAGTAGGTTTCTTGCAGTTCAAGCAGTGTATAGCACTCTAATTATAGAATCACTTTCCGCATATAAATTCAATATACATTAACACCACTGCCTGTACGTACCTGATGGCAATTAGTACATAGCAGAGGGTAATTTTATCAGAAATTTTCATTTTATCTTGAGTCTACAGGCCTTGTTTAGTCTAGGCACTGACAGTTCTTTGGAATTAAGCAAATGAAATTTTGCTCATTTCTTCACTAATTACTTCCTATATAATGAAGTTGTTGCTAAATAGTATCAGTGCTAAGAAAAAATCTGATCCTAATAAGCAGCCCGTTGCAGAAGGTGCACTTAAATACTTGAGAGTTTATCTTAATACTGCAGGCCACAGACACCCACTGTCTAGAAAGATGTTTCGATGTAACTAAATGAAATTCTACTCATTCTTTCCAATAATTGCTTAGCAGAGTTTTAAGCTAACTCTAGCCTTTGCTGACTGCACCTAAAAAGCCACTGATCAGAATAGTAATCACCTCCAGATTAGCATTCAGAAGCAATACATACCCTGAGTGTAATGAGAGACCAGACAATCTAGTCAATGGATTGTCTGTACATTCAATGCTTATGATTGCATATTTTTTTGTGCATAATTCTGTGTTCATCAGTCAAGTGAGTTTGATGCCCCCAATGCAGAGCATTAGATACCAGCTATCCAGTATGTAATTCAGCTCCAATCTTAGAGTCTGCAGCTCTGTGACTATGGCATACCAGTTACCTCTTCTAATACAGTACCTACATGTAACATATTTAATGGTATTGATGGCGAGGCAGGAGTGGGAATCCCTGTGTGGGAAAAGAATATAATAACAACATTTCATTTTTATTTTTTCTCATGGTGTCATTTTCATATAGCATATCCTTATAGCAGGAGACCAAATGAAATTTCAAACATGAAATACAAACACTGTTACATTCCGTTAGAGATTAAGGTCTTCGCTAATTTTGTTTCACTTTTTCCTTTGATTCTTTTTTGATTGCTTTTGTGTCTTGGCAGCCTGATCGTTATTCCTGCTGCAAGGCAAGATCATTTCTCTTGGGGACTTCATCTACTTTCCATCTCCATGTCGTCATTTCTGTTTAGCTTGCTTTTTTCATTATGTAGTCCTGCAGCTTGATATCAGCCTTTTTAACCTGGACTGCACAGATAAAGATGAGGATTTTAATTGCATCTGCAGAAACAAAGTTGGTTCATTAGCATGTGTTAGATGTCTGAGTAACTTCAGCTTTGAGAATGTACATATTTTTCAGCTTTGAGAATGTACGTATTTTACAGCTGACTACATCAAATGAAGATGTTATAGTGAATTCATTATTCATTTGTTTGCCTAAAAGGAAGCTGCAGGAAAAGAGAAGCTCTTTCACTTACAACCTTTCACACTTTGTTGGTTTCATATGAAATGTCATCACCTGAATCTCGCTTGACCTAAACCAGACTAGAGAGAGAAAGTCAGTCCTATCATTCAGCTACCATGCACATAATTTACATCAAAAAGGATTATACACACTGTCAGCACATGGAACAGTGTTGGTAGCATATTTGTCACATACGCGAGTTTAACCTAAATGAAATAAAAGAATTATTTTGAAGGTTGCAAATTAGAGATTAAAAAAAGTAGTTGTGTGTTACATTAAGGAAAGCTGTAAAGCAAGTAAAGCATTGATGTGTGATACATCTCTTCTGCACTCCTCTGTCTTCCCCTCCACCCCCAGCAGTGAAGATTTTCCTTTTTTTTTGTTTAGATCCTCTGAATTAATTGAATCTTCTGAGAACTTGTGTTCTGTAGTGAATGGTGTGAAAGATCAGTTGAAGATCGAGAATCTCACTTTATGACAAAAGATAATATTGCCTTAAACAGGAAACATTTAGTCCTGCCTCCTGTTTCAGGGTACGATACTGTTGTGGATTGTCCACTTGAAAGAAAATTCAATCCTTTCTTTATTTGCTATGTAATTCCTTATTTTGAATACAATTACTATGTTGTTTTGGAACTGATAGAAAGTACTTATCTCCCTCCTTAACCTCATTGGCAATATTTTCTATGTTCGGACCATAGTGCCTAGGGTTAGAATTTTCTGTCAAAAAACACCAGTCAGGTCAAAGCTAAATGACCATATAATGACCCTAGCAATTATTCAAATATGAGCCAGATTCTGAACTTCTATACTGATGAGGAAGATGATGATGATGATGTTTTCATACTGATACTATCAGCTTCATTCAAATTTGCTAATGACTAAGTGTATATATGAGGAAACTATATTTGTGGCATTCTGTTAGCCTGATCCAGACACTCATTTGACTGTCAGGAAGTGGATATCATCATCAATATTATAAGCCAAGAATATATAAAAATATAAGCATAGAACAATCATCTTGGTTTGTCAAAGTTTAACATCTTGAATCTTGAGTTTTCACTGGGAAGGGGAAGGTAGAAACACACCCAGTAGAAAAGCCATGTATCCTGTCTCAGATTTTGTTCCACAATATTGAAATAGGTGGGACTCTTTGCATGGGTCCTGTATCAGTTCCATAAGAACATCAAAGGATAGTTAGAAGTCCCTGGACTTAGCTTCTCTCAACTGGTCACTGATACCTGAGAGAGTCAGGAGAGCTGGAACTGTCCTGAGAAAAGCCAGGTGGACTTTTCCTGAGGTTGCTCTAATGCTAAATAGGTACTTCTGTTGTTCCAAGTGTCATGCAACAGGTGTGCATCTCCCCAGATGAGAACACTCCATCTGAGTCTTTCAACTGATTTTTTATAGATTTATAGACTATCCCTATATTTCTAACACTGTGTTAGAAAAATGGAGACTGGGTGACAGTAGAAATATCAAATAGATGAAGATGTGTGTCTTGAAGGTGGAAATTGGAGTAAAATAATTTTTGGGGTTTTGTTTTGTTTGGTGGGTTTGGTTTTTTGGTTTTTTTTTTTGAAGGAGTGGGACATACTGAATGAAATCAGGGAAGCTTTTTTCAGATTCATGTAGTACAAAAAACAAAAACATTTGAATAAGCACAGTGGAAAATTTAATTGTACCTTGGGACTCTTTAGTAAGAATAGATTTGAAACAAACTTATGGCCACCAAATATTTCTAAGTCTTGCTATAGGCACTGAAAATGTAAGGGCAGGTCAGGGAAGAACCCTAAATTCTTCTACTCCAAATGCAAAAATTGCTAATATTTTTAATGAATCTTCATTTGTTGATGGCAGGGTAGGGACTGATATCTGATGTAGCTGACCTCATAGCTAAGACAAAGCAATAGTACATGCACAACAGTAAGTAATAAGCAAAGAAAGCTAAGAACATTGTTTTCTTGTCTATATGAAATGCATGAAGATCTTTCAGACAAACACAGGCTGTGCAGCAGAGTTTTGTCTGATTGTAATTAAGGTAGTTTTCCATTTGTTGTGTAGGGCTTCAGCAGCAAATTTCAGATCTTTCCTCGTAAGCATGTTTTGACAGGTAATACTGGAGCTATTACCTGTCAAAATACTGGATCAAAAATAAATGACAATAAGACATCTTCACTAATGTGAGTAGAAAAATCATCAATACATGCATTTGACAATTCATTACAGATTATATCAATATGCTCCCAAGTGCACCTGTATTCTACTGTATTTAGACAAAATGTAATTGATTTGTGCATAAAAGCTGCACTGATGTTTTGTATTGGGCAGCACAGGTATGTAATTTTTCTTTTTTTAAAGTCGTAAAGTACATATTTAAACACAGAAAAATATAAATAAAAACTTAAGCTATGTTTTGCAGCAACTAGAAAAATATGTATGCCTTTTTCTGGTAAGAGGCAAGTTAACATCGCTCCCAGCAGATATATAGGAGATAAGACATGTTGCAGATGGGATTCTTTCATACTGAATTGTATTGTTTTACTAAAGAAGAATTAAATGTGCAATTTTGTCATTGCTCATTCCCTGATTTTAATGGCAAACCAATAACTTTTGTATCAATAATGTACTATCATAATTTTATTTCACTTCTTTAGCACTCTCAGAATGCTAAGATATGAGTCAGAAGAAGAATGAATGAGAGAGCTGGTAAAAAAAAAAATAGAAAAATCCAAAGACAAGTAGACCATGTGTTCACCAGATTTACAAAAATAAAAATAAAAATGTGTAGGTTTGTACTGAGTTTTTTTCACTGTAACAGAATGTGATGGCCACAGACCAAGAATTCATACACCATTGTATGAGCTGGAGTCATCACTTAGCATGTCAGAATTGTGAAACTCGACCATGTGGCTGTTCATTATGAAAGGATTCTCAGAGGCACAGGGGCACAAACGTGCTCAACTCTCACTGAAATGTAGTCAGTAATAGGTGCTTAATTCATGTAAGAATCTAATCCTGGATGTATACTAACACAGACTACACTCGTCAATAAAGCATAAAGTTTCTTTTGCTAGACATGTTACTGGTGGAAATGCTGTGCTGAGGTGCCTCAGCTACAACTCAGACTGTTATGTCACCCAGCAAAATAACTGTGGAAATGCCATCCTATAAGCAGGGTTAATTTTGTGTGAAAAAATATGCTGTAATGCCAGTACAAAGGCTGAAAGTAGTTTTAGCATGCCATTTCTGGTTATTTCAGCTTATACACATTTGGAGTTGAGGACATACAGAATGAATGCCCCATGGGAAAAGATGTTGGTAAATTACAGAGAATCTAGAAGAGAACAATAACGATCAGAGGCTGGAGAAATGTTGTATGGGAGAGTCAGAAAGAATTGGATTTGTTTCATATATAAGAGAGTGAAGGAAAATATAATAGTCTTCCAGCATGTGAAAGGCTGTTAAAAATTTCATGGCAATCAACTGTTTTCCCTGCCTGTGGGGCTCTAGGAGGAAGAAACAAACTTTGCAGTAAAGGTGATTTATGTTAAACTGTTAAAGAACTTTCAAAATACAATGTCATGGATGGAACAGACTCCGTAAGATATTTTGTGCAGTCTCTTCCACTGTAAGCTTTCAAGAACTGTTTACACCAGTGACTTAACTGAAATGATATGGCAATAGCTGGTACTGCCACAAGTATTTTTCAAGGCAACTGTCCAGTTTTTTGTGTTATGATCTTGTGTCTATAACTGGAGTGGTTTCTCTTAGATTTTAGAGTAAACTGATAGTTTTCTCAAAAATACCAGTTCTCTAAGGCAAGTGTATAGCAAGTGGTTTAGTCAGAACTGTACTGTAACTCTGTAATTTTACTTTATTTGCTTAGTTCATTTGCTTTGTGCTTGAAGTAAGACATACATTACTACCTCATATAATTCTTCTCTTAATACAGACAGAGGGACTATGCCACATGTAAAGAATGGCTATTGACATTTTGAGTTAGAAGTTTTCCTTGCAAAATTAAAAATTCTGCACATTTGTTTTAAAAATGCAATGATATAGTTCATGTTTGGTTTAGCCCTGCAACCTTTTATTTCAGTGCCAGAATTTCTTTCAAGGAATTTCAGGCTTGAAAAGGTCAGTGAATGAATTTAGTATTGTTTAGGGAAAATAACCCCACATTTCCTTATTTAGCAGATTCCGGTGAAAGACTCAAGACCAGTTCTCTTTAATGATGAGAAATACATCTGGAAAGTTTAAGTTCTTCAGACAGCTGTCTCTGAAACAGAGTATTATGATTTACATTTACAAAGCCTTCCCTATTTCCTAAGGAAGTTAATGGATACAGCTAGCCACTGAAAGGCACGTATTGGTAATAGATGTTTTTACTAGGTGATCTTGCCGGTTAATGTCATAGCAACTGTATGAAATGAAGATGATATTAAGAATTTTATCCAGGTATTAAACTAGCAATAGAAAGCTGACCGTGACTTAAAGTTCCATTCAAAAATCTGAAAACCTCTTAAGGTCCCCAAAATGTTCTCAGATATACCATTTCTCATTTTCAAGCTGTTTCATCCATTCACTTCTGGCTTTCAGGTCAACCAAAAATGTAAGAAGAATACAATTTTGTTGCTCTGTTGTTTCAGTCTTTTGATTATTTTGTTTCACTGATTTCTGACATAATATTCATATCAGCTAAAAGAGATAGCTCTCCTGTATGGACAATAGAGAATCTTCGGTACAGCACTTCAATAGTAAGCTGTATTGTTCAGTATGTTCTTCATACTGTGGTGTAATATCTCATTCAGTGAAAGGATTATTCAGGCTGCACACAGTGATCAACCTTGAGTACAGGAAGAGGAGGAAGCAAAAAGTAGTCAGCCCATTCACTTTTTCCCTCAGTTCCATTCATATAAACCTTTTCAAGATAATTTTTTAAAATCTTGCTGTACTTAGCTGTTTGACAGACTCATCCTTCAAAATGAATTCACTAAGACCCTGACTTCTCTGCTGTTAGGAAGAGTTCAAAAAGGGCATGTCACATTGATGCCAGCAATATAGTTTTGAACTGTTCTTGGCTTGTATAGATGAAGATGAAAGATGAGATAGAGAACACATTTCAAATATGACCAAGATTCCTTTTAATTTCCATTTTCTTTTATTTTAATAACTGTACCACACTCTGTCTTAAGGATCAGAATGGAAACAGTTTAGGGGTTATCTTTTTAATTATCAATTATCTTTCAGTATTAACTGTTATCCTATTAATCATATCTCATAAATTTCAAAAAGTAAGGGTATAATGAGGGTTGATTTGCAGACTTAACGGAGGACTAAAGTTTCGTTACTCATTAGCCTAAAGTTCATTTATGTTGTCTCCAAATCCTGTTTGGAACTTCTTTTTCAAGGCTCCTGTAATTGAGACCTTAGACAGAATTATGTTGCACTGCAGAGGTGCTTATCTTCTACCTAATTTTTAAACTTCAAATACTTGGTTCAGATGAGCTTCCACAATCATAGAATCATAGAATCATTTATGTTGGAAAAGACCCTTAAGACCATCAAGTCCAACTGTTAAACTAACCCTGCCAAGTCCACCACTAAACCATGTCCCTAGAGCACCACATCTACATGTCTTTTAAATACCTCCAGGGATGGTGACTCAACCACTTCCCTGGGCAGCCTATTCCAATGCTTGATAACCCTTCCAGTGAAGAAATTTTTCCTAATATCCAATCTAAATCTCCCCTGGCACAACTTGAGGCTGTTTCTTCTTGACCTGTCACTTGTTACCTGGGCAAAGAGACTAACACACACCTCACTACAACCTCCTTTCAGGTAGTTGTAGAGTGCATTTTGTCCTTATAATCTCAGATGGCCTGTAACAGCTGGCTCATGTTAAGAATCACCTGAAGGGGCTTTTTAGCCTGAATAATGGAACTTTATACTGGAAAATTATTTCTCTACCCTTGAATGTCAGGAATCTTTGTGTTCATATGTTCATATGGAAATACATTTCCTTCAGCTCTGTTGATGCATGGCAGTGCCTTCTCTACTGTCTGTGACTTGTTGAAGTGTGAATATCCACAAATATTCTTAGGAACTCTGTAGCTACTGAAACCCCTCAAGTCTGAAATGGTCTCAAGCTTCTCATTTTTAATGGAAAAGAAAGCATTTACATTTTCTTACAGCTTTGCTTTCAGTGAATGCTCATACTTCCATGAAGAGCAAGGATTCACATGGTCTGAGTGGAAGAAATGTAGAGAAAGAAAACGTGCATATGTTTGAAGGAGCAGGTTAAGAGAATGTGCCTATCATTAGTTATGTCTTCTAGCTATGCCTACTACTATGATACTTAAAGAGTTCATAATATATTTAGTAGGCTTTTGAGAGCTGCTCTGATCTCAGCTGTAGTGGTTTTGGCAGTGTGCAACCTATGATCATGAGATAGTATAAAAGTAGTAGTAAAAGGTATGCTTGTCATTACTTGTAATTGAATTTCTCTTTAAAAAACACTCTTTGAAATCACCAGTGAATTCTTTCATGCTTGTGTGTCTGTTCTGTTCATCTTGACATCTTTAGTGACAGGCAAGAGAACATTAGAGAATTATTAGTGAAAGCTGTTTTCTGTAACCGGGTGCAGTTAGTGGCACAGAAAAGATCTCAGTGGGTGCAGGTGAATATAGTCTGCAGAGGAAAAGATCATCCCTTGTAACTGAGAGCTGGGTGGATAAGAGGAAGGTGAGGACTATGAAATTCACCAAAGGTATGTTACGAACTAACTCTGAAAATAAATAAATGCTGTAATTGTATTTCTGAAGGACGACACATGTTATCATCACCATACTTTACCACCTTAAAGCTGTCTGTTTTCCAAACAACATACGCAAATGAAGAAGAAATTGCCCTTATCACAGTGAAATTAAACACAGACCAAAGAGCTAAAGCAAAAAAAATCTGGCAAATAATTTCAAAACTGACTTGTTGACATTTAGTGTTAAATTTTGGATGACTCAAGGGGTTTGAGAATTTTTTTCTGGAAAAAAAAATTAATATGTAATAATAAAATGAAAAATAAACTTCAAGTACTGAAGGCTGGGATTTTAACATAGGATAAAACATTTAACAAGAACTCTTGTCTCAGAAAGTAGTTTCTTAAGAATTATATTATTTGATTCTCTGATGCTGGTGAAGTCCAATAGAAAACATTGTTCTGATCTCTCACAAAGATAAATTGGACTCTAAATTGTTAGGACTGTTGGGAATGTAAGCTTTATGATCACAGAGTGTAGGAGGCAGGTAAGGGCACATCTCTGAAGAAGACCTCTTCTGAGAAAAATCAAGAGGCAAAAGGAATAAAAGATGTAGTTCCATGAACTTACGCTTCATGTGCTCTTCCAGAAGGTCAAATCCGAAATCAGGATTTCTTTCTAAAAAATTGATACTTATTTTCATCAGTTTCCACTTTCAAACAATAGATATTGGTCTACCATATATATAATATGGTCTACAAATTTGAACAGTTAGTGTCTGCGTCCAGCAGCAGTCCTCTGCATCAGCTAGCTCTCACAGAAAGTATTTTAGAAAAATTATAAAATGATTGGTGTTTATGTTAGATAAACTAATAAATGAAAAAAAATCCTAAAATCTGCACCTAAAAGAGCAGGCACATTTATTTTCTCCCAGCTTAACTGAAAAGGAGCAATTTTCTACAGGCTTCTAAACCTGAGTATATGCTTAACATTAGATTACTATATAAAATAAAAACAAAACAGGTGTTTTCTGTTGTTTGCAAAGATGCTGGTAACCTACTATGTTCTGAATTTGCATTTAATTTTTGTATTGAACATCTATTTCTCTCTATTACATTTGGAAGTTGTTTTTATAAAGTCCTTCTAGTGAGAAAGCTGGTTAATTTTTCAGGCATGCTTTCTGGAAGCTGGCAGTGCTTCTACGAGCATACGATTTATATGTGGGAACTGCAGGGTAAAGAGGAGAACTGCATGTTTAAGCATGCAAAGGCATAGCCAGACATTGATTTCTTGTATTCAATGCATTGAAAGTACATAAACTATTCTACCATTTTTATTCATTTTTTAAAAAAATAATTCAGACCAAACAGGTTTAGTCAGAGGTTTATACTAAACCTGTAGTTACTAGGATTACAAACAACAGCTATTATGTATCAACATTTTCCACGAAAAAATGTATGTCATTCTATGGGAATTAGTAAATAATAAACCACAACTTGTTTGTCTAAAATATAGCTAACTAATATAGACACAAGTTACAGTCTGTCTATATGAAAGATAAAGTGAAACTAGATTTACTATAATTATATTGAAATAACTCAATTGAAAATATACCCTTCTGTCTGGTTTGCAGAAGACCATAGTGGCTTCTTTTAGTATTACGAATCTTAAAAATACATCATCGATATTCAGGAAGTACCTGCAATACTTACTCTTTCAGTATTTCAGTAAATCGCACAAGGAAGTAATTACTTAATTCCTTTTAATAAGAGGATTTTGTACACTGTTAATCCCATTTTTAAGACTGTAATATCAATAAACATTTTTAGTTACTTTGTTCCAGTTCCTGATCTATAAACTAAGTTGTCAATTCCTGTAAAACATTGTTGCAGGGTTTTTTGCCTCTAATGAATGTTCATCACCTACTTCAATGGTTAGAGTTTTTTCTCCTCTTTATCTAGATTACTTGTTCTCAGACTGTGATTTGTGAACCATTAGTGGTATGTGACCTGTGAGCCTCAAAATAAAATGATCTGCAAGCAAAAGCTATTTGGGACTGGGGAGTCTGAAAGCATACTAAGTCTAAGTACTGTGCCAAGTGAGAAACCTGGAGAACACATGAGTTTCAAAGATGCATTTCTTGATTTTCCATTTTGGAGGAATCATCAGTTTTCTCTTGGATTAGCATGATAATTCACATTTTAATCAGAAATGGTGTGCAATATTCTGCTTTTGTTGTTTCTTACAGTTTGTGTATTCTTACTGAATTTGATATGAGTGTAGCTTAGAGTGATCAATGAAGACATTTATTAAACAAATGCAATGTATTATTACTAGACTCAGAATACACTTCTTTACTGTACCATATGCAAGGCTAATTGATAAGAAGGTATTGTTATAAACAGAACGGAGCCTCACTGTCTCAGTTTCACCTATCAGTCACTGAAAGCAAAATATTTTCAATTATTTAACCCCCATACTACTTTGTACCATGTTTTCTGATTGTTTCAGGGGTTCAACATTTCTTGTTTCATAACAGCTTTCATCTTTAATACCATTTTTAACTGAAACAAATTATTGAGCCTCAGCAATGATGATAAGCATACGGTTCTCTTATGCATCATCTCATACAGAATTATTTCAACTCTTTAATATTCTAAACTACCGTGTTTTGAAATGGAGATTTCTCTGAATGAAATGTCCTGTGTCTTTTAAAATTTGATGGATGAACTCTCTCTATCAAACCATGTTTTTTAAATGCTTGTGAATACAATTTTGTTACATGCTTCCTAGTACTGATCTGAGAAGGAAATTGTATTTACTCACAGTGCACTTCATAGTTGTTGGTGCTCTTTTATTTATCCATGTACTAAAATTATTTCTCAAAAATTTCAGGTTTTTACTGAGATATTTCTATACAAACTAAATATTAACATTCAAGCAACAGTTTATATGTTTGGGGACAAATGTGAAATAGATGAAATATGGCAAATACTCAAAAAATTGTCTGTCTACCTTTACTGGATTAGTACTATTATTAAATTCTGTACTGTGAAAGGTGAATTTCAAAAAATATAGGTCACATTTTTAGCTACTATAAATCATTTTTTCTTTAGCATATCTATACCTATTAGTATTTCTTAATCATCTGCCCTACTGAATTTACAAATACCCATTATGGAAGAAGGTATTATAAGAGCTACTACCAGAAGAGCAATTCTTGTGGATGATGAAGTGAATTTCTTGAGCTGGATCCTTAGCAGTTCTTGAACATTCTAACTCCACATACTTTAAAAAACTACAGTGATACACACTCAGATATATAATAAATGTCAGTTTTAAATTTTTTAAATAATTACGTATTTTTCACTACAGGTGAAGTGTGATCAATACTGGCCAAGCAGAGGCACAGAAACTTATGGACTAATCCAAGTGACCCTTTTAGACACTGTTGAATTGGCAACATACTGTGTTCGTACATTTGCACTTTACAAGGTATATAAACTTATATATACTTACAGTATACTTTAAAATTTGAATGTAGGCAACTTTTATCCTTTCCTTTCCTTTCCTTTCCTTTCCTTTCCTTTCCTTTCCTTTCCTTTCCTTTCCTTTCCTTTCCTTTCCTTTCCTTTCCTTTCCTTTCCTTTCCTTTCCTTTCCTTTCCTTTCCTTTCCTTTCCTTTCCTTTCCTTTCCTTTCCTTTCCTTTCCTTTCCTTTCCTTCCCTTCCCTTCCCTTCCCTTCCCTTCCCTTCCCTTCCCTTCCCTTCCCTTCCCTTCCCTTCCCTTCCCTTCCCTTCCCTCCCCTCCCCTCCCCTCCCCTCCCCTCCCCTCCCCTCCCCTTCCCTCCCCTCCCCTTCCCTCCCCTTCCCATCACTCTCTCCCTCCTGCCACCCTGCCCTCCTCCTTTCTTTTGCTTCCTGTGTTCCCTACCTGTCTTTCTCCCTTATTTCCTCACTCCGTTTCTTCCGTTTCCCTCCTTCCTCTTTCCTCCTTTGTTTCCTTCCAGCAGCACTGTACAATGAGACTTCGTCTACAGAGTGTATTTTTCTTACAGCATGGAGTTATTTAAGTTAATACACAGCTTTCGCTATGAAAAACCATTTAACTGAATGAAATACTAGGTAAATCTCTGGCACTTACTGTGATGCATTACTGTGCAGTATAGTTAAAGCTCGTACATCATTTGAATCCTGCAATTTAGAATATAAGAAACATTTCCCTCCATAGCCTGAGTTCTGTTTCTCTCTGGCCCCAAATGTGATTTAAATACACTTCACTGGTATATATGCTTCTGTAGCTGTTTCATTGAAAAGTGCCAATATCGCATCAAGTGGCAGTTTTGACATGAAGTTTTTTAATTTCATAGAATGGCTCAAGTGAGAAAAGGGAAGTGAGGCAATTCCAGTTCACTGCCTGGCCTGACCATGGTGTCCCAGAACATCCAACACCGTTCTTAGCTTTCCTGCGACGAGTCAAGACCTGCAACCCACCTGATGCTGGACCTATGGTTGTACATTGCAGGTAAGACCAGAATTTCTTTCAAAGCATCTTATGTCAAGATTACTGCTTTCTGTTTTGTTGCTGATGAAAACATTATCTTCTTTCAAAGAGACTTCTGAGTCTGTCAAAGAAAAAGATGGTTGCATTGCAAACTGGGGACCTGAGTATGGCACTGGCAACTTGGATGGGCCAGAATTATTTTCTTTTGTCTGTGCAAGGGGAATTTATTTTAGAATATCTAAAGGTCTGCAGGGAGAATACAAATGTATCTATGGCATTCAGAAGGTGGCATGAAAAAGGAAGAGGATAGTGTTGATTTAAGAACCTGAATATTGAAGAAAATTTGTTTTAAGCAATGAAACAGCTTTTGAAATTATTACTTATATTGTGTGTGAAAGTAAAGAACAT
Organism: Gavia stellata; assembly: GCF_030936135.1. Classification (NCBI taxonomy): domain Eukaryota; kingdom Metazoa; phylum Chordata; class Aves; order Gaviiformes; family Gaviidae; genus Gavia; species Gavia stellata. The sequence continues at coordinate 33,367,419 of NC_082637.1, read as the reverse complement.
GAAAATTAAGAAAGATAAATGGCAACTTTTATTGAAAATAGGTAGAAACCTTAATCTGTATTCAAGGTTAAACCCTCAACTTAAGACTGTGAGGAGCTGGAACTGCAAAGCCTGTACCTGGGGAACAGGCTGAGCTCAGTTCCAGGGAAATGAGTGCTCCATGCTGTTTGCAAGGTAGCAAACCTCTGTAGACATTATAAGGTATGAATTAATAAACTCTCGAGGGAAAAACATCAGGTCCTCCTGAAGTTCTGGGAATAAGGAAAATTAAAAGGAAGAGATGGGGTTTCTTTGGAAACCTTTGACAAGAGCAGATCTTTTAGAAAGCCTTACAATCACACTGGTAAGAACATCATCAGAACATACGTGCCAATTCTGACAGAAGTTAGCTGTAACATGGGCCTCCCTCATTCCAGGGCTATGTTGTTATAGCTTACATAGCTTACTGTGCTGCCCCTTTCAAAGCTACTTCCTAAGATCACTGATTTTTGTGAACTTCATTTTGGGATACCTTCAGATAGTAAGGCTGAGAGCTACTACTTCCTGTTCACTGAAGTTACAAATGCTTAGTATATTTGAAAACCAGTCTTGCTTTTGTCACCCAAAAACTGAGGAACAGGAATTACAAGGATTACAGCATACCACCCCCACTAGTTCTGGCTTCTTACATATTGGTAAGCCAGCCATGGAAGCTGGTTATTTGAACGTTTTTAAAGTGATTAAAAGGGGCTCTTATAAATGAGACAGGAAAATAAAGTCAAAAGGAAAACAAAATAAGCAGGACTTCAGTGTAGACTGTTTAGAAAAGATCAGAGAACATGGAAGACACATCGGGCTTAGGAATGTGGGATAAATAAAAATAATAATACAAATCTATTTATACAGTTTGCTGAGTAGTTCCTGAATGGAGCCAAATCTTTTTGTACCTGTGTTTACAGGACCTTAAAACATTTTGATTATTGCCTAGAGTTATAGATTGCCTCGGCTGTAATTTCGTCAGCTTGATCCATATAGAGCATACCTCCAAAGGTGCTGAGCAGTGAAGATCTTATGCTCTAAATCAAAACCAAAATTAATAGAAGAAATAAATCCTCTCACTGTGGGAAGACTGTTAAGTTAGTATAATTACCTAAATTCTCTTAATGCAAAAATAGACAAATTGAAATAGTTGTTAAGAGTCATACAGCAAGTCATTGGAAAAGATGAAACAAAATACAAAGCTTATTATCACTCAGTGTTATTGATGAACTGCAAGGTCACTATTTTCTCTTTGTTGTTTGTTATACATGCAAATTTCAGTGAAAGTGGTGGTCAGGTTAGGTAGTATGATTTGATGCCTTTTGAGGGACATTTTTCCCAATTTCCTATTATTTGTCAATACTCTACAATATGCATATCCTGGTAGTAAATTTGTTAAAGGTCTTTGCCTTATAGCTTATTGAGACATTAAGATCTTAGGCATTTCATACAACCTATTCTCTACAAAGCAGACTTCCACATATTCTATTATTTTAGCAAGCCTTTTAAATCCCACTCCCAACAATTTGTCTATGAGCAGAAGAACTAATGAAACCAGATTTCCTGCAAATTTACAAATTTACATCTCTGTATTTAATAATTCTATGTGGCTGGGCATGTACCAATGAGTGTTGTGGACAGTTCAAAGTTTATGAATGTACTCATTAACTCATCAATATTAATGTGCTGACTCTCATCGCTGATTGACCAACAAGAATAAATTATTAAAGTCTTTCTTACAGTAGTAGTGATAATGTGGGTGTCTCTTTTCAGGCATGTTGTAGCAACTTTATATTTTGAGATTTCTATTGCCTTATCATTTTGAATTTGACATTATTAAATTGGTAAAAAAAAATCAGAAGATGAACAATGACAGCACATCAGCACAGATTTTTTAAGCTAAAAGATAAGTCTTTTATTCAGCAACATGAAAAACTTTCACATTTAGTTTGAAATTAAAGTACTGGATGTGCCTAAACATTTCATTTCAAGCTCAGAAAAATTTTCATTTTCTGTTGAAACAGAAAAAGTAAGCAAGTTTTGCATGTTACCTACTATTTCTTAGACTCTGCTTTCAGATTTTTCTTTCCTCTCTTCTCTGTTGCTCACTTTGTAAATGACTCCATTCCACCCTTTCCTTTGCTTCTCATCCTCAGTCATCCTCAGAGTCTAGTTGGAGGTCTGTAACAAGTGGTGTTCCCCAGGGGTCAGTACTGGGTCCAGTCCTGTTCAATATATTCATCAATGACCTGGATGAAAGGATAGAGTGTGCCCTCAGCAAGTTTGCTGGTGACACAAAACTGGGAGGAGTGGCAGACACAGCAGAAGGCTGCGCTGCCATTCAGTGTGACCTGGACAGGCTGGAGAGTTGGGCAAAGAGGAACCTTTTGAAATTCAACAAAGGCAAGTGTAGGGTACGGCACCTGAGGCGGAATAACCCCATGCATCAGTACAGGTTAGGGGCTGACCTGCTGGAGAGCAGCTCTGTGGAACGGGACCTGGGAGTCCTGGTGGACAACAGGGTGACCATGAGCCAGCAATGTGCCCTTGTGGCCAAGAAGGCCAATGGCGTCCTGGGGTGAATCAAGAAGAGTGTGGCTAGCAGGTCGAGGGAGGTTATCTTCCCCCTCTACTCTGCCCTGGTGAGGCTGCATCTGGAGTGCTGTGTCCAGTTCGGGGCTCCCCAGTTCAAGAAGGACAGGGAGCTGCTGGAGAGGGTACAGCAAAGGGCTACAAAGATGATTAGGGGACTGGAACATCTTTCTTATGAGGAAAGGCTGAGGGACCTGGGTCTTTTTAGTCTGGAGAAGAGAAGACTGAGGGGGGATCTTATTAATGCTTATATATATTTAAGGGGTGGTGCCAAGAGGATGGGGCCAGTCTTTTTTCAGTGGTGCCCAGTGACAGGACAAGAGGTAATGGGCACAAACTTGGTCATAGGAAGTTCCGTCTAAACATGAGGAGGAACCTCTTTCTTTTGGGGGTGGTAGAGCACTGGAACAAGCTTCCCGGAGAGGTTGTGGAGTCTCCTTCTCTGGAGATACCCAAAACTCACCTGGACACATTTCTGTGCAACCTGCTGTAGGTGAACCTGCTGTGGCTGGGGGGGTTGGACTAGGTGATCTCCAGAGGTCCCTTCCAATCCCTATCATTCTGTGATTCCGTGATTTCACTTTTTTCCAATTTTTTTCTCTCCAATGTCTGGACTGCTCTTTATTACATGGACTCCTCTAATTATAGTCTATTTCTGTCCTTCAATTCCACTGTTTCCTCAAACTCATTTCACTGGTTTTTACCATATTGCTGAACCATTTCAATATGAAATATTTTCCTGCATGTCTTAGTATTTTCTCTGAGGAAAGATCGTCATTCTAATGGTAGCATTCTCCTGCCAGTTTTTGTCATGCATCACCTTTCACTGCCTTCTAGTAGTCACTCTTTTCCACTGAGATATTTTATCTGTTCTTGACAAACTTCTTGCTTTTCATGTCTTCCTTTGCTGCCCCCTAGTCTGCCTTTGCAGCCTTTTAAAAAAGTCCTCTTTTCTTTGTTCTGTGTCTTATCTGTCACTGTCTCCCATTTTGTGTTCAGAACTCCCTAAGTCCCTTTTCATGAAAGCTCATGTACTACCATAATTCAGATATTAAAAGTATTTCAAGCTTTCTCCGGTAGAGCAAAACAATATAAAACAAGACCGTATCTTATATCCTTTGCTTGTGGTAGGTAGTGCTTTTCCAAGATATCCACTGAAGGAATAATCTGAGTTTACTCCCCAGCGGGAGCATGGGATTTGTAGTGGGGAATGCAAGGCATCTTTGACAGCACTGATACCTTCTTTTATGTTTCTTCCAGTACCTAACAAACTGTCAGAGCTCTGGAAATTATAATAATAACATGTTATAGAAGTATAAATACAAGGGGGTTTACCTTTCAAAATAAGCTTGGTAAAAAGAACCAGTATGTTTGAAAAAGCTGTGGAAGCATTTTTCTGCAAAGCTTTTAACTCATAAAAAACTGAAAATAAAAGCTAGCAGGCAACTAAGTAAGTACAGGGAGAAGCTATTTGTCTGTAATACTTCTGTGAATTTAGCTCAGAGTTTCTTACTACTCAAAAGCTGAGCTCCTTTTGATTCAGGTCAACACCTAGTAAAAGCAACAGGAGCCTGCTTGTGTGAGGAATAAATAAAAGAGCCATCTATCTGCATTGTGATCCTTGGAGACTAACCCTCTATTTATTCTGTATTTATACATTGGCACTGTAAGTGAAAGGTTTAGCCCAAGCTTTTTCTTACTGCATTCTGAACATCTGCCTTAATATTGACAAACAGCTGTCCTTAAGTCCACTTCATGTTAAGACATTAAGAGGTTTTCCCAGTTCGCTTGGTGTTTTTGGGATATGGCTATATATCCTATAGAGAATCCTATAGAGAAAGGTAGCTGGAGATCAGGTTCACAAGTGTGGCCCCAGACCAATTCGTATCAAAGTCTCAGTAGCAGATAAGCTAGTTTAATATCCTATTCCTAGGAAATGGTTGTTGAGTGTATGAAGAATTTATTTAATAACTTACAGTGTGCTTAGTGGGAAAAATTCTGAGGTGAAAACAACTGACAACTGAAGAACCCACCCTGTAAACATTTAAAAGCATGCTATTCACATAACAGTGACCAGAAAAAAAAAGCATAGTCTTAACTGGTGAAATTAACTGTGAATATAATATAAGTATTAGCATTCAAAATTAGCAAACTTTATAAGACATGTTCTGATAAATGCTTGTCAAACAAATGCAAGTGGAAGTCTTCATGACAAATTTGTGTGATGAAAGCAAAGAAAAATACAGAATTATATGATCAGAATTTATGATAAGATTAGTAATTATTTGTTACTAATGTCCATGAAACAGACATCTTTGCATGTCATTTACACATCTGCTTTGATAATTAAGTTTGGTTGCCTGTGCAGTATTGAATTTGAATGTGATACAGAAGTCAGAAACATGTTGAGAAATGTCATATGTAAATTCTACCAGTCAAAGCTCTTACTTGTGCAGAAAAGTTGGCAGATTTTTAAGCTGAAAAGGTAATTAAAATGTAATTAAAGCTGTGTTATCTTTAAGGAGAAAACATAGATCGTTGCTGAAAGGATTATGAAGTACCAGAGGTAACATCAAGGCCTAATCTAAATGCAGAATTTTTTGTTTATGTAATCAGATATTCTGGTAGGACTACCTATATGAAAATGGTGTAGTAGTAATAATATAAATGCATAATGCCATTGACTTTTTCCAGGAAAAAATCTGTACTTTTCTGTCTACATCCACCAGGAAAGATAGTTTAGCAAAGCCCAAATAAAAGTAAAGTTATTTTAGAAATATAATATAAACTGCCTTGTTCTGTGATCCTTGCTTGAGTTACCTTCTCCCAAAGACAGCAATATCATCATTTTCAGTGTGAGATTTGGTAGAGGAAAGCAGCTAAATCAGAGTTAAAGCTGGATGAAAAAAAAATAACAACACACAATAAATTTAGCAATTCCATCCTATTTGTAGATCCTTTTCATAATGTGTGTTCAAATCTTGACTTGGTTATTTAGAATAACTTGTCTGAAGATTTTTCTATGGTGGTTGAAATACTTGATACATGTAAATGCTTTTTCATTTACACTTTTATTTTAAGACTGTATCCTTTCAGTCCCTTTGCACAGAAGTTGAGTAATGCCACAATCCAACTAGTGTCTCTGCATGACTTGTCCTAATTTGCAGAGCTGATCTAGAAAAAAGGGTTTCTTTAATGAAAAAATGCAGGCTTAAACCCTAGGATTCTGCATTGGTGAGGCTGTAATGTGTGGTCTAATGATAGTGGGGAAAGCACACGTTTTTGTTTGAAGTTGGATTAGTGCAGGCAAACAGGTACTAATCAGATCACAATAAAATAGCACCAGAGGGTGTTTGAAGCTTTATGCCACTATGTTTTCAAAACATCACAGAAACTTTAGTAGTTGCTTCAGTAACACTACATAAAAGCTTAACGTGTAAGCGCAATCCCATATGTTTGAATCTCTCTTTTTAATACCAGCACCAAGGGGCATATCTTCAAGATACCTTGTGAAGTTTTGGCAGGTACTGTTAATGCTGCTATTGCAAACAGAAAAACTTGGATGTTTGGAAGAATGTGACTGTTTTAAATAAATCTGTCTCTGAGTATACTAACAAAACCAGTTAGCACAGTAAAAACAAGTTGATTTTCAAAAAATAACAGAATGCAGTGTGATCTTGTATTTCTTAAAGTAGAATACTTACCTAATTTTTGTTCAATGTTTCAGAATAATAAATAAATAAATAAATAAGTAAATATCTAAGGCAATGATTTTGCTGTGGATTGTTTTACTTCACCTCTGTATCTTTTGAACCTCCCTACCGCTTTTGCCACATGCCTCACAAGTGCTTATTTTCTAATCCTGGCAGTGAGTAGGTTGCAGATGACTGCGTATCCTCTTTCACGGTGGGGGAAAAAAATCCCCCTGGTAAATATTCAGAAATCTCTCAATGGAGATTTAAAAAATACTAAAAGCTTCCTTATCCCTTCCCTCTCCTTACCCTGAGAACAACTCAGGATCTTTCCTAACTTTCCTGGACAACTGAAAGCTCTGGAGAGAAAAAGATAGTAAAGGCATTTTAGTGTGACAAGTATTTTAATATCACAAATACTCTAAACTTTCTCTGCTTTACTTATATGTCTTTATCTACCATCTATTGGGTTGCTACTGTGCTATTAGACTGTGCTGGGTATAATCCATATATGAAAACACTGTAACACTATTTCCTCTCCAGCTGTTAGCTGTAGGTCACCATGTATCTCATTAAGACAACTTCTTTCTCAAAGTCTTCATTCACAAATAAAAAGCAAAGGGAGAGCGATAAGGCTGTTGTTAGATTCTTTTCTTAAAACAACGCATAGCTGGTGACCCTGCTTAGGTTGTTTAGTTCCTCTTAATATAAAAATAATACAGCAATGAGTAAAGGTCCCTGTTTTGACTTGTATTCCATTTGTATTGATAGTCTCAGTAATTCTGACCATGCAGTCAGAGTAACTGACTGGAGTCATTTCATTTCTACACATACCTTTCTTCTTGGGAGCTATTTCATTTCTACCTGTACCTTATACAAAATATACCAAGGCTTGCAGAGTTTGATACCATGGGAGCTTGATCTCTGTTTAGGGAACTGGAGCTGGATTCTCTTCATTTAGAAATTTTTGGATGGTTGTTCTGTCTTCATTTAGTTGTTGGAATTGTAGAATCTGCTGGAAAATGAGAAAGAATCTAGAAGAAAGGTTGATAAATGCTAGCTGGCAGAAACAAAGACTGATGTCCCACCAGCACACTGATTGAGGGGTCATCGGTATAGCCACACACTACCTGATAATCACTTGTGTAATGAGTGGCCTCACAGAGGGACAGGAGTTGGGACTTGCCTTCATATTCTCATAAAAACTTTCAAGGTTGTAAAAAATTAGATTCCAAAAGCTTCACAGTTGAAGACCCTGGCTGTTTTATGCTGAACATACAAGAGTTTGCACCTAATTACTGTGCTACGCTCGTGCAATTATACAGACAAAAAGCAGAGTCTCCATCTGTATGCTGTTTGAGCCAGTGATGGATGGGTAATGAGGGAATTTTTTTCCTGTGTTTCAAGTTTGAGTGTCATTAGTTAGGATCATCTTGATTGCAAAGATGCCAGTTACCTTCCCCAACTGATCACTCTTTAACTTAAGTGCAGTCTGGGTCTTATTAGCTTAGGTCTCTAATTTGTTTCCTTAAATTCAGGTGCTCACATATGAAAACCTGGAAGTATGAACATGGCAAGAATTGCCATATGGTAGTTAATATGACAGTGTGCAGGATCCTTAAAGATTGGTTAGGGTACCTTTATATTTTTAGTTTGAATAGGAAAACACTATGCTACATTATCTAGAAATCCTCCATGAGGTGTCAAACACCAGCAAACTGATGCTGATCCACTTTCCAGTTTTGTCTTAAGTTATAAACCAGTTCTGCACAGCAAACCAGCCTTTCCTAAAACCTGAACTGAAGCTGCTGTATGTACAGTAAGTGCTTCCATTGTTTATAATTATAAAAACTCAGTGAGTATCACTGGAACCATTATTACAATCCAAAAGCATACAAATAACAAATAATAGCAGTATTTCTTCATGCAGGTTCAAATAATGGAAAACACCTACTCATGGTCTTTTTGATTAAATCAGTCCTATATGAATAGACCCATTTTTGGTTGGCACTTGGCCTGTAGTTCAGGGGATTATACCCCCACTGCTGTGACTCAGGGCTGGATTATCTTTTGAAAACCTACAAAGCTGCTATGACTGCATAGAGCAAGATTTTATTTCTGGTAGAAGTCAGAAATCTGTAAAGGAACATAGTGAATGCTATTACTAGATAGAATCAGTGGTCTATCTAGGCCAGTATCCTGTCTTTGACAATGGCAAATGTCAGAACTTTCAGGGGAAAGTATAAACCTCCAGTGTCAACAATATTTCAGTAGAGTTTCCTCCCCAGCAGCAAGCAGTTAGTGACCAGTTTAGCCCTACTTCATGAGGATTTCAGTTCTTTTCCCTGTTACTCCTTTAGCTACCTAGGGAAACTGGTGGCTACTTCATTGTTCATATTCATGATTGTACACACATTTTAAAGAACAAAACCAGACAGTCTTATCTTTGACTTTTTTCCTTGTCTAAGTATTATTCTCTGACAAGTAGTTTCACACATCATGTTAGAAGATATCTATTTACTATTATTTTAAACATGTGTCTCTTCATTTCACTAAATGTCTTTGGATAAAGGGAGAAAAAAGAACATTCTTTAGTGCTGTTTCTTGGTTTGCATGTCTCTACTTTTCTCTTGTGTTCATCCATCGTAGCAAACTAGGACAGCAAAATATCCTAACCTGCTTCAGTACTTGTCATATGGAGGGAGAAGGCAGGGAATCTTCACGTCCCTAATCTTTTTGCTGGCTGTCTCTGCTCCCTCGTTTGTGACATAGCCTATTTCTGTAGCCTTAGTAACAGCAACTATTCCCCAGTCTTTTTATTTTTTTTTTTTATAAGAGGTAAGGCAGCAAAAGTAGCTCCAGAATTATGCCATGTTTTCTTGCTAAGTTGTCCAGTGGAGGTACTGAGGCCTGACTTGGATTCAGCCAACAAATGGTTTTGGTTGAGCAGGTCTCCTGTAGATTGATGACTTTCCACTCAGTGAAACAACCTGCCCCTTATTAACATGTAATAATTTTCTGTAAGATTTTTTTAACAGAAGCAATGCCTTTTCCATGTGTTATCTCAAATTACAAATATGTTGGTGCTGATAATTATTTCCATATATATATTATCATGTCCTACAAGGCCTGTAATTTCCTTTGACCTAAACTGTTGTTTGATACATTATTTGATCAGCGCTCTTAGTGAGTCATTTTATCCATATGTATTTAGTTAATTGGTTATTTTTCTCCCCGCCCATGTTTATATATAATATACTCTACAAAGGAAAAGGAAATCTGACTGCTTGCAGCTGAGTCTAGTAAAAGAGCAATTAGGTTCTATCAGAGCCAGCAGCTGTCTGTAATGAATTCTGAATTAAAATTATGAGTGAAGAAAAGAATGCAGCCATCTGCAGGAAATGTGAAAATATTTTTATAACCTAATAGCTGAATTCTGGAAAGGGGTATCTCTGAGATTTCCCAGCTGTACCTACAGTAAATTCCGGAATATCCATGGACACACAGTATACTGGAACGCATTGCATCAACTTGGCTACCCGGCATGTTTGGCTAGCTTCGAACAGGCTGTATTTTTATCTAAAGTAATCAGCATGAAAGCCTCTCTAAATCGTCTCCCTGTGTCTCTAGAAGTAAAATGCAGTTTTAAAAATAGTCCTGTTATCTTTTCATTGAGGCTTTTCAATCAGTATTCTGGCCTGAATATTAATCTTTCTTCGCTTTTCATACTTTTATAGACTTACTTCAGGGTCTCATCACTTATTATCAGATTTTTGTCAATGACTTCTGTTCCAAGTGAGTCCTGCATTGTGGTGCCTATTTTTTTTTGGTCACCTGAATTCTAAAAATAGATTTAATTATTTAAAAATTATCGTAATACTATCCAAGCTCATTTTACAGCTACTTTGAAACTTCTGCACCAAAACCCCCATGATTTTCATTATAACTTGTCCACAGTATTGGCTCATAAAGTTCAAAATCCTGCAAAAAAAAAGAGAGATATTAGTGTCCAACCTCTAAATGACAAATTGTGATTAAGAAATATGAAATGCTTAGCAGTATTAATCTCTCACAACCTGATTTTCTACTACATTACAGAGAATTCATGCTGGTATAAAGACTGCTGAGGTTAAAGAAAATAGACATCAGAAGTAACACCAGTAACCAAGCTCTCCAGCTGTCGGTGGAGTATGGTCAGAGATATTGAAAGGGTGTTTATTCTTTTCACCACTTGGTCTAAGAAAACAGACGCCTTGATATGAGCTTATCAGAGAATCCTCATAGTTTTTTCTTCTCTATTTTCTGCTGTGTAACATCTGACTGCATTATTACTGTATTGCAACCATTTCAGTTTAAACCAAATCTAATGTGGCAAGATCACATTTGTCTCATCTTCTACATGTATCCTCTAGATATATCAGTTCTCCATGGAAAAGGAAGAGACATCTTGAGATGGAGATCAAAACATTAAGCCTACTACTAAAGTCCCATCAGCTTCAAGCTTGAGGACTGATTTCTGGTTATTTCCAAGTTTTCAAAGCAGGAAAAAAAAGAAAAAAAAGAGTTTGTAGACAGACAGAGCCCAGTTCATTTAGAGCTTTGAACTGTGATTGGTACTGAAAATAAAGCCAACGTGGACTGAGGAGAACTGGTACTATGTCTTCTTACCAGATGAAATACTGTGTCCGGATGACAATCTGGGACTTCATCACTGTTCTGTCAATCTAAAAACCAAGCATAACAAATGGCAAATGGTAGTGTTCTGACTCTAAAAACAGGGATCCTGAGGGCAGCCAGCATTAAGAAACAATCGTTGACCACAGTAGGTATACAAACACCTAGAATCAGGGAGGGGTCCAGAAGGACTCTGAAACTGGGAAGCATCTTGGTGTTCAGCAAGTACTTTCAAGGTCATCCTGTTATCCAGTACCGCAGAACACATTTTTTTCCAACTTCTTTAATTCATTTTCAGATAGCATCAGTTCATCTTCCTATTTCCCACACAGATAGGGTGATTGCTCTTCTACATGTTCCACATGAAAATGTAATCGAAGCACAGAAATACGCAAAAGTACAAAACAACTCCTCAAAACGTTCTGCCCCAAGACAGCAAAACAGGTTGAAATGCAAAAAAAGCAAGGAGTAGTCGTTAGCAGCAAGGATCATAATTTCTGCTTATTGACTTCCTTGCTGTGCTGTAATCTTCACTTTTATTTATTGATGATAGGATCGCAGTGTACTTTGTCTCATAAATTACCCAGAAATATAATTTTCTGTATTTACTACAGCTGGTCGTGCATAGATCTGTCTTTAATTGAAGTTAACGAGTCACAGTAAGATGTATTTTTAAAATTAACCTTAAAATACATTATTTTTCTAAACTCTATTTCACTAAACTCTTATTTCAGTACATTTTAGATCTTTCTTTAGTGGAATGCATGACAAGAATGCTTTGTGAATGCATTGTATTGTACAAAGAATGTAAAATATACACTGAAACTCAACAAATCTGACAAAGAAGATATATTTAGGATAGTTACTCTGATGCTAAATGCAGAATGTAGTACAATGAATTTATAAGATTTTATTTAGAGAACTAGGAAAATTAGAAGGAGGATATCTGAGAACTGGATTAATTTTGAGATGAAAAATCATAGTGAATCCTTGTGCACAGATAAAACAGTACAGAGCAGTACAGTTTATGTTAATTTCTTTTCTTTATATATCTGAGAAATTGAAGAAATCAGGTGATATAGTGATTTACAGTAAGGTGTATGTATAAAAATGCTTTATGAAAAGCAGGATTATGGCATGTGTTGCTATATAAAATCAACAATCAACTCTGAAGGGAAACTGAGATAAGAAAAAGAAGTGGTATGGAATAAGGTCGATGAACTTTCCAGTTGTCATGTTATGTAATTTCTGCTGTATTCCATCTTGCAAGCAGAAAAATAAGAGATCTTTTTTTCACCAACCAATCATGATTTCAGGAAAGAAGCAGGGAGGATACTCTGATATTCTGTCCCTTTTAAGGAAGAAAAGGCAAGGACCAGAAATAGTGCTGTCCCTTTCCAGTGGCATAATCCCTAAAAGTGTCAGGTACCCAAAGGCAGAAGTGTTGATTGAAAGGAAGAGGTATAGAAGATCTGATTAGCAGATTGGGGGGGTGGAATGCTTGTGCTTTCTTTAAGTATGTGGGACCATGAGACCAAATTTAGACAGCATGTTTAAGCTTCTCTCTCAGGACATGTCTAGAATGTTACTTTCTTAGGGTGCCTATCCAAATTCCAGAAAAGTCTAATAAAAGGATTTCTGTAAGAGAAGTTGTGTCTGTAACTTTTTGGTTAGTAACCCTCAATGGATCCTTTCCTCCGTGAATTTCTTTTGGGCATCCATGGTATTCTGCAACAATGAGTTTCACAATTTAATTATTCACTACATGAAAAACTCTTTGTTTTAAATTTTCTGTCTCATCATTTCATTTCATGATCCTATTTCTTGTGTTACAAGCAAAAAATGAATAGTCATTTCCTTTTCACCTCCTCCATGTAACACATGGTTTTATGCCCTTCTTTCATATCTCCCTTTCTTTTGAGTCCTCCCTGTTCCAAGCAGAGCTATCTAGTTTGATTAACCTCCCCTTCATACATTGTCATCTTCTTTGATATGTGTCTTCAACCTTATGATTTATCTACCATTCTTGAGGTGGGCCACACCACTTGTCGTGGAGGTGAATGAAAGGGCAGCCCTTTGGCATGCAAAATGGCCTCAGAGTGGCATTCATGGGAAAATTTACAGAATCCTTCAGTAAACAGTGGATTGACAGGGTGGTGAGTGAATGAATGAGTATGAGGGTGAATAAAAATATCACACAAAATCCTTCTAATTAGTTCTACAGAAACCTCCTAAATCTAATTGCAGTGCAAAAATGTAACTTCAGGTAAATGGCTGTCACACTTTAAAAGTGTGCTCAGAAGTTACCTGTGGCTGTGGTATTTGTGGTTTCAGATGTTATTTTCCTTCACTTCATTACTTTAATGAACTCCTTATGTATCTTTTACTTTCATAGTGCAACATGGTACATCTTCCTCCACTGCTAACATGTAAATTATTTCTAATACTTGTGAGCTATCAGTTAGTGGAATTGCTCTTTACATTATGCACGGCCACAACTACATTCCTGTATTGCTTTGAAGCTATATAGGAGTCCTTCTGCATTTCTGTAAAGTTCTAGCTCATGACAGACCTGTATTTAAAGTCTGGTGAGAGGATTTGAACTGCTGTGATGGAATGTCCTTGTTAGAAGTGTCTCTTAAAACGTTTTTGTTTTGTTTTGCTGAACATTAATAATGCTACATTTTTCTCCTGCATGGAAAACTCAGTTTTAAAAATTATTTTAATAAACAATTATTCCCTGTACATGGGCTTTGTTAGAGAAATTTCTTGGAGTTTTAATTCTATATGGTTTAATATTTGAGAGTTTGTTTGTGTTACAATCTGGTAAGACAGCTTCTTGTGCTTGATCTCTCCAGAGCTGAACTCAGGGTTAGATGAAGAACATATTTACTTCCTGAACATTATTACACTTCTGCAATCATATATTAGAAGAAATTTGGCTTAAATCTGGGGCAGTTATATTTGAAGAATTTATGGTAATGGTAGAATTCTGAGAACGTACAGGCTGAAAGGAATATCTTCATAAAGCTCAGGAAAGGAAGAAAGATCTAAGGCTGACTTCTGATTTGTGAGCCTTCTGTGGTTTTGCCAGCTATCTATGAAAACTCTGGGGAGCTCTAGATTGAGATTCATCTACTTGTAGTGAAATCTTCTCCTGTTTTCTGTTTTTTTTCTTCCCTTGTTGATTTCAAGAAGCCTTATATGACTTCAGTGACAAATATGGTTGCCTCCATGCATAGCATAGACATGAAGAAAACTCTAATTCTTCTAAATTCTAAATTCTTCTGTTTGGTGAAGCATTACACCAACAAATGTGTTATATACCATACTTGATTGCTGGTATTCCACCATGACCACAGTGAGAAGAAAAGAAAGTCATTGTGCACTTGCAAATCAAGTCTCAAAGGTCTCTTATAAGCCAGTACCAGAATTCTTGAAGCACTCCAGTATCTCTTCTAAAATGAAATTTAAATTTACCTCTTTGCACAAGGTCTTTATGCTATTTCAGTCAGATGTACTCCTTGAAAAGGATGTTCCATGGTTTCATAAGGAGCTTTTTTGCTGCTGTCTGGAGAGGGGTGATTTTCAACTGTATTCTAATTTCCTAACAGGGAAAGGAGAAAATAATCTAAATATTGCCCTTGTCAGAACTACTACAGAATTTCTGTGGGTTTGGAATCTAATTAATCGTATGAAGTTCCTCAATAAAATCCAGGCATTTTTATATGTTTCCTATATCACAAGCAACTTTATGTACTTTCCGTTCATAAATGCAAGCTTCATTCAATCTGAAACTGTAATATTCAATAAAATTTTCCCCTGATATGAGTCAAAAATGTCCTAAATGATTTTTGGTCCATATTTTACTGTCTTTGCTTCCAATTAAATGATCTGTGAATACTGGCAATTCCACTACCTTCCTTTGCCAAATCACTGAAGTATCAGTAAAGGGTCGTCATTTAAACAGCTACAAATTAATCACAAGACCCAACCTTTAACACATCCATACAGTGATTTTAATGTGGAATGGCCCTCTTACGCCTCTTAATTTTTCTTTTTATGAATTGCAGCCATATTGCATCACAAGACATTAAACATCTTTCAGCTCATGGGACTGAGTCAGTCATGTTTTTAGAAATGGAAAACAAATGTTGTAATAGGGTAAATGATAATATTTGAAGCAATAACAGTTTCCTTGTAGGCATGCCTATTTAATAGATTGCTTAGGTTTTCCGCTTGTAAACTAACAGTATCTTTTGCTAGGTGAAATGATAGAATATTTTTTTTAAATTCTAAGTTTGACAGTGATACCAAAAGATGCAAATCAAAAGGGCAAGAAAGTCAATAATAAGTGTAGAATTAATTTGTGAAATTATTCTCACTAGCTGAATTATCATCATTAGCAGGAAGTAGATAGGAAATTTTTTTTTATGTTCCAGTGGCATATTAGTGAGGCTACAAATTGTATAGCTTCCCAGCTGTGTATCAGTACCATATTAAGAAGTCTATATGATAGCAGAAGAGAAGGAGAAACAGGAAATAAAGATAGGATAGTTTCTTGCTCTTGTGTAGGAAGCTATTGGAGCTTGGAGTTAGAAGGTATGTATGTGGGGGCAAAGACGAAGGAAATTATTTATAGCATTGGTTCCATTTTTACTTGGAAACCAAAAAGGGTAGTCTGGTAGACACACGGCTCATTTGTAATTGGCAGAGTTGGAATGTCCTGAACACCTTAAGGTAGTAAAATAGCTTGCTGAATAAAATGATCCAGAGAGGAGTGTGTCAGGAGCCCAGTATAGCCAAATGCATCAATAAATGTGGTGTGTCAGCCCCTCCATCCTTACCATGAAAACATTGGTGCATAGTAATGCGTTTCGATCTGCTGTCATGATCTTCACGACCTCTGCCTAAACCTGTAAACTAGCAATTATCTTCTGTGGTACAGTATGTTAATAACTATTCCTCTTTGAGTTTGCTCATGGGAAGAATAATATATAAATGGTAAAACAAAATGTGAAGAGAAGAAATTAAAACTGCTTATTCCAGCTGAAAGTGCAAGCTTTTAACTGGGTCGGAATTTTGCAGTTGTAGTCTGTAGGTACCAGTGAACCTTTTAATGTTTGATACGAAAAATGGCATATTCAGTTATAAACACAGTGCTGGAACATTAATTCATTAATACACAATAGGAAAGAGACCGTATTCTAAACTACTGAGAACACCTGCACTTTCAAACCTTCTCATTTCTCACTTGGCCAGCACTTGGTAGACTGATAAAAACTGAATGTGAAGAAGTATCATTTAAGGAATGGTTTAAAACTTTATATAAACCAATCTGACATACAAATGTGTGCTACTTGTGGTGAGCTCTTTGCAATCAAAAAAAAAAAAAGCAATAGCGAGACAGATTTTTGAGTTTTTCTCCATGTTTATTACCATCATTAAGGTCAATAAGGTTTCCTGGAATGCAGACCTTTTATTATACAAGGTAAATGAACTCCCATTTAGCTAGGATAGCCATCATTTCATTTGTCTGCATATTTTCTTTCTCTACAACTCCCAAATTGATCAATATAATTGATTGGTAAGTTTTCTTAAGCTCAGAGTATTGACTAATTCTTCTCAGAGTGGCATCTAAGAAAGTTGAGATTGATGCACTTGGTCTGTTAGCAGAAGTCCTCAGCTGTTTGAAGGGGATCTGCTTCTGGGAAGAGTAACTGGTGGCAAGAATACATGATTAACAATATGTAAATATTGAATCTTAGCAACAATACTTACCTCATGTGAGACTAAAACATCTTTATGCTCTGTACTTCTTTCTGATTTGGTTGTAAGTAAATGCAGTTTGCTGGTAAATAGCAAAGATTCTTAAAGCATCATGCAAGAAATAAAGGTTTACCCTTAATTATTGATTGAATAATTACCTTTAATTATTGGACTTATGATATCTAGTATCTCATGAAAATATAGGAACTGTGAGAAGATCTTGGTTTTTGTATAATTGGCCTCTAGAAGCTGGGTTGTAATTATTTTTATTTCTTTCTATCTCTTTCAAAAAATGGCAGTCTGTGGTGTTCTTATATATTCTGAACTTTGATAATGTCATTGTCTTGAGGGTTTATAAACTGTTGCTTACTATACTATGTACTGCATTTCATGTCACTAAATGAAAACAGTTAAGCATTTAGAAGGCCAGAAACTTACCATTCATTGTCACAGACATGATGTGATCCCGGATATAAAAATTATATACAAAACCCATTATATTTTACACTTGTGCTTTATATAGCTGCATGTGTGCAAACAGTTAAAACAAAACTTCATAAAGTTCAGTCATATACATGGCTGCAAAAAGACAGTCATCCACCTGAAGATTTGATTCAGTACAGTTCATATCCAAACATCTCCATAAAATAATTAGAGATTTTATGAAATATGGCTCCATTTAGGACACAAGTTGCATATTCAGACCTTCAGTATATTTTCTGGTCTTGTATATTCTATAGTCTTTTTTATGTTCCTTCTACATCATTCCTGTTCAGTTACGCCAAATGTGTAATAAAGGATCATGTATGACTAATAGTAATCACATCAAGGTGAGAACTGTAAGTCTCTTTTTCCTCTCCTGATTGCATAACATTGTCCTCAGAAGTTATTAAAGGTAGCCCATGCATGTAACAAACACCTTTAAGAGAGGGAGGGAGTGTCTGAAAATCCTTGAAAGTCTGCCACATTTTGACAGCAGGTATCATAAAAATAAACTGCTGTTAAGTAGGTCTATTACTGAGACAGGTTCAATTCTGTTAGATCCAACTGAATATTTCATGATCAAGGTTTATTCCTGTGCCAAGCTCACAGTAGCTGACCCATGTCGTCTTCTACCCTCAAATCCCACCAAAAAGGGGAAAGAGTTGTTCCTGAGGAATCCCTTACTGTACAGAGAGCTAAGAAGTAGTAGTTTCTTTGGCCTCAACAGGATTGACATGACTTCACTTCAGCTCCTGCCTAAAACCAACAACTTAACTCAGCCTGTGAGGAAGCACTAACTTTGCCTCTGCCTGAAAAATACTGCTAACCCAGTCTGGACATTAATTCAATGTTGTGATTTCAAGCTTTGTCTTTAAGCATATTTTAGCCCTTTTATAATCTATCCTTTGGAATAATGTGACTGAGCATCCTAGTCCAGGTCCTGGCCATTCCAGATCTTTCTTACATTTACCTAGAGAGGCAAGAAAGACATTGAAGTGGCCAGCTGGGTATTTCCCCAGCCTACAGGTGGCACAGCTAACTAGGCATGGCTCTCCATTGCAAAGAATAGCAGTATGGCTTGGCTAGGTGAAAGAGCAGAGGACAAAACAACCTGTGTAATAGGAGTCCCACTGACAAAGTTGGAAGAGGGGTAGAAAGTTTACCTCCAAAGCATGATAGAAATATGTAAGATTCATTTTCTGTAACATTATTGTTTGCCAATAAATTCACCTCTGTAAACAGAATAGCAACAGCATGTTTAATGAGTTAGAAATCATGCTGCAAATAAAGCTTAAATTCTTAGAGGATTCATCATCTCCAGTAATTTCCATTTTTAAGAACATCTATTTCTAGAACATGTTGCAATGTGTTTTATTTCTATTATAGCCAAGCCTGAAACTGCAAGATGCAAAGATCTCATATAAAAGCATTCCACATTCTTGATTGCTTGTAATGAGTGTAAAAGGACTTTACTTATTTCAGGGCACCCTCTTCTTTCATAAAAGCTCATGTTCATAGTCAGAAAAATATGCTGTTCAAATCAGTGTTATGAAACTTTAGAACTTGAATGCCATAAAAGTAAGCACAATGCATGAAAGAGTCCTTCATATTTTCCCTTCTGTGTTCATTTCTTTTAGTGCTGGCGTCGGCAGGACTGGCTGTTTCATTGTGATAGATGCCATGTTAGAGAGAATAAAGCATGAAAAGACTGTAGATATTTATGGCCACGTAACTCTAATGAGAGCACAGAGGAATTACATGGTTCAAACTGAGGACCAATACATCTTTATCCATGATGCACTGCTGGAAGCAGTGACATGTGGAAATACTGAAGTGCCAGCCAGAAACCTGTATGCATATATCCAGAAGCTGACACAGATAGAAACAGGCGAGAACGTCACAGGAATGGAACTGGAATTTAAGGTATTTTATGTTGTGGGGAACCAAAAACAAATAGTGTAACACTTAAGGCTGCTCTGTCCTCCACAAGTTGTTTCCAGTAATCAAAAGATAAGACATCAGCAGGCTAAAATTTTAAATGAGGAAGACAATCCTTTGTAAAATGTATAATTCTATCCTGAATTGGTGTCCAGGCAAGAACCGTTCAGTGAACCCTGCTGTTCCTTTATTGTTTCAATAGCTTGAAATGTGTATTTGTGTAATGGTTTAATATTCAAATTTGTCCATATGATTAATGGATCAGACATAAAACTTTTATAAGGTGTTAAAAGAAGCTTTACAAATATTTAGGTAATGCAGTAGAATATGGAAAAGTAAGCATCTGAAATTGAAATTATTCATTTATGGATAATGAGCAAAGGTCATAAAATCTGATAGTGTAATTTCATTTTGTTATACCTGACCTTAATTCTTTTCATTTATTTTCAACAGCGTCTTGCTAGCTCTAAGGCTCACACTTCAAGATTCATCAGTGCCAATCTTCCATGTAATAAATTCAAAAATCGCCTTGTCAATATTATGCCATATGAGTCTACAAGGGTATGCTTGCAGCCAATCCGAGGAGTAGAAGGCTCTGATTATATTAATGCCAGTTTCATTGATGGATACAGGTACTAATGTTGATGTATTCTCATGTGTACTGTTTTAAAAGCTTACAAAATTATTTATGTAATTATAAGGAAAATAACAACATTTACTATTGAAATCTAGTATTGTTTATTATCTGTGCATGCCATGTTTGATTGAGTGGGATTTTAGCTATTAGTAAAAGGTCTAGATTTTCACCCATGCAATACAGGGAAATTCTGTAAGTGACATAGAGTCTTAAATGTTGTATTTTTACCTACCTTTAAAGCAGTATGTTTTACACGCTGAAAGTTACTGAGATTTTAAGCACATTCATGATTTGGAACCTCTGTTTCTTCACAACTATTCTGCTTAGAAAGATACATAGAAATAACATACAGGAGATACACTCTCTGTGTCAAGGTGATAACCTATGATCCTGGAACACTGATTAAGACTAGACCTAGCCACAAAAAGCATTTTATACATAAACAGTTGTATAGTTCACCAGCATCTTTATGACAACGCAGAGCAATATGCCCTCAACTGACCGAAGCAGCCTATAGAAAAAGGCATGAGGGAGAAGCGGTATAGTTTCTCTAAGGCAGTTTAGGTGGACCTGAGTATCCATATCCACAGAGATCATTTTCTGAGGTCCTGCTCATAATAGGACACAACCTTAATCTCCACTGTCACCCACCAAGGGGTTTCTGTTGGTTGAAAGAAGCAAGAACATGAACTGGTCATCATCTTATAAAGCGGCTGATCCAGAAGCTTTTAACAGCTTGGTGGTAGCTTCCACTAGTAGGATATTAAGGCCTGGAAATGCAATGCACTCCATTCCTGAATTTTCTTGCTGCCTTACTTTTGCTGGAGGCATCAGACTGTTGAAAAGGAGTTAATAAAGAAACTGCTTGATGCTATAATTCCTAAACTTAATAGGTTGTTAGACAGTTATTTCTACAAAATGAACCAGCACAACTAAGTGTTTCTTAAGTGCTTTTTACAGCACACAAAATTGAGCTATTAGAGTTGCATTAAAATTTAAATAATAATGATAAAGACATATATCATAATATTTACAGAGTAATTTCCCTCTCAAAGTTCTAAAAATAAAAAGCTATAGTTTGATTAAACAATCATAATAAGGTTTTAATGTGCTTGTTATTAATAGTATATACATTTTTTCTCTAGATAATGTTTACATATAAACAGACAACACGTGTATCAATTCACTTTGTTGATTAAAATATTTTTCTTAATTTACTTTTTGTTCAACATAGACAACAGAAAGCTTACATAGCTACACAGGGTCCTTTAGCAGAAACAACTGAAGATTTCTGGAGAATGCTCTGGGAGCATAATTCTACAATTGTGGTCATGCTCACTAAGCTAAGAGAAATGGGCAGAGTAAGTACTGCTGTAATATTCCTTTATTAAAATGTTTGTTATAATGATTTTTTATTAAAATACTTTGTTGTTACGGGCGTGCCTAAAGATAAAGGTGAGGATTTAGGTTCCTTCTCCTTTTGAAATATCAGTGGCATTGTTGATCATCAGGTGTAAGGTTTTTCGATCTGTAGATGTGTTGCAGTAGACAAGCTAGACATGGCATTTTGCCGTGGGACACACTGAGATTTAGCAACTGAGTTTGCATGTTGATATTCCGAAGTATGCAGAGAGAGCCTTACTGTCTATTGAAAAATGAAGATTTCTTATTTGGAAACTTCACCTTCACAGCATCTGTTTTTAACAATGTTAAAAGAAAGTGTGGTGTTTCTGAGATCTGAATGTCTTCTGTGTGTTCATAGTGCAGCTTACAGTCCTAAACTCATTCAAGTGCTGCTTTGTGTAATGGAAAGAACGAAGCAGTTTATTATCTAGACGGTGTTACATCAAGATAAAGTTGGTATGTGATAAGTGAAATCTGAGTCAGGCCGTGTATCTGGGGAATAGAGATGATTCAGGACATGGCTAGTGGATGCAGAGGTAGTCTTGACTGAGGCCAGGGGGACTTGCTTCAACAGGGAAGAAGAAAGAAAACTGAAGGTGGCCTCAAGATTTTAAATTCCGTTCTGTATGGAAAATTAGGCGAGGGATAGCTCTTGTCACTGATAAATAATAGAACTGAGCAGAAGTATAAACAAGTTCAGATGTACAGTGACCAAAGAGAACCTATTTGCAATGCAATATTAAAGATAATTTTTTATTCTAGGTATGGAACTTCATGTTCACAGCAAGACAAACAGTTCACGTTCCTGTCACTAATGGCACTTTCCATGAGTATAACACTAATCTGAGTGAAAAAAGTTTTATACCAGTTTATGGTACTTGTCTCAAGAAACATATTTTGCTTCATTATTTGTAGGAAAAATGCCACCAGTACTGGCCTGCAGAGCGCTCAGCCAGGTATCAATATTTTGTGGTAGATCCAATGGCAGAGTACAACATGCCACAGTATATTCTGAGGGAATTCAAGGTTACAGATGCAAGGGTAAGTTACCATAGCATTATACCAGTTCACAGAAGTTTAAAGGAAAATATAATTTTTTTCTCTTCCTCTCTCTTTTTTTTTATTTTTGTAATTATTAGAAAAATCATAGGGGTGTACCTCTCTACAAGCAATAAACGAAAAGCAGATAAAATTATTACTAAATGAATGGATCTTTGTGTAAGAACAATTTACTTCATTCAGACTTCTGGACAGCACAGCTTTGTAAAGTTCTGAATAACTGTTTGTGCTGAAATACATTAGATTATATGAGGACCATTTTCCCTTTTTCCCATTTCCCCCAAAATTTTTGGGGGGCAATTTTTGTCACTTACAGCTGTAAATACATTGTTTTGCACCACCGTCTAGGTTGAGTGAGTATGAAGGTTAACACATTGAGATATAAAAACTGCAGAGCAAATAGCATCCATAAGAAAAGCTCGACAAGCTTTCCACATTATCATTTGATTTTTGACATAGCATATTTTCAGCACGCTTGTGTATCTGCAGAGTAGATACATGCAGCTGTGACCGTAGCATCCTCATTTTCATACTGCATTTCTTGTCTGAATTCCTGAGTCCAAAAGTGAGCACTGATATAAGATTAAATGTACATAAACTTTAAATATATATTTGGTATTTCTCAGACTTTTGATTTCTAGCACTTTAGTCTGCACAGCAGGAAAAATTACTGACAGCCTCCATTTCTGTAAGCGCTGTAGAATACTGTTTGTTCAAGCAAAATAGCAGGATGTACTGTCCAGGAATAACATGAATGATTACTCAGAGTTGCCAGTCAGCGTCCAAAATACTAGATTTTCTCATAGTTAGCTAGACTGCTGCTTTTAATGTTAGCTCCAAGTGAAGTTAGGTACTACTGACAATTAGCTAGACAGTACTGTCACTAACCAAGTCAACATATAAACTTTTTAATTTGGCAAATGAGACTTAGGTGTGTGTTTTTGAAAAGAAACTGTAGACACACTGAATCTGATTTTAATTCTATTTGAAATCTAGTAAGGATCACATGACTCATAGCTTCTCTAACCTATTTGTGCTTAACAAAAGTGGAGAACGGGCTCCTAACATCAGTCTTTAACCACACTTGTAAGCATAGACAGTCAAAGCCAATTTCACTACAACTGTGCTGATAGTTTTCATAGATCATCTGTTAAAAACCTGTTCCATCTAAAGCTGGAAGAAGTCTTATGTGACATAGTTCATCAAGCTCAGATCACAAAATACAAATGAGAACAAAAAGCCACAGACATAGCTGCAGCGTTGTGTCTGCAAACAGTATGTATTTCCAAAAAGTTCTTTCAAGAGTTTATAATGAACTAGGGTATTTATGAAAGTCTGTTTACTTATAGCTAGCAAACCTGTAAAAAGTCTGAAAGGGTCAAATAACTTAATTTGCCAGAAATATTAATATTTGCCTGATATTAATACACCTCTTTTACAAAGTGCCAAGCATACGTGCACCTTGACAGTCCTGTTGTGACATTTTACCATCATATATCATTGTTTCTCAAATTTTAAAAATCTCTTTACTTTGATGGTGCAAATTTTGTTAAACAATGCACTGGCAAGCTCACAGAGCCATCTTAAATTTTCTAGATGTGCTAGGAAACTATAGCTCCTTCCAAATTTACTAGAAGCGGTGGGGACTAATTACCAAAATGTACATTATTGTTTTCCTGTAGTTAGGCTTTTATGGCTGTCACACCCAGTAATTGAGACCATCTAACTAAATCGTTGTATTCAAGTAAGAGTAAATGCTGCAGCAGTTGTAACCAGCCTCTCTTCCCCTTATCTCCAAACCCATCCATAATGTTAGAATACCATCTGTGCTCTGGCAGAGCCAAGCTGGCCAATTATTCCCCAGGGACAAGAAAAGAAGCACACTGCCTTTGTAGATGTCAGCAGCAAGTGTCTGGTGTGGAACTCCCTGTTATTTCTGAAACTGAGCTGTGAATTGTTGTAAGGTGAAATTGACCTCTGTAACTGTTTCAATCCACTGCTTCTGACTGCTTTCTACTCACTTTCTCTGTAAACTCCAGAGGTCAATATGTTGGGGCAGTCTCATTTAAGGCTTAACTTAGTGATGGCTGTAAGAAAATATTATAAATTCTACAGCCTCGTCAAAAGACAATTGAATATCCCCTGCGAGGAGCAAGAAGAAATCCAAACGGTCAGCCAATCAATAGGATGATACATTAAAAGCCCTTTGCTCCACATAGGGATCTGAAGGTTCATATTTTGATACCTAACTGTGCAAAGTGTCACAATATCTAAAAGTAAAGATTTTAATAAAATTTGGCATTTGTATTTTGACTGCTATTGGCAAGCATCTCATTAAAAGAAAGCAGCACTGTTTATAATGTCAGTAGCAGAGGGAACTGTGTAAGAAATTGCAGATCAGTTCCCAATATGCTTTAATGCTAGTTTAACATCAGACTAACTAACTTTACTTCTGTGCTCATTAAATAGCATTAAATAACAGAAGTTATTGCCGTTAAAGCTAAATCAGTTTTCACAGACTTGCACTGAATTATTGAGTTATTATGAAAATGAAATATACCAATACAGTTGATTTAGACACACTTGAAAAACATTTACTATCAAATCTATTCTGCACATAGAAATTTGTGGTCTTCCCAAGGACAGCCTAGACTTAAGTAAAGCAGCTTCTTTCTTAACTTTTCTATCCCTAAAAAGTTACTGTTATTCTAGCGTAATTCCTGTCAGGGTCAGAAATTGCTGAAGAGCTTCCATCTCCTTAACCAACATGGTGCAAGTGAGTCAGACTTAAGGTTTTCTTTCTTTACTTTAGAAGAATGGGAGGTTATTTTGGAGAGAATCAACCTATTGTTTTGTCTTCTTTATTAATTAATGTCATGTGCCTAAGGCTATCTGAAGGATGCGAATTCATTATGTCTTCTTGGGGGGAAAATAGAATCACAGAGACCATTATGAGAGAAGTCTGCATTAACAAAATGCCATTTTGGTGGGAAGTATTTAGTTCCTTGTGTTGATGCCCGCAAGAAGTAAAATTAGGTAAATGTTTTTGAATGGATCTTTTTTTTAAAGTGGGCAAAAACTTTCCACAGAAATAGACTACTAAATTGTCACAGTGGTCTAGTGGGTGTATAAGAGATAGTAAGTAAAAGAAGTGTATGTGTGTCCTCTCATGAAGCAGTGGCTGACACACACAATCATTTTCTGTTTTTCTTACTCATCTGAGACATGGGATGCAAAAACCCACAGTACCAGAGGAAACATAAAAGCAAAGTATTAGTTTTTCCTTTGGTCATTTTTAAAATCACTTCTGTTTCATTTCAAAGGTCTGTAATAGCTGAGTGCTTGTGGTAGAGAATTAAAAAAAAAAAGATTGTTCTTGCCTCCAGCATAACTTGTTGCTTTCTGGGGAGATCTCCTATAATAATTTCAATTTTTCATGAGTTTCACTTAGTAGAAGACAATTTTGAAGACATGGCAGGGTGGGTCCTTAGGAAACAAGATGTCCAGAGGCATTAGTTCACATCAGTAGTTCATGTGCCCATGTTTTTATGCCTATGCTTTTAAACATTTCAGCTGTGCAGATTGACAGTGTCAAAATCGTCAAGAACAATGTTTGAAAATTCTGAACGAATTTAATTCATTCATTTGTATTGTATTTTTTCATTTATGTGTCCTGACCATTTACACATTAAATAGGCATACAGCAGGAGTTGATGTTTAATACTTCCAGTGGCTTCTTTATAAAAATAACCATGCTGCAGTATTCTGCAGTTTTAAACAATCCTGCCAGTATTCCTAACCAAAGGGAATGAACAGCTTCAGCCAACTTGTTTTGAGAGAGGAAGCCCTTCTTCTCAATTTTTGACTGGGTCCAAGCTGTTAGTGAATGAAATTCTGGTGGTTGAAGGGAAGTTTATGGCTTGTTAAACAATTGGCTTGTCTTGACCCCTCTTCTTCCAGTCAAACGTCCACCTCATAGAAAGCACCATACTATTAAAGGTAACATCTGCAAAGAGGGCAATGAGTAAACGAGTCTTATCAGTGAAGGTAAGGTAGATGAGCATATCTAGGAAATGGAGAGTCATATTGGATGGCCTTATTCTACCTGTTCTGTATTTAAAGGGGTTTGCAGTCTGAAGGATTCAAAACGTAATTTACCAAAAAAATCTTATAACCTGGTGAGGTTGTTATGTCTTTAGCCTCAGACATGCTTTTTACGCAGGCAGAATGTCAGACAACTCTCCTATCCAGTGCAGAAGGGAATCAATGCAAAGTTGTTAATGAAACTGCACTTCTGGGCCAATGTGTCGAAAAACACCAGCCAGTACTGTGATTGAAAGAGTCTTCATAAATGTGATCTTAGCCGTTCCCCACCTCCCCTCAATGTCCTTGTTTTGTGATTGTTTGGTTGTTGGCTGACTGACTTCCAGCTGCTGGAACATGTTTTTGGAATACATTATTTGTGTCTTTTGTTAAAGGATGGCCAGTCCCGAACAGTGAGACAGTTCCAGTTCACTGACTGGCCAGAACAAGGAGTGCCAAAGTCTGGGGAAGGATTTATTGACTTCATAGGCCAAGTGCATAAAACAAAAGAGCAGTTTGGTCAGGATGGACCAATTTCTGTTCATTGCAGGTAAGTAAGCAACACCTCAAAACAACTCATATGCAGATTTGTTTTTTTCTAAAGTTGATTGCTGATTGCAGCGAAGGAGTATATGTAAATGGAATTTCATAGGTGAACTATCAGAAAATGTAATCAAAAAGAAGATCTAAAAAGAAACACATAGGACTGCTTTATGAAACGGGAACTGTTCTGTGATATCCCATTTACACAGAAGAGGTTCTTCTGAAATATGTGGAAGCACGTAGGTTTTTCTTCACTTAAAAACGTCTCTAATGCAGGGTAAAAACAATCTGGTCAATGCTACACACAGAAAGCGGTAGGAAGAGCCTTATCACAGGCTGCTGTATCTGATAATTTTTTTCCACTGGTAATTAAAAGTGAGGCTGTTACATTGGTGGGAATTATTAGCTGTAAACAAGCTAGTTACACCTCAGTAGCACATTAGTAGAAATCAAGATGAGACAAATAAAAATGGTAGCTATCTCAAGGAAGGGAATGGAATAGAAAGCAGTGTTTAGAAACAGCCTGTCAAAAAATCATTGAGGTTTGGATTGGTGAATGCTAACTTCAGAATGTAATGCCCATTTTTTAATGTGATGACTTCCCTCAATTCCTTACAATTGATATGTGGATGAAAACAGCTTGCAGGGTGTGTAGGAATAATCCAGGGTGGGCTTTTTTAATATTCTTATATTTTTTATTTATTTTCTTTACAGTATTCTAGAGTCTATAGCAGATGGACAAAAATAATATCTTTATCTTTTATCTCTTATTTAATAAATTGCTTTCTATAAATTCCATTAGGATTTTAGATACTCACTTTTGCAAAATTAAATTATTTTTGGTAGATGAAATGTTATTCTTTATATAACAGAGATGCAAAATACTGATACAGGTTCCAAGTCTTTCCTGCAAGCCAAGTAATGCCCCAATACTAGCAATGAAGACAAAATGAACAGGTTTACTAGAGCATATGAATGTACAAAGGGAGAGATTCTTGTCCTTCCAAAGCCAGGAGCAACCAGAAGTTGTTAAAACGCCAGTGTGTTTTAACAGAATTCCTTATGCTCCCCTAAACTGAAAGACTGAAAAAATAAATGTATTGGACTACTTGAATTCTACTTTTTTTGTGTACCTAAAAATTTTTATGGCCTGCTAAGGAGAACAGCATTGCAGAACAGTGTTTGGGTTTCATTTGGCAAGGGGAAAATGAAGGACAACTGTGATAAGAACAAGCCTTATTCTTCCTGACATTAATGAGTTCTGAGAGCAGAGTAGTAATAAGCAATATTTATGCTTTTATGCAGATATGCATAAGAAAGCAAAGTGATGGTATTCTAAGCTCTTTGTACCATGCAAACTTGTCCACTTGTGACTGCAATGAAGTACAGCTTGCAGTAGTTTATGCATGCCTTCCAAATGGGTGTGATCTTTCATGCTGAAATTATAGACATTTCTACAATTGACTTTGGTAGAAACAAAGTCAAATCCAGTATAATTCATCATGGTTTGGTCTTTAAATGTCTTATTATCATTGCAATGACAATTTAGAGATTGGTAATACTAATCTTCATTATCAATGTTAGTCAACTTACATGAATAGGAAATGTCCCTAGCATATTAGTAAGGTTATTTGTTTCTTTCAAGAAGCACAACATCCTGGGTACCTGCACTTGCCTAGTCTTTGTGGAATTATTGTAATAATGCCTCCAGCTTGTACCATGATGAGTTTTTAAGGATTTCTCTTGTACAGAGAAATTCTTCGAATTACAGATTCCCCTAGTGCCACTTCCCTGTGGTTTCCTTCCCACTCTACACATTTTTCACAAGTTTGCTTTCTCTGTTACACAGTAAATCCCTGCCACCCACAATTTTAAAATGTTCTCCTCCTCTGGCATTTTTACAAATAGATTGTGTACTACAATTTAAAATTTAAAATTTTCTAACCACATCAGGCAGCTAATTAAAAAATAGTTAAAAGAGAAAAGGACTGTTCACCTTGAAGCAAAATTTTCACGTCAACAAATTTTAGATATTTATAGTCGCATTGCTTTGTTAAATGTCGTGGTAGAACTAAGTTTGCTCTTTGGCTTGTAATGAAATAAATCAGCTGATCATTAAAATGCTACTAATACTGATGTGGACTTCCATCACTCTTTAGAAATCCTAAGCATCTTCTAATAGGAATTGATAGAATGTTAAAATATGCTTGCCACTTTCAGGGGAGGAGGATCAGTTTCCTACAGACTTTACCAAAATATTACATTTGATGGCTAGTTAGGATTTGCAAGCATCGAGATCTTTCCATATTAGTCTGACTTCCTCATTGAGTAGCTTCTCCAGATACTTTTTAATTTCTTAAGAACACAAGACAACAAATTAATTCCCTCCTTTTGCTGAATTAAAGAGTTCTGAGCAGTCTTTTTAAAGTAATACAGATTTGACTAATGTGTGAGGCTAGAAGTCCTCACACATGTTTAGAAAATCATATTTTTTTGTTGAATACCTTTAAATGGTTGAGCAGGAGCAGGAGTAAGGAGAATGGAAAATGGTAATCTGCCTTCACTCTGCTGGTTACTTTCTGGCTACTTGGTTTAGATCACAGTGGTCAGCTCTATAAAGTCCAAGCAGGTTCCAACACTATTTTTCCAGGATTTTTTCAGCATGTTTCTTAAACATGAGCTTTCTAATTTACCTCATCATGGAAAGGAGACCTTACACTCCATTTGCTCTAGATGTCTGGGACCGTTGTCATCACATATAGGTAAACCAGCACTGAGAGCATGGTATTTTGTCAAGTTATGTCTCAGTTGTCCTTTGGCTTCAGCTCTCCAAAGGCATACGGGTTATGCAAAATTGCTAAACCCAATCACATATATTCAATAGCCCTAGAAGTGCACTGATCCAGACCAAACACTGAAATACCATCTTACAATGTGGACATTCGATTTCCGCACTAGTCTCATGAATTCACTGGATCTCTGTCATAGTCCATATCAAAGTTGAGTTCTTCAGTCTTTCCCTGCTGTTCATGTTCTTCCACTCTCCTGTCTGTTGAATAGGTCTCATAAATCTCCAGCTTCCCAAGTCTATCTGACTGGAAAAAATCTTGTGAAATTATTAGCATCAATAGTGAGATGATAGGGTGCTTAATTTCTACCTATACAATTTCAGAGTTGAAAACCCCTTTTTTTTGTGCAATCACCTGTCTCTTTTTCCAAGACTCATCATCATGAATAAGTGATTGTTTAATTTTAATAACTGGCAACTCTTGGCTCTATTGATTACAGGAATTTCTATCACTTCTTGGGGGTTGCTAAAGCTAATAACATAAATCCAAGACAGACCAGAGAGCAAACAAGCCATATATTCCAAGAAGACATTTCAGACTAATGTAGACAGACATGGTGTACATATATCAGTATTGGAAAGCTAAAGATCCAGACTGCCAGACTCAAATAAAAGCCATGTCTTAAAGTTTTTGTTTATCCATTATTTAAATTATAGTATGTATGAACAATTTCAATATTAATTGAAAATCCACTGACTGTCTCTAACTCAAAGTAGAAGGTAAACTAACACATTGAAGTTGTGCAAAACAGGGCATATACATGAACAAGCTAAAGTAAAGCAAGCAGTAAAACACATTTTTGGCATCTTTTTCTTTTGTCAGTTCCAGTGTAGATCATTGGCAACAAACGTTCTCATTTTCCTTCACCATGCACTGATTACTGTATCTCTGGATGGACAAACCAACTCCCTCTGCAATGAAGACTGGAGAGTCAGGAAGTACTTAGTAGCATGTGAAGTTTGCTTGAGTGCAATTATTCCTCTGAATGCAATATGGTAGTTTTCTGTGGAATTTTGCTTAAAGAGCCTTCCCCCACACAGAAATCTGTACACATATGGTGTGTTGTAACCACAGATAATTTGTCAGCTAATTCTTTCAGCATTAACTGTCAATTAACATTCCTTTTTTCCTTTCTTTTTTTTTTCTTTTATTGCAACAGTGCGGGTGTTGGAAGGACTGGAGTATTCATAACCCTGAGCATTGTGTTAGAAAGAATGAGATATGAAGGTGTTGTAGATATCTTCCAGACTGTCAAAATGTTAAGGACGCAGCGGCCAGCCATGGTACAGACAGAGGTGAGCAAAACAGTACCCATATACAACGGTGATGTAAAAGAAGGGTATTTCCACAGCCAAAAAATGCACAGATAGAGACTTTATAAAATGTGTTTACATTTATATCTTAAAACATGTGGTGACTATATGACTACAGTGTAAAATCTGCCATAAAGGTACTGCAAGGACTATTTCCTGTTACAGCAGTAGATGCTGCAGGCTGATAAAGAAAAAAATCATTTCAGTAGTGGATCTTAAATCATGGTAGTTGAGGAAAACCATTTTCCAAGCAGCATTATCCATTTTTATTTGAACCTTTGTTTCCCGGCAGAAATGTGTGGTAATAAAGAAGGAGGCAAACTGTTTCTGCAAGTGGATCCACTGATTCTTTTGTTCCAGCAGCAAAGTATTGTTCATGGCTTCAGACTGACACTGTATTCTTTTCATGGTTTTCTTGACTTTGTGTCACCAAGCAAGTGGCTGTTTGGCCTGAAAATCATACTGGTAAATTCAGCGTTCAGGAAAAGTATAGTGTAAATAATTTCTGTGCTAGCAAGAGTGCCATAGAGAAGTAAGGAAAGGGAAAGCAGTATCAGCTCATTTCCTGGGCCCGGATGCATGGAACTGTGTCACATCATAAAGAATACTTCAACATTTTCAGTTGTGCTTAATTTCTACTTAAATTTCTGAACAGGAGACTTGAACTAAGCCAGAGCCAATAGGTTAGGAAAAGCAAGCAAAATGGCAAGAGAAGGGAGACATTTTAGGTCATATGTTTATTTAGTATAATTTGATTGACACTGGCTTTTAAATTACAGTCTGTGAAATTTAAAATGGTTCCCCAGAGTTTGCCATTTTCCACAAGAAAATTGAACTTGTTCAATAAAAGCTGGGTAGTCTTATTTTTAAGAAGACAACTTCATAAAAACTTATATGAAAACTAAAGATACTTATTTTTAATCTTGTCAGTTAGCCAAGTAAGTCACTGTGACCAAACTGAAGAGTTAATTCCATTTCTTTTCCATTACCATCATTCTTCTGGGTAAGCAAAATGAAAAATGACTCCTTTCTGTCATTTTGCTTCCAAGAAATAGCTACAGTATACAGAAAAACTATGCTTCTTGGAGCCTACCTGACAAATACAGAGTTCAGTTATGCAATATATTCTCCGTCCTCCTCCTTTGACTTATTTCTGTATGCTACCCTTCATTCCCTGTGCTGAAAGTGGAAGTATTTAGTACTCATATCTTTCAGGATTCTGTGGAAAACAAATCTCTCATTCAGTAGTATAAATTGCCAGGAAAGCTAATCCTTATTCAATAAAGCACTTGAATTCTATGTGGACCACACATACACTTAAAATTTACACATACATCTAATGCTTCTCCCACTGTTCCAACAAGAAGCAGAAAAGAACTATTAGTCATCACGCCACTATATTGAAGCAAATATCTGATGAGTTTCCTGGTCTCCAAAAAAATTTTAGTTGTGATCTTAAAAAGTATAATCCATGTGGGGTTACCACATAGCACTATCAGATAAATAGCAGACCTTCTTGATATTTCGAATGGCTTTCAGAAGCTATTTCTTTTCTTTTTTTTCTTTTTTAACATTTAAACCCTGAGTGGCAGTTGCAAATGAATACACAGACATGCCATTTTAGTATAGGTGTGCAATATTACGTAAATGTGCAAAAGGAGTGCTGTGAGGGGGTAAGAATAATATGAAATGCCAAATGTTGGATTCACCAGAAGTATAAGCAAATCTCTCACCACACTGAACTTTTCTCTGCTTCCAGGTGTAGGTTGAAATGCAATCTGTTTCGTGTTAATAAGCTGAGTATTTCTCTTAAGCCCTTTTCTTGCCACAGGCTAAGGTATCTTCACATCTTCATCAAAGCCTATATTACTGAAAGGTTGGGATTCCCTTTGCTTGCTTAACATGATTTTTAACCTGGTGGTTTTCCATACAGCTTTCCATATTAAGGCTGTGATGGATTTTGTCACTTAGTGTGGTTTATTTGCTATAGAGTTAATAGGATATTTTGCTACTTATTTTCAAATACATGGGGGAAAAGCATCTTAGCATGCTCCCATAAGAAGAAAGCTGTATGCTGATACTATATTAATCCAGAATAACAAATGGTCAGTAGGTGGGTATATAGTCTCCGCACAAAAAGAAGCTGCATTCTGTGGGAAATGTTACTGCATTAAATGAGTGTCTATCTTCATCTATTGTCATTCAGACTGGTTTTCTGTTAATGTCAGCAAGAGAATATTGCTGAACTGCAGATGCTTCTGTGGTGTATTTGTCTGCAGCCACAAAGTATTCACTCTTAGTTGAAAGAAAATAGAAACCAACAAACAAGCTGGCTTTTTGATGCTTTTGTTTCCTATCTTTCTTTCTCCAGGATCAATACCAGTTCTGCTATCGAGCCGCACTGGAATATCTGGGCAGCTTTGATCACTATGCAACATAAAAACCCATCGTGGATTTTTATTGCAGGCCCTTTAAGATCCAGAGAGCCGCTTCTGAGCCATATGATGTGCTTTAGAAGTACTTCTTAACTCTTAGCTAAGGAGCGATTATTGGGGATATATAAAATAAAAAACAAACAAACAAAAATAATGGGGATATATAAAACAAAAACAACAAAAAACCCTATTCCATGTGGACCAAGAATTCACAGTTTAATAACCTAACCATAATAAAAGAATCCTGACCACTGAGGCGTCTGAAGGATCTCATTTACAGATACCTCAAGGGTTCAACATTGGTTGAAGTTAAAGGGAAGAGGAAATTAATCAGAAAGAATGATCATCTTGTTCAGGATTGCATGCTTCTGCAAAGAGGAATTTTGAGAGAACTGCAGTTCAGTGCAAGATGTGTGTTAAAAGATTGGGTCCTGGCTTCTCAAACAAAGCGGACTCTTTACTTCAACATCATCCCTTCCCATCATAATGCTCATGTTAACACTTTAGGGAAAATGTGGGAATGTTTAAAAAGAAAGTCCTTGATTTAGTTTTTTAGTATTGTAAAGATACTGCTGACCTGTGCTTCATTTTTAACTGTGTAAACTTTTTCCTTTTTTTAACAAGAGATTATCATTCAATGAAGTGAATTAAAGAAAAGGTTGCATAACTGTTAATCTTTTTGTTTAAAAACTGTAGATTTTTTTTAAGCTGTAGAACTGTTATCTGTAATATTGTGCTGTAGAAATGTTAAATAATTTGAAAATTTGCACATTTTTGTGCAGTCCTATATTTATCTACAGTACCACAGTCTTGTTAGATATTACTTTTACAGTTTTGTTTGTTTTATTTTTCTTTAACAAAATATTCATTGTAATCAGTTAAATCAAAATGGGGCTTTTTGCTTTCTTTTGGAATCAACAGGGAGGCGCAAAGTATAAAGATGCTGCTAACACACACACACACATGCACACATATGCACATGCACACCCACACCCTCTCTCTTTCTATATGTGTAAGTATATGTATGTATTACTGTCTACCCTTGTCTAACTCTCTGTATAGTTATAGAGATACAGATGGGTAGATATTCACACACGTACACATAAACATGTCAATTCTTCCATACCTGGATTTATCAAAGCATTGGGAAAGTTTTTCAGCATACTACAATTATATTAAACTACTATTTGATCATCTCTGCATTTCCAAGGTCCATAAACTTCTGTTTCAAAGGGAAGTGAGGAATGCACATCACTGATACTTGAACATCATCTCTATCCCAAATAATATTTCTATCCACATTGCCACTTGAACACACACACAAACATGCAAACACACACGCACACACATGCACACACACACGCACACACACACACAGACTATGTGATTTAGGCTTCCAGTGAAGTTCAATATTTGTAACACTATAGTGCAATAAGAAATCATATTATTAAATGTAGGAGGTGTGCATGTGGGAAAGGTCAGTGCATATCCCTTTAGGAGGGGAGAATGTTGTAATATATTAGGTATTAAAATGTTTTAAAGTTGTATTCAATAGTATACTGTCTATAGTGTGCGCTATATAATTTACATTTATCGTATGTAACAGGGCAAAGCCAAACACACATTGCTCTGTGAACTCGAACGTTTTGTGGCATACCGCATTGTTTGGGGATGCTGGGTTTTATTTTAATTTTACATTTAGAGTGCCTTATATTTGATGCCTATTTTGAATAGCACTTCTTTAAGTTGGCCTTCATTTGTATTTAGTTCAGTTTGTTCATATCTCTGTTATTCTTTTCAAACATTTTAATATATGTATCAGACGATTTTGAAAAATATGCATTTCCAGATTCTAATCAAGCATGGATGGTAATAAATGATAACCCAAAACACGTAGGTAGTCAAGGCCCTTTATCTTTCCACCTTTCCAATAACAGACCAGCCCACAAATTAAAAATCTATTACAAAATTCTCGTTGGTTCTTCAAACCCATAGCATCACTGGTTGTAGTGTTATCATTGCAGAGATGTAGCAGTACACTAGCAGTAGTTGACATTAGCAGTGTTCATGCATCTTTCTTTTTTTTTTTTATTTTAGGCCAAGTGCTGCTCATTCACTTGTGTCAACAGATTGCTAAATTCAAACCATTGCATTCAGTGGGAGGGTTCATGTAACGCTAGCAAGCCTGAGCCCACAGGATATGTTTCAGAATGACACTAGATTTTCTTCCAGGGAACAAAGAAAATTCTGTAAACAGCACAAAGTATTTTTTGAGACTCTTAATAGGATGCCATTTACATTGACCCTGGTTTCCATCATACCTTCTGCCATTGTCAGTACATGAGTATCAAAGGAATACTTTCTTTGGGGTTTCAAATAGGAGCGTTGGTATGGCTTGTCAGTGTGACCTCAGCTTTTTTTCTTCTTCTTCCACTTCTTCCACTACTAGCAGAAAGAAAGATATGAAAGACCAAACTCTAGCAAGCATTGTATTTGAGCACTTTTGTAAAGAAAAAAAAAAAAACACCAAAAAAATCAAAACAAAAATATAAATATATATATGGAATAGAAGTATTATAGAAGGCTACCTCAGAATGAGATTCTATAACTTGCATCTGAACCGGAGAAGAATGTGCACTATGTTTCTTTTTCTTCTTCTTTCTTCATTTGTGTTTTAAAATAACTATTGAAGTGCAAGGTTACATGGTGTGGTCATGTTCTTCAACTCAAATGTCGAGGATCAGAAAAACACAATAATCAAAAAAGCATCATTTTGGAAACATGGACTAGGGAAGATTCTTACATACTGGATCTGTAAAAGGGTCAGAGCATTCTTCCTAGCAGACTGTCCTGCAAG
Source organism: Gavia stellata (assembly GCF_030936135.1). Lineage (NCBI taxonomy): Eukaryota > Metazoa > Chordata > Aves > Gaviiformes > Gaviidae > Gavia > Gavia stellata. The sequence goes on along the minus strand of NC_082637.1, from coordinate 33,331,073 downwards.
CTCCAAAGAAAATGAATGAATTAAAAAAAAAAAGCAGAGACAATTTGTGAGGAAAACTGTTGTAGAACTAAATATTCCTTTTAGTTTTTATGTTTCTTAAGATAACTGTTAGCATCATTGATGTGCATTCCACTTTCTGTATTCTTACATATAATAATTCTACAGTTAATTTAAATTGTGAGCATTTTTGTCTACATACATCATACATTTCCAAGCTTAAAATTGGTTTCATCAGCATAACCAGTACGGTGCTTTTATTTGCGTTTATATGTGTAGTTATGTCTAATTTTGTAATTAGTTGCAATGGGGAAAAAAACCACAAAATATATAAGAATTATTTATACAGAAGTTTAATTTAGATCTTTTTTAAAAAAATTATTTGAGTGACTAGATAGTGGAGAGGATGGCTGGGGGAAGGAGGGGCCCTCTAGGGAGATTTGCACTTTCTATATATACCTTTGTACTATGCACTGCCCTATTGATTCTACACCCAATAATGTTATAACTTGAACCCATCTGTAAGAAACTACTTATAAAATCCACTTGTGTGTATTTAAATGACACAGAACATGTAAAAAGAAAAAAAAATGTTTGCAATGATTAAAAAAAATGCAACTGCTTTTTTTTTCCTTTTATCTCTCCTATTTTTCTATATTTTTCTTTTTTCTTATTTTCTTTTCCTTTTTTGGCTTTTTTTTGGTCTTTTTTTTTATTTTCTTGGTGCCCTGATACTCCACAGATATCAGAAGGCTGCAGGTCTCATCATAACCATCTGTTACGTGGCTTTGCCATTCAAGCTTGGAGTGTCTTTACAAAGATAATAAAAAAATTGTGTTCTTTGCTCTTGTTTTGGATGCATAGACTGAAAATTTAAAAAAATCACCTTGTAAAATGGCTTGTTAAAAAAGAAACAATTACCTCTAATTAGTAGTACGCGTAAATGTTTTACAGAATGAAAGGCGTGCTTTTTATTTTCTTACTTCGTTACATTGGTGGCGAAAGAAAGTCTGTATGAAAATCAGTTCTTTGCTGACACAAGTTCCATTTGTTACAAATGAATTCTAATAAAATGTCAGTGTTATGCAGCCCTGGTCTTCTTTCTTAAGCAGTACTTTTGAAACCAAAAGTTGTTTGGTCCCTCTTGGTGATAAAGGAGTTTAATTGGAACTACAAAGCAGTCATTAATCTTCTTAACTAGCAGCTGGACAGTGGAAAATGCATTCTTAGGTTAGCAAATATATGTCATCTTCAGCCGCAAATTTTGAGCCAGCATAGGCAAACTCTGGCATAAATGCCCATAGCTTCATGAATTTAATTGAAATTATCACACTTTACATGCCTCAGGAGTTCTCCTTTGTCCTTTAGAAATGTATCTGTACACTGAGAAAACAGATCTCTGTCCATTTGTAGGTGCAACCCAAAGAGGGCAAAGTATCCACATATTTGGGGTGAATTGTGAATTTTTCAGTCCTGCAGATTTGGCAGGTTCTGGAGTAAATCCAAAGTCACTGGTCGGAATTCAGTTACTGAAACCGTGGCAAGCAGTCATGACAGATTTTTGACTCATTTGTGCTCTGCACTGCATGTGCAGCAAGTGCAAACGTGTCTGTGAAGCTGCTATCCAAATACTGTGCAAGCGTTTTCAAACACTTTGAAAAGTTTTAGATGAACATGCCAAGTCTATTGAGGCAAGCTTCAAGGGGCATAGCATGGCAATGTGGTCAAGGAAAATAGAAGAGTCTTGCTCTGTTTGCTTGTCTTGAAAGAGGGCAGGTTCCGTCTCCAAGATTGCTTTGTTAGTAAGGTAACACAGTCTATTAGCGATTAGTATTAAGTACATGTTAATAAAGAATTCTCTGTGCTGGAAGGCTGTGCAAAGACATTAGACTGATTTCTAAGAACTTGTATTGTTCTTAGCCTAATTTCCATGTTAAGATGGTGATAATAGTGTAAATGTGAAGCCTTGGTATTCTTACTAATGCTTTTCCACTGACTTCTGTGGATTTTACAATTATTGCTTTGCAGACTGTCTTTGGCTTGAACCTTTTTTGCATAGTCTGTGCAAGGTGGTTTAAAGCTGTGTTATGTAAGGGTTTCATTAACTATCTGAGTGGCTTTAGATGGTGCCCTTTAATGTCAGCATTGACTTCTTTGGAATTTCCTGTTCTGTGCATCTAGCATGGGCCAAAATAAAGTGTGAAAATGAATATTGACAAAAAGATTTGGCTATGTATGGGTTAATACGTTTTAAGTTAATGGTTTTTAATACAACTAGGTCTAATTCATGCTTGCTTCACACAGAAAAAAATATTTTTATGTCATGTACTTTGAGATCACTAGAAATGCTGTTGAGATGTGAAATTAACCCATCTCAAACCAAAAAAATAGCTACAGGCTTTCAAACACAATAACAGTTACATCTTTCCAATATTATACGAACACTTGGACCAAATTCCCAGAGTCCCGAAATATTTGGTGTCCTTTTACTCTGGTATCTCTCAAAATGAGACAGTCCTGATTCTAGAGCAAGAGAGGATTTCCATCTGTGTTTTGTGTTTCTTTTCCTACTTGCCGCTTCTCCCAGTCTGTGTGAGCTTAGGACAAAAGTGACCTACTGGTAAAGGTATAAACAAAGTATTGAAAAAGTACTGATAAGGAATATATAGAAAGAAATTGTTCACTAACCAGAGTGTCCAGAACAGGTCAGTACACGACAGATCAGTATCTAATGAAACCTAAGGAACATTATAGCCATCACTGGTCAAGAAAGGGGCAGAAAAATGTTCATAGAAATTGCTGAATCCTTTTTGCTTCAGATGTGAACATGACCTTTTTTTTTTTCCTCTTAACCAGTTTTGTAAGCAGAATGATCTTTAATTACCTTTCACAGACTTTAGAATTTTGAGGAAAATAACCAGCAAATTTGCTGATGGGTAAGCCAACATACCAGTGATAAATGACTTCCTCTTCCATAAAATTTAACAAAAAAAAAATATGTATCTTGCCTGTGGAGTTACTGAATTATATGAAATAGCCTTGCATTTTGAGACCTTGAAATTTAACATCTTCAAACAATCTAACTTCAACAATAGCACTGGATCAAATTGGCAAATGTCCAGAGAAGGTACCAGATGGTATCAATACTACTTACACTGTCAAAGAATATCTTTAAAGCCGTTTCAGAACTGTGAAATGGTACTTTTTCATTCTGTTACTGTGCATAGGGAAATGAAACACTGATGGGGTATGAGGCTACATACCTGTAGGAAATTTTTAAGACCTGTGGCAAATATTTTTTTTAGTTTAGTTTAGTTCTGTTTTATTTCTTTTTATTTTGTTCTATTTTTATTTATTTTATTTTATTCTATTTTATTTTGTTTTATTTTTAAGGAGGGAATATTAATGCTGTGCTACTGACTGCAACTATTTGGAAAGTTAGTTAATTCAAAACTTGAGAGATTTGAATAATGCAGTTGTACTGATATTCAGGAGAGAGTATTTTCTCTTTACACTGTCCTATGTGTTTTAAACAAGCTGGTTCTGTCCTCCAAGTCTTCCTATGAAGGGTACCATAGAAGGATGCAGAATATTTTTCTATCACTAATGCAATGAGTCAAGATGGGAGGAAACATCTGCCAACTAGCTTTCAGAGGAAAGCAGAATGATAACCTGCAAATGAGACATTGTAGTGAATAGAGATCATTTTGCATCTAGAGTATAAATAGGATGCTTTTGAACCCACAATGCATTCAACTTGCTTCTGTCAGCAGAAGTCTTTATTATTGTAGCAGGAACAAGCAAACAACCTTTCTTTGCCAATAAAAGCCATTCATTATATATTCAACAGCCTTATTGGATCTAAAATGTAAATCTTTCAAGTCAAAACTGCCTGGAAATGCCTTTGCTTGTCTCATACATAAAAACAAGAGAACAGAATATAAGATTTTCTTCATTGGAAGAAATTATTTGAAAATACATGAGGATTACTATACTTCTGGTCTTCAAACATCCAGTTTGCTCTTGAAATCTGGTAGGGTCTAAAGCAATTGAGTAAGCCCAGTGTTCTACTGTGGTAGGCCCTTTACAAACACACAAGTTCTCATCCATACAGCAAAAGAAAACAAAACATCGTCTAGAGGCTGTAGGTGGCATTTCCGAGTTCATGAGGCAAATCAGTGTCATTGCTGACTCTGAAGCCAAACCAACCAGCTAGCACTACCACCATAAGGCCTCTTGTTCAGATCCTGTGGTAATTCGAAGTAACCACACCAAAACCTGCAAAAATCAGAAATTAATGTTGAGTACCCAGTAACCCATTGAACACAGATCTGTCAAAACAGTCATCTTTCACCAACAACAGTAAAACTCTGTACTTCTGTTCCATACACATAAAATGTTTATCAAGTTAATACAACATCCTCTTAATAGTCCACACTTCCAAATAATATTTTGCAAACATTTCACACATTCACGCCTTCTGTTCAAACTCCTTTTATTCCATTTCCTCTGTAAACGTTTGCTATTCCCTTTTCATCAGATGCTTATACTTGTTCTTTGACTGTTTCATTTAGAACTTAGTCCCTGACAGTTTTAGACAATTGGTACCCAATTTACAGCACCATGCAGAAAACTGGAATGACAGAGTAAGATCCAAACCTACATACTCAGCCTAGAGGCAGCAATGTATTCAGCTACAAAATCATTCATAACCATAGTAGAATGTGGCTGCATCATAGCTTTTACGTAATGAGTAGGCAACAGAGCAGGCTTTCAGCATTGGTGAAGTAGAACTTTCTCGGATAAAGAGGAGAAATGTGGACTCCTGTTTAGCTCTAATATAGGTATACAAATAATATAATATTCCAAGTGGTATTTGGGGGTGTTTTCGGTTTGGTTGGCTGTGTTTTGGTTTTATTTTTTTTATAAAAGTTAATATTTGGTTTTGTTGAAAATCAGTACCAATAAGGAATGTTCATTTTTAGTGTACTGGTTTTGGCTGGGATGGAGTTTATTTTCTTCATAGCAGTTCTTATGGTGCTATGTTTCAGATTTGTGACCCAAACAATGTTGGTAACACACCAATGTTTTAGTTATGGCTGAGCAGTGTTTACACGGTGTCTAGGCCATTTCTGTTTGTCACTCTGCCCCACCAATGAATAGGCTGGGGGTGCACAAGAAGTTGGGAGGGGACACAGCTGGGACAACTGAGCAAAGGCAAATCCCACCATATGACATGATGCTCAGCAATAAAAGCTGGGGGAAAACAGGAGAAAGGGGGGATATTAAGAGTTATAACATTTGTCTTTCCAAGTAACCATTACGCCTGATGCCCTGCTTTCCTGGAAAGGGCTAAACATCTGTCTGCTAATGGGAAGCAGTGAATGAATTCCATATTTCACTTTGCTTGTGCATGCAACTTCTAATTTACCTATTAAACTGTCTTTATCTCAACTCATTTTTCTCACTTTTACCCTCCTGATTCTCTCCCCATCCCTCTGGGGGGTGGAATGAGAAAATGGCTGTGTGAAGCTTAGCTGCTGGCCAGGGTTAACCCACAACATCTAGTTACCGATTTTTACTGTTGGTTGTTACTTCCAAGGCTGACATTGACCAGAAATTATAACTGATGCTCCTGGGGATCCAACTGCAGAGAAGCTTTTTCTGCATACTCTGTGAAGGAGCAGGAGGAAGAATACAATGGTCAAGCCCATGAGTTACAAAATGGGAAGCAGAATGCTACTGTCTAGATAATAAGGTGTGAGGGATAAACGGTGCAACAAATACATAAACACTATCAACATTCATTGACTAAAAGTCAGTTTCTACAAATTCTATAGAAAAAGTACAAGTGTGCAAACAAACCTCACAGATGAGGCCATTGGAGCTTCAGTTAAAACCTTGCTCTTTCATACACTACTCACGTGAAAGCACCACCAGCACTGGTCTGTCTGGCTAATTGAAGAAGTAAACCAAAGTGAAAGATCTCTAGGAAGACATGAAAGAGTTACCATCCTTCCTGCATGCTACTCCTTAGGTCAAATGCATATACAAATATATTTGAGATAAGAGAATGCATTTCAAGTCCTTTTTTAGTAAGTTTAAAATTATGAATATTTATTTCTTAAATACCAGATATAAATGAATCATCTTGAAGTAAAGAAAATTCTGATTTCAATAGAAAAGATTTTTTTTTTCTATTTTTACCTCCTTCTTCATAAGATTTTAGCTAAGTACTATCAAATAAGTAATATACCCAAGAAAAGATATTCAGTAAATATTTGATGTTTGGTAATTTTTTAAAGGATGAATGAAAAAAAATCTGTGTAACTTTGTCATGTCTGAATCACTTAATACATGTACTCTTTAGAAGTAATGGAGAAAGAACATAGGTGCTCCATGTGCAGACAGGATTTTTCTTCTCTAAAAATTAAAAGTACTCAAACTGAAATCATGGAGATTGACTGGAATTAAAAGTACAGTTAATTTATTCCTTAGAAGTGTTTTTGTTGCATTAATATTTCTTGCCAATGTCTTCTGAGGACCCAGCTGGACATACTCATTCACCTGATTACAAAAATCACGTTTTTAAACAAATAAAGCCTATTTTGTGTGATTGTGTTAATTTCATAATTGCTAGGAGTAAATTCTGAAAGGGCTAAAAGGCTAATTACACACTGAGAGTTGCATTGTTTTATATGTACATGGTCTGTTCTTCTACACAAGATATGACAGAAACAAAAGTTAGATCTGCTTTTGTGTTTCAGGTTTTTGGAAGTGTTTTATCAAATGAAATGTTAAAAGTTCACTCGTGTTATGAGGAAACTTCTGCTTATAAGTAAATTTGCTCATAGAAGCATCATATAGTTTAATTATACACTTGGATTTTTTTTTGTTTTTTTCCAAAGAAAGAGAGAGAGATGTAGGAAATAAACTCTGTTGATGTCATCCACTCTAGGTAGTTGCTGACATCATTCTAGGGTGTTTTATATTTTGATCTTGCCTCCCTTTCAATAGGTAAAAGAGGGATATTAATTTCAATGTGTTTTGGCTACTTTGACAGAAATGTCCTTTGGGCAAGGATTTTACTTGCCTATAAGCACTCACCTACATTGTTCACTATAAAATAGCACAAAATTATTATTTCATGGGATGCTAGAGAATCAAACAATATAAATTCAGGATCAACAAGCTCAGACAAATCCTTACAAAATGGAATAGCAGTGAAATTTAATGTAGGCACAAAGTTTGCAAACAAAAGCTCCTCCCTCCGTCCTTCCGTCCATCAATGTAATAGGATATTAAAACTATTCTTGAGCCAAGTTATTTTATCAAAGGGAGGAGACAAAAAAGACAAGTAACAAAAGATAGCCTTAGCATGACCACAGTAAACAGACTGGGGAAAAAAAAAGTTACTGACTTTATTTGAGCTTGGCACTAGTTAATTAGTGGCTTTCAGTATTTGGGAGAAAAGCAAGGTGAGAAGGAAGCTTTGAACCAGATAACTTGATGACTTCATGGCAATACTTCGCATGAAGTGGTTTCAAAATTTTGATGAAAGTTTTTTCCATTGACCTGCATGAACATACAACAAAACAGATTACTTCTTCCAAGAGGTATGCAACTTCTTCCAAATTCAAAAGGGCAAAAGATGTAAAAAGAAGAATAGATGTTATAGCATTTCCCATGAAGCAGAAGCTGAGTACTTTCTGATCCTGTATGTGGTATACAGAGGCTGCTGAATCACTTAAAGGTTCCCTTGAGTCAGGAAGGTTTGAAGAGGCTACTTCTGAACCAAAAATCTAACCTAACAGAACCATGTGGTATATCTATTCTCCATGGCAGAGCTGGAGGATCTCATAAACACAAGGCTTCACTCATTATAGGGTTATTACAGGCTTCTCAGTCTCTTCCGTATTGTATCTTTGTACCTCACAGTCCCTAATGGCTTGTTCTCTAACGGTCCTATGATATACTGAAATATTATTCATATGTTGTGCCTGCAAACTGTACAATATTGTCTTATCCATGCACATACCTATTTGCCTACTCTTATTTTAAGTCAACATTTAAGTTTCTCTAAGACTATACTCAATTGTCAGCTAATTGTGTATGTCTGCCACTAGGACTATTTTACATGCTAATGTATCTGAAGTTTAATGCAACAAAAGTGCATCTCTAACTCAAACCAGGACTCCTGCAGAATAATTCTCAAAGTAGCTATTCCCCTGCTCTAGTTTCCAGCTCTGTCCGATACTGTAGGTATATTCAGAGCAAATTTAACAGAGCCAGCTACATCTTGCACTGGGAGATGGAGTACATATTTTGGCAAGCAGCACAGATCCCCAGTGGCAAACTGGTAGGTTCCTAAGCATTCTGGGTAAGGTCTCACTTCTTTTTCTTTCTTTTGCCCAAGTCAGGGCAATGCTAATTAGCAGGCCGTTTCTTAGCAGCAACATGAAGGCATTTCTACATACAGGTAAAAAGAGAAGAAAATCTTCTACCTCATGTTGTCAGAACAATTTGGGAAAGGCCTAGCAGACACACAGCAGTTGGTAGCATAGGGTGGTGGCAAGATCTTCATTTTCCTCTCCAAGATTACGCAGTTCCTGTACAACAGCTGCTGTCCATCCAGGGTAGTAGTGAAGGAACTCAGTTGTGTTTGCACCTATCTGTGTAGACATGATTTAGCTTTAAACTCATGTATTTTACAGGAGTTGTAAGTACTATACTCTTGGCTAAGGATTACATCAAGTGTCAGGGCACCCCGGAAATTGGGCTTTGCTCTTCCCAAGTCATACTTAGGCTTGAAGTGATTAAAAGCTGCGTCGTATTAAAATTATCACTTTGATTCCAGTAGGACTGCTGAAATCTAGTTGGAAGCCTGTAACTAATGATGTACCCCAGTCAATACTGGATCCAATGCTGTTCAATATCTTAGTTAATGAACTAGATGATGGGGCAGAGTGTACCCTCAGCAAGCTTCCTGATGACACAGAATTGGGAGGATTGGCCAGAGGATTGTGCTGCCAATAAAAAGCAGCTCAACAAACTAGAGAAAATGGCCAATAAGTACCTCATGAAGTTCAACAAGGGGAACTGTAAAGTCCTGCACTTCAGGAGGAACAATCCCAGCCATTCAGCTGGAAAGCAGCTTTGCAGAGAAGGCCCTGTGGGTCCTCGTGGACACCAAGTTAGACACAAGCCAGCAATGTGCCCTTGCCACAAGGAAGTCTAATGGTATCCCAGGCTGCATTAGACAAAGTATTGCCAGCTGGTTGAGGGAGGTGATCCTTGGCCTCTACTCAGCACTGAGGCCACACTTGGAGTATGCTGTCAGCTCTGGGCTCCTCAGTACAACAGAAACATGGACATGCTGGAGAGAGCCCAGTAAGAGGCCACTAAGATGATGAAAGATGAAAGCATCTCTCCTGTGAGGAAAGGCTGAGAGAGCTGGGACTGTTCAGCCTGGAGAAAGGAAGGCTCAGGGGGATCTTACCAGTGTACATACATACCTGAAGGGAGGGTTGCAAAGATGGTGGAGCCAGGCTCTTTTCAGTGGTGCCAAGTGACAGGACCAGGGGCAATGGGCACAAATTGGAACCTGGGAGGTTCCCTCTGAACATCAGGAAACACTTTTTCACTGTGAGGGTGACTGAGCCCTGGCACAGGTTGCCCAGAGAGGTGGTGGAGTCGCCATCCGTGGAGATATTCAAAAGCCATCTGGATACAGTCCTGGGCAACCTGTTCTTGGTGATTCTGTGTGAGCAGTGGCATTGGACCAGATGACTTCCAGAGGTCCCTTTCAACTGTAACCATTTATGTATGGGACATAAAATCAGCATTTCAGAGTTGAACCTTAAGTTACTTCTCTAAGGCCAGATTTCTTATAGAACTCAATTTCATTTTCAGCTTTTCAGTGTCAAAAGTAAGCAAAACGAACTGAAGAATTTTTTATTTAACACACATTTCTGTTTATCAGGAAATATGACTAGCATCATTCATATATACATACATACATATGTACACAAATATATACCTACTGTTTATACATGGACATAATACAGTGGTTCTTAATATTTGTATTAGGATGTCTCTTAGCTTTTCAGAAAACGTGTGTCATTCATGTTTTCCTTTTTGGATACTTGATCTGTTTAAACAGGACGTATTAGTGGCATCATTTTTAGCTACAGTCTTTACCTTATCCTTTCTCCTTGGTTCTGAGAGACACTATGTTTACAAAGCAAAATCTTTTATGTTGTCAAGCCCTTGACGAAATTTCCTTTCTCAGAAGACATTTACAATTTCCTTAATGGTTCAATTGTAAAGTGAGGTTAGTGGAGCCAGGTAACATAAAGCATATTATATAGTGGTTTTACTCTTACCTCTGAGAATTAATCCAGTATTAGTATTTTTGTATACATTTCTTGCACAAATGATTCAGTATTTTTTATAAATACAACTGAAATTGTTTTCCTAATTTGCAACTCATCATCTGCCCAGAATTTTCAATTTCACTTGCCACAATTCCTCATTAAAATGATTTTCCAACTGGAGAAAGATTTTATGACTGAAAAAAGTATATCCTGTCTCATCCATGAATGTGAGAAAGTGCAGCATGCTTCAGCACTCTCATTCCCTTTTATGTGTCTATTTGTGTTCTCATAAGCTATTTGGTTTCAAGCAAAATTGATACTTTAGATGCAGTTTGTTCAGTGGCTCTTTGGCCATTGTCTGGCTTTGTGACTGTTCAGATGAGAAGGAAAATGGAAAGCAATTTCCATAGAGGTGTATTTTTTGCCTTGGTTGAAGACCCATAGGTTTTTGTGTTTGCCTGAGTTGAAGCCATGTCCAGAGGCTAAAATCAAGACTAAAGCAAGCTGAAGTCTTACACTGCTTAATAAAAGCATCTGCACTGTTTTCTTTCACGATTGAATGCTTCTGACAAACAAGTTCCCAGAGCAATGTGGATCTGGTGTTTTCCACATTTTCTAGGTGTAGCATTCCTAGCATGGTCTTAATTTAGTGCACCAGATGTATACATTGATGATACTTCTTTTCAGCCTTTGTCTTTATTTCTTTCTTTCAAAGGAGAGAAATAACTGTCTAGCTGTCCCGTGGTTTCAAAGGAGGGAATAAAACAACACACAAGCAGGCTGTTTCTACTGAGTGGAGGAATGTTGCGTGAAATACCTATATTAGAAAGTCCTTCCCCCAGCATAGTTTATGTGCAGTCTTTTGTCACCAGGAGCTGAGAGTTCTTAAGTTAAGTTGAAAGGCAATTCCAGCTGCTGAGTGGTAACCTCCAGCTTTGACACAGCAGGCTGCAACAGGGAACGCGCAAAACAGGTAGCTAGCAAAAAACCACCACCCTAACTTCTTATTTTTCTTAATGGAAAAAGATGGATCATCATGATTAATTTCTTTCTTAGTGTCCTTTCCTTAAACTGTATTGATCCATGGAAAGTGATCCACTTCATGAGTGAGTCAGGCAACCCAAAGATTTCTGTTTCTTTCACCAGTGGCTTGTGCCATAGGATTGGCCTTTGTGTTCCCCATAGTGTGGGAATCCAACAGAGAACAGTCATGCAAGTGGGGTGTAAAAGTGCCAGCACGCCTATGTAAACCTATGATGGTCAAGTCATCTCTACAGACTTGAGTCCATAGGGTGAGACTTACATGCTTAAGGTTGGAATCCACAAAACCTGAACAGCTAAGTAGACACCTCCTGAACTGGCCAGTAGAAAACTGCAAGAAGTTTTTTGGATTAGAAATATATTTGCTTTATTTGGAACTGATATGTGTGGAAAATCCAGAGCAATGAAGACTTACCATCAGTGGATCGTGATCAGGTTAGGGAACATTTAATGAAACTGAAATTACACGTGCCCAGGGACCTGACAGGATGCACTCACAAGTGCTGAGGGAGCTGGCCAATGTCATTGTGAGGCTACTTCTGGTTGTCTTTAAGAGATTGTGGAGATGGAGGAGGTTCCTGAAGACTGGGAGAAAGCAAATATCACTCTCGTTGTCAAGCAGGACAAGAAGAAGAATCTGGGGAACTACAGGCTGGTCAACCTCACACCAATCCTTGAGAAAGTGAAGGGGCAAGTAGTCCTGAAAAACATTTCCAAACACATGTAAGACAAGAAAGCGAATGGGACTAGTCAGCATGAATTTACAAAGGAGAAATGCCATTATCAAGGAGATAAAAAGAACTAAAGTTAAAAGGGAAATTGAAAATACAGCCAGCTATTTTTAAATTTGAAGTTTTATATTTACAGTAAATGCACAAAGCCCAAAAGGAGAAGCAAAACAAGAGACACAGGAGTTGCTTGCAGCTCTGAACCTTTATGAGCCAACAAAAACTCTTGCTCACTCTGCTGGTTCATTCTACAGCCACAGAGTGTGTGTATCCTCTGACTCCTTTAGCTACATCTTTACAGGGCTCATGTCCTATTTATTTGTCTGTTTGACTTCGTTTTCACATCCAGCTACTGGTTCTTCAAAAAACTATGTCAACAATCTCTCTATTTTTACAGTTAGCATTTCTGAGTGCTCACAAGCATGTCCCTGTGTTTGGTTTTAGAAATACGCAGTGTCCTGGAGGATTATACCAATATTTTCTCAAAACAAGAGACTGTTGTTACATCTGCTGCGAGTAGGGCAACATAAAATATGCAACAGACAGAAAGTTAATCAGGCTGAGTTGGGTGTCTGTTATTCAGGTGCTGGCAGTGGGGGGCTGCAGGGGTGGCCTCTGTTAAAGAGAACAGGAGCTGCCCCATGCCAGACAGCCATTCCAGCTGGTTCCAGCCAGCTCCAAAATGGACCACCAAAGGACACAGCTGACACCATCAGCCACATGGCACAGAGAAGTGGGACCTCTGTGAAAATGTATTTAAGAAAGGGCAAAATGCCAGACAGCAGAGTGAGAAGTGAGGGGGAAAAAAAGCATGAGGAGCAACCCTGCAAAGACCAAGGCCAGTGAAGAAGGAGGGGGAGGAAGAGGTGCTCCAGATGCCAAAGCAGAGATTCCACTGAAGCACATGGAAAGGACCATGCTGGAGCAGATATCTACCCTGCAGCCTGTGAAGGACCCCACACTGGATCAGGTAGATATTTCCAGAAGGAACTGCAGTCTGTGGAGAACCCATGCTGGAGTGGGAGAAATGTGTGAGGAGGAAGGAGCCACAGAGAGGAGCAATTATAGACTGGCCCCAAACCCCTATTCCCCATCTCCCTGTGCTGCCCAGGGAAGGAGGAGAGGTAGAGCAGTTGGGAATGAGGGAGTGAAGTTGAGCCTGTGGAAGAAAAGGCAGGGGAAGATGTTGTTTTAATTTGTCTTTGTTTCTTACTATCCAAAACTATTTTAATTGGCAATAAATTAAATTAATTTTCCCCAGGTTGAATCTGTTTTGCCCATGATGGTAACTGGTGAGTGATCGCCCTGTATTTACCTTGACTCATAAGTTTTTTCATCTTATTTTCTTCCCCTGCCCTGTTGGAGGAATAGGAGGAGCGGGAGAGTGGCTAGGTTAGTGTCTGGCAGCTGGCCAAAGCCTAACCACTACACAGGTAAATAAGTAACGTTTGGGGGAAGATTTTGTCACTCTTTTGAAAGTACACTGTATCTTCGGCCCTGTAGATTTTGCAGCAAGCACAGAAAGGCAAGAATCACATAGTATGAAGAACAGTACTACCATGAAGTACATCCCCTTCCTTTCTCCCACAAGGCAGAAGAAGGTTAAGGTTGTTATTTAGACCCATTGGGTTGCAATCATCTGAGAAGTCTAGTTAACCTAAATAAATAGAAGAAGATGCTCAAGACTGATGAGAGCAGAAAATGTCAGAAATGCATTTTCATGCACTCCTTGCAAAAAGTAATACCTCTTGGTCTGGGACACTGTTTCACTGCTTTGTGGTGGGGGCTGCGAATACCTGTAGGAAAACAGAAGCTCAGAAGTGTGCTCACAGTAAGTGAATAGGAAGCTGTTACTAAATCCCACTGAGAAACTTAAGATATGCCTGGAAGAAAGGGGATCTATATGGCTAGGGGATGATCTATATGGGAATAGCAGCACCTTGGTCCGTCAGTAGACAAAGACAACTGCTTGACAACTTGTAAAAGGTAAGTTTCATGTGTTACTTCCACAACCCAGATACTGTATTATAAAACTGTTGTGTGTTAGGGTACGTATTAGTCTTTTGTCACCCTGTTGTGACTTTACGCAGGACACTGCTGAAGGTTACCGTCAATTCATTTGTTAAGTATCCATATACATATACTGTTACTCAGGGGCCCAATTCATTTAAGCAACTCAGTTGGCTAAAGCTGCGTGAAATGAATATTCAATTAAATCTGTTTTGGATCTCATTCAGATATTCAAATATGCTAAACCTTTGGCTTGTTCATTTGTGAAATAAGCTCTTTTATATGTCTGTAAAATGGCTTTTCACAATGGGTAAGCTCTGATCTCTGATCCACACATGTGTAACAACCAGAAGTAGCATAATCCAGGAATTTGAGAAGCTAGCAACAGTATCTGCACTGAACTGTTGCTCCATTGGGACTTTTCAATCTTCCAAAACCACATTAGGCCAGACATGCTTGTCTTGCATGTCTGTGCTTGAAGATAATGAAAATGCAGCATTGAAACATGGAAGAGTAGTTCCTAGCACACCTGATCTTGACTTTCTTTTCTGAAACCACTGAATATGATCTGTAAACAAGACTGATATTTTTCAACTTTTCAGGGGACTTTTCATCTCACGAATTTTTTGAGCAGCTAATTTCAAGCACTCATTTCAAAACTTTTGAAGGCACCAGCCTTTTTAAAATCAGGTCCTTCCAGACTTCTTAAACTAGTTTCTTAACTTAAGCTGGTGATTCACAAAACCATCAATAAAATGTTAGCTACATAGACTCAAATAAATATGTGAAGTATTGGACTGGTACTAGTTTTGGATAAATATGACTGAGGACATGGTTACATGGTTGAACAAGGGAAGACTGTCTGTCTAGATGTGGCTCCATTGTATTAGGTGAAACACTTGTCTTTCCAGTGCAACATTGAGCAGTGACTAGACAGGAGAGACATTCCACAGAAAGAGGCTGGGGAGGAACAACCTGGTTTGTTTTTTTCTTATTTCTAGAAAATACAATCTACCTGGGAGAGACAGTTATGATCATCTTCTGACAATCTTCACCTGATGACCAATTCAGATACCAATGGGATCCTGCATGTAGTGTGATTGCCTAACTGAATGGAGTCTGTTTACTCCCAGTCCAAGAGAGTAGGCTAGAGTATGTCACCAAGATGAAAGGCAACTCTTGTTGTAGGGACTGTTGATTGATAGATTGATAGATGACATGGGTAGAAACAGGTTGAGTGTATCTCTTTCTGTCAGATATGACAGACAAGTGTGCTATTACTATTGCATTCACTGAAGATGATAGGAGGATACCTGCTCAGTGAGAGTAGAACTGATGACAGGGCTGAAAATAAATAAATAAAAGACCCCCTTGCAAAACCAAACTTAAAATCCACAAGGTTTCCATTGAAGGCTGAACAGACCATTACAATGACCTAGCCTGAACTAGAGAAAAGCCTGCTGCTTCAGAAATGCTATATTAATTTATGATTCAGTTATGCATTTCCATAATTCAGTCATTCTTGAGGATATCCCCAGCTCATAAATGGGAAACACTTCCACATAAAGCATAAATAAGCATTAAGAAAAACAAAGAACACCCTAAATCTTTTTTTAATAGAGCTAGGACAGATCCTGCCCTCCCTTTTTTTCCCCCTGATTTGTTGTTTGTTTGTTTGGGGTTTTTAGGAGGATTGTTGTATGCGTTATTCTAAAGATTAAGTTCTATTCTTTCTTGGTGAAAACAGATGTAGAGAGCTGAAATGGGGTATAAAACAGAGGGTAACTTTGCCAATTAAATGAGATCCAAATAAGATCTGGAGAAAAATGTCATTTCAAGAGAAAGACATCCACCTGATTGTGTTACCATCAGAGGAAAAGGGTGAAAATCCAAAATAAGCATTTATTCACAAAAAAAAGTAACAGAACAAGTGAGAATTAGAGTGGCAAAAAGGAAGAAAATACTTTTTTTTTTTTTTGTACAAAAAGAAACCTCACAGATTTTCATTCACTTACTTACTATTGTGAGGGAGTCTGAAAAAAGGATCCTTCCTTTCCAACCTGAATGATTCTGTGGACTATAGTTTTATACCATATTTCATTTCCATTTGGTAGAGGTACGGCATGCTCCTCAGCAAAGGAACCCCTTGCCAGCAGGATTAATGAGATTTGACTACGCAAAATGGAGGACTAGATTTGATATTAGGAACAGAAGGCAAGGATATCTCCTGACTGAAATGTTATGGCTGAGGCACTGCATGTGTTGCAAGTTTAGGGAGAGTTTTGTTCTCTGTGGGTTGTACCTGATACACTTTTCAAAGACACAAAGGCCAAAAAGTAAGAAGGCAAATGAGCAAACAATGTAACATGAGTATTTCACAGAATCACAGAATCACTAAGGTTAGAAAAGACCTGTAAGATCATCAAGGCCAACCATCAACCCAACACCACCATGCCCACTAAACCATGTCCTACAATGCCACGTCCACACGTTCCTTGAACACCTCCAGTGAGGGTGACTCCACCACCTCACTGGGCAGCCTGTTCCAATGCTTCACCGCTCTCTCAGTAAAGAAATTTTTCCTAATATCCAGTCTGAACCTCCCCTGGCGCAACTTGAGGCCATTTCCTCTTGTCCTTTTGCTCGTCACTTGGGAGAAGAGACCAACACTCACCTCTCTGCAACTCCCTTTCAGGTAGTTGTAGAGAGCGATAAGGTCTCCCCTCAGCCTCCTCTTCTCTTCTCCAGACTGAACAACCCCAGTTCCCTCAGCTGCTCCTCATAAGACTTGTGCTCCAGGCCCCACTTGAGGCCATTTCCTCTCGTTCTATCACTCGTCACTTGGGAGAAGAGAACACATCTCTGCAACATCCTTTCGGGTAATTGTAGAGAGCGATGAGGTCTCCACTCAACCTCCTCTTCTCCACACTGAACAACCCCAGCTCCCTCAGCCGCTCCTCATAAGACTTGTGCTCCAGACCCCTCACCAGCTTCGTCGCCCTTCTCTGGACACGCTCCAGCACCTCAATGTCCTTCTTGTAGTGAGAGGCCCAAAACTGAACACAGTATTCAAGGTGCGGCCTCACCAGTGCTGAGTACAGGGGCACGATCACCTCCCTAGTCCTGCTGGCCACACTGTTTCTGATCCAGGCCAGGATGCCGTTGGCCTTCTTGGCCACCTGGGCACACTGCTGGCTCATCTTCAGCCGGCTGTCGATCAACACCCCCAGGTCCTTTTCTGTGGGGCAGCTTTCCAGCCACTCGTCCCCAAGCCTGTAGCGTTGTCTGGGATTGTTGTGGCCAAAGTGTAGAACCCGGCACTTGGCCTTATTGAACCTCATACAACTGGCCTCAGCCCATCGATGCAGCCTGTCCAGATCCCTCTGCAGAGCCTTCCTACCCTCAAGCAGATCAACACTCCCACCCAACTTGGTGTCATCTGCAAACTTACTGAGCATGTGCTCAATCCCCTCATCCAGATCATCGATAAATATATTAAACAAGACCAGTCCCAAAACTGAGCCCTGGGGGACTCCGCTTGTGACCGGCCGTCAAGTGGGTTTCGCTCCATTCACCACAACTCTTTAGGCCTGGCTGTCCAGCCAGTTTTTTACCCAACAAAGAGCGCACCTCTCTAAGCCACGAGCCGCCAGCTTCTCCAGGAGAATACTGTGGGAGTCTTGATGGAATTCAAGTCAATGCAAGTTTCTAACAATGAAAACAGTTGCCATATCTCTTGTTATACTGGAAGAATACTCAGCATTGTAAAAAGTATTTCTTTTACTTCTCTGAACTTTTCTAAATCCAACTTTGCTGTGCAATATTCTTCCATTTTCATAAAAGATCACAGGGACTCCAGTTTTTTTCCTGTATAGCACCTTATGGACCCTCCTCTTAGAAAGGTAAATTGACTGGAAAAATATAACTTATTAAAGGATTATGGAATGTTGTTGTTGTGTTCTTGTAGAATTTGTCCTATTTTCCCAAGTAAGTTTAAAATATGGACATGCAGCTTTCTACTAACATTCTTAGAAAAGTTTCTTTTTTTTATTGTAGCAGGTAGCTCACCATACCCCATTTTATAGACATTCAAAATTCTTTTAAACTCTTCAGGATGACTTCATGCAGGGACATCATGAATGTCCCCACCTTCCCAGACTGCTTAATAATCATTACGTCTCACCAATAGCATTTATATCTCTGCCAGTCTGTTGTCATCTTTAAAACTTTAACAGCAAATCCTTTTATTTTCTTCTGGTCTTTGATAACACTATTGACTAATATAGAGCCAAGACCCTATCACCAGGATGTTTAACAAAAAAAAAAAGAAACCCCTTTCAAACCCCAAGACCTTTTTTCATGACTTCTCAGGTAACAGGAAGTTTCAAAAATGATGGTAACTGTCAAAGCCATGTGACTGTTCTGGCCATCAGTATACTAACAAAACATCTGCAATTAATTTAATTGTGGTAAGCAATGAGTGAATGAAACCAATGTTGAAGATTGCAGAAGGCCAGCAGAAACCATATTAGGACCTCTTTCCATCAGTTACTTCTCTGAATAAATTGCTCAAAGATTTCTATGTTCTTTGTTCTTCTGTGCTCTAGTATAATGAACAGCCTTCTGTAAATGTTTAAGTGCTTTATTATTTAATCAGCCATCAGAACCACTCATTTCTCTGTGTATTACATTGCTGCAAAAATCATCACATATTCTTAAAAAAAATGGAAAATAAATTAAGATTTGGTATGTAACAGGCAAGGGAAACTTCAAACAACTGCTGCCTGAAGGCCTAATTTCATTAACTCAGCAACCTAAGATGTTGTTTATCCCCTAGTTCTTCAAACATGTTGCAGTGTTTAAATTTAGATACTTTTGACTTCTGAGACACGTTGTTTTGCAAATGTACCAACAGATCTCTAACTTTCCATTAATACCAATTCTCTGTATATCCAAGCTGTTAACATGGTCCCAGGCTCTCTTGATGAACTATGAAAGCATCAAAAGTCCAAAGACTTCATAGCAAAGACAAGTTTAAGAAATGCCCGATCATTTTTAACAGCATTTGGGATAAAGAAACAGACACCAAAAATAATACGAAATATATTCCTCATTTTCTTAGTAATTTTCTTGGTTTAGCCAGATATTTTAATTTGAGGCTCACCTCTGCTACAGCCAGAAATCAGTCCCTAGGCTCATGTACCAGAAACCAGCTCCTTAGATGGTACCAGCTGAGAGGTATCATTAACTTAAGAAGACCTGTGCCAACTGGCTCAACTGTGTATCATCAGCTGAAATCAAGTGCTCTCAAAGTTGAGTTGAACATAAATGTGTTTGGGGTTTTTTGGTTGTTTTTTGTTTGTTTCATTTTGGTTTTTGTTTTGGTTGGTTTTGGGTTTTTTTTTTTGTTAGAAGAAGAACTAGTTCCCCAGCTTAATCTTTCTTACTACTTTATTCTGTCTTGATTTGTGGCAAGAACAATGGAAATTTATGTTCCCTGACAATGGCTAGACTTTACAGAGAATCTTGCTCCTCTGACAGTAGAGAAACAATATAGAAAAAAGCTATGGGAGCTAAGTAGACAAAATTAATAAAAAGTTATTCTGCAAATCAAGTGGGTGTAAAACAAGTGCAGCAGGAGAGAGAGAAGGTTGTTTAAATGGGGAGGGAGGATCAGTTTGTGGAATCTATGTACAGCATTTTCTTCTTACATTCCAGTTGAACACAAATTTTGTATTTCATCAATGACTCTAATCTTGATGATTTATGTAAAAAAATGTTTACAAACAGAATAACTGCATTAAAAATGCTTCACTCTTGTTTGTTTTTTGGAATTGTTTTTGACACAGATAAAGACTTGAGGGGGAAGGAGAGCCACAATTCTGCTACCTGTTTTATTTCATGTTGGTTTTAATTTTAGGCAATGCTAACCACTAGTGTATCTGAAGGCCTGGATCATTACATGTTCAGCCTCCCATTCCAAACCTTTCCCATGAAGAGTTGCTCTAATTTTTAAAACTATATGGAGAAATACTCACTGTATTGAATCAGGAGATCTGCTCTTTGGCTTTATAAGTATGAACACATCATTTTTGTTATCCCCTATCAGACACACAGTGACTAATAGGAAGTTCTTTTTGTGCCAGATTTACATATATACACAGCCATATAATGGTCAACTTTTTAATGAGACTGTCAGTAATTGAGGCCACTTAAGAAAAGGTGAACAAGTTGCCTCACAGTCAGCAATTAGGATGTATATTGCTGTGTGATTCAAAAATAAACAATCCTGATTTAATTATCCTGGGGCATCTGGGATCATCAGAGGAGGTTCAAAAGAAGAGAATGGTGCCACATTTCATCACAGTCCCTTCACTGCACACTCTAATGTGATAACACAGGGTTACAGTCTTACAAACTGAGACAACCTCATTTGATTCGTTGCACTCAAGCCTCTTTCAGTTTAGTTCTACTCATGACATCTGCATTTCTACAGTTGAGGGACTATTCTCTTTACCTTGGTATTTGTGTTTTAAAACAAAATTTAAATAAAAAATCCCCTTACACGTCTACGTGCACTGTCAACAGATTATAAGCTTATAAGGAAATGCATCTTCTCTCAGGCTCTTCAGTTTCAATATTTTCTTTGAAAGAAACCAAACTGTATGGGGCAATGATTTTACAAACACTTCCATTTCATACTTAGCTGTGAAGAGTGTTACTTTCACAAAATTTATCAGAAGCATTTGGGTTCGAGGAGGGCTAAATACAGGGGGAGCGGAGGAGAGGGAATGGACCACTTGTGCAGTAATGCTGTGCATTACAGTTTCCATGTATCCCTTCTTAACATGTGAGAGGCCATGATTCCTGACGCACTGATTTTATAAAAATTGTGCTTAGTCCCTTGCTTTTGCTAGTTCTGACTACTGCTTGTGCTCTTATTTTGCAAAAAGGGTAGCTGGGGGAAGCTGGGGCATCTGAGGATATCTAGGGGAGTGCAACAGTCATGACATTAGTGACTGTTCTACTGCTCACTGGACAGATGTGGCTCAATCCGGGCAGAGCAGAGAAAGCTCTCCAAGCTGAATGACAGGAGAGGGACCCCTGTCAGCCCTATGTGGCCACTCAGCATCTATCTCCAGGAACGATGGCATCTCCTAGGCTTTCCAAAGAGCAAGGGTTTTCCAAATAGGAACCTTCTGTAGATTATTTCACATCAGCCCCCTTGTTTTGGAGATTATGTGGTCTCACCTGCGCTGGATTTTAATGCTGATATGGAAGGGAAAGGCTAATGGCCTGAACAACCCGTTCACTAGTTCTTATTGTTAAAACATCACCACAACTCTTGATAGTATTAAAATATATCAAAGTAAATACTTTTCTGTATTTGTATTAAATACCCAAGTGCAATAAGCCACTTTATGGGCCAGTGAACTGGAAAATGAAATTATTGTATTAATGTGACTTTTTACTTATGATAGGAATGCAGTGTCATAAAAATGACAGCATATTGGCTTTATTTCCACACATGAAAATAAAACCAAACAAGAAAAAGTAAAGTAAAGATGTTTGAAATTTTTCCCCAGCTCTGGCACTTTGTATTTAGGGTCTGGAGAAGAACTGGTTTATGGTTGATTAAAACAGCCTTTCAGAGAAGTCTCTGAAGAGGAAGCACGTGCAGACCATACAGCAGGAGTATTTGTTTATACATGGTGACCATCACCCCTCCAGCCCACATGGCCTCCAGGGTTCCTCATTGCAAGCCTGAGCCTACCCACCCTGCCTCAAGTCTCTGGTGCCATGTGCCCAGTTCCCTGCCCATGCTTCAGCTCTACATCCCCTGAAATAGCCCCCCGGAAACCTACAGCATTTAAATAACTCTGGGAGTTATTTGCAAGCCCTGGTGCCCCTCGGCTGCCCTGCTTCTGGCGGGGGCGGTGGGCCAGTTCCTGCCATGGGGAGTCCCCGCCACTCTTGAGATGTGCGATGTCCCAAAAGTTTTTTGTGTTGAAGATGATTTTTACCGAAGTTATTATCAGCCTATATCTGCGTGGAGGAGAAATGTGTCTAATCTAATTTTATCTGATATCTTACATAATCCTTCCTAAGAAATAAATTAAAAGCATTGGTAATGGTAGGAAAAGGAGCTCTAGGTTTTAATTTAGATTTGGCTAATCATAATCCTGCCTCCTATAAGAAGGTTTTTGTTAATATGAATTTATTTCTTAAGAGATTTTTTTTTTCTTAAAACCGTCTTGGTCATTAAATCTTTTACAAAACCTGATTTAAACAAATAGATCAGAGTCAATCAAAACCTAGTATTAATCACTGCATCAGTATAGTTCACCACTGATACAATTCCTGGAGCACTTTAATTTGTTCACCAAGAGGGTGGGGAAATAGTGATGTAAGATCACAAATTTATTCTGGTGCTTGTTCAGAGTTTAGAAATATTTTGACAGCTGTAGATCTCTTGGCAATATCTTTTTTTGTAGATTCAACAAGTTTAATGAACATTAAGAATTACAATTATTACTCAGCTCCCAAAGTTTCTCTCACAGTGCCAAAAACATTTATTGTGCTTAGTAGACCAGGGTAACATTGGAAACTCTTCAGCTTTTATGTTTTGGGAAATGGTTGCTTTTCCTCAGAAAGGTAATCATGAACTGGCAGCTATGGGGTATCAGCAATCAACAAGAACAGTGGTGAACAGCATGCAAAAATACTCATGAAATTAACTTACGTAGTAATCTACTGGTGGATGGCTACAAAGAACACTGGCGTTGTAAGATTTCTGGACTGGGTCATACATAATTCACAGACAGGAATAAATGTGTCAAATAATATATTCATAGTGATTTAAACAGCTTGTTATAGGTTATGATAGGCCTAATAATGACCTCATTTCTCTGCTGTAAGTTAGTAACACCTCTGCTGACGTCAGAAAAGACCTCCCAGCAGAAAACTGAACCAAAACTTCATTCATATCTTTGGTAGGTTTGTATTTCTAGGTATTAAATTAAAAGGTAAGAACTAAGAAAAAGACCAACACTATCTGAGTTTTGAGGGAGTGATCTGTAAACTCTTCTCTCCATCACTGTTTAGTCCCACAGGTGTTTAAAATGCAGTAGGTGCTTCTTGGAGGACCTGGGTATTTCTTATGAGCCTGAATTTGGATGTCTGCATTAATTCAGCCTGTTCTTGACTGACTAGGTAGACAGCTAGCTCCTGCCTTACCTCTGCTATGATCTTAAGGATCCAGGCAGTTATGCTCAGGATATGCTAAAAATCATTAAGTTAAGAAAGTAGCCAAGGTCACTTTTATCCATATGTGTAGTCAGGGAAAGTGGTCAGGCCGTCCCCTGCTTCACATTAGACTAATAATAATAACAGATTGTCAAACTCCCTAGATCAATTATATACCAAAGATGTGCCAAAGACTGTTCAGGAAAACAGAGTGCTGGATGGCACTGACATGACTATGACTTCCTTCTGGACTGAATAAAAAACAAAACAGAGTAGGATTTGGAAGAGCCTGTTAACTTGCTTCTTCCCACAGCTAGGGATCTGGATGTCCTGGGGTTCTGGTACCATGAACATAAGACAGTTTCAAGGCAGAAGCCTCACTTGGGCTACACACAGCTTAACATGATCAGTTTGGCTATAGCTAACACATAGGTTAGAGCACCAGAAAAGCCTTAGAAAGCAGCACAGATGTTTGAAGACCTTCTTGATCCTGAAGGGTTTTACACAGTCTTTCATGTGTCTCAGAAGGATACTGCCTAAATGAAACTGCCTAAAGGAAACTATTTTAGGGAGGAAGTGAATGCCTGCCTGCCTACTCCTCTCACCTGCATGAAGTTGGGAAATAGAATCATGTTTCTTAGTAATTAGGACACTCGGTCATGAGTGGATAGATCTGAGACTCTGGCTTCTTGAGCTGATACCTCATACTACTCACTGAATTGAAACCAGATGACAGAGGAGCCAAGAAGTAGACGTGCATGGCTAGATCTGGAACAAAAAAGAACTGATCAGAGATGTGAAAGTCAGCAGGAGCTTTGGCTACAATGAGCAAGAGATAGTAGAGTTCAGGACCCAAAGAGAAGAGAGTAAGGCAAAATGCAGGACCACAGCACTGGACCTCAGGAAAGCAGACTTCAACGTTTACAAAAATCTGCTTGGAAGAATCCATGGGATGCAGCCTTGGAAAGAAGGGTGTGTCCAGGAGAGCTTGTTGATATTTGAGGATAACGTCCTCCAAGCTGCCAACAACTAGGAAATCAAGAAAAGGAGGCAAGAGGAATGCTGGGATAAGCAAAAAGCTCCCAACTGAACTCAGGCATAAAAAGAAACTGCACAAGAGGTGGTAGCAGGGAGGCATGACCCAAGAGCAGCTGTTATCCCATATTGCAATGATAGGGTTAGAAAAGCTGCCTTGGCTTTTCTAGCCAGCTGGAGTTGAATCTGGTAAGGGATGTGAAGGGCAACAAGAAGGGATTCTACATGTACATGAACAGCAAAAGGAAGACCCAGGAAAATGTGGGACTGCTGCCTGAAAGCAGCAGGGGAACTGGTGAGAAATGACATGGAAGAGATCAAGGTACTCAGTGCCTTCTTTGCCTAAGTCTTTACCAGTAAAACTGACCTTCAGGAATCCCAGGACCCAGAGACCAGAAGA
This sequence comes from Gavia stellata, assembly GCF_030936135.1. Classification (NCBI taxonomy): domain Eukaryota; kingdom Metazoa; phylum Chordata; class Aves; order Gaviiformes; family Gaviidae; genus Gavia; species Gavia stellata. The sequence continues at coordinate 33,306,240 of NC_082637.1, read as the reverse complement.
AAAGCCTGGAACAAAGAGGTCTTACCCTCAGTGCAGTAGGACCAGGTTAGGGAGCACTTAAACTGAATATACACGAGTCCATGGGCCCTGACAGATTGCATTCACAAGTGCTGAGGGAGCTGACTATTGTCATTATGAAGCCACTCTTGGTTATCTTTGAACAGTCATAGCAACTGGTAGAGGCTCCAGATAACTGGAAGAGAGCAAAGGACACTCCTGTATTCAGGAAGGCCAAGGGAATATCCAGGGAATACAGGTCAGTGAGTTTCATCTCAGTCCCTGGGAAGGTAATGGAGAAAATCCTTCTGGAAAGCATTTCCAAATACATGAAAAAAAAGGAGGTGATCAGGATTAGTCAGCATAGACTTACTGAGGAGAAATCATGCTTATCCAACCTGATAGCTTTCTACAATGAGATGACTAGCTTAATGGACAAAGGGAGAGCAGTGGATGTTGTTTACCTCAACTTTAGCATAAGCCCTTTCATGCTGTCTCCCATAATATCATCATAAACAAGCTGACAAAGTATGGGTTAGATATGTGTGCAGTGAGGTGGATTGAAAACTGGCTGAATGATTGCACCCAGAGGGTTGTAAGCAGTGGCACAAAGGCCAGCTGGACGCAAGTCACTGGTGGTGTATCCCAGGGGTCAATACTGAGGCCAGTATTCTTCAACATGTTCATTGATGACCTGGATGATGGAGCAGAGTGCACCCTCAGGCAGTTTGCAGATGATACAAAACTGAGACAAGTGGCTGATACAGCACATGAGTGTGCTGCCATTCAGAGCATCCATTATAGGCTGGAGAGTTGGGCAGAGAGGAATCGTATGAAGTTCAACAACGGGAAGAGCAAAGTCCTGCCCTGGCAATGAATAACCCCAGTCACTGGTTCAGCTGGGGTGCCACCTGGCTGGAAAGCAGCTTTGCTGAGAAGGACCTTGGGGCCCTGGTGGACACCTAGCTAATCATGAGCCAGGAATGCACCCTTACAGCAAAAAAGGCAAATAGTATCCTGAGTTGCATTAGAAAGAGCATTTCCAGCATGTCCACAGCAGTGATCCTTACTCTCTTATAAGCACTGACAAGACTATATCTGGAGTACTGTGTCTAGTGATGGCCTCCCAAGTTCAAGTAAGATACTGACTTAATGGAGCAAATCCAGCTCAGGGCCACAAAGATGATGAAAGGACTGGAGCATTTGTCACATGAGGAGAGGCTGAGACTGCTGGGAGTGTTCAGCCTGGAGAGAAGGCTCAGGGGGATCTTATCATTGTGTATAAATACCTGGCAAGAGAGAATGAAGAAGACAGAGCCAGGCTTTTTTCAGTGCTGGCCAGTGAGAGAATAAAAGGCAATGAGCAGAAATTAAAAACCAGTAAATTCCATGTCAACACAAGGAAACCTTTTTTACTGTGAGGGTTGTCAAACAGTGGAAGATATTGCCCGGAGGAATTGAGGAGTCTCCACCTTTGCAGATACTGAAAATCTGACTGGACACAGTCCTGGATAACCTGCTCTAGGTGACCTTACTTGAGCAGGGAGGTTAGAGTAGATCACAGAATCATAGACTCAGCAATCACAGAATCACTAAGGTTGGAAAAGACCTGTAAGATCACCAAGGCCAACCATCAACCCAACACCACCATGCCCACTAAACCATGTCCCACAATGCCACATCCACACGTTCCTTGAACACCTCCAGGGAGGGTGACTCCACCACCTCACTGGGCAGCCTGTTCCAGTGTTTCACCACTCTCTCAGTAAAGAAATTTTTCCTAATATCCAGCCTAAACCTCCCCTGGTGCAACTTGAGGCCATTTCCCCTTGTCCTGTCGCTAGTCACTTGGGAGAAGAGACCAACACCCACCTTCTGCCACAACCTTTCAGGTAATTGTAGACAGCAATAAGGTCTCTCCTCAGCGTCCTCTTCTCCACACTGAACAACCCCAGTTCCCTCAGCCACTCCTCATAAGACTTGTGCTCCAGACCCCTCACCAGCTTCGTCGCCCTTCTCTGGACACGCTCCAGCACCTCAATGTCCTTCTTGTAGTGAGGGGCCCAAAACTGAACACAGTATTCGAGGTGCGGCCTCACCAGCACCGAGTACAGGGGCACAATCACTTCCCTAGTCCTGCTGGCCACACTGTTTCTGATCCAGGCCAGGATGCCTTTGGCCTTCTTGGCCACCTAATGATCTCAAGATGATCTCAAGAGATCCCTTCCCCAAATGATTCTGTGATTCTGCATTTCTATGAAACCGAAACCTTAGTAGTAATTCTGGAAGAGGAAACCACTACCTCATCATGTTATTCTAAATCAAACAACTGTCCAAATTAACAAATAGTGTTCGTTGAACCAGCCCCATCACCATGACCTGAATGGTACAAATTGCAGCATAAATTTAGAGAAGGGAAGTGTAATGGAAGCATGCATCAATATTTGTTTACTGTTATGGATACATTTCGTCTTTCACCTGTATAATGGAATGCACATGTAAAGCTTTGTTTCAGTTCTGACCCTATCCTGATGTGCTGGATTAACTTTCAGTTTTTCAATTACCTTTCCCCACCCCACCCCCTCAAGAAAGATAGTAGCTGCACAAATTTATCTTCTCCATGGCTGTAACCATAGCAACCCAAACAGTTCATTTTCTGTCTCAAATAACGTGCATGACTCTGTCTGACTAACAATTCAGTGAGGACATTGACAAATGATCTCAGTATTCAGGCAGACATTTAAAATATGCAGATATTTGTCTGAATTCTAATATGGCCAATGGATACTCAAATGATAAACTGTGCCATTCTCAAGTAAAATGAGAGAAAACTTTTCCCTGAGGATACTTCTAATTAAAGGTTTCAAAACATATATTTTGAGTGATGAATGTATTCAGTGAGATAGATTCTTTCCTAGAGATCAGAGATATTTTGTTCATATATTAGAATTTTTTGTTTTCTAGACGTTGGTTTTTCTTTATTAGCTAGTCAGCAAGGGAAGAAAAGTAAAAATCTCTCTTTCCTCTCTCCTCACAGCTGCCTCCCTCTCCCTTCCCCTCCCCCCCCCCCCCCCCCCCAACTGAATATTCAAGAAAGAGACGCTTTTGAAAGGCTCAACAGAACTTAATGGTGTTGGGGAAGGCAGCATGTGGTGCACCAGCATCATCATTAATCTGATAGGGAAGCAAGAGGTGTCAGCCTCTTTGCATGTTAAATATTGACCTTCCTGATGAGAACTAGTGTGTGACCCCCCAGAGGAACTGCATGTCAGCTAGAAGCTTAGCAGACTCCCACAATGAAGTTGGTTACACACTGAAACAGATTTACCAGAGAAGCTGTGGAATGTCTGTTGCTGGAAATACCAGACAAGGCTTTGAGCAGCCTAATGTAACTTTAAAGTTCTGTCTTGAGTGGGATTTGGAATAGATGACCTCAAGAGATCCCTTTCAACTAAATTATTTTGTAATTCCATGATTCAAAGTCCATTTCTTCATTTCATGTAAGTCATACGAAATAGTTCACAAATTAACAAGCTTTTAGTCTCTGTTCATATCTAGTGGATTCTTATTGAAGGGACAAAAGCAAAAGACCCCTTATTTCATAACTGATCCATCACCAGAGTTGTCCAAGTCCCTGAGCTCAATATTTACTTTTAAAATAACATTGCACTTCAAAAACACATTGCCTCATTTATAATGCTTCCTACTCTCCAGACAGTTCATCTGTTGCAGGGAATGCAGAGCACTGTCAACATTTTACACATGCAGCTACCCTTCAACATTGGTCTTGATTGCAGGTGAAAGGTTGAAAGTATCATTAACTCTGCAGCAAACTTCTCGACCAATGGAATCCATCTGTCAGCTCCTCTTTCCTGGCTTCTCACCTGGTTTGCTGTCAAAACTAACAGGGACTGTCATGTGAGATGAACTTTTCTTGCTTTATTCCTTTCCTGTTTTATGACTTGCATAACAGCATTTCGCATGCAAGTGGAATTTATATAGTGACTTCAGCAGGTTGACAAACAAGATATTCATGAGGACAAATGCTTTTACATTGACTGTTAAAGGAAAGTGTACTAGGTACCCAGCAGCTTTACTGTTGCTAAACAAACAATCAACCCTCCCAAGCAAAAAAAAACCCAAACAAAAATACTTCCTGAAAAGCCAAGTATTATTTGCCCCTCCTCCCCGCCCCACCCCCCCCACCCCACTCCAAGAAACAAGCGTTCTTAGTTTGAAATTCTAAAAGTCTGTAGTGACCTATCTGATTGCAAAGTTAAAACTAACCAACCAAAAACCCAAACAAGCAAAAAACCACCAAACATACAAAAAGAATCTAAACCAACCATTTGCATGACTATTTATAGGCAGACCAATGAGGTCCACACATGCTAAGTATGTTCTTTGTTTAGTGAAAGAGCATATCAAGTCCATCACAAAAGAGCTGGTCTTGAATAAGTTAAGGAACAGTCCTAAATACTTAAACTAATAAGCTTTGGGCTCCAGAAGATATTCCCATCACAGCATGATCACCGTTAGAAAAAATGAACCTCTCACAATCTTGGCTTTACTGTTTTGACAGTAATTTTTCAGCAATAGTTTCCATCTCAATTTACCTTAGTCTGTGGTTCAAGTCAAGGTGTTTCTGTTTTGATTTTTTCCCTTGCCAGAACTGAAAGCTCAGAGCAGCATCTGAAAAAGGAACCATACCCTGATTTGTACCTAGGGAAAAAATAGATTCTAAAAATGAAACATAGTTGGCAATTTTCATTATGCTAAATATTGCCAAGAAGGATGTGGACATATTGACTCTGCTGCAAGAATTATGGACAGGAAACCTTTCTGAGCGAGAGCTATTCAGACAAACATCACAATGCCCTGAACACCAGCAGATGGAATATATGTCACTACTCTTGTGGACAACACCTCACTCACTGGGTTAGAAGTGTGGCCCTGATAAGTCTGTTCCCCTGCCCTTGTCCATGCCCTTGCCTCAGTGGTTCCGGAAGACACCTGTACTTTGTGAGTATGGGTATGGATGTATGTGTTTTTCCTAAATGTATATGCATTTATGTAGTTCAATAATGTAACTATGTCTTAAAGTGTCCTGTTGAACGATGTCTAGCCTTGCTACTCTTGTCCCTCTCCCTGTAGAAAGCACAGGAAATAAATATGCAGGTTTCAAAAATGCTAGGTATATCCACAATGTCAGAAAAGTTCTAGGTAAACTAAACAAATCAGAAGATATGTACAGAGAACCTACATCAAGTAGTGGCAGCTGATGCAGTGCCTTTTAGGGTGATTGTGTGAAACAGGAAGAGAGTGAAAAGTCAGATTATAGGAAAGGGTCCTGCATCCATCACCCAATGCTACCACTGAAGTAGATCATTTTACATTGAAGAGGTATTGTAAGCTCCCTTTTCCCTTTCTAACAGCTTTCTCGTTGCCATCCATCACATTTTTTTCCCCATTTCTATGGAGGGGATGAAACTCATCACTAACCAGAGGTCAGAAAGCCAAGAGGACACTCATTTAATATCAGAGTCCTGTGTCCCTCAGAGAAATATTTAACCTGATGGGAAAAACTAGAATAGGTTATCAGTACAGAAGACCTGTTACAGGAAAGACACAAGTAAATTGTTCATAGGGAAAATATTCTCCTTACTTTTACAGGGAGAAATACAGGTTTGGCTTGGAGGTCATGGATGCTTTTGTAGAATCAGAAGAGAAAGTCTGCACATTTAAGGGGAAAAAATAAAAGCTTACTTTTTTTTTTTTTTGTAAAAGTAAAGAAATCAAGGGCTGGAAAAAGGATTGGCGGAGTGCAATACTGATGGAGGACACAATTTACTCGCCCTTCTGACAGGCTGGTAAAACTGTCTGACAGAGCTGAGTTGACCTCTGTGAGGAGGAATGGTGACAGGCTACCCTGAGAAGGTGAAGGGGATGTATAGGCTTCAGGGCCAGCTCTTAGAGGATAATGTGTGTCTAAGGTTGGTTCTCTAAGCACCTAATGCCTTACTAGGAGAAAGTGTTACTTACACAGAAAACACCTGGTCTGCTAGCAGGTTTGCTGAAGTATAATAGGTAGATAAATTGCTGTGTATTTCCCTCTCCTCTCACTGCTACCTTACTTTCTGCATAGCAGATGCCAGCCCTCTGTCACAAATGTGTGTTTAAGCCTTTTTGTGATCTGCATGCTGAGGAGGAAGCTGGTGTTCTCTGAATGTGCCAGGCAGGGGCTAAGCTCTCAGTACCCAGCTATTCAGGGTGAGAAGTGGTAAAGCAAGAATCCAAGGGGTCTTGAGAGAGACTAGGATGAAAAGATATTTAAGGGGCAAGAAGGCGACTTGGAAGGAAAGGGACACTTGGGGGTATGTAGTTGTATGGATGTATGTAGGTGGGATGGGGGTCGGGATGCAAGCTGCTGGATTTTTCCCTTTTGCCTATCTTTATATCCAAAATACTTGGTAACTAAAAGTATTAGGCAAAGGAAAAAGGGTATAAACAGGGAGAATAAATGCAAGATAAGTTAAGAATTTTCTCCCTCTTCATCTAGATATTTATATTTTATTCACTGTGTAGTAATAGTGATGATATAGTGGAAAAAGAGTGACTTTTTTGTTTGCTTTCTTTGCATGACCTTGCTGTTTGTTGTTGTCTTTTCATAATTTCTGGAAGTTATGAGAGAATGTATCCAACTGCAGTAAGGAAGGAGAGGGTTAAAGGTTAGCAAAGCAGGTGGAAGACTGCATTTGAAACCAACCATCTGAGTAAGGGAATAGAGGACTGTAGAGTGCTTTAAAAAGTGGAAAATTGACACTGACTGCAGACTCCTTCATTCCCCCACTTCCAAGCCTCCTGAGAAGCAGATGTTTATGGGATCAGAAATCCCTTTTCCACTGCTTTGGTTTGGGAAGAGCAAAAGTCTGTGGTCATCATGGTGACAGGGAGCTGATTGCCCAGTTAAGTAAGAATAATTTGGTATTAGGGCTATTATGCAAAAATCCTGTGTCTTAGAAAAGGTGTCTAGGGAGGCCAAATCGACACTAATGGTTGGGAATGCCTAGCAAATGTAGCAAATGAAAGTACTGCTGTCTCAGAAAAGTGTAAGCTGGTGGCTGGCCGAAGTTGTGCTGAGTTTCAGGTTCTTTTCTACTTGTAAAACTTACAACTATTGTTAAATTTTGTGAATTCCCACAGTTATTTACAATTTAAGGTGTAGAGAGCACTTCTGCAGACTACTGTATCAGAAAGAAGGCAGACAAAGCAGATAGCATTTTAAATGACACACATACTAGTTTTTAACGTAATTGATGTGGTGACAGTTCCACATCCATGGTGTTTCCTTCCAAGATACTTCCCTCAAGAGGCTGGATTGCAGCGAAATCTCAGTTCAATTCAGGGAAGTGGGGTGCTCCAACAAACTGTCAATACCATTTTTTAGTACTGTTATATACCTAATTTTCCAAGCTCTCATAAGTCAAGTCATATCAACTGCTGATTTCCACCTGGTCTGCTTAGAGGCTGTGCCAAGTCAGATGTTTGCTGCTTGATCAGGAAAATGGACAGTTAGGGACATCAGTATCAATTATGGGCTTAATTGCAAATTCAGCTGACCACTGCAGCCAAGTAGGTGTAGCCTCATCATTTACTGTGTACCCAGAAGATCTCAGCATCTGTTATAAATGTGTTTTTCAGAGAGAGTGTCTTAAACACATAGGCTTCTTCTGCAATGTATCTCTTGCCCTTGGCTGGTTTTGTGCTTAAAAGTAACAGAAGCATAGGTATCTCAAACACAATCAGGCAATGAAGAGATATATCCCTTATCCTCATGAAGTTCAACAAGAAGTGCAAAGTCCTGCACCTAGGGAGGAAAAACCCCTGGCATATGGGGTATGTGCTGGGGGCTGGCAGACTGGAAAGCAGCTTTGCAGAGAAGGCCCTGTGGGTCCTCGTTGGACACCAAGTTAGACGCAAGCCAGCAATGTGCCCTTGCCACAAGGAAGTCTAATGGTATCCCAGGCTGCATTAGACAAAGTATTGCCAGCTGGTTGAGGGAGGTGATCCTTGGCCTCTACTCAGCACTGAGGCCACACTTGGAGTATGCTGTCAGCTCTGGGCTCCTCAGTACAACAGAAACATGGACATGCTGGAGAGAGCCCAGTAAGAGGCCACTAAGATGATGAAAGATGAAAGCATCTCTCCTATGAGGAAAGGCTGAGAGAGCTGGGACTGTTCAGCCTGGAGAAAGGAAGGCTCAGGGGGATCTTACCAGTGTACATACATACCTGAAGGGAGGGTTGCAAAGATGGTGGAGCCAGGCTCTTTTCAGTGGTGCCAAGTGACAGGACCAGGGGCAATGGGCACAAATTGGAACCTGGGAGGTTCCCTCTGAACATCAGGAAACACTTTTTCACTGTGAGGGTGACTGAGCCCTGGCACAGGTTGCCCAGAGAGGTGGTGGAGTCGCCATCCGTGGAGATATTCAAAAGCCATCTGGATACAGTCCTGGGCAACCTGTTCTTGGTGATTCTCTATGAGCAGGATGTTGGACCACATGGCCTCCTCCCTTCCAACCTCAACCATTCTGTGATATCATATCATAAAGGAGGGCACAGAATATATACAAAATTAGCAAGTACAGGGGTTATACCAATACTAGTCTGGTTCAGGACATCTCATGGACATGGCAATATCCCTGAGTACAAAAAAAGCCTTGGGAGTTTATTTTCCCCCCAGTCTTCTATTTCAAGGACTTGTTTAGGTTTTATTGTTTATTGTACTTTTCCAGATTTACCTGATCTGTAAGTGTTAGAATTAGCTGTAATTTTATGTCTCCAAATTTCAAAGAAATATATAGCAAAGTAGCTCTTACAGCTAGTTAATCTGTGGTGGTAAATTCATCCACTGATCCTGTCAGTGGAGAGGTATTTGGCATAGTGTTTGGGGAAAGCGAATTCTAATTCTTTGGTTGGTTTGTTCTTCAGAACTGTTTTTTATGAGGAATTTACAGTACCTGTGTTTAAATGTGAGCTCATGAGAGCAGCTCAGGAGGTTCGTCTTAAAACAGATTTTATTTCTGTGTGAATGTGAGTTCCAAGACTTCATCTTTTTCTTGCATGGTAAAGGTTGCTTCAGCACCTGAAGCTGTATCTCTGAAAACTCTCCTGGAATTGCTTTAGCAGTGAATATCACATATATTTCTTTTTCCTTAGAGCTGGAGTGTATTTGGTGTTTTCAGCCAGGTTTCCAATAAGAATATAGAAAACCTTTTGGTGAAATCACTTGAGTACTTTGTACATAGCCCCTGGGAACAAACCCTCCACGTAGAGAGAGGCAATTGGAGAGTATCAATTTCCATGCTGAAACTGAGGTTTGTAATGTCTCTAATGGATATAGCAGGAGGACTTCAGTCTAAGCAAAAGACTCAAGAGAAGACAACATTGGTATGTCCCCTCCTAACGGTAACTATTACTTTTTTTTATCAATACAGTTTGCACTTATACTATGAATTTTTTATTCATGTTTCTTTGCTTAAATGTATAGCAACTTACAATGGTACAAAAGCATCTGATGAGTTGAAGGTCAAGCTATTAGAGCACATTTTGAATAGATGAAAGTTTGCAGATTGAATGTATGAGGCAAGGAAAGGTGATACCATGAAGGACTGGGCTTGGTTTGCTATCTCATTCTTAACCTTGTTGGTGCTAATGCCTCCCCCTGCACTAACCTTTCCTCAGAGGGTGGGAACTCTTCAGGACCTCAGTAATGGTCTGCCTCCATGACATCCATTTCTACCCATTACAACTGATAGACTAACTAATTAAGTTGAAATGCTTTGCTTTGAGACATCTTTTCTGCCTATCTGCAATAATTACTTTGTCCCTGAGGCTGGAAGCTGTGGGCATTATGTTGCAGTGCTCAGGTGTATTCAATGAGTTGAGAGTAGTCAAAATATTGAGGATGTTATTCTGCAGCTGATGTCTCTGGAAAGCTCTTGCAGGTACTGAGTACCACTTAGGGATACATCCAGTAGGGTAGATGAGGCTGCAATTCCTGGCGTCAGAAACAGAATAACATTTGTTTTTTAAAGACGTACTTTGTGATAATGATAATAATATGCAAAAACTGACAACTAATGAGGAATGACTGAAGAAAGAAGGAAGGAAGGAAAGAAAGAAGGAAGGACTATGTATATAACCTTCAGATAATCTGCTATCTCAATCCATGTAGTCAGTCAACTATTGTTCTGGTGTATTGGTTTGCTGTTTAGGAAAACCACATTAACTTCTATTTGACAATAAGGCTTTTGTAGGAAACACATGGATATATGATCTGCCAGTATGCATCAGTATTGCCTCACATTGAGGCATATTTTCAAGTAGGTACTCTAACTTACATCCAGACACATGCTTTCGAATGTTGTTGGTAAATGTACATATTATTGCTAACTTCACATTTAGGATGTGCTTAGGCATTTTGCTGAACTGGGCCCTGAATCACCTAATCTGTACACCTCTTCTTTACTCACTATCTATAGGATTTGTGCTAAGAAAGTAGCTAGCATCTTGGCAAGGGGCTAATGATGAAGTTGTACTAGACAGAATGTTTCACTAGTGAGACGTCCTGTGAGATAGTGAGATATTTTAGGCTCGCATGACTTTGCTTCTGTGCAAAATAATCTTAACTCTTGGGTTCCACTGCCAAATAAATCCAATGCTTTTGGCCGGCACTGGTGTGCAGTCTCCTTTTCCTCATTCTTGAAATAATGTGATTGTTTATTTATTTATTTATAGCTGAGACTTCCTCAGGATGGATTCCTCTTTTAGATTTTTCTGAGGCATTAGAGCTTATTTAAGAACATCAATGTAATTCCACAATGTTAGCTAGAAATGAGGAATATGGAAATTCAATGTCATTTCATTTTTCTTTAACCCAGTGGCCAGCCTGAACCTTTGCCATTACATAGTGGTAGAAGTTACGACTTAATGATGTCCTCTACAGCAAGCTTAAACTATGAAATCAAATCATATGTCTTTCTCTGTAATACTCTTTACAGTTTAGGCCTTCACAGAATCTCAGTTTTAGATTTAATGGCTTAGCAAACTATAATATAACTGAAATCTATCTACTTGATAAAGTACTCAGAATGGTTTATTACTAATATGTTGGCTAAAAAATATTGCAGGAGCAAGTGAATGGAAAATAAATATTTTTGTTGTGATGCGTTGCTTGTACCAAATATATCCTGTGTGATTACAGCCTTAGAAGTATAAACTAATAAAATGTAATATACTCATATTTGCCCAAAGATGTACTCCTAAATTTCTGATAGTAGTAAAAACCCAGGTGAAAAATACTTTTGTATAATCAAACTCAAAGCTTCTTTAGAGAACAATAATTATAACAGTATTATCATAAATACTCTTCCACTAATTAGAAAACAGAACAACACTGACAAATTATTTTCCATAATTACCATTACAATTGCAAATTAATTCAGGACACTGTGCTGAATGTGGTAAGTGTGCACAAAGGCAAAAAGTGCCCATCAGTGTCCACTCATGAAAAAATCCATCTTACTAAGGTATACCAGCAGTCTTTATGAACAACATGAAATAGAACAGACATTGACAACTAAGCAACTCACCTATAAACACTAAATTTATATATCTCAAATTATTCTAGATCTACAGCAGATCCCAGTTCATAGTATTGATCTTCCTGAAAGCTATACTTAGAGACATTCTTACTAATTATACCTAAATTGAAGTAGAAGCAAACTATTAGCTTAAAAAGTCTTTGCCTTTCACAGGCTTTGGGAAACACTATCATTAACTAGGTTAATTTTTCATGGTCAGACATTCAAAAGTCAAGAAATATTAAATCTAAGGCTACATGTGATGTTTTATTTCTAACATCCTTCATATTTTTGTAAGAATGCTGTTTGATTATACGCATTTGTTTTAAACCTGTTTTTAAAAATCTTTGACTCTCATGTTGAAGGAAACAAGCACTAAAATATGGTTGGAAATAGATAACTGAGTAAGGTGCAGTATAAGTTTACTGAGGAAAAAGAAAGAATGCCAAAGTAACCTAATACATTTCTCTGTTAAGATTGCCAATTACAGAATAAACCAACACTGTAAATGTACTATAGATTTGACAAATTTTGGTTCAATAAAACACTTGCTGCAGTGCCATTTGAAAAAAATTCAGTGTTAGTACAAAAAAATTTAATCTGCTGCTGAGTGGGTTAAAAATTTGATACTAGACAGCTGCATCTTATGTTGCTAGAGGAAATATCAACTGTATAGAAAATTACCAGTGAAATTCTTTGGAAATTGATAGACTAAACTTAATCAATATTTTAATGCATTTGTAAGAAAAAAATAAGTGAACGTTAATGAAAATTTCTGATGACAAAAAGTTTTAGACCTTAAAACTCTAGAAGGCAAATAGGTACTGTATAGAAAGAATTGAATGATCTCAGGCTTAATAGAAAAAAAAAAAAAGGGAGAAATCTTACTGTTATAAAATGCAAGCTCACAAATTTAGGGATTAGTAATATTCCTCTAAGTTCAGTATCACTGGCTGGCAGTTGCAGAAGAGCAAAAGAACCCATTATACTCTATGAAAATGGAGTAACTGTAAGCCTCCAGGATGATGCAAGAACGAAGAAAATATACGGGGTGCATATTTACATCAGAGACTTCCAGAGGAACAGAGGACTTGTAAAGTAAGAATATGCATAAGACTTTTCATAAATTCAAACTATAACAGGTTCAGAGAAGGACCAACTAAGGCTTACAGAAAATACTTTTCTATTTATGATACTAAAGGATTGCTCTAGATTCAGTTAGCAAAAAGAAACTTGAGAGAGAATATAATTATTGGTGTCAATAAAAATAGAGGGATCAACTCAGATAGGTGTGACATTTTCCTATTCCTATTATTGTCACATGCATTAGAGTGAAATAAATTGTAAGAACATGACATTAATGTCTTATTATTTGAAAGACTAAGAAAGTTATCTCTTTTATAAGATAAAAATGCAAGAAATCATGTCATTCAACTCAGGGGCAGAAATTCTTAGTCTTTCAAAATTACTATTATTTGGATAAGCCTATTCAGTCCTCAGGCATAACGCAACCTCCCTTAGATCAGCAAAACCAAAGACAAATGTGTGAAGTGCCCTGTTGCAAGAAAGGCACAGCTTGGGCAATAGTAGCCTCCCCAAAGCCAATTCCTTCATAGAGATGGGGTCAGTTTCTCCCATCTTCGTCTTCCCCCTGCAGTTGCCTCCCAAACAGATGGAAGCTTTTGTATTATAAAAGGCAAACTCCAAATAATAAAAATTATTTGTCCCAGAGGAGGATTAAGCATTTCATCAAAGCATAAATTTCACCTGAGGAAACTCTAATTTTGTATGCATTTATCAGAATTGTGACAGTTAGCTGAAATGTAAACCAGCAAATACACACCACTGAGCAAACCTGCGTGAAGTTTATTTATCAGTCTTGTTTGGTGCAGCTGAGGGTTGGGCTAACATTTTTTTTTTAGCTTGTTCTGGAAATATGTCCACCTTCTCCTGAGCACGGTTTATGTCATGCTTGGAAAAGTGAAAACTTGTGCTTTCACATACCTCACAAATACAAATTTGACTGGAATCCACTGGTTTTCATCTGAAATACTGAACCATGGGACCAGATAGCATATATGGTCGTATGTACTCTGTTTTCTCAACCTGGAGCAACTGAGCCTAAGGGAGAAGTTGTTGCTCTGGATTATTAGATATCAGAAGAGAATGGAGTAGAAGGAAAAAGTCTCAGGAGATACAGCTAGTCATGGTGGCCTTCTATTTAGCTAGAGGATTTTTCCTGTTGCTTAGTACAAGGGTACATGTTAACTTCACAGAATCACAGAATCATTAAGATTGGAAAAGACCTGGAAGATCATCAAGTCCAACCACCAACCCAATACCACCATGCCCACTAAACCATGTCCCAAAGTGCCACATCTACATGTTTCTTGAACATTTCTAGTGATTGTGACTCCACCACCTCCCTGTTCTGATCTTAAAGCTATACATCTGTTTAAATCAGTTCTGAATTTGCACTGTCATAACATATCAGAAAATCTCTCTCTCCACCAAGAAAGCAGACATTCAGCGAAGAAAGGACATGACTTTTTTATAGATTATCACCTTTCTTTTGTACATAGATGCTTCTGGTCTAGGGCTGATGTTTTGGAAATCAATGCACTGAAATCCACTATATTTCAATTAGATAGTGCTACTCCAAATACCTTTTAAACAAGTTGGGGTTTATTTGGAGAAATTATTGGATGACTTCTTACTGTTAAAAATTGTTTAAAGTTCATTGGGAAATCAAAATAAAGCAAATATATGTGAATACGTGAATACGTGAATTGTGAGATTCTCAGAAGTGAGGGGCTGAGAATTCTCATTTAAGAAGACTTCAGTTTCCTTAATTTTTTTATTTGCTCCTAAAAAGTTCAAATCCATTCTCAAAAAATTTAGACTTAATAATTCACATTTATAGAAATCAAGCTTTTTTTCAAAATTTATTCTTCAGTTGTTTGCAAGCTAAGTTCTGAAACTGAGTAAATTCTTTGACATCTGTGAAAAATCTTTCAGAAAGATGTAGTGTATCATACCAAACACATAAAACCTCCTAAGAGAGTTGATCATATTTGATTTAATAATCAAAGAAAGCCTCATAAAGAGCAAGTCAAGAGACTTGCTTTAGCTGTTTTTGCTTAGTAACCTTCATGGCTTTGTATTGTGATTTATAACATTCTTCTAGCTACATATGAAATTTCCACATGAAATTGAAGAGGTAAATGTCAATGTCAAAAGTCTTAGATCAGTTAGGCATACTTACCTGAAAAGTCTTGTTTTATCATACTTTTGAAGTAGTTTGACTAATGCTTCTCTCAAGATTAAAATAACATTCGGATGTCCCCTGAGGACCTCTCAGTCTCCATTTTCTGCATATGACTGAGCCATGGGGTCTCAGAACTTCTTTCTGTATACGTTTAGTTTCATAGTGGGTTATGTACTTTATTCCATTGTACTTCTTAAGCACCTCTTTCAGGAAGTCTGTAGGGAAGGGTGTGTGTGTGTGAGAGAAAGACTTTACTGGAAAGAAATAATCGTATAACTTAGGAATATATTGGTCCCATATACAGGTGGTTGTCTTCCTCATGCCTCCACTTTCAGCCTTTGTTAAAAAGATATATGGTGGGCCTTAAGTCTGTGACTCATTGTCTTCTATGGGGTCATCTCAGTGGATATCTTTTTTGATTTGCCACATTGATTAGGAAAAGCATTGCATTAACGCTAGTCTCAGTAGGCTGATGTTTCTCTGCAAGGTTAAGAAAGATGTAAATTTTATTATGGTCTGATGGCTTCAGCCCTTCAACCTGTTCTGATCCCTGGGAAGAAATTCCAACAGCAAGAGCTATCAACAATCCAGAGCAAAATGAAAGCAGTGTTACCTTCAAGACTAAGGAGGTTATTTATTATTTTTTAATAAGGTAATTAAAATGAAAGTTATTTGCAGTTCTGTCTGTGTACTTGCAAATGTTGATCAACATTATAAGTCAAGAAACTGTGATTCAATGTCAAATTTTGATTGTTAAACTTTAAAAGTTAAAGCTCCCCTCACAATGTATTGATGTCTTAAGCTGTCAGTACTTGGCTATTGGAAGGACAATATACAGATCTGCTTGCTAATCTGCAATGTAAATGTATTACTGTGACAGCTTGTATTTCTATGCATTTATTTCAGTTGGGAAGTATTGCTTCGAATTGCAAGCCTTCTCATTTGTCTAATTTACGTAAATACTGTGAGCATCCATTCTGTTCTCAAAAGTCAACTCATAAGCAAGAAATCTAGCATATTCTGTTATGAGCTGAGAATATTTTTCTTCCTTTACTATTAGGAGATTAACTTTAACTATGGCTAGATTTTAGTTATGAAATCTGTAACAGATCTTCTGGTATTTCTCAAGAGGATATGTCTTAATTCAGTGAAAATTAAGCTGCTTTATGAGCTGGAATCTGATGGGTCAAACTCAGCACAAAACAATTTTACTCTTGGAGGATTAATAGAAAGAATACCATACAAAGCTGAGCAAAATATGAACAAACAAATCTAGCTGCATAGCAAATTTCTCTGAAGAATTATAGTAAGAAACTCTTCAGAAAGAGGCCATTAGGAATGACAGACAATTACTGATAAAAATACATCTTCCAGCTTTACTCTAGAGCTATTATTTTTCAATCGTTTTTGTAAACACCAGTAATATTCTTGTATGTCATAAGTTATTGTTCTAAATTTTTTGATGATTTGAAAAGGGACACCCCCCCAAAAAAAACCCCCACAACATGCATAAGCAACAGGATGAGAAGCTGTGACTCCTTTTATAATTTTTTCCATGAAAAAAAAAAGGAAATCACTTGTGAATGCAATGTTGTGTATTAGTAAAAACATCCTACCATAAGATTGCTGATATGTTCTGCTAAAACTTCTTTCTCTTTGCCTATAAGAACAAAAAATCAGGCAGAAATTTTACATGCTAGGTCTCTGGCTCAGATTTTTTTCTTTAGAAGGATATTTTTATTCAGATGCAACTATGTCCATTTAAAATTCTTTACTTCCTCCAGGATTCTTCTTGTCTGTAAAAGAACGGCTAAGCTTTCAGCAGAATGTATCGATAGATTGTGAAATTTTTTCCTTTTTATCACCAGTGAATTTTGATAATTTTTCTTCACTTTTAGTGTGGCAAACAAGGAAAAGTCAGTAGATTTTAATTTGATTTTCTTTCTCAGTTTGGCAGACAACACTCAAAATCAATTACAGGTATGGTCCTCATTAGCACAAAGTCTGAGGCAGAGGAAAACAAAGTATGTGATACCTAAGTGAAATCATCAGGGCAATGCAGACACGCAGGACTTAGTACTTTTCTTTTTAGTTTGCTGAATTAAAGGCCCACATACACTTTTTCTAAGACAGGTATATGTTATGTGGATATTATTAAACAGGAGAGTGTTGCTGCAGAAAGAAATTTGTCTTGCTTAAAAAAAAAAAAAATAGAAAAAGAAAAAAAAAGGAAAAATGCCATTGCTTTAATAAGACCTGTTCAGGGTCAGGCTGAACTTGTGTTCCAGCCATTAATATTGATTTTTTGTTCTTATAACTAGTCTGCTGCTCAATAAATAAGAATAATAACTCTGTCAGGGTCCTATCTCACATCACAACAGGCTTTACACTAGAATGCAGGCTTACATAAGTGAAGCTATGCAATATGAATGATTAGTAATAATAATAATAATTCTGTTTTCCTCAATTCTAATTCAATATCTATATTGAGAATTTTTTTGATAAAGGAAGACTGTCTATCAGCTACTGTGGAATCAAATATGCTAATGTTACAACTGAAGGACTAAGCTTACTATTTACCTGCACTGCAAGTCTACTTCTTTAAT
This sequence comes from Gavia stellata, assembly GCF_030936135.1. Taxonomy (NCBI): domain Eukaryota; kingdom Metazoa; phylum Chordata; class Aves; order Gaviiformes; family Gaviidae; genus Gavia; species Gavia stellata. The sequence goes on along the minus strand of NC_082637.1, from coordinate 33,288,725 downwards.
CAGAACCACTATGTTTGCATTGGCATAAGTATTCCTACCACAGCTAATAATTAACCAGAAAACATCCTACCTGGAGTTATTCTTTAACAGGGTAAATAATCCGATGTCCACAGTGAGGGTATATGTTATTGGTACAATTTTTTCCACCAAGTAATTTGAAGGGCCACTCTCTGCAGTATTTGCTGATCTGATATTTACCTAAGTATTAGTTACCTAAGGATGAACTCTGATCTCTGTTTCCAAAATTAAACCTGTGTAAAATGAGTATACATGAAAAGATGATTAATTTCATTTTCATAAGTCTTGCTACCTAGATATAACTGAGCACATTTTAACTTTTTAATTTGGTTCTGTGGAGATTTCATGCTTCATTTGTTTCCAGAAGCAGGGAAAAATAGGTACCCATGAATCTTACTTGAGGTATTGCTGTGGAAGAAAAAAGCAGGTTGTGCAACATGCATTCCTCTTTCTCTCAGAATATTTGATACACGTATTAAATGTAATTATATGTTCAGGTTTTTTTACTGTACAGGTTGGGAGGAAAAGGCCATCTCTGCATCCCAGTCACCTATTTTGGATTATCACTCAAAATAAGGGTCGTTAAAATCAAAACCGTAGATGCATGTTTTATTAATGTAATAATGACTTAATGGCTTATTTCCATTTGGGCTGGAGATCCCCAACACTTTTTATTATTCTATGATTCTGTGATTCTAAATGGATCACTAGAAACAGTAAGGAAAACTTTTCAAACATATACGACTTAATTTGCCAAACACTTCAGGTAATGAAAAAAACAACCAAAAACAAGGTGGTGAAAAGTACTCTAAGCCTTAACCCTCTTGATGGCCTGTCATCAGCTATTAGCATAGAGGAATGGATGGTGCTGGCTGAAGAGTGAGCACTTTTTGAACTAACATGTCCTGATACACTGATCTCCAGGGCTCGCTCTCTGTTAAAATTCAGAAATAACAAAAAGTTTTCATTCACTGACCAAATACCCAAGAGTAGTGAAAGATGGAAACTACCCAGCTTCCAGGAGAGCTAAAAGTCTTGTCTTTGCAACAGCTTGTCGGAACAACCGCAGGTTTTGAGACAAAGTATTACTTTTAATAAATGATAATTTAGATAAAGTCTTTCATGCAGTTTCGTGCTTAAAAAAGCTGCTGTCAGATTGTTAAAAAATAAGCAGAATGTTACCCAGATAGTCTTATTAATCTTGTTAGTTACCCAAATATTCTTAACCTCTGTTAATGCTATGGATTGCCAGAGATCACCTCTCCTGTGGGTTAAGAGCTCAGATCAAAGTATGTGACACAACAAATACTACTTGCATTTTTTTAATCCTCTGCAATGTTGCATGTTTCTTCCAAAGCTGCCATCATGCTGATAATTATGTCATCCATCCTTCACTGCATGCATTTTATACTGCAAAGAAACATTTATAAGGGTGCTTCAGGAACCTGTATTCCCTACAGAAGTTAGCTCCATACCATTTTTCATATGTTTACTCTTTTACTTTCATTGGAAAATTTGAGCAGCATTTTCTGTAGTATTTGAAGCGTTAGCACAGTAGGAGTGTTTCTAAGTTGTGTACTCAAACTGCCAGAGAAGCAGATATCAACATTGGGCATGATTCATTACTGTGCTATTGATGGGAAATAGCTTTTCTTTAGGAAATCAACTCTAATCAGTGTCATCAGAAGTCATGTGAATTCCCACAGACACCACACATTGGCGGTTCAACAATCAACAGCCATTTTCCACTTTTTGTTTCCATTTTTTGTGCTCTCAGCAGGTTGTCCTAACCTGCTACTACTTCAGCAACAGGGAGAAGCACACATCTTTAACCTGCTGTGCTTTCTTGATACCTCAAGACTGGCTTGTGTTGGATGAACATGAATATATGCTCAAGAATTAAGCAGACTTCCAGGACACACTTCAGTTGATGTATTTATTTCCTTATATGTATGTGCTCCCCGAAAACTTGAGCGGGTCAGCTGTACAGCATTGCTTGGGCTGCAAATTAACTGATTCTCTCCAGCTTGTCTTAGAACTTCCAGAATCCTCATTTGTATGTATCCAAATTAGAGTATCTGAAATGCAAATTTTGTAATTGATGGAAAACTAGGCAAAAATGCAACAGGTCTTGTAACGGTGGTCTGTAGGTTTATTCCTTTTGTGAGATGAACAGTAGCATTTACACCAGCTTTAGGTTTCAGGCAGAACTTGCTGAGGCAGGGAAGGCAAGACTGACACACATCACATTGACACACATGTTCAAGACAAGGTTCTTGTTGGAACAAAATGATCACAATCTCTTTGCACAAAGAAGGTGAACTAGTGAAAAAACATCTGAGATGACATTGTGTTCCAAGAGCCATTAAGAACGACAGAGGCTAGAAAGCAAACTGGGAATACTTGTGAAGCTTCTTCAACTGAGGGGCCAGTTCACTGTTGTCCAAGACTTTCTGAAGCACTCCCCTTTTCTAACATCCCCCCTCTTTCTTGACCCACTGGGAGCACAGCCTGCTGTCTACCACCCACATATCAGTTGTGGAAACTGATGAGACAGCTCTGTGTCTGCCTGTAGTTGCAGAAAATAACACTTAGGAATGGATTTCATTGGAGCATGATGACATTCCATCTTGTACTGTAAGATGTCTCCTTTCACAAAAATATCAAAGGAAATAACAAGCTTGAATCCTGTGAGACACCACATCTTTGAATGACTGTCGAAAAGGACCAGTTGTCCAGCAACATCTTCTGAAATGGTTCAGAAAAGAACTACTTTTCATTACTAATTACCCTGTTCACCTCAGTCGTGTCATACAGTTGTGATAGAAAGTATCAATGAGCTGTTATACAGGCAGGAAGAACATTTCTCTTCCAGTGCTATTTGTTATTACTGTGGGAGGATTACCAGCTGCTATGCAGGCAGTATTTCTGGCATCCAAGGACACAAAGGATGTCAAATAAGAGGGCTGGCCTGCCACTATTTTATTAAGAACCATTAATTTGGCAATTTTTTTTGTCCAGAACAAGTCTTGTTAATAAGCCTTCCACAGACTGCTAGAAAGTAATTTTCAGCTGATCCTGCAAAGCTGTACTAGCAATCCCTTATAATATGAGCTTCTGTGCATTCCTCATGGGCTTTCACCTAACAAGAAAAGCAGAGGTCTCACAAAGTTAGAAATACTGCTTACAGCTTTTCTATGACCTCTGGGTCATTGGTTGAAACTTAAAGAGATGGCGAAATTTCACATGTGGTTGTTAGCCTGCCGATGTCAGGGTTCCTTGCAGTTCCAGTTGTAAGGAAGAAAAAAGACATTCATCATTACCGTTCCCAGATTGCAGCACTATTTTTTAATACAACTTGCCAGTATGAAGTGCTTTCCAGTTTCAGGCTCTGGAATAAATTCTAATTAATTATGCTTCCTAAAAGCAGGTTAAGAAAAAATTAGATCACATCAGCTGATTCTTTTTTTTCTGGAGGTTTTTCTTTCTGTATAAAGTCCATGAAAATACAGCTGTGTCAAAGGAAGTCTTGCCTGTCATACCATCTTATCCAGTACCTTGTTATTGATGGCTTTGTCCATATTATGTCAGGTTTGGAACAGCCACTCTACAACTACTGTATCTAGTCCAGTGCTTTGTCGTAAACTGAAGGAAGGATAATGCAGAATAACATTTAATTACATTTATTACAAAATAATTCATTCATAAGAAGAAATTACATTTGCTAGTGGCGGCTTTTTTCTATGAAGTACACAGTTTCGTATAATTTTCAAACTGTTGGAGTTTCTTTTGTCAGAGTAGTCTTTAATGGTAGTTATTTTAAAAACAGAGATTCCTGATATCCGATTACTTTTGGATGCTTACAACAACTTACCTTTTCAAAGTGGATAACGAAGGGCAGGTGTCATGTGAGATACTGTCAGGGTTTAGGGATGAAGCGCTCCTGCTTCTTTCTGCACTTTTTGTCTGTGGGTCAAACAAGCTGTAAAACATTTTAAGTCTCTGCAGATGTGCAGCAGAAGTATTATCTTGAAAATTTTCTCTAAATTTTGGACTTCTGGAAGGAATGTAGTAGAAATTATGTCCAGTTTATTCTCAGTATCTACAGTAATACTGGATATAGAGGGGAAATTAGGTAAAGCATCATAAAACTTAGAAAGAATTATGATTGCTTATCATAAATAAATATTTTCCTTCATAAATCCAGAAATGAAAGCACAATTTCAAGGTACACCTTTTATGATAAACATATTGGCATCATGTTTTCATACTTTTGCTGTTTATTGTTGTTTTATTACAAGATTTCTGAATAAGAGTATGTACTAGATGAAGGGGTCCTGCCCAAAATGACAGAAGATCCTGCCTACAAACATATACCCACTCATTGGTGGTTCCATTTTTATTTTTGCAATGCACACTGAAACTGAATATGTATTGTTTTCCCATACCACAGGGACTCAATGAAAAGAGGAAACAGGTGAATGCTAAATAGCAGTTTCTACTGGTTGCTTGACTTGCCCTTAAAAATAAGCAGCAAATTTCTGTAAGGATAAAAAAGGTTTCCATATAATAGATTGTGTATTTATCTAATGATTTTTATGTTATTGTATGTGTCAGCAGAGGAGATGAGACTTGGAAAAGATTTTCAGGAAGTAAGAAAGTAAGCCTTACTAAGGCATGATCAAAACTGGTCAAAATAATTTTGATTTCAATTTCAAAGAAAAATTGAATTTTTAAGTACACTAAATTTATCATAGAAAACAGGGAGCATTCAGCTTCATAAAAAAACAAACAAACAAACAACACAAAAATTAAAGTCTTCATTTAAAACAAAACCAGAGCAACCCAGGTGTCCTTCTAGACTATGGACTGGGTTGGGAAAAAACTCCAAAACAGTTTATATAAAATCATACAGGAGGTCTCTGGAAGAATGAAGGAAGTTGTACACAGTCTATTACTCTTTTTTTTGTTTGTTTGGGGGTTTTTTTACTTGCAGGTGGAATGTCCAAGACAACATAATGTAAAAGCTTTGACTGAATCTAAACAGTTACTTTATAGTAATTACTAAATTACAAGAACTGTGAACTTGTGAGAGAGAGCGCTATCTGTGCATAAATTGGGGTATCTGCTGGGAAGCTTATCTCCCCTACTTTTCACATATTATGCTATGCAGAATTTCAAATTTCCCTGTCCTTGTGAAACCACTGACAAAGCCATCAATATCTTGTACAGTATTCACAACTATCAGTGTGAGTACCTCTGTCCTCCCAGCTCTTCTACTGTAGCAAAATTATTTAGCATTCTTTAGCTTCTCTTAAAGCAGACTGAAAAACAGAGTAGAAAATTGTGCTTTATTATTCATCAGAATTTAGTACTGGACTGGGGTTTCAAGGATAAGTAAATTATACACTCAATCCCTGTCACACGGAAACTGAGGTGTCATTGAACTAATGGGCATCTTCAGAAAATGACTGTCAATTAAATATGTTATTTTAGGACAGTAATAGAAGTAATTATCTTTTGTGCCAGGAGAGAAAGAATTAGCACTGAGAGGCCATGATGAGTCCATAGAATCAGTCAATAAAGGAAATTTTCTACAGTTACTTGACCTGATTACAAAAGATGATGTTACAGCAAATATCATGCAGCAGCATATAGTATAAAATAAGCCAACAGCATAAACAGGTTGAATTTTATTCAGAGTAAAAAGGATGCTGGCAACTATAATTAATTTGACGGGATTTGGGGGAATAAGATGAACAACCAGCATAAGATCAGTTTTCCAGTATAATAAAGGAAGCTAACATTTATGAAAACCCTTGACCTAGGAACTGTTACCGTGTCCTTAGGAAATAGGCTTGGGAGGGAAGATTAAGCAAGAATTTGGATGTGAGAAGTTTCATACTCATTGGACATCATTATCCCAAAGTATCTCACCTCAGTCAGAGCCAGCATATAGACCATGCATCTATTCCAACTGGAGAACTTCAGTATGTGTTCATTAGCATACAGGTTGATATAAGTGTATATGACTCAGGAAATAGGATACAAGTCAATAAGTAGACTTACTGTCACTATGTTTTTTGGTGGGTGTTTGTGGAAGGTAGGATAGTTCTTTCATTTCTGACTGAATCAGAGTTGTTAGTAAGCTGGGTAAACATGGCAATGCCATCTGTTTTACCACAACATTTGCCTCACCAAACAGATTAACCAGTCCTCCATTTTGGCAGTCTTATAGACTGACTTCCTCAATTAGTTAGAGGTAAATAAGCTTGTAGTGGGGAAAGAAGAGGGGAAGAGAAAATGACAGAGCATGGCTGTAATTTCTGAGTGGTCTCAAAGCAGAGAGAGCATGCATGGATCAGCAGGATAGGCTCTCTGGGGGAAATGCAGCCTGAGAATCATGTTTTTCAGGATCAAGGAAAGTGTCCGTGGCAGCAAGAAGAGAGAATATGCACTTCTGATGGTGGTGGAAGTCCAAAAAATGCATGCTTTTTTCGTCTTTCATTTTTTTCACTTTTTTTTTTAAATTCCCATGAATGTGCTGTCTGTTTTGGATGCACTTTACCTCAATAATCTCCAAGGGCTAATTCAGGAGTTGGTACAATCGGTCAGAACTGAGAGAAAGGTGGTGAGTGGTGAGAGCCAGGAAAGCCCTCTGATACATGGGAAAGTAGGAAAGATGTTCCTGGTCCTCTGAAATCAGAAGGGAGTTTGTGACATGCAGAAATCCATGTACTAAAATTAAAACTGTAATGATAACCTTCTGTGTAGAAAGGGTTCTCTTTCAGGCTAGTAGCGAGTAGAGTTTCTAGCTTACACAAGTATTGTAGTTAGATTTTATGAAAGTTGTTCCAGCTGACCTGCAAAGGGAGAAGAGTGAGTGGAGTGGCTGCAGAGGTGGGGATCCCATGAAGAAGAGGTGAAGAGTACCTTTTTGGTACCAACTCACCTCTGGGGTAAATGAGCAGAAGGGTGCTTTGAGGTGAGGGGGAAAGGCATAGGAAGGTCAGAGTAGGATACAGGGGATATCAGACAGAAGTGTCGAAAGGCTTTTAATCAGAGAGTGTTTTCATTTTGCTTCTTCTGTCCCCACGTTACTAACAAAGGCAAACAACAGATACAGCAGTTTGTGCAACATTTCATTGATCCTGCTTCAAGATCTTCCAAATCAACGTGGAAAGTCATTGAAGACTGTTGGAGCATTCCTGGGAACCCTTCAAGGAACTTCAGGGCACCTACTGCTGCCAGGAGAGGTGAGAAGTAGAGAAGGCCTTGACTTCTAGCAAGCTGTTCTTCCATATGGGTACCAATGATACTGCCAGGGGCAACCTGGAGTGTATCAAAAATTACTGTAGAGCTCTGGTGGTGGCAGTTAGGGGAATGGGGACCCAGGAGGTGTTTCCCTCAGTCCTGCTGGTGAGGGGAAAGAGTGTAAGGAGGAGGGCACTGGTAATCTGTATCAACATTTGGTTGCAGAGCTGGTGTCAGCAACATGATTTTGGTTTATATAACCATGGGAGACTGTTCAAGGGTCAACATCCACTTGGGAGAGATGGGATCCATCTCACTAAGCAGGGTGAAGGTATCTTTGCCAGCAATACTGAACTAGTAAGAAAGGCTTTAAATTAAGATTGACATGGGAGGAATAAAACTAACACCTGTGAGGAGGTGATAAACAGAGTTGACAAGCAAAGGGCCTGGGTTGAGGTGAACAAAAGGGAATACTAAATCACTAAACCAGGTCTTAAGCAGAGTCACCTCAAGCATTTGCATGTAAGCAAGGAAGTGCCTACAAAGCACAATTATGGAAAAAAAAAAAAACCAAACCTTTTCTGGGAAATCAGCATGCCAGAGTGCCTCTCTGAAGTGCCTGTACAGCAATGTATGCAGCATGGACAATAAACATGAGAAATTAGACATCTGTGTTTATTTGTACGGCTATGATCCTGTTGGGATCACAGAGATGTGGTGAAATGTCTTGAATGGCTGGAGTGCTGCGGTAGAGAGATATAGGCTCTTTAGGAAGAACAGGGCAGAGAGACAAGGAGGGGGAGTTGCCCTTTATGTGAAAGAGCAGCTGGATTACATGAAGTTCTGCCTGAGGATGGATAATGGGCCAACTGAGAGCTTATGGGTAAGGATTAAAGAGCAGACCAATATGGGTAACATAATGGATGTCTGCTATAGGCCACTTGATCAGGAAAAACAAGTAGATGAAGCTAGAATTGACTTCACATTCACAGGCCATACTTCTCATGAGTGACTTCAACTATCCTGATATCAGCAGGAGAACACAGCACAGCAGGAAATAAGCACTCCAGAAGGTTCCTGAAGAGCATCAGTGACAGCTTCCTGATCCAAAAGATAGAGGAGCCAATGAGAAGAGGTGCTTTGCTGGAACTCATACTCACAAACAAGGAATGATTCACCGGTGATGTGAAGGTCAAAGGCAGCCTTGACCGCAGTGACTGTGAGGTGGTGGAATCCAGGATCCTGAGAGGAGGGAACAAGGCAAAAAGAAAGACCACAGCCCTGGACTTCGGGAGGGCAGTCTTTGTCCTCTTCAAGGACCAGCTTGGAAAACCCCCATGGGAAATGGTTGTGGAGAGGAGTCCAGGAGATCTCATTGATTTTTCAAGGATCACCTACTCCAAGCTCAGGAATGGCTCACCCCGATATGTTGTAAATACTCTGATTTTCTAAAATAATCAAAATATGAACATATAGAAAGGTTAAATTTGATTAATAAATAAAATAATAAAATACAAATGCATAAGTTAGGATTGTTAAGTTAGAAACAATAACCATAGGAACCTCACCAGGGAGTTGCTGTTCCATACTAAGGAACTAACAGTAATGAGATGGAACGATGAAGAATTGAATAGAAAAGTCTTGTTTGAGTCCTGTGACAATGTGACCTGACATGCACCAGTGATGCTACTTGGAAAATTCCTTACCTTTCCCATCTTGATTCGAATATCAAGAATGCCAGTCAGTAGATATTAATAGAAATAATGATTGATTAATTCAAGTATGGATAGGAAATCAAGTAAAGGTGACAGAAAGATGCATGGATGGACAAGGAGCTCCCACGAAAGCACTTAAAGGAAATTTCACAACAAGAAAGATTTCTACAGGTACACCAGCAGCAAATGGTCTTCCACAGGGAACATGTGGGCCACTGCCAAATGGGGCAGGAGACCTGTGCATAAAGGACAAATAAAAAGCCAAGGTACTTAATGCTTTATTCACCTCAGTCTTTATTGGCAAGACCAGCCTCCAACAATTCCCAGGCCCCTGAGAGCACTGGGGAAGTTTGGCACACTGGAAGCTTCTCCTCAGTTGGAGAAGGATCAGACTACTGAACACTTAAATAAATTGCACACAAGTCCATGTGTCCTCAGGGGATGCATCCACAATTGCTGAGGGAGATGGCCCCTGTCATTGCGAGAACACTTGTCTTTCAGAGGAAATCTTAAAGGCGCAGGAGCAGGCAGTCCCCATGTGCCATAAGAAGAGTGGGCAGGGAAGATGACTGGCCTGGCTGAACAAGGAGCTTTTGCTGACACTCAGGAAAAAAAGGAGAGTTTATCACCTTTGGAAGAAGGGGCAGACAACTGAAGAAGTGTACAAGGACATTGTTAGGTCATGCAGAGAGGAAATTAAAAAAGCAAAAGCCCAGCTAGAGCTCAATCTGGGCACGGTCGTAAGGGACAACAAAAAATGCTTCTATAAATATATTAACAACAAAAAGAGAGCCAAGGAAAATCTCCATCCTTTACTGGATGCGGCGGGGAACATTGCCACGAAGGATGAGGAAAAGGCTGAGGTACTTAATGCCTTCTTTGCCTCAGTCTTTAACAGCCATACTAGGTATCCTCAGGGTATTCAACTCCCTGAGATGGAAGACAAGGATGGAGAGAAAAATAAACTCCCCATGATGCAGGAGGAAGCAGTTAATGACCTGCTATGCCACCTGGACACTCACAAGTCTATGGGGCCTGATGGCATCCACCCAAGGGTACTGAGGGAGCTGGTGGAGGAGCTTGCCAAGCCGCTCCCCATCATTTATCAACAGTCCTGGTCAACAGGGGAGGTCCCGGATGACTGGAAGATTGCCAACATGACGCCCATCTACAAGAAGGGCTGGAAGGAGGATCTGGAGAACTATAGGCCTGTCAGCCTGACCTCGGTGCTGGGGAAGATTATGGAGAGGCTCATTTTCAGGGAGCTGACAGGGCACGTGCAGGACAACCAAGGGATCAGGCCCAGCCAGCACGGGTTCATGAAAGGCAGGTCCTGCTTGACCAACCTGATCTCCTTCTATGACCAGGTGACCCACCTAGTGGATGAGGGAAAGGCTGTTGATGTTGTCTACCTGGACTTTAGTAAAGCCTTTGGCATTGTCTCCCACAGTATTCTCCTGGAGAAACTGTCGACTCGTGGCTTCGACAGGTACACTCTTTGCTGGGTAAAAAACTGCCTGGATGGCTGAGCCCAGAGAGTCATGCTGAATGGAGAGAAATCCAGTTGGCAGCCGGTCACAAGCGGAGTCCCCCAAGGCTCAGTTTTCGGACGGGTCTTGTTTAATATCTTTATCGATGATCTGGATGAGGGGATCAAGTGCACCCTCAGTAAGTTTGCAGACAACACCAAGTTGGGAGGGAGTGTTGATCTGCTTGAGGGTAGGAAGGCTCTGCAGAGGGATCTGGACAGACTGGATCGATGGGCCAAGGCCTACTTTATGAGATTCAACAAGGCCAAGTGCCAGGTCCTGCACTTTGGCCACAACAACCCCATGCAATGCTACAGGCTTGGGAACGAGCGGCTGGAAAGTTGCCCGGCGTAAAAGGAAAAGGACCTGGGGGTGTTGATTGACAGCCAGCTGAAGATGAGCCAGCAGTGTGTCCAGGTGGCCAAGAAGGCCAACGGCATCCTGGCCTGTATCAGAAATAGTGTGGCCAGCAGGAGCAGGGAAGTGATCGTGCCCCTGTACTCGGCACTGGTGAGGCTGCACCTTGAGTATTGTGTTCAGTTTTGGGCCCCTCACTACAAGAAAGACATTCAGGTGCTGGAGCGTGTCCAGAGAAGGGCAATGGAGCTGGTGAAGGGTCTGGAGCACAAGTCTTATGAAGAGCAGCTGAGGGAACTGGGGTTGTTTAGCCTGGAGAAGAGGAGGCTGAGGGGAGACCTTATTGCTCTCTACAGCTACCTGAAAGGGGGTTGCAGAGAGGTGGGTGTTGGTCTTTTCTCCCAAGTGACGAGTGACCGGACAAGAGGAAATGGCCTCAAGTTGCACCAGGGGAGGTTTAGGCTGGATATTAGGAAAAATTGCTTTACTGAGAGAGTAGTGAGACACTGGAATAACCTGCCCAGGGAAGTGGTGGAGTCACCCTCCCTGGAGGTGTTCAAGGAACGTGTGGACGAGGCATTGTGGGACGTGGTTTAGTGGGCATGGTGGTGTTGGGTTGATGGTTGGCCTTGATGATCTTACAGGTATTTTCTAACCTTAGTGATTCTGTGATTCTGTGATTCTGATAAATGGAAGACAGCAAATGTCACTCTTACCTTCAAGAAGGGCAGGAAGGAGGATCTATGTCAGTGATGTAAATCTGGCAGTTACAGAGTTGCTATACAGCAGTTCAATTTGTTCTACCATTTTAGGTCTAGATGTGTGCTGTCCCCTGCTAGTCTAGGAAAACTTTCAATTATAAGCCTGCACATGCAACTTCTTTGTTGTATTTGACAGTCATTTTGCTTGGATCACACCTCTGGAAGATTCCTTGATCTACTGAACTCCTTTTTGCGTGTGTTTGTTTGGTTTTTTTTAATTAATTAAATGTTTAATATTTCCCTGTGCTTATGAACATCCTTTCCTTTGAGGTGCCAGAGACACACATCCTTCTGCAAACCGTTTAACAGCTCTGCAGTTAGCATCTTTCCGTAGAAACATCCCCGCTCTCAACTTGCTCTTGTCTTCGGAAAGGTCTTTGTAACATTTCCTGGTAGGGAAAATTGCAGTTTTCCAACTATTAGTAGGGAAATAAAGCTTTCCAATTATTAAAAATGCTGTGGCATGCAAATTCATGTTTTAGGGTTGATTGTAATTCTTTTGATGTGAATGGAAACCATTTTATTGACTTCAACTGGCATTAGTTCAGGTCCACAGCCCACCTGCTTCCATTGGTCTTCCAAATTCTGTATTTTCTACTATGGTGTGGGATTTAATTCAAAGCCTTTTAAAGCATGCTTTGACAATCAAACATTGCTTTTATTTATCCTTAAGTTTTCAGAGAACTATGTTTTTGTAATCATGGTTACGTTTAGGTCACACAGTCACAGCAACTTAACACTGGTAAATCAAACTTGCTCTTCAATTCAGCATTGTAATTGAAGCTTATCCCTTAATGTAAAAAGTTAGACAGGTGTCATCCTAGAGTTCATGCAGTCATGATTATGAACAATACTATAAGCAGAAAAAGGGTTATAGAGGACAGCAGGGACACTTTTCCTTAGATTTTTTTTTCTTTTTATATACATGAGATTCAAATCAGTGGGCATTGTATAACTAAGAAAATTCTGCATGTTTCCTTGATCTAATGAATTGTCTTCTGAAGAACTGATTTGAAAATATTCAGTGGACCTGATCTGATACAGAAATTCTTTTCAGTCATATGAACAAAAACACAAGGACCTACTCTGATGCCTTGGACATTAAGCAACCTTTAAATGTATCTTCCTGTTTTAATTTTTGAAATATGCGTGTGTCTTGCAGGTGTAAGGCATCTCCTGCAGGTTGGGAGGCATGGTGGCACGGAGTCTGGCAAAAACCTGGAATATCTTTAAAACTTTTATTAGTAATATATGTTGGAATGTAAGTAATTCTGTCTTTGGATTGTCATTTCTTGTCTGTGTGTTTTTGACTCTACATGTATTTAAATTCCCACTGGACAGGAGCTAGAAATATCTGGTATCTCTTTTGTGAGTAGTTTTTTAGCGGTTTTTTTCTTGTTCTTCACTACAGAAGAGCTTATTTGTGTCTCTGGAGTGTCTCGAATTGGTAGTGTCAGCAATATAGTATACTGAAGCAACCAGAGCTTGATAGAAATTTGAAAATACGTATTCCTATTATTAAAATAGGAATTCTAGCACCAGAAGTAGGAGAGACGAGATAGATGTCAGTAAACGGAGTTACAATGGAGGAAATATAAGAGTTTGACTCTACCCAGGCTCTGCTTTTTCAGGGAAGACAGCATTATTCCCTGCTTACATGTAATATTCATAGACTTTAGCATACCTAGATGATACTGAAAACTGAAAATAGGCAGCAGCTGAAAGACATGATTGAAGAGGATGGATCACTGATCATTACTATGATCCATCTGCAGAGCAAAATTGGCTTTTGCTAGGAGAAGCAAACACTGAGCAGTGTTGGGAGGCCAAAGGCACTGGGTGCAAGTGTTCATTGTGAGCTCAGCAGATGTTTGTCTGAGGATAATCATGTAATGAACACAATCAAACACCACAAAAGTTAAGTTCACATTCCCTTTTCATGCATACCCAAAAATCAGACCTGCAGCAGAAGCTGCCCACTTCTAATGCCTTCTGGTTTTGTCTGTGTGAGGGAAGATGGATAAGCTGAGTCTGTGCACTGTTTCTTTGGATTCCATAAGCACAGAAAGCCCTTCACAGTGATTTAGCAGTAAGGCATGGGCTAGAGCCTGCTATGTTCTTCCTTTCTTCCTTCAAAAGCTGACACAAGCACCAAAGTAGGAACATAGGAAAGAGAAGAAAACTCTGCCTCTCCTCACTCCAAATATGCTATACCTTTGTGTATAGCATTACAGTATGTACTGATCATTAGTCCCTGAATTGAGGCTAGGACACTGAACAGAAATGTGCCATTTGTCAGCTCAGTTTCCTTAGGCAAAATCTGTGATTCAACTTTAAAGCTGTTTTTTTCCTCAAATTATGTGTGTAACACCCTCCTTTTCTTCCTTTTTTTGAATCCTTTGCCAAATGCCATTGAAACTCGCCAAAGGATTGGAGAATTCAAAGAGAGTAAAGTTATGAAAACAAATGAATGAGAAATATTCCCTTGATTAATGCAGTAGCATGCACTTGAGCCTTATTTAGAAACAGAATAGCCACATAAGGCAGAGAAGTCATTAATAATCTAACTGAAAGGAAAAAATTCAATCAGCTATGACATACTAATAGAAATCATAGAATGTGTCCACAATCTAGGAAATGAAGTTTCATTAATTCCTCCACGTATAGGACTACTAGTTTCCTTAATATAAAATCTGACCCCTTTCAACCTCAATTCCAATTGATACCTCCAGAAATATTGTGACTTCAAAAACACCCCACAAACCCCTCTCTGTTCCTTGCAGTGTAGCAGCTCCCTTAGGTCATACTTGTGATCAAAAAGAACACAGATCTGCCACCTTTAGTTCTACAGGCATGGTAGACATAACAGAGCAGTAGGACTTAGCTTTCATGAAAAGTGAGAGAGAGGAAAATATTGCCCTTGTGCTGACAGCAATATGTTGGAACTGAAAAATCTGTAGTCAGCTGTGAAACACTGTGATGTCAATTACAGTTGGAAAGTGATATTTTTTGGCTGGGAAATGCATTAACCTGCATAATCGATGCTATATTATATGTACTTTTACAAGTGTTCTTAATATCATAAAGAAGTGAGAAGAGATGTCTCTTTCAAGTCCACATAAGTGATTGCCTTTAGGAAGGATGAATAATTCTTCACAACTGCCATCTTGAATTTTCTGGAAAAAGGAATTAAAAGAACTGCTTTGTGATCCATTCCTTGCCATCCAGAACATCCTTGACAGGATGTGGATTGAGCTATGTCCACATAACATTGGTATTGCTTACTTGTACCACCATAGACTTTTCATATCTAGCATTTTTATCTATATCCCTCAGTATATACGCCATGTTCCTGAGGACTTGAAGAATGCAAATGTCATTCCTGTCTTCAAGAAAGGCAAGAAGGAGGATCCAGGGAACCACAGGGCAGTATACCTCAACTCAATCCCTAGGAAGCTGATGTAGCAAATAATCCTGATGGACACCAAGTTGACCATGTGCAAGCACTGTGCCCTTGCAGCAAAGGCGGCCAACAGTCTCCTGGGCTGCATTAGGAAGACCATTGCTTGCAGATCAAGGGACTTGATTCCTGTTCTCTACTCTGCCTGGTAAGACACATCCAGGTGCCATGTTCAAATCTGGGCTCCCCACTACAAGAGAGACATGGACATACTGGAGTGGGTCCAGCAGAGGATCACAAAGAAGATGAAGGGACTGGAGCATCTGTCATGGGAGGAGAGGCTGAGAGCACTGGAGTGTTATTCTGGAGAAGAATGGGCTCAGAGGGATTTTATCCATTTGTATAAATATTGGATTGGGAGAACCAGACTATTCTCAGTGGTGTCTAGTGACATGATGAGAGATAATGGGCATAAACTGAAAAAAAAGGAATTCCAGTTAAACATAAGAAAAATTCTTTACTGTGATTGTACAGTCAAACTCTGGCACAGGTTTCCCAGAGAAGCTGTGGAATGTCCATCCTTGGACATATTCAAACTTGCCTGGACATGCCTCTCCCTAAGCAAGCTTCTGTAGCTGACCCTGCTCTGAGCAGGAGTGGGACTGGGCTATCTCCTGAGGTCAGATACAGCACTGTGGTGCTGTAAATCTGTGATGCATATGTGTATGTGTGTGCATGTGTGTAAATGTATTCTCAAAAGAATTGCAGCCTTATTGGAAAACTGAATAGTTGCGAAGGGCAATGCAGATGCTGGCTGAAGTGCTATATATCATAACTGCCCTGGGACAGGCCAGCAAATGCTCTGTGATTCGCAATGGAGAAAGCAAGAACTTTTAAGTTTAGTTAAAAAGAATGATAAAAGCAAAGTGGTGAAATGTAAAAGGTTAAGGGCAGCTGCCTTTGAAGAGTGGTCTGGTCTGCCTGCTGGTCTTCATACCAAAGACTTAAACAAATTAGCGGACAAAAACAGACCCCTTTGTGCAAACTTTGTACAGATGAGTTAAGACGATACTGCGTCACACAAACTGAAATATGCATTAGTTTTCCTGGAAACAGGCTGGCTGTGGCGATTAGCTCTATTGGGTTATGTTAATGTTGTCTACCTGGAGACAAAAGTATACTGAGATATAGCACCTGATATAGCCTCTGGGTCTCCTGATAATGGCTGATATGCAAACTTGAGACTTGGCCAAAGAGCAAAGTCAGTGAAATGCCCCAAATGGCTGACCTACCTTATTATAATGTTAAAAACCACACCTCCTAGCTAGAAAAGCCCCCAACCCAAATAAGCCCCCTACTCTCTGGGCATGCGTAGTGAATTAAAAGAGAACTGTATCTTTAAGATGAAGTAAGAAAGATCCTAACCAATAGTTAGCTAAGAGGTGGGACCAGAAGGCATAATTAACTTTGTTAACTGTTTAAATACCTGTCATGATTTCAAGCCGGTGTGCATGTTAGGAGGAAGGATCCCCCATGCACCCAGCGCTGCAATAAACCAATGTCGGATTTCTAAACTATCATTTGGTTTGGAGAGTTTTCTTGGTTATGATTTTTGGTAACAGTTTTTGGCGACCCAGATGGGACAAGCTCTCCGGAATCTCAATGGACCAGAGGAATTGTGAGGACTCCAGCGCGCACCGGAGTATTTTCGGGGAGGTCCTCTGATTCCCTGGTCGGGTGAGTTTCCGTGACAGCTACCTGGGAGATTAATGACATTGGTTATAAGTATTGGTATTGGTTGCTTACAAGTAAACTGTATTTTAATTAAGTACGTGTTGTTAAGCTATTGGTATTGGAAGTGCACTATTGTCTAATCCGTATGCTACTACGGGGACGCCCGGAGTCCGGATTTTGGTTTGGTTTGGGTACACATACATGGTAACTTTGTATGATCCCGGGATATACTTACCTTGTGTAAGATCATGTTTGGAAAGTTGTGCAACAAGTCATGTTTCACCCTATATAAGGCACTAAGTGGTCGTTCATCTTGGATAATTTTGTTTCCACACTCTGGTCTGGTTTCTGTTTTATTGAGCGTACGCAATATTAAAAATTAGTGTGGGAACAGTGGTTTGTTTTTCGGTACCGAAATGGGTTTAACTGCTTCTCAGGAAAAACCCACTTGTTCCCCTCTAGGATGCATCCTGAAATATTGAAATAACTTTGGAGGGGATCCCCATGACTAAGGATAAATTGAAAAGATATTATAATTAATGGCAGCTGCAATATTGATTGGAAGATGGAAAAAAAAAAAATAAAAAAAAAAGGAGAAAAGAAAAAAGGTCTGAAAATGAATCTTTAACCTGTAATACTATTTGGCAATTGATGTTGTTTTGTAGAAGAACTGATAAATGGGATTATGAGATTCCATATGTAGATTTGTGTTTATTTTTCTCTCTCAAGGAATGACTGGGAAATCAGAAAGAAATGTGGTTTAGTGGATTCTAAATATCAGAATGGGATGTATTTTGGAATTCTTAAGTGCTCTCCCTTGGGTTGTATATTAAAACATTGGAGCAAGTTTGGGGTGACCCCCCCTCACTAGGAAAAAGTTGATAGAATATTGCAATCATTGGTGGCCCTTGTATGCTCTGGATGATCAGGAGAAATGGCCTAAGAACGGAAGTATAAACTACAACACTGTGTTGCAATTAATGCTGTTTTGTAGACGCGAAGGAAAATGGGATGAGATGCCCTATGTGAATTTGTTCTTTGCATTATGGGATAATTATGATATACATAAGGAATGTGACTTGATTGTAAGTGAAAGTGGTGTATTGGTACTAGAGGCAGAAAATAAGAAAGCGCCTAAGCATTGTTGTTCAGCATTTAGCATCGGCAGGCGATGCAACAAATATAAAGAGAAATGGTAAGAGGAGGATGTTGAGATGTTGGTTGGACCAAGAAGGGGTAATGGAGCAAGGAGAAATGAGAAGGATATAGCAGTGCAGGTTGAAAGGGGGGTGAGCGGAAGGAAAAGGGAACAAAGGAATAGTGTGATTCTCATAGCTCTGACGTGGACGTGGAAGAAGGTTTTGGTTTGGTAGCAGGTAGGACTAGGAGGGGAAATGATTGGAACATACAAGCCCCTCTCAGGCAAGTGGTAGGACCCAGCAGGCCAGTTTGGGTAAAAGTGTTGGTTTTGGTATCAGATTTAAAGGTTTGGAAGGAGAAAGCAGGCATATACAGGGAGGACGCTGAATGGGTAGCAAATGTTACGGAAACTGTAGTTGAAAATCAGGATCTGGATTGGAAGGATCTGCAAGTTAACTTAAACAATTTAGTGTCTTATGAGGAAAGAAGAAAAACAGAGAAACAAGAAGCTTAAAGATACTAAGATACTGGCAGCAGCCGTAGCCCAGGAAGCTGGTGGGGTCAGATGACAGGGCTATCTGAGCCAGACAGGGAGATGGTTTCCCAGTGGAGCAGAAAGGACACTCGAAAAGGGAGTATCCACAGTTAAGTCAGCTGGGCCTTGAGTAAATACTGAGGCAGGCTGTTAACATGATGACATTAGATTCAGACTGAGGAGGATCGGTGGAAGAATCAGAACCTTTCCCAACAGAACCCCTGGTTACAGTAAGTTGGGGAATGAGAAAGTAAAATTTTTAGTAGATATGGGGGCTACTTATTCAGCATTAAATACATGCAAGTGTAATTTGAGTAATCAAAGCATGTCAATTATTGGTGCCACAGGGCGGAAAGAAAATCGGCCGTTTTTCCAGCCTTTGAAGTTTGGAATTTGGAAAAGGGTGTTAACCCATTCATTTCTCTGTATTCCAGATTGCCCTATGCTGCTGTTAGGATAAGATATATTAAGTAACTTTAATACACAATTTAATTTTGAAAAAAGGAAAATCCAAATCCATATTCCTGAAAATAAAGCTTTGGATCCTCAAGTTTTTATGTTACAGAAGGAAGCCAAGTTACAGGAGATACCAGAACAAGTTGAAAATGCTGTAACACTGCTTGTATGGACTTCAGGAACACCAGGACTAAAGCATCCCTGTGTGTCAACACTGTTTTCAGCACAAATCCAAAACATGGCCCCATACTAGCTACTATGAAGAAAATTAACTCTATCCCAGCCAAAACCAGCACATTCTCCACCCCTTATTCCATACCATTTATGTCATGTTCAGGTCTCACACCATACAATACATTCTCTACATACCATCACCCTTCCCATCCTTTGATATAGTACACAGATATCATTCCCTTAGTCTATGGATCACTCCTGTGAAATGCCTGTAAAGTGTCCATAAATATCCACAAATGTCCACAAAATGTCCACTGAGTTCATTTAGTCCATGACTTTGGGCTCCATCTGTTATGGTGGTCACTCAGGACAGAGAAGGGGTTGTATTGCATGGAGTTATTGGGCACCACAGCCAGCTCAGCTCAGGTCACTGCTGCACTTGCACTGCTTCTTGTAAGGCTTGTCCTCCATTGGTTCAGGTGGTTCCTGCAACAGTAATTCCTGTAACATGTAACTCAAATCATGGATTAGTTTCACCCAGAATTAAATCACCTTGAGGTACGCACTGGACTCCTCCATCCTTCTGCATTACCCACCAAGTGCACCCAGGTCCTTGAGCAAAAACAACCCCGCAAAAAGGTTTACCTTTTCCTGAGGAAGGAATAAACCAGACTGTTTTGCCCAGCAAGTTCCTTATATGTACTATGGGGATCTTATCTCAGAATCACAGAATCACTAAGGTTGGAAAAGACCTGTAAGATCACCAAGTCCAACCTAAAAAAAAAAAAAAAAACACCACACAACAACAACAAACCACAACACACCAAAAACCAACCCACCCAAACCACAACACACCAAAAACCAACCCACCCAACACCACACAGCACCATGCCCATCAAGCTACATCCCACAATGCCACATCCACACGCTCCTTGAATACCTCCAGGGAGGGTGACTCTACCACCTCCCTGGGCAGCCTATTCCAATGTTTCACTACTCTCTCAGTAAAAAACTTTTTCCTAATATCTAGCCTAAACCTCCCCTGGTGCAACTTGAGGCCATTTCCTCTAGTCCTGTCAACAGTCACTTGGGAGAAGAGACCAACACCCACCTCTCTGCAACCCCCTTTCAGGTAGCTGTAGAGAGCGATAAGGTCTCCCCTCAGCCTCCTCTTCTCCAGGCTAAACAACCCCAGTTCCCTCAGCTGCTCCTCATAAGACTTGTGTTCCAGACCCCTCACCAGCTTCGTCGCTCTTCTCTGGACACGCTCCAGCACCTCAATGTCTTTCTTGTAGTGAGGGGCCCAAAACTGAACACAGGATTCGAGGTGCGGCCTCACCAGAGCCGCGTACAGAGGCATGATCACCTCCCTGTTCCTGCTGGCCACACCATTTCTGATACAGGCCAGGATGCCGTTGGCCTTCTTGGCCACCTGGGCACACTGCTGGCTCATCTTCAGCTGGCTGTCAATCAACACCCCCAGGTCCTTTTCTGCGGGGGAGCTTTCCAGCCACTCATCCCCAAGCCTGTAGCATTGCCTGGGGTTGTTGTTGCCAAAGTGTAGAACCCGGCACTTGGCCTTATTGAACTTCATCTGGTTGGCCTCAGCCCATCGATCCAGCCTGTCCAGATCCCTCTGCAGAGCCTTCCTACCCTCAAGCAGATCAACACTCCCTCCCAACTTGGTGTCGTCTGCAAACGTGCTGAGGGAGCACTCTATCCCCTCATCCAGATCATCAATAAAGACATTAAACAAGACCGGTCCCAAAACTGAGCCCTGGGGGACTCCGCTTGTGACCGGCCACCAGCTGGATTTCACCCCATTCACCACAACTCTCTGGGCTCGGCCGTCCAGCCAGTTTTTTACCCAACGAAGAGTGTACCTGTCTAAACCACGGGCCGCCAGCTTCTCTAGGAGAATACTGTTGGGAACAGTGTCAAAGGCTTTGCTGAAGTCCAGGTAGACAACATCAACAGCCTTCCCCTCATCCATTAGGCGGGTCACCTGGTCATAGAAGGAGATCAGGTTGGTCAAGCAGGACCTGCCTTTCATGAACCCGTGCTGGCTGGGCCTGATCCCTTGGTTGTCCTGCACGTGTCCCGTGAGCGCCCTCAAGATGAGCCTCTCCATAACCTTCCCCGGCACCGAGGTCAGGCTGACAGGCCTGTAGTTCCCGGGATCCTCCTTGCGACCCTTCTTGTAGATGGGCGTCACGTTGGCAAGCCTCCAGTCATCCGGGACCTCCCCCGTTGACCAGGACTGTTGATAAATGATGGAGAGTGGCTTGGCAAGCTCCTCCGCCAGCTCCCTCAGCACCCTTGGGTGGATGCCATCAGGCCCCATAGACTTATGAGTGTCCAGGTGGCATAGCAGGTCGTTAACTGCTTCCTCCTGGATCATGGGGAGCCTATTTTGCTCTCCATCCCTGTCATCCAGCTCAGGGAGACGGATACCCTGAGGATACCTGGTGTGGCTGTTAAAGACTGAGGCAAAGAAGGCATTAAGTACCTCAGCCTTTTCCTCATCCTTCGTGGCAATGTTCCCCGCCGCATCCAGTAGAGGATGGAGATCCTCCTTGGCTCTCTTTTTGTTGTTAATGTATTTATAGAAGCTTTTTTTATTGTCCCTCACGACCGTGGCCAGGTTGAGCTCTAGCTGGGCTTTCGCCTTCCTAATTCCCTCCCTGCATGACCTAACGAGGTCCTTGTATTCTTCTTCACTTGCCTGCCCCTTTTTCCAGAGGTGGTAAGTTCTCTTTTTTTCCCCAAGCCTCAGCATAAGCTCCCCATTCAGCCAGGCCAGTCGTCTTCCCCACCGGCTCTTCTTACGGCACATGGGCACTGCCTGCTCCTGCGCCTTCAAGATTTCCTTCTTGAAGAAGGTCCAGCCTTCCTGGACCCCTTTGCCCTTTAGGACCGTCTCCCAAGGGACCCTCCCAACCAGTGTCCTGAACAGGGCAAAGTCTGCCCTCCGGAACTCCATGGTAGCGGTATTGCTCACCCGCCTCCTTATTTGGCTAAAAATTGAAAACTCTATCATTTCATGGTCGCTAAGCCCAAGACGGCCTCCGACCTTCACTTCTCCCACCAGACCCTCTCTGTTCGTAAACAGCAGGTCAAGCAGGGCACCTCCCCTGGTAGGCTCCCTTACCAGCTGCGTGAGGAAGTTATCTTCCACACACTCGAGGAACCTCTGGGACTGTTTCCTCTTAGCCGTGTTGTACTTCCAGCAGACATCCGGTAAGTTGAAGTCCCCCACAAGAGCAAGGGCTTGCGACTGTGAGACTTCTGCCAGTCGCTTGTAGAACGCTTCATCGGCCTCTACGCCCTGCTCGGGTGGTCTATAACAGACCCCCAGTAGGATATCCGGCTTGTTGGCCTTCCCCCTCATCCTTACCCATAAGCATTCAACCCCGTCGTGACAATCATCCAGCTCTATACAATCAAAGCACTCCTTGACGTACAGAGCCACCCCACCGCCTCTCCTTCCTTGCCTATCCCTCCTGAAGAGCTTACAGCCCTCCGTCGCAGCACTCCAGCCATGCGAGTCGTCCCACCATGTTTCTGTGATGGCGACCACGTCATAGCATCTCCTTCCACAGTGCGCAGGGGTTTTGACTGGGCAAGGCCAGGTTGACTGGCAGAGCCTCTAGTGCTAACTAGTCAAGTGCCTGCTGCTAAATGTGTATCCCAATGCTTGAATGTCCCAGCACCCATCACTTTCAGTGTAGTTTTTAACAGTGCTTTGTATCATTCAGTTTTCCCGGAGGCTGGTGTATGGTAGGGGTTGTGATACACCCAGTCAATGCCATGCTCCTTGGCCCAGGTGTTAATGAGGTTGTTTTGGAAATGAGTCCCGTTGTCTGATTCAATTCTTTCAGGGGTGCCGTGTCACCATAAAACTTGCTTTTCAAGGCCCAAGATAGTGTTCCGGGCAGTGGCATGGGTCACGGGGTATGTTTCCAACCATCCAGGAGTTGCTTCCACCATTGTAAGCATATGCTGCTTCCCGTGGCAGGTTTGTGGGAGTGTGATATAATCAACCTGCCAGGCTTCCCCATATTGATATTTCAGCCATCGTCCAAAAGGCTTTAGCCACTTAGCGTGTTTGATTATGGCGCATGTTTGACATTCATGGATAACCTGTGCAATGGCATCAATGGTCAAATCCACCCCTCGATCACGAGCTCATTTGTCTGTTGCATCCCTTCCTAAATGTCCTGATGTGTCATGGGTCTGTCGAGGTATAAATAGCTCACCCTTATGTTCCCAATCCAGATCCACCTGAGCCACTTCAATTCTAGCAGCCTGGTCCACCCACTCATTTTTTTGATGTTCTTCAGTGGCACGACTCTTGGGTATGTGAGCACCTACGTGACGTAGTTTTACAGCCAGGTTCTCTACCCGAGCAGCAATATCTTGCCATAATTCAGGAGTCCAGATGGGCTTACCTCTGCGCTGCCAGTTGCTCTGCTTCCACTGCTGTAGCCACCACCACAGAGCATTTGCCACCATCCGTGAGTCAGTATAGAGAAAAAGTACTGGCCATTTTTCTCGTTCAGCAATATCTAAAGCCAGCTGAATGGTTTTCACCTCTGCAAACTGACTTGATTCACCTTGTCCGTCAGCAGTTTCTGCAACTTGTCGCGTAGGACTCCACACAGCAGCTTTCCATCTTCGATGTTTTCCCACAATACGACAGGATCCATCTGTAAACAGGGCATATTGCTTCTCAGTTTCTGGTAATGTATTATACAGAGGGGCCTCTTTAGCACAAATCACCTCCTCTGGTGACACTCCAAAGCTTCGTCCATCTGGCCAGTCTGTAATCACTTCCAGGATTCCCAGGCGGTTGGGGTTTCCCATCCGAGCTCATTGCGTTATCAGTGTGACCCACTTACTCCATGTAGCAGCAGTTGCACAATGCATAGAGTGGACCTTCCCTTTGAACATCCAGCCCAGCACAGGCAATCGAGGGGTCAAAAGGAGCTGTGCTTCAGTACCAACTACTTCCGAAGCAGCTCGAATTCCTTCATATGCTGCTAGTATTTCTTTTTCAGTTGGAGTGTAACGGGCTTCAGATTCCCTATATCCCTGGCTCCAAAACCCTAGAGGTCGACCTTGAGTCTCTCCAGGTGCTTTCTGCCAGAGGTTCCAGATGGGCCCGTTATCCCCAGCTGAGGTGTAAAGCACGTTTTTCACACCTTGTCCTGTCCAGACTGGCCCAAGCACTACTGCACGAACTATCTCCCATTTAATTTTTTCAAACGCTTGCTGCTGCTCAGGGCCCCATTCAAAGTTGTTCTTCTTGCAGGTCACTCGATAGAGAGGGCTTACGATCAGACTATAACCTGGAATATGCGTTCTCCAGAAACCCACAACACCTAAGAAAGCTTGTGTTTCCTTTTTGTTAGTTGGTGGAGAGGTAGCTGTTATTTTATTGACCACATCCATTGGGATATGACGACGCCCATCTTGCCATTTTATTCCTAAAAACTGAATTTCCTGTGCAGGCCCTTTGACCTTACTTTGTTTTATAGCAAAACCAGCTTTCAGGAGAATCTGGATTATTCTTCTCCCCTTCTCAAACACTTCCTCCGCTGGGTTGCCCCACACAATGATGTCATCAATATACTGCAGGTGTTTGGGAGCTTCACCTTGTTCCAGTGCAGTCTGTATCAATCCATGACAAATAGTAGGACTATGTTTCCACCCCTAGGGCAGTTGATTCCAAGTGTACTGGATACCCCTCCATGTGAAAGCAAATTGTGGCCTGCACTCTGCTGCCAGAGAGTTCGAGAAAAAAGCGTTGGAGATATCTATTGTTGCATACCATTTGGCAGCCTTTGACTCCAGTTCATATTGAAGTTCTAGCATGTCTGGTATGGCAGCACTCAGCGGTGGTGTGACTTTGTTCAGGCCTCAGTAGTCTACTGTTAACCTCCACTCTCCATTAGATTTTTGCACGGGCCATATGAGACTATTAAAGGGTGAATGAGTCTTACTGATCACTCCTTGACTTTCCAGTTGACATATTAACTTATGGATGGGAACCAGGGAGTCTTGACTGGTGCGATATTGTTGCCGGTGCACTGTCATGGTAGCAATTGGCACCTGCTGTTCTTTAACTCGCAACAACCCCACCACAGAAGGATCCTCTGAGAGACCAGGCAAGATAGACAGCTGTTTAATTTCTTCCGTACTCAAAGCAGCTATACCAAAAGCCCACCGGTACCCTTTTGGGTCTCTGAAGTACCCTCTCCTGAGATAGTTTATGCCAAGGATGCATGGAGCCTCTGGACCAGTCACAATAGGGTGCTTCTACCACTCATTCCCAGTTAGGCTTACTTCAACCTACAACACAGACAGTCCTTGGGATCCCCCTGTCACTCCAGAAATATAGATGGATTCTGCCCCCTTGTAATCTGATGGAATTAGAGTACACTGTGCACCGGTGTCCACTAGAGCTTTATACTCCCATGGGGCTGATGTGCCAGGCCATCAAATACACACAGTCCAGGAAACCCCATTGTCCCTTTCCTCCGCCTGACCAAAGGCAGGGCCCCTCTACTCCTGGTCTGAGTCTTCATTACTTGGTTTTTGTAAGTGCAAACCAGACGACCCTTCATCAGGATCAAAAGTACAGTCAGCCCTTCTACTCTGCCCAACAGACACTGGAGCAGTAATTTTCCTGGATGGATGCTTTTTGGCTGTTCTTTTCCCTTGCAGTTCCTGCACCCGAGCTTTTAGTCTCCAGGTAGGTTGACCATCCCACTTCCTCATGTCCTCCCCCTGGTCACACAGGAAGAACCGCAGGGTTGCACGTGGTGTGCGCCACTGGTACCCTTTCGCATGAACAGGAAAAAGCTGACTCGTAATAGCTGAGGCTTTGGTTGGAGTGCATGAGGAAAACCTACCCTTCTCAGCTTGCTTGAACAAGTTTTGGGTCAGTTTGTGTCTGTCCACAACCGAGACACAAGCACACATGGAGGGAGCAAGATTATCTTCATATTCTTGGAGTTGTCTGGCCAGTTCATCTATAGTTGGTGCCTCAGTGTCTGTCCAGCTCGTTGTCACCAAGGTGTGGGTGTATGACCTCCCTGCATTTCATACAAACTTTCGCCACATGGACCGTGTGCACTGGATTTCATCCAGGTCTTTGGATGCCTGGTCATTATAGATCACCTCCAACACAGCTAATTCCCTCAGATACTGGATGCCCCCCTCAATGTTGGTCCATTGCCTTCGAGAATTTGCGGGTTCTTCCTTGAAGGGATACCTGTCCTTCACACGTGACAGGAGTCCCCGCCAGAGACTGAGGACTCCTGCCTTTTTTCCACTGCCTTTGTCAATGGCCTTATCCTTAGCAAGGGATCCCAGCTGCCGGGCTTCCTTACCCTCTAATTCCTGACTACTGGCCCCAATATCCCAGCATCGAAGCTACCAGCTGAGAATTAGCTCACCTGGTTGATGGCTAAAAGCTTTTCACATATCTCGCAGCTCACTTAGGGATAGGGAGCGGGTGGTTTCTGTCTCATTGATTATCTCAGTCTCTTCCTCCTCCTGTTCTTGTGGCTGTTCTGCTGCAGAACAGGCTGCCTCTTCTGATTCTTTCTCCTGCTCCCTCTTAGGAGAAGCTTCTTCATCTCTTACTAAACAAACTGAGTTCCACTTCCACTGTTTCTTTTTAGTTATAGGGGCGACTGATACAGTGCCTGGTTTAGCCACAGTGTCTGTTGGTTTGTTTTTCCTCTCTTCTGCCTGAAGGTGCTGCATCATATCGAGCAGTGTTTGGTAGATACCGGCCAGGGCCCAGCACAGTGCAGTAAGTTGTGCCTCTTTGGAGTAGCCTCGGCATTTTTTCCTCAAACATTCTACCACTTCATCAGGATCCTGTAGTTGTTTGGGAGTGAAATTCCAGATCACTGGAGGTGAGAAGTTCTCTAGATACCCGCCCATATTCTCCCACATGCCGTGCCACCCATGACCATACTCTTGCGGAGCCTGGGCCATATTCCTAAATTGCTTGTTAACCTTAGACAAAACTGAAGCAATATTTCTAAGAAATACCAATAGAAGTATTTTAAATACCCAAGGATGTTCAAGATACTGAGAAGTCATTGTAGCGAGGGAGACATCACAGAATAAGGTAGCAAGGGTGCCGTTCTCTATTTCCTCCACAAAAAACCTCTCAGAGGATATAATTGTTAAATGTCTCCATGAGATGGTACCCGAAGTACAGTAATGGCTTCAGTACAGACATCAGATACCAGATTAAGCTCAAGGTCAATGTTTTAAAAACGAATCTCCCAGGCAAAATATCTCTAATCACTACAGAGCACAGCAAACTGAAAAAGCCAACACCAGTCTTTAACAGGTACAGCAAAAAGAAGAGCATGGTGCAGATCAAATAAACTAATGTCAAGAACAGATGAATCAGTATTGTGACCTGTAACTTTTAACAGATAGAAACCCCTTCTAATAAGTTCTGTTGAATCTGTTATTATCTCAAATCCTTCGAGCCCCAAGTTGGGCGCCAAAAAGGACTGTCATGGTTTAAGCCCAGTTGGCAACCAAACACCACACAGCCACTCGCTCACTCCCCACCCTGCCCCAGCGGGACGGGGGAGACAATAGGAAAAGTAAAAGTGAGAAAGCGCGTGGGTTGAGATAAGAACAGTTTAATAAGTGAAATGAAATAAAATAAAATAAAAATAATGATAATAAAAATTGTAATGAAAAGGAAAATAACAACAGCAACAAACAAGAAAGGCAAGTGATGCCCAACCCAAGCAGCGACGGCCAGCTTTCCCCCTAGTTTATATACTGAGCATGACATCATATAGTATGGAATATCCCTTTGGTCAGTTGGGGTCAGCTGTCCTGGCTGTGTCCCCTCCCAACTTCTTGTGCACCCCCAGCCCACTCGCTGGTGGGGTGGTGTGAGAAGCAGAAAAGGCCTTGACTGTGTGTAAGCACTGCTCAGCAGTAACTAAAACATTCCTGTGTATCAACACTGTTTTCAGGACAAATCCAAAACATGGCCCCATACTAGCTTCTATGAAGAAAATTAACTCCATCTCAGACAAAACCAGCACAAACCAGCACAGGTACTGGAGAATGTGTACTTCCTCCTCCTCTCACCTGAAAGCCTTGGGATGAGACAGAAACTTATGCAGCACATGTGGATGAAACCTACACTGAAGAAGCAGTTGGCTCTTTCTAGTCTCGAACAGGTTAGCTGCTAGAAAAAGTGTGGGTGAGAAGGGTATGGAGGAGGATGGGTGTTGTTTTCCTGAGGGTGTTGAAGGTCACTTAAGCCGATCAAGTTGATGTCAGTGTCACACCAAGAATAAGACAATTGAAGTCAAATGGAGTGGCCAGTGAACACTTTGTCGGATTCAGTAGTTAATCTGTAAAGCTGAGAAAGTAACACTACAAAGTCCTCCCAAAATGATCATGAACAGCCATTAACGCAGCACTAAATACAAGCATAAGAGGATTAGCCTGGTTTTGAATACTATAGTCTTTCCATATTCATACTGCAAACAAAAAGTAGGAAACAGAATTTTATTTTGTTTGTATAACAAAAGAATTAAAGTGCATGTATGCATAACCAGTGCTTGGACTGACTTCTCAGATCAGATCTTTTTGGAAAGGGGAGGGTGCAGTGCCCAATTTGTGCACTGCACCAAGAGAATTTTTTTGGTCGGTGGCTTAAATGAAGAACACTATAAAACAGTATGCAATGAACATGCCATAATGGAAATGGAATGATGTTGACAAGCTTTCATCCCTTTTAACACAACCATTATCCAGGGCAAATATGACATCTCATACAAATGACTTGTCTAGATAGATATGTATTATCAGTAGTTCTAGCAACAGTGGAAAAATATTAAAACTGCTCAAAAAAATTATTAACAAAAGCCTTGCTGCTAGTTCAAGGGACTTTCTCTAAGTATATAAGCATTACTGCTACAGGATACACCATCGAAGGGTCTCATATTTTTTAAAGAATAATGTCACCCCATGAAGACTGATTTCAATGAAGAGATAGTTTCACGGGCACAGACATGAAATAAGAAAGCTATGTTTATCCAAGCATATCCTGTATATTCTCCATAGACAGACATATCTTTTATGTACCACCTTTTACCAAAGTGTGAGATATGTTGATTGATGGTAAGATACATTAGCAGTATTTTCTCCTACTGCTGTATCAAGTTAGACCGAATGCTGGTTGATACATTGGACATGTATGATGCCTTCAGATTGCATTTTCCTGCTGGTACCCTTCAGCTTGGGTGGTGGTTCCTTGATGACTGCTTTGCTGTACTTTTTCAGCGTGTTGTGCTCGCAACACTTAGAGGTCTTTCATGAAATGTTCACTGATTTGGCCTCTGAGTGAAATTTAGCTGACCTTTCTAACAGCTTATAGGTGGATTGGGCATTGAGAGTTGTTTTCCACTGTGGTGGCTTTTTTTTTGTTTGTTTGTTTGTTTTGTGAAAAACAATAGAAACATTATCTGTTGACCAACACGGAAAATGGCTTGGAATATGTTCAGTCATGAGTAATTAATTTAAACTATTGAACTGCTTTCTTTTTGTTTCCGCAAGGGTTATTTTGACAAAAACTTGTGGAATACTCAACCATCATTGCTAAAAATGGTACACACATTCTGTTAAGGCATACATATTCTGATCTGAGGTAGAGATTAAGGTCACTGGACTTCTTTTTATTGCTTGAGAACATATTATAGATAAGCAGAGCTCTGCTGAAACAGTTCAATGAAATATTTCTCATCGCACTTTGTAATATTTTCAGACTATTACTTCAGTTACTCCTAAATGCTATTTGTAGTACAGTAATTTCTCTTCCTTATATATCTGCACCTCATTTCTGCATTAACAAACCTGATCAGACTCTAGCATGTTTTTCCAGTCTGGATAGCTTTCCTACATATTCATATAAAGTTTATGTATGTATACATACATATTTATAGCTTGGTGGGTGTGTCTAGGTTTATTTATAACAACTCATACAGATTATGCACTTACAAATCAAAGCAAGTTATTAATGAAATCCCTTTTCACTTAAAGCTGACTGTTTCACTAAAGCTTTCATTGTGAAGGGTCCTTAGGGCCTTAATTACTGTATTTCTGGAATTTATTGCACAAATAAGAGATGAAAAGAGAGAAAAAGAGAGAGAGAAAGAAAGTAAAAGACAGTAGAAGACAGGAAACAAAAAGAAAAATAAAGATGAAATGAGCGGAAGGGAGGGAGGGAGGGAGGGAGGGAGGGAAGAAGGAAGGAAGGAAAGAAGAAAGAAAGAAAGAAAGAAAGAAAGAAAGAAAGAAAGAAAGACAGACAGACAAAGCAAGAAAAATAGGGAGGATGAGATAGAAAGAAAAAGCAGGCAAGCAAAAAGGAGAGAAAAAGAGAACTGAAGAAAAAGAAAGGAAAATCTGACCGCTCAATAACTAATAGCTTCCTTGTCTGATACTCACCTCGAATCTCATAACCCAGATTCAGACCATTGCCCTGAACTGCACAAAGTCGGGACTATTTTCATGAACAGAATTTAGACTTCTACAGCTCTCTCCACTGGGTACAATGTGAGCTAACCTTTCTTTTTTTGGTATTGTTTGATGTAGAGTGATCTCCCTCTGAAAGGCATAAAAGTATTCTTACAACAAATTTAGTTCAATTGGACAGTTCCAATACTGAATATGGTTTAATATGGACAGTCCCTTCATTTCATTATCAGTTCCTCAGGATAATGTGAAAATGCTCAGGTGATAGAACCATAGAATCGTTTAGGTTGGAAAAGGCCTTTAAGATCATCAAGTCCAACTGTTAACCTAACACTGCCAAGTCCACCACTAAAGCATGTGCCTCATCCACACGTCTTTAAAATACCTCCAGGGATGGTGACTCAACCACCTCCCTGGGCAGCCCGTTCCAAGGTCTGACAACTCTTTCAGTGAAGAAGTTTTTCCTAATATCCAGTCTGAACCTCCCCTGGCGCAACTTGAGGCCATTTCCTCTTATCCTGTCACTAGTCAATTGGGAGAAGAGACCAACACCCACCTCTCTGCAACCCCCTTTCAGGTAGCTGTAGAGAGCGATATGGTCAGCCTCCTCTTCTCCAGAATGAACAACCTCAGCTCTCTCAGCTGCTCTTCATAAGACTTGTGCTCCAGACCCCTCACCAGCTTCATCGCCCTTCTCTGGACATGCTCCAGCACCTCAATGTCTTTCCTGTAGTGAGGGGCCCAAAACTGAACACAGTATTCGAGGTGCAGCCTCACCAGTGCCGAGTACAGGGGCACGATCACCTCCCTGCTCCTGCTGGCCACACCATTTCTGATACAGGCCAGGATGCCGTTGGCCTTCTTGGCCACCTGGGCATACTGCTGGCTCATATTCAGCCGGCTGTCAATCAACACCCCCAGGTCCTTTTCCTTTTACACTGGGCAACTTTCCAGCCACTCTTCCCCAAGTCTGTAGTGTTGCATGGGGTTGTTGTGGCCGAAGTGCAGGACTTGGCACTTGGCCTTGTTGAACTTCATACAATTGGCCTCGGCCCATCAATCCAGCCTGTCCAGATCCCTCTGCAGAGCATTCCTCCCCTCAAGCAGATCAACAGTCCTGCCCAACTTGGTGTTGTCTGCAAACTTACTGAGGGTGCACTTGATCCCCTCATCCAGATCATTGATATGGATATGAAACAAGACCAGTCCCAGCACCGAGCCCTGGGGAACACCGCTTGTGACCGGCCGCCAACTAGATTTAGCTCCACTCACCACAACCCTTTGGGCCTGACCATCCAGCCAGATTTTTACCCAGTGAAGAGTACACCCGTCCAAACCATAAGCAGCCAGTTTTTGCAGGAGAATGCTGTGGGAAACTGTGTCAAAGGCTTTACTAATGTCTAGGTAGACTATATCCACAGCCTTTCCCTCATCCACTAAGCAGGTCACTTTGTCATAGACGGAGATCAGGATAGTCAGGCAGGACCTGCCTTTCCTAAACCCATGCTGACCGGGCCTGATCGACTGGTTGTCCTGTACGTGCCGTGTGATGGCACTCAGGATGATTGGCTCCACAACCTTCCCTGGCACCGAGGTCAGGCTGACCGGCCTGTAGTTTCCCAGATCCTCCTTCCATCCCTTCTTGAAGATGGGCGTCACATTTGCTAACCTCCGGTCCACTGGGACCTCCCTGGTTAGCCAGGACTGTTAGTAGATGACGGCAAGTGGCTTAGTGAGCACTGCTGCCAGGTCCCTCAGGACCGTTGGATGGATCCCATCAGGTCCCCTAGACTTTTGGGTGTCTAAGTGATATAGCAGGTCGCTACGCATTTCTCCTTGGATGGTGGGGGCTTCATTCTGCTCCCCGTTCCTATCTTCCAGCTCAGGGGGCTGGGTACCCAGACAACAACTGGTCTTACTATTAAAGACTGGGGCAAAGAAGGCATTAACTACCTCAGCCTTTTCCTCAGCCTTTGTCACTATGTTTCCCCCCACATCCAGTAAAGGAGGAAGATTCTCCTTAGCCCTCCTTTTGCTGCTAATGTATTTATAGAAACATTTTTTGTTGTCTTTTACGGCTGTCACCAAGTTAAGTTCTAGTTGGGCTTTGACCCTTTTAATTTTCCCCCTGCAAAACCTCACAACATCCTTGTAGTCCTCCTGAGTTGCCTGCCCCTTCTTCCAAAGGTCAGGAACTCTCCTTTTTTTCCTGAGTTCCATCCAAAGCTGTTTCTTCAGCCAGGCCGGTCTTCTTCCCCGCTGGCTCATCTTCCAGGACACGAGCATGGCCTGTTCCTGTGCCTTTAAGATTATGTTCTTCAAGAGTGTCCAGCCTTCTTGGACTTCTTTGCCCTTCAGGACTGCCTCCCATGCGACTCTGTCCACCAGGCTCCTAAACAGGCCAAAGTCTGCCCTCCAGAAGTCCAAGGTAGCAGTTCTGCTGACGCCCCTCCTTACTTCCCTGAGAATTGAAAACTCTATCATTTCTTTATCGCTGTGCCCAAGATGGCCTCCTACTGTTGCATCGTCCACAAGGCCTTCTCTGTTCACAAACAGGAGGTCCAATGGGGCGCCTTCCCTAGTTGGCTCACTCACCAGCTGTGTCAGGAAGTCATCTTTCACACACCCCAGGAACCTCCTAGGCTGTTTCCTCTCTGCTGTATTGCATTTCCAGCAGAGATCTGGTAAGTTGAAGCCCCCCATGAGAACAAGGGCTAGTGATCGTGAGATTTCTCCCAGCTGCTTATAGAATATTTAATCTGTCTCCTCATCCTGGTTGGGTGGTCTATAACAGATTCCCACTATGATATCTTCCTTGTTGGCCTTCCCCCTGATTCTTACCCACAGGGCCTCAACCCTATCGTCACCACTGTTAACCTCTAAACAGTCAAAACTCTCCTTGACATACAGGGTCACCCCACCTCCTCTCCTTCCTTGCCTGCCCCTTCTGAAGAGTTTGTACCCATCCAGTGGAGCACTGCAGTTGTGCAAGTCGTCCCACCATGTTTCCATGATGGCCACTGTATCATAGACAATGACTTCCAGCTCCTCCTGTTTGTTGCCCATGCTGTGTGCATTGGTGTAGACACTTTAGTTGGGCTATTGATCCTGCCACCTTTTTGGGAGGAGAAGCCCTAATTACTATGTGACTGATTTCAGGTGCTTCCCTAGTTTCTAGTATGTCAACAACCCCTATGTCTTTGCTGCTGTGTGGGTCCCCATCCCCTACCTCCATTGAGACAGCAATCCAAAGATCTTTGCCAGCACACCTCCCCCCAAACACTGCTGTGCTACCCCCAGGCTTTTCATTGTCGAGTCTGATTTTATCCCTTTCCCCCTTCAAATCTAGTTTAAAGCTCTTTCCATGAGTCCTGCTAACTCCTGTGCCAGGATCCTTCTCCTCCTCAGAGACTGGCGTTCCCCAACTGTCGCCAGCACGCCTGGTGCCCTATAGAGCGACCCATGATCAAAGAGTCCAAAATTCTGGTGGTGACACCAGTCTCAGAGCCAGGTATTGATCAGCTGGCTCTTCCTGTTTCTTCCCTCTTCATGCCCTGCCAATGGAAGGGTGGAGGAGAATATCACTTGTGCTCCCAATCCCTCAATGAGTCATCCCAAGGCCCTGAAGTCTCTCTTGATCACCCTCAGGCTTCTTGTTGCAACTTCATCTCTACCTACCTGAAGAATCAATGATGGATAATAATCTGAGAGCTGTACCAGGGTAGGAAGTTTTCTTGTCACGTCTTTAACGTGGGCCCCAGGGAGGCAATAGACATCCCTAAGAAGTGGGTCCGGTCCGCATATTGGGCCTTCTGTTCCCCTCAGGAGAGAGTCTCCGATGACAATGACCTGTCTTTTCCAGTCTTCTTCCTTGCTCATTTAGAGCTGAAGTTCTATGGGCAGAGACTTATAATCGGTGGAAGTTATTCAGATCATAGAAACTACATGCATGTTAAAATTGAGCAGGTCCTGCTCACTCATTAGTGCTTGTGACAATGAGCCAGAACAGTTTACTATCATCAGGACACACACATGTCAACTGTGAAGTCACTGATAAGAAAAGAATGCCTTACATTTTTTTTCCAATCAGTGTATAAAGCAATATTAAAAAATGCCCAGGAAAATGTTACTATGGAAAGAAAAAAATCCTATGGAGAAAGATCATGTAATCCCTTAAGCATTTGTCTTTTGTTTTGACTTAACCATTTATATCTTAAGACATCTATGCTGTCTGTTTCACTGATTGTCAATTGGATGTCACTCAGCTAATCTCAGTGTTATCCAGAGCCTGTTGAGCAGTTTTGCAGTATTATTAACCTCATTTCCAGAATGAGCTTACCCTTTCTCTTATTGCACTGAAAACAATAGCAAAGTATAGAGAACTTGAGCATAAGAAAAGGCAAAAATTCAAAGATTTTCTTTCGTGGAGGGAAAAAAAACCCTGGCTATTTTTGGGGGTTCTGAGTCAAACAGTGTGTTAAAATTTGAGGAACAAAAAATATCTGTTAATTAAGGACATATAGGAAGAGATGACACATCATATTAGAGCCAGGTGAATACAGGCCACTTAACAGACAGGTTATGTAGCATTGTATGTAAATCTCAGTAAAGAACCGATACTACTAATTTCAAACAAGGAGTTCATGGAGTTCAAAAATGAGTCATGGAGGTGAGGGATGTTGTTTGAATTTGTAGCATTTCTAAGTGTGCATCAGAACATCAGTGGTCAACAAAACACTTGGACTTCAGACTTGATGTTTACAGAAGAAGAAAATATTTTCTAGCAAGTATTACAAATAGATCAGAAGGTAATTTATTAGCAGCAGAGCTCACTGAACCAAGTTTATTCCTAGGAGAGAATTAATCAAGTATTTGAATGCACGTATTTGAACAGCTACCTGTTCTTGCCTATTTTCCATCCTCTCTCTCATTGTGTCTTCTTTTCTAAAAAGAGAAAAGCTATGCAGTTGATGATCCTGCCATTTATGAACTCCTAAACTGAAAGGGAGCCAGGGTCAGTCTCTCTATATATATGTATCTATTGATAAAGAATGTCAGGCATCAGATAACCAAAAACAGGATTAAAGACTAAGGCATAAATTCAGTACAGCAGGTGTGAGCAGTTGCAGCATTATGAGAGATCCTGTGTGTCTGAGGGGAGAGGAGGAAGTATGCATCAGCATTGCTTGTCTTTAATAGTTTATTACTGGAGGAGGAGGAGGTGGTAATGTTGGGAACAAGCAGACATGGATATTCAGAAATACCTACCTCTTTCTCATCTAAGCAGCTGGCAGAAGCTCTGCTTTTTCAGGATCCTGGTGGGAAAGAAAAAAGAAAAGAAAGAAAGAAGGAAAGAAGGAAAGGAAGGAAGGAAGGAAGGAAGGAAGGAAGGAAGGAAGGAAGGAAGGAAGGAAGGAAGAGAAAGAAAGAAAGAAAGAAAGAAAGAAAGAAAGAAAGAAAGAAAGAAAGAAAGAAAGAAGGAAAGAAAGAAGGAAAGAAAGAAGGAAAGAAAGAAAGAAAGAAAGAAAGAAAGAAAGAAAGAAAGAAAGAAAGAAAGAAAGAAAGAAAGAAAGAAGGAAAGAAGGAAAGAAAGAAAGAAAGAAAGAAAGAAGAATGAATAGGTGCTTTTAAAATCAACAAAACATTTTTTAAGCATTTTTATTAAGAGAAAGAATGCAAACTAACACCACCACCACCCCCACCCCCCCAGTTTTACAGGATGTGTATTTGACACACATTTAGGACTTTAAGAGAGTAGTCTGAACTGAGAGATCTCTCCGGAGATCTGATGTCTAAACTGTTTTGCAAGGATCACAATTCAAGTTTGGATTCTCCGCTTCTAAATCTCTCTGGAAATCATTCAAAGCTCTTTTTCTGTTTCTGGCAGAGGAATCAAGAGTTCTGAAGGTCACATATTTCATGGCAAATAGCAAAATACAGCAACAAGCTATTTACCTAATCTGGAGTACAATAAACAAAATTGTGAAACCAGCAAAGCTTTCTAATTTAACATGAAAGGATAGCCACAGAGGCAAAACATTTGAGTGCAAAGAAAAAGTTGATGTTAGTAATGGGCTCAGTCTTTTATGTATCTCGAATAATTACAGTTCTTTCAACTCCTCATCTGGTTATCACCTTTATCAGCTTCTTATTTTTCCCATGTGACCTAAATTAGACAGTGATTTATGTCCAGCAGTTCTAATCCTCAGTAGCTGAAGGGCAAGCAGATACCCTCACAGGCAGCAGACTCAACTGTTTAGGCAGAGCTCACAATCTTGCAACTGGTACTCAGTAGCCACAAGCATCCTCTGTGTGTCTAAACCTGCAGTGTCAGAGCCAGGAGAGTTTAGCTTAGGCTTGACACCATGCTAACACCAAAAATTAGACATTCTAACAGAAAAGGACTGAACTAGGATTTCAGCTCCAAAGCTAACCACTTGACTCCTGTGAGGTGGACATAGTAGAGATAGAACAGAAATCCAGTCTGGAGGTGTAATGAAAAGGAACCATTACATGGTCAGGTAATGGGAAGATGGGAGCAAATAAAAGAAAGTTGCCCTTGGCCATGTAAAGGTGTGACCAGTCTGCTTCAGTACAAAGCCCTTCTTTAGAACAGTGTTGTTCAAGTTTGAAGCTGCTGAGAAGTGGCTATATACTCACTTAAAGCTGAGAGATTGTTCAGAAAGTTGTTCTTTGTCACCTCTGGGCCATCATTTATGACTTCCCAACTGAGACAGGCACTTCATGATGTGAAAGTGTCTCTTCCACTTTATCCTAGTGCAAATGATCTGTAAAACTGTGTGGAGAATAAATCCTTGACAAACTTCAGCAGCCACAATGTTTTAGCCATTGCTTGCCCTTAAAGGTAAAACCATTGCTTCTTTTTTTCATATGCCTTAAATTTGCATATTTTCCTTGGCAGGAAATCATGTGGACAAAAATTTTCAAATCTGGTCATGAAAGGTTCATAAAATCATAGAATCATAGAAGTGCCCAAGTTAGAAGGGACCTGGAAAGACCATCTGGTCCAAATTTTTGTAGGAAAGGGAGCCCATATTAGATTATCCAGCACCCTGTCCAATTGCATCTGGAAAACCCCAAGTGACAGGGACTCGGCCACGTCCCTGGGGACGCTGTTCCAGCGAATTATTGTTCTCACTGTAAAAAAATTCTTTCTTATATTGAGGTAAAAACTCTCCCAATGTAACTTGTACCCATTGCGCCTTGTCTTCCCCATGTGGATCCTTGTGAAGGGCGAGCCTCCGCCCCCGTTGTAGCTACCCTTTCACTACTGGAATACTGTGATGATCCCCCATGATCTTTCTCTTTTCCAGGGAGAAAAGACTTAACTGTGGCAGTCTTTCCTCAAAGGGCAGGTTCTCCAACCCTTTGATCATCTTTGTGGCCTTCCTTTAGATCATCTCCAGTCTGTCTGCAACTTTCTTGAACTGGGGTGACAAGAACTGGACACAGTACTCCAGGTGTGGCCTGACGAGCGCTGAAAAGAGTGGGATGGCCCTATCTCTATGTATGCTAGTAATGTCCCTGGGGATGCAGCCCAGGATTTGATTTGCCTTTGTTGCTGCAGCAGCACACTGCTGATGCATGTTCAGCTTGTTGTCCACCAGGACCCCTGGGTCCCTTTCAGCAAGGCTGCTCCCCAGCCTCACAGTCCTAGCCTGTGCTGGGCTCTTTGTTTATGTCATTCCAGATGTGGAATAATTGCTGGAGGTAACTTAGAAATTAAATTTATATTAAAGGTACAGCATTGAAGAAATCTTCAGGGTGGAGTGTGGCGAAAATGCAAGGAATCCATCCCACAGAAGTTCCCTAGGCAACCTTAGATGTTGGCAACACCAGGGGAGCTTGGTGTGCTGACTCTAAGAGAAACTGCACGGAGGGTGGAGCGGAGTGAATACACTGCGGCCAGGCTCTGTGATAAGACAGGAACTGGAAGGTACTATGGAACTGACAAGCTGCATATTAACTACCCTGAGCTGCATATTTACCACCCTGGGCCAACAGTCTGTCATTTTTTGACAAAATACTATCCTTTGGGTGAACTTTGCTGATTATAATCTCATTATAATACCAAAAAACACACCTCCATCCCAAAGCTACCCACCTCCAAGGTGCGACCACCCCTCACTGAGCTTGTGCTCTGGATTTTTCTTAGTCTATACCTTTAAAAGCAGAATGAGAAACTTTTACACCAATTACCATAGAGGCATGTATGACTAGAGTCACTCAAGCTCCACCTGTAAGGACAAATAATATAAAAATAGCTTAAGACAGGAGGGATGCTAGGGAAGATACCATTGCAGACCACCTCTGACACCTGGGATCAGTCGACGGGCTGAGCCTCTCTTTCCCCACACAAGGACGCCTTTGGGTAAGATTCGAACACTTGGTTATACCGAGTGCTTCCCCGGGAAACTTAGAAATCTCTATAGAGTTGCTTTCTAACTTAACGCATTTGTAGCCAGGCTATATTACTTATATTCTTGGTATTTGCACATGCTTTGCAGGCAGTAATTTTATCACCAGCAATCCAAAACAGCTTGTGTATCTGTTGCTTCAATAAACTGCACTACTCACTAATCTAGCCTTGAGAGTTCTCACTGAACGCCACTGAATCCCTTAAGTGTGGCCGTGCTAGTTCATGGAACGTGACTAGACTGAAAGTGTATGGTGTTACGAATGTATCCGTAATCGTGAGAGTTCAATACATTGAATGTGACCGGACTTGTAACACAGAGAATTGGCCATCACTCAGAATATAAGCCTAGCTGCCCCCAGCCCCTCTGATATCTGAGGACAAGCTGGAGCGCAAGGGGGTTTATTTTCTGCCAAATTGCCTTGCCCTTTAACGTGACACCAGGTACAGGACTTTGCACTTGTCTTTGTTAAACTTCATACAGTTCTTGATAGTCCACCTTCCAGCCTGTCCAGGTCTCTCTGTATGATGGCTCTCCCTTCTGACTTGTCCACCTCACCACCGAGTTTGGTGTCATCATCTAACTTGGTAAGGCTGCTTCAATCCCATCATCCAGAGAAGGAGCTGAGCAGTGTGGGGCCCCGTATCAATCCCTGGGGGACACCAGTTGTAACAGCCTGTCATCCTGAGTAAAAACCACTGACCACCACGCACTGAGTGCAACCAGTTAGCCAATTTCCTATCCATCTCACAGACTATCCATCCAATATGTAGCTTGCCAGGTTGGACACTTAGTCTCTGTAACATTCTTTTTACCTTGTTCTCAAGTATGAAAACCGTCTTAAAAAGGGGCTTTGCCCTCCTGCAGTGGAAGCCATTTTGACTGTAGCATTTTAATGGGGATTTAAATATTTAAATTCAGATATGCAAGCAATTCTAAAAACCAAACCCTGAAACTTTGGTTCATATTTGGGATTTTATCACACTTACTATGATTTTGTGGTTTGAAACCAAAATACATTTGGGGGCATATGTCATATACAGTATATAGCATGTATTTTATGTTACCTGTGTCAGCTTTGTTTCCTTCTTTTGGAGAAGCCACCCTTATAACCTGCTAATACTTAAAAGTCAGTAGATCTTGCCCTTTTGACCTTTAAAGGATTTCTGATAGATTGTCTCATTCAGTTCTTTGAAATTCCTTTTGTAATACAAACCCTGACTAAAATAAGAACAAAGTAAATGAAGCTGTAATTTTAAGAAGACCTCTGTGCAGGTGGGTATTTCTGCCTATGGCTTAGTTAGTGCTCTGTGCAGCCAAAGTCAAGTTGAGGAACTGTACTGGGTGCTTCTACAGAGTTGACTGAATGATTAGTCTTACTTATTCACCAACTTAAAAAAATACAGAGCTGTTTTCTTTTATGGATTTAGACAATATCATTTGTCATTAGAGAACAGTTCTGGTGAGTACAATTGTTAATACCATCTTGCTATACAAACAATTTATGTTTTGTTTTGCTTAGGTTACAGTAGAAAACCCTTGTATATAAAAACTGATGGACAATGTTAAAACTTACTTCTAATTGGGTAGACCAGCTTATTGGATATTTTGTTTTTCCCTTGTAAACATATACATGCTTCCACAGTCTCATTTGCTTCACCTATCAGGAAAAATCCATGTTAGGTTTTCATTAGTAAAATCCATTTTAAGGTCTCTGGGAGGTAAATTATTTTTAAAATTAGTTTTTTATTTTGTTAGTCAGGTTGCATGGTGTTGGAGCCAGTGGCATTTCAATTGAGCTTATTAATATTGATACACTCTCTCTGTGTCTTAGTTCAGTATGACATTGTTAACCTTCTGAGGCTAAGAAATATTTTTAAAAAGACAACAGATAATTTTAAATTAATTACTTTTGAATAAAGTTTTTAGAGTGTTTTTTTAGTTCTTACTAGCTTTATTCCCCAGAGAAAGAGAAGGTAAACAGCAATTTCATGAATAGTTATCAGCTGAAAATCAGAGGAGAAACATAAGGTATCAGAGACAGTATTATGGATATCCTTCCAGAAACTGGCCAAAGCATCTGACTCCCAGAGGCAGGAAAAGAAAAGAGATGGAGCACAAGTTTGCATAAAGCAATCCTCGCTGCTTTGTCATACAAAAATAATATGAGAATAGGGTGAACTTTTTCAAAAGTATCTACATTGTTTAGAAGGTGATTAGCCTCCCATGTTATACACATGAACTTGAAACTTTACCCTTGCTATCCTGCGGTTTTCCTCCTGAGATTGCCAAGTCCTTGAATACCATGTTGTTTTGTAACACAAAATACTGGAGAGAAAGTGAGAGAGCTGTACATCATTGCTGCTCAATAGCATTAGTTTCCTTCAGCAAATCTGACATTTTGCTTTGCAGTAGAACCAGGCTGATGGAGGAAGTGATAATGACAGATAAATCAATTCTCATTTCTGCTCTACACACTGACTAATAAATACATTAGTGAGATCATTAATATCATTATTGCAGGCACTTTGTCCCTTCACCCTTGCTGAAACTTCTTTATTCTTGCATATCAGCCCCATAAAGATGTTGCCAAACTGCTGCCTTATGGTAGGTTAAACTCAGACATACAGTGTGAGGTGATATTGTAAAGCTGAACAGTCCTGGAAGATGGCATCGTGAACCTGGCGGGCAGGCATTACTTTAATGACATGACAGTAGAGTGAAGTTGATAGCAAAGGAAAGTAATGAAGGCTTATTGAAAATTCTGTATACACTAGGGCAAACCCATGATCTGGGGTCACCTCTGCAGTGGAGAGTAGAAATTTGGTGATGGCTTTGTTTAATATTAAATCCCAAACTATTAATGGATTAATTAAGCAAATGAATGAAGCAACTGGAGTGGTTATTTATGCTACAACTTTTGATGTGGGCCAACACAGAATACAATTTTTGGGAGGTTTTAATGCACTTCCTACTAATTCCTGATAGCATGGTACAGACAGCACTGAAATGATATGTTTCACTTGAGTAGGATGACAGAGCTTCAAAGTGAAATCTAGGACATTCTTAGTGTTAAGGAGAGAAGAAGCATGGGGAGGTTTTAGAGAACAGCAGTGAATAATATGTCTACCTATTCACCTCTGTCTTGAGCCAAGTAACTGCTCCTCACCTGCTAACTCTTTATGCTTTTCACTCAGTGTACAAAAGTAGTTTCATGCCATATATGAAAAATAGGGGTGTGTCCTCACTGGACAAAGTCTCTATGAGAGTGAACTGGAAGATCAGCCCACTGGGCTGGCTTATTTACTTCTTTCTCCTATGACACTCTACTAAAACAAATATTCTAAAATATTTTCAAAGAACAGTATTTTAAGATGTGGTGTGTCTCACTTTCTGCAATGTTTTAGTATTTGTTGTAACTGAAGGGTCACAGGGTCAATGTCTGCTCTCTGTCACAGTGGTAGACATCAAGGGGAACTAAAGATCACAGATCAGTCATGGTGCTGTGGAATATACCACAATGAGCCCCAACTATTCATGCATACCTTCTCTGTGATCTGACTTACATGCTCAAGTCTTCTCCATAATGAAAACATGCTCTGAGAAAGATGTGCTACTTTTGAACACTTTCATGGCTTGCATCCAGCTTTCATTTGGTATTCCTGTAGTGGTAACTTGCTTTCTCTATGTTGCTGGTAAAGCACTGCTTACCAAAGTGTTTCTAAAAGTGGCCCCAACTGACTTGCAATTCATTTCTTCCTTCATATCTTTCTTACAGATGTACTGATGAAGTTGACCAGAGCCAAACACAACACTGTGATATTTTCCTTTCTTTTGCAGGATTATGTTGTTGGGCTACTTGTGTTGCATATGCAACACAAGCACTGAGAAATAAGCAGCCTATTGTAGAATACTAGTGAAGGCATTCTTTACACTATTAGAAAGTTTGGCTCAACATGTTGACCCTATGAAATCTGAATCCACTGTTAGAGGAAACAAACCAAAAACCTCTTGTCATCAACTATTTAAAAGCAAGGATGTATTAGCACCTCCTGTACTTTCTCATGCACTGGCATTTTGATAAACTATTATACTTGTCTCCAGAAAAGGCTGGAATGATATCACTAATGACTGCAGTGCAGCATTTTAATTGTAAAATTTCTCCAAAGCATTAACTATTTCAAAAGACCTTTGCAAAAATATATTATTTCCTGCCAAAATCACTTTGAGATTTTTTTGTACATAATATCCAATTGCAAAAGTTGCTATGTCAAAATGTGACTAAAAAGTTGAATCTTTTTAAAGATTTTCCCCTATATTGGTTCTCTTGGTCTAAGATGAGCTCATGTAATACTCTTCAAAGTTCTGTTGCTGCACACTAGGGTATATATCTTTTTCCTGTGTAGCAAATGGCTGTCTAGCAAACCTGACTTTTCTAAAAAACTTGTCAAATGTCTACAGTTACAGATTCTTTTCTGCTTTTGCTTTTTTGGCTGGCAGAATTACTGAAACCACTGTTAGTGCATAGATCATAGAATCATAGAATCATAGAATTGTTCAGGTTGGAAAAGACCTTTAAGATCATCAAGTTCAACTGTTAACCTAACACTGCCAAGTCTACCACTAAAGCATGTGCCTCATCCACACGTCTTTAAAATACCTCCAGGGACTGTGACTCCACCACCTCCCTGGGCAGCCCGTTCCAAGGTCTGACAACCCTTTCAGTGAAGAAGTTTTTCCTAATATCCAGCCTAAACCTCCCCTGGTGCAACTTGAGGCCATTTCCTCTTGTCCGATCCCTTGTCACTTGAGAGAAGAGACCAGCACCCACCTCTCTACAACCCCCTTTCAGGTAGTTGTAGAGAGCGATAAGGTCTCCCCTCAGCCTCCTCCAGACAGAACAACCCGAGTTTCCTCAGCCGATCCTTATAAGACTTGTGCTCCAGACCCCTCACCAGCTCCATTACCCTTCTCTGGACATGCTCCAGCACCTCAATGTCTTTCCTGTAGTGAGGGGCCCAAAACTGAACACAGTACTCAAGGTGCAACCTCACCAGCACCGAGTACAGGGGGACAATCACTTCCCTAGTGCTGCTGGCCACACTGTTTCTGATAGAAGTCGTCTTGGCCACCTGGGCATACTGCTGGCTCCTCTTCAGCCGGCTGTCAACCAGCACCCCCAGGTCCTTTTCTGCAGGGCAGCTTTCCAGCCATTCTTCCCCAAGTCTGTAGCATTGCCTGGGGTTGTTGTGACCAAAGTGTAGGACTCGGCACTTGGCCTTTTTGAAGCGCGTACAATTGGCCTGTATAAATGTACAGTTTTCCATTCTCTATTGCTTTTTATTTCTCCAGCAATATGTAGTCAAGACTGTTCTTGCCTTGTAGCCACAGTTAGATTTCAAGGACCCAAACATGCTCTTATCTCAGTCCTTTCAGATCTATCAGTAATCACCACTGAGTTTCTGCAATTTATATGTTCTCGCCCTTTCTCTCTAACTTGCTGTTCTCCAATACATCTTAGCTGTCTTTTTACTTTGTTTTGTAATGTCACCATTACCTTCCCCAGTACTTTCCTACTAGTATAACATTTGAGTTCATTTTTATGGTTTGTTTTCCTGGAACACACTTAAGCCCCTCAAATACCGTCTGGTATGCTGTAAACATGTCAGCATTCACTTCTTCCTGCCTTGCAATATTGACTCTACATTTATGCTTGTTACTGCTGGCAAACCAAGAATTGCTTATGAGCCAAACACCACAGTGTGAAATAAGTGTTTGCTTCTGTTCTCTCCTTATAGAAAGTACAGTTCAAGCTAAATTTCCCAGATGCTTGCCTTTCCTTATCTGAAAGAAGGCCTGATCCTGAGCAGGGTTGTGCAGCAGTGATTCTTGGAGAAGTGTCAATGCTCTGTTCCTCCTTTGAAGTGTCGCA
The DNA here is from genome assembly GCF_030936135.1 of Gavia stellata. NCBI lineage: Eukaryota > Metazoa > Chordata > Aves > Gaviiformes > Gaviidae > Gavia > Gavia stellata. The sequence goes on along the minus strand of NC_082637.1, from coordinate 33,243,744 downwards.
AACAAACACATTCATAATTATCACACTTGTCTTCTCTTACAGTCACTGCACATTTTTGATAAAGAGTTGTACTGGCTAGATTTCCAGCAATTACATTCAAAAACAAAACATTGTGTGAAGAAGGGTTTTCTCCACCATCTGCTATACTCGTCTCTCTCATGTGTCAGTTGCGCATTTCTAGTGAACTTTTTCTTCTAACTTCCTGCCTTTAGCCGTAATTGGACTTCACCTTCTTTCTCCCCCTCCCACTAGTGTAAAGCACTGAAATGGGGACTGGAGGTCATTCTACTGAAAAGTTTCCCAGTACAGCAAGCCTGAAGACATTCTTCGGTTTTCACAGAGTAAGTTTAAAACTGAGGCTGTGATGATTTTCCCCACATTGTACAGAACATGTATTGAATGCCTTTTTGTACCACGAATGAGTTCTTAGAGGTTACTGTACTCTGCTGATACTTAGGGCATGTTTGACCATAATGACTTGTCTTGCAATGGTTCTGCTAGAGCCCTCTACACAATAGAATGATTTACACACATTTAACATTCACATAGTTAGAAACTACTTTAAAGTGGCTTCATATGCATCAGCAATTGTACTATATTTATTTTCTTTTGTGCGAAAAGGAGAAAAACACCTCTTTGCCTCTAGTGCTCGCAGAGTAGTGGCTTCCAATCAATCTATGAACAAAGCTTCTTCTAAAAAAATCTGCTTCTTTTTAAACACAGGCAGATCTTCTTCTGCCACATGGAGAAATAACATCACATATTTTCTTCTGGAGCATGCAGTGCTTTTATGAAATCTTTGCTGCTGTCACAGAGAGTGTTGGTGGTACGTCCACATGAGCAAAACAGCATTGCTCAGTGACACATGATCAGACATGAATTTCCTAAGCATGATGGGTACTGTGAGTGGATTACAATTCCTCTTGCAAGATTTCTGTTCTAAGATGCACTTACACACTTCACGCCCACATGGACCAGCAGCTGCAGCACAGCCCAGCACAGCTCAGCCCAGCACTGGGGGCCCAGGACACTCAGGCCAACAGCTGCACAGCTGACCTCAGTGCACCATGGCTGCAGCTCAGGCTTTGCCTTGACACAGTGTTGGACACCTCTGGACGTGTGTCCCCAACTGAAGAACTACTGTTTTTGCTGTCTATTACTTCGTATGTTAGGCAGTAGGCATGCACTGATGATGTAGCTCTGGGTCAGTCTCTGTGACTCTCTCCTACCAGCTGTCACTAGGGTTTCTGTCACCTGCTGGTCTCTTGCCCCAAATATCACAGAATCACAGAATCACAGAATCAGTACGGTTGGAAAAGACCTGTAAGATCATCGAGTCCAACCTGGGGGAAAAAAAAAAAAAAGAAAAGAAAAAAAAAACACACATCAAAAAACCCACAAAAAAAAAACCACAAAACCCACGCCACACAACAACAATAACAAGCCACAACCCACCCAACACCACACAGCACCATGTCCATCAAGCTACATCCCACAATGCCACATCCACACATCTTACACAAGTGTGAAGCTTGCAGGGGTTACTTGACAAAGTTTGTCTATTGCTTCTTTGTTTTGCAGCTCACATTTCACTAGTCAGTTAGAAATGGGCAAATATAGTCAGTTTCCTTTGCCTGGGCCTTCAGGTAGGCTTTGCTCCTGGCAGCTGCCATGTTTTCTTATTTTGTGTAATTCATTCAGAGCTTGAATTCCTTGATGGCTTAGACTGTCAGTTATTGCACTCTGCTTTTGTAATTGGGTATCAAAATTTATTAGTGCATTTTAAACAAAATGGGCCCTTGCATTAAATTTCTATCACTACAGTTTCTTAACCAAATATGTAGAAACCCTCAGTAGATACATGGATATTCAATATGTTTCATATATCACCTTTATTAAAAATATTTGATCCATGCATAAATACTTTTTTTCATACAGGCAAGAACGGATTTGTTATAGTCTTACTTAATACAATAGTTGATTATGATTTATGCCAATGTTTTCACACAGAATCACAAACCACCTTCATGAATCCAGAACATGTGAATGACAAGAAAAGGAAATGGAGGATGGGTCCATTTCCAATCTTACCTAATTTCAGAACTTGCAAATTATACCAAAGCAGATCTGGCTACTTCCATCCAGTGAATGCCTATGAAATATGACCAGACATTTTACAGCTTGGGGGAAGGATGCGGTCATAACTGCAACCAAAAAAGACCACCTGAGATGTGTAATCTGACCTTTATAATGTGCCAGATTAATTTTTGCTATTATCTTAATCAGAAAAAGACAGCTTTTTTATAATTAATCTAATGTTTTATTAATGAATACTTCCTAATAAATGCATTTGGTTACTTCCAGTAATGAAGTAATACAAGTCTGGGGGGTTTTTTTGGGGGGGAGGGTAGTATATTTAAAGTGTATTTAATATCCTATACAATATATTACCAGTGAACTCTTAAATACCAAATACACTGTTGTTTGACTTCGCCTGTGTTTTATGAATTGCTGTACTTTCAGTAACCTTATAAATGTTTCACTGTACCTGAAATATACATTCATTATGCAATAAATGATTGAAGCTCAGTAATGGTTTTTCCCTTAAGCATAATTTATGATTTGCCTTGGCAGGCTAATACCTGGAAACTGTTTGCTGCTTCTGCTGAAGAGTGAGTAAGTTCTACCAAAAAAAAGCAAAAAACAAAAAAAAAAGCAGTGCAACAGTGCAATAATGTCTTCAGAAAAAAAACCCAAATATCTTATGTTTAAACTATAGAACTGCAGCTTATCCAAAGGGCATTATAGCTAAGCTAAGAAAAGTAAGCCTCAAAATCTTGTAACAGACATACACTACAAATGTTTCTTAAGTAACATTGATTTCACAGGTCTGTTGAACTAAGTCCTTCTCCAGCTCTCCTGCAGGAGAATTGCAAGTATAGAGCTGGTACAAGTATTCCAAGTATGTAGTACGTTTCACTTGAAAGTTTTATTGACAGTCACAGCAGGAGGATAGTGGATAGTGTGTGGTTAGTTAACAGTGAATATGACTGAAACATGTCATCAAAGTGACCTGTGCTGCAGTGACAATCAAAAATGTAATTATTTGACAGGTAGTTTTACTATTGAACATAATGTGCATAGGTTCTATCAGAATGATTTTAGATCACTGCAGATTTGATTAACTTTTTAGACAAAAAAAAAGGAGGGAAAAATAACCAGAAAAATAATTGTAAAAAGTAACATAAAGAAGAAAAGAGGAAGTGGAAGAGGAAGGCAAAAGGGGAAGGGGAAGGGAAAGATAGAAGTTGCCTACATTTAAATTTTAAAGTATAATGAAGAAAAACAAAATAAAGCAACCCTGGAAACTGAAATGAAACACTTCATTTAGTGTCCATTCAAAATATTTTGGCTGGAAGAACTCCATATGGGATTTACAATTGATTCAAGTCATGAGCATGATGCAGTACAGACTAAGAAAACAGACCCTAACTCTACCTGCCTATCTGCCATGTTAGACAGTGCAGGACTAACTTTCTGTGCATTGTGCAAAGTCTCTTCATGCTCAGGAGCATTCTTTGGTGGATGCTGTGTGCTTTCAAATTTCTTGATGCAACTGCTCACACCAGGGAGCTTGACACCTGTTCTGTCATTATGTTACTGATGACAGCAATAGCTTACCAGACAACATTAGTCAGATGCCACTCGTTTCCAAGGAAGACGCAATTATTCTTAGGATTTTCAAGGCTTACACCATGTCCTTGACTAAGCTTATGATGTGGAGACATTCCCAGCTTGGTGACTTTGTTTATTAAAGGATCCTGTTAATTTCTTTTCTGAATCTTAACAATTGCCTAAAAACCAAATTTCTTTAGTATATCAAGAATTAAAAGATCAGACATATGCCTGAGTCCTGCTGACATGCTGCTGCTGTCCCAGCAAAGGGCTGCAATCTAACTGTTCAGTGCGCAGCAGCCAGCTAGGGTAGTGTCTGGAAGGCATCTCAACTTTGCATGGGAGAGGCTTTTAGCTATCTAAATGTCTAATTACTTACAATTTCTTTTTGAACAGCATTGTTTATGAGCTTACCAGGAAAACATCTAAGGCATTTATTACACTGAAAATAATTCAGTGTCTGCCTTTGCTCATTCGTAATCTATGGTGACAACTTGTGGCTTGTGAATCCTTAACTGACTCACTTTAAGCAGGAGGAAAAAACCAAATGTAATTGGCTTGTAAGGAAAACGCTAAAGAATGCTTTTTAACATAAAAAGTTGTTTCTTCCTGTTGCATGAAATGTTTATTTCATCTCTTACATATGTAAATGCCAATCAGATAACAGAAAAATTTGCCTTTAGAGTACCATGGGTTTTGGACTTTCAACAATTTTTCCTTAATGAAGTGCAGATGAACAGCTCCCCATCTGGAGCAAAAGGCCTTCTCAGAACTGACTGAGGGTCTACACAGAGCTCATTGCTGATATGGTTCCAGACTGAGTTAACAGTAAATAAATTATTAATACTCTTTTTCTGTGTAATTGATTGACTGAGCACTTTCATATGTGTGTTTAGCCACCAGTGGGAGAGATGTTCCTATACAGAAAAATTTGTTATTGTAAGAATCCAAGTCAAAACTTGTAGCAGTGCCAATACTTTTCTTTAGACTAGCTGCTATAACTGTTGAAAACAAAAACTTTCAGGCACATACTCCTTCAGGTCAGATCTAAGAACAGATCCACAAGAGCATACACTGAGAAGCTGTGCTGTGCTCTACCTTATCAGGTTTTACTATTTGCTGGGTTTTTTTTTTTCAATTCAGGTACCATTCAGAAAAGTGGAGCTGGTAACCAGAAAGATGAACAGAAAATATATTTCAAGTAGCTTGTGTTTTAATTAGGTTTTTTGGACTTTCAGGAAGATTTGGCAAAACTGAAATGAATTTGCAAAATAATCTGGTCAATATGGATCTTTGCTTTTTGCTAAGAGCTTAAGCTGAGAAATATGAGGCAGTTTTATTCACATTGAATAATCAAGCTTGCAATTACTTTAAATCGTCTAGTTCTGAGTACTGAAAACAATATTGTAGAGATGATTATTTTTTACTAAAACACTTGTACCTAAACAAATGGGAAGGTTTAATTCTACTTTGTTTAAATTCTTGTATATCCAGAAATGCCCCTGGCTCCATAAGAACTGATCTGAACTTACGGCAGTGTGGGAAGAAGGTTGTCCTAAGTACTTTGTGAAGAAAATGCAAGTGAATACTTTGTAATAATTCTCAATGCATGTATCTAAGGGCTCTATGTGAACTCTTAACAAATGTTCTTTTAATGAAAGTGGGCAAATTTATCATGCTTTCATGACTCTGAAATGCATTTTGGCTTTGTGTATTATCCAATATTTTGTCTGTCCACGTACTCTAAGCCTCCTTTCTGACTTTCAGCTGGGAACCCATGACATAAAATATAAGGATTTGCTTCAGGCAGTACGGCGCTCAAGGAAGAAAAAGACTTACTGGGTGGGATCCTCTCCTGGTATGCAACCTATGGCTGGTGACCAACTACAACTAGGAAGGGAGGTATCTTCACTCTGACAGCTTCAGCCATGGGACTGAGGTCCATTTCAGGAAAACTGTTAGGAAACAGAAGTCTTCTCCCAATTACTTCCTTCGCAGTACCTGACAAGGCAGCATATTGTGCCTGTTCACAAGCTCTATAAAAGCTCCTGCAGTGGAAGGGCTGGGTGGAAACAAAAGGAACCAAAGGGGCAGGAATGGCTGTCTGAGATGTATCAAAACGTTCAGCTGAGAATTAGAAAAAATGTGATATAAGTCAAAGCAAAACTAAATAAAAACAGAATGCTAAACATATTTGCCTTTCTAGTTTTTGGGTATGGGACGAGGAGGGGGAGGGGTGGGAGAAAATAGTTTTTTGCTACAAGGGGCAGATGAATTGAAAGGAGAAGAAATAGTTGACAGGTCTCATGAAGAAGTGCTATGAAGTGTTGAGGTTGTCTTTGGGAAGAGGAAACAGACTGGTTGGTGGCAGTTACAGCTTTCCAGCACTTTCACTTTTCCAAACCAAGCAACCAAACGGATGCATAATTCAGATCTCAAAGCTCCTTAAAATGATATTTTAGGATTAATGTCTTTGATTCCCTGCTTTTCACATAATTGAGTGTGTTTCATAAGGGGAACCACTGCAAGAAAGTTCATGACATCCATTATATGAAGCACATAGTCCATGCAGAGACTTGATTAGACAACTCCTGACCATAGAAGGAAGCATTAAAAAACTGCCCAACAGAATGAGATACTTTATTGTGCCAACCTCAATCTGCTGTTCCTATCAGCCCTAATTATAGTCAGCTAATTCCATTAGCTTCTTAAATACATTTTAAGCTACAGTACTTACAAGCTAAGAGCAAACACTGCCCTGTAATGGAGTTACCATTTTTGTAACAACCTTTTCATTCTATCAGGCAAAGAATTTTCCATTAATTTTACCATTATGGAAGTTTATTTCTTTTTTTCTTTTATTAGATTACATTATACCAAAAAACAAATAGCACTTTATTTACTTAACAATATTTGCAATGCATCATCACACCAAAGAAAAATATGAGTAAAAGTTAGGTGAAAAAGAACAAAATAGCTTCATATTCAATTCTTGGTAAGCTATAGAAGTAGATTTAATAAGACACTATGATTGCTCCGTCACACCAAATGTCAGACAAAGTGCACCTATAGGCTGTTTTTTAAATGGTAGAATGCTATTCAGAGAAGTGATATTCTCCACTGCAGTCAGAAACTTGGCAAGTCAGAATGAAATTAAATCATTTGTCCTTTTTTAGAAAGAGAATAAGAACTAGGACCCATAAAGTGGAAACGAGGCTGAACCAAAAAAATCTTCACCTGAACAAGCTCAGTCTTCAGGGGAGTTTGAAAACTTTTCTATTTTAAAAAAGAAAAGTACATTAGCTATAATACTCTATCTTTTTGGTCATAGAGGTATGTGACAATTGCGCACTATGATTAAACTGTCAGGCAAGAATTGTATTTAAGAAAGTAATGGTACTCTTCTGTTGCAATATCCTAAGAGGCAAGTCTTGATACATTAATTCAATACAATACAATATATTGAAAGGTATGTTTCCTTCAAATATTTCTACTAAAGTCAACATGACTTTTTTAAAAGTGCATTTTCTTCACAGAAGTACATCTCTTTCTACCTGGCCTTTAAAAGCACTGCATATACTTGTGTAGAGGTTTAAATCTTGTACTTGCACCGCTCAGATAAACGACCCAGAATGGTACTTCCTCTGTGATGCAGAGAAGGCTAGAACTTAGATGAAAATAAATGGAGGGAAGCTCCTATTTGTGATAAAAATACAGGGGGGGCGGGGGGGGGGTGGTGTATAAACTTTTTGTATCATGAGGTCAGTACTGCGTGTCACAGGTCTGCACAGGTTTGCATAGAGAACTAGTAACATTGTTAAAGGTGTATGAACAGACAAAAAGGTTACAAGGGGCTATTATCTTTAAAATCATTATGGAAAACCAGCTTGATGAAATGGAGGTTGTAAAGTGATGCTATTAAAAACTGGTGGCAAAATTTTATTGCAGCAAGCATTTTTTTGATGTTTGCTGCTTACTTAGACGTACTGAAGAGATGAAAATTTAGAAGTTGAGGCAAATAATACTTTTAGCATTTAAAACAGTTATTCGCAGTTCTTTCTCAAAGTTTTTGAGGTAATCTGGAGTTTTTTCAATGATGTGTAGAAGTCAAAGAACACAGACATTCCCATAAAAATGCTCGGAAAAGGGAACCAAGGGTCAGCGCAGAAAATGAACAGGGGACATTGACAGCAAAGCTTTCCAAAGCAAGAAAGAAAGCATTGAGAACTGGAGGATTTTCCAAGCAGGCAATTCCACTGTCCTATTACTGTAGTCTCAAAGAAGGGGACTTACTTCCTATTCATTTACTAGAGGCTTTAGACTCCATTGTCTTGCAGTCCTGTAAAGAACGTTGGCTTCTTGCTACCCAGAGATTTCGTGCAATAGCATTCATAAGTACTTTAAGGGGAGCCAGATGAAGAAAAGAAAGAAGGACTGCAAAAAAACCGACTGTCAGACACAACATTAAGAAGCTCGAAAAGAGGAAAGGGAAAGGAAAAGAGAGGAAAAGGAGAGAGAGATTAGAAAGAGATTAAAGGGTAGAGAGAAGTGGAGAAAGAAAACAAAGACATTGGCAAAAGAGAAAAAAAACAGAAAGGTTTGAGGGGATAAACCTTTGCCACACAGTTGTCTGTAAATAAGTTCCCAAACGTATTTATTTCCTGTAATAAAGCTTCTGAATTTCTTGATGTTATGCTCAAAATATTGTTTACAGGCATAAAGGAAGATCATCTTACATGTAAGTAAAGCAAATAAATTCTTGTTAGTAGAACTGAAAACTAGATACAAATCATTATTAGTCCAGATGTAACTGTAACAGAACAAGATAGAATTGTAATACAGTTAAAACTGTTACACACACATACTTCTGAGTTTGTACCTGTTTTCCTGCTGTTATGCTCACCCTTCTCCCCAGCTTCTCTAGATCCTATGCTTGGTGAGGGAGCAGGTGTTATGGTGAGACGTCAACATCTGGAGTCCTCCACCAGGAGGAATATGATGTTCTTGTTGACGGTTTCTTCTTCCTCTTTCTGGGATCCACTTGGAGTATTTTTTTCATGTTTGCTAACATGCTTTTACATCTTTCCCTTTCTTCACCGGTCTGCAGCTCCACATTACATATGAATTCACTATATGATGCCTTTATTTGTGTTGAATGCTATGTATTTCTTTGTTTTCTTTGCTAGCCCTTATATTAGTTTTGTACAGTTCCAGGTCTGCATTTCTCTAACTGACCATCAGTGAGTTGTTTAAGGCTGTCGAGTCTTCAGTGCCAAGCCTGGTGTATTGGGTTTGTGTGGCAAGGTTTTGGTAGCAGGGGGGCTACAGGAATGGCTTCTGTGTGACGCTGCTGAAAGCTTCCCGTATGTCCAATAGAGCCAATGCCAGCCGGCTCCAAGATGACCTTGCTGCTGACCAAGGCAGAGCCAATCAGCAATGGTGGTAGCACCTCTCTGATAACATATTTAAGAAGGGGAAAATAAACCCTTGGCAACAGCAGGGGAGGGCAGAGTGAGAATATGCGAGAGAAACAACTCTGCAGACACTAAGGTCAGTGAAGGAGAGGGAAGAGGTGCTCCAAGCACCAGAGAAGAGATTCTCCTGCAGCCCCTGGTGAAGACCATGGTAAGGCAGGTTGTCCCCCTGCAGCCCATGGAGGTTAACGGTGGAGCAGATGTCCACCTGCAGCCCGTGGAGGACCCCATGCCAGAACAGGTGGATGCCCAAAGGAGGCTGTGACCCCATGGGAAACCCACACTGGAGCAGGCTCTTGGCAGGACCTGTGATCCCATAGAGAGAGGAGCCCACACTGGAGCAGGTTTTCTAGCAGGACTTGTGACCACACGGGAGACCTATGCTGGAGCAGTCTGTTTCTGAAGGACTGCACCCGTGGAAAGGACCCATGCTGGAGCAGTTTGTGAAGAACTGTAGCCCATGGGAAGGACTCATGTTGGAGAAGTTCATGGAGGACTGTCTCCCATGGGAGGGACGCCAAGCTGGAGCAGGGAAAGAGTGTGAGGATTCATCCTCCTGAAGAGGAAGGAGTGGCAGAAGCAACGTGTGATGAACTGACTACAACCCACATTCCCCCTCCCCCTGTGCCGCTGAGGGGGAGGAGGGAGAGAAAATCAGGAGTGAAGTTTGAGCCTGGGAAGAAGCGGGGAGGAAAGTGGATTTAAGATTTGTTTTAATTTCTCGTTATCCTACTCTGATGTGACTAGTAATAAACTAAATTGATTTCTTTTTCCCCAAGACGAATCTGTTTTGCCCATGACGATAATTGGTGAATGATCTCTCCTTATCCTTATCTCGACCCACAAGCTTTTCGTTATGCTTTCTCTCCCCTGTCCAGCTGAGGAAGAGGAGTGATAGAGCGGCTTGTGTGGCCACCTGGCATCCAGCCTAGGTCAACCCACCACACCTGTGCCTCATCTCTTATCATTCCATGACTGTACTCCTCTATACCACATCCCCTCTCCACTTGTCAAGGCCTCTGTTATCATACCACGCCTGTGTTTCTCTGCTCTGTGTAACTGTTAGAATGGTAAATATTTCATTCTACACAGAATAACTACTCATCAGTGTTATCTGTATAAAACTGGTTGGAAAAATTGCTTTCTCAAATACACCAGCCTGCCTTCAGACAGGTGAAGAAACTCACACACCCCGCTGTCCACCCAGCTCCCCTGCCTACATCCTGGGACTTCTTACCTACTTCATAGTCCCCTTGCTTGCTGGCTGGTCCAGCTCAATGCTCACTAGAAGACACACGGCATTCACACTTTCGTCCCACAGGCACCCTATGCTCACAAGTCCCCCTGGCCTGCTAATCCAGCTTGAAGTTTACCAGTGAATACACACACCCCCTGCATGCTCATGAAGTTTAGGGAAGATACAAACACTTGACACCCAGCAGCCGGCACCAGGCACATGGGCTGTGACTAGCAGTCCCTCTCCAGCTGCAGGCACTGAGCCCTTCAATCGCCTCACTCTTGCCTGTTCTCCCACAGACAGTTTTTGGGGCACCATTCCTGCCCCAGTGAATGGAGGTTAAAGACTCCCACTCTCCCCAGTCCCTGTTATTGAGACCCCACTCACTCCAGCAGCTGACACCACAGGCCAGAGTGACCTACCAAGAGTCAGGCTGGGGGTAGCCTGACTCTTGTAGTTGGCCCCAGATTTCACTCACACACAGAGGTCTCACCAGTAGCTGGCACTTAGTCCTTGCAGCACACATACACATGGCATGGAGCGTGAGATTATGCAGAGAGATAATTAAGAAAAGATTTAGTAAGAAGACACAAGAAGATAGGACAGACTACAGTGATGAGGCGCAAGGCTCAGCCAGACAAGCCTATGGACTGGCCCTGTTTTACACACCACCAGCCCCTTTTATACCCCTTTTCTGCCTACCTCCTGTTCTTTGTCCTCATGGCTCCCCCTTTCTCTGCACATCCCTTCATGGGTTTGTATAGATTCCCCCACTCCTCCCAGCCCAGTGTCCAGCATCTCTGCTGTTTTACAATCATATCAGTTGCAAAGTCCAGGTTTATCTTCCTGGAAGGGGCAACTGCAGTTTCTTGATAGCCCAACAGTTGTGGCTGTTGACATTATTTCTTGTCATTGTCTCCATGTTTGGTTTTTTACATTTGTGCCTCTGTATATTTTGTTTCTGTCTTCCCCCTTTTTCCCTCAGTTTCCCAATTGACCAGGTCCCCAGTCAGAAAACCTTGCTGGAATAAACATTCTCATGCTCTTACATGTCCTCATCAATTAGTGTGAATGATCAGGCTTGATTTTCCTCACTGCCTCCCTTGCCGATTAGGTTTGTGTCCCTCTGTGTTCTTGTTTATGGTTTTCTCTTTTCCGTATTACCCCCTTTTTGCATTGAAAAAGGTCCTTGACCAGATGCCCTTAAAGGAGCAGACACTCTCCTTCTACACACCCTCACAATATCTAAACAACATAAAGCTGTACTGTGAATAACAAACCGCTGTGATGGCTGCTGATAAACTGTGCTAAGTTATCATTGCCTATACTCAACCAGGCGGTTCAAGTCAAGGTATCTCAGGGTTTCTTGGTCATCAGTGAGGTGAAAATTGAGGGTCCAACCCCAGTAACATAGCAGTGAGAACTGTTCAAAAGACGTAAGACCATGTGAACTTTAGGAAACTTCCATCCAGCTAACTAAATTAATTAATATTTAATGGTGTTCATCTAGTTTAAGCTTGAATTACCCATGATAGTCATTTTTACCATTTCACTTCTTTTGACATTCACTAACACCATTTCTTTAAGGCACCTCAGTTCAGTGCTTTCCTTCCCATTGTTTTAGTTTAGAGCAACAATGAGACGCTGCATCCACATGTGCAAGGTGTTCCCATGAAATCCTTCTCTTTCACTCTCTCTCCTTATTCTACCTCCCTCTCTCATCCTAACGATCTTACAGGTTTTCAACTAGCTATGCCTCTCTTTTTTTCAGAAAACAGTTATTCTAATCAACCCTGGATCATCTTAGGCTGTGTGGCTGAGAACTCCTCTAGGATTCATAAGTGAATGAATTATAAAAGTAGGATGTCTGAGCAACGTATCTAATTTTTCAAATGATTGGAGCTTTTCCGATTGGATGATCATATCACTCTGTACAGTACGCTATTGTACTGTAATTTGTTATGTAATTATTTTCTAGTTATTCTACAAAAGACTTTACCTTTTTTGAAGTCTGCCTACCCGGTTACTGATGTCACCAGTTTTTCCTGATTTGGCTGTAACAACTCGCTATTGGTTGGAAGACAAGATGGCATTTTATAAAATAAACCTCCTTCTCAGATCTCTTCATGAGTCATGTAAAACAACTATATAGACCAATACAAAGACTCTTTACTTATTTTCTTCTTGGCCCTGTCTTACCAGATTGAGTCAGAAATTTTCAGGAGCTCCTTTAACAGTTTCTAAAGCTGTTTTCATGTGATTTAGGGTAAAATTTGCATTGCCCTGAATGACACCAGAGATAAGGTAAGAGACTGAATGACTTTTGAATATTTCTGCATAGTTGAAGTTCATGTCTATAAAGTCTGATCAAAGACTGACTTGGGCTACCCAGGCATTTTTTTACCTCACCAGGCATATCAGGTCAAGGGGTAGAAGGAAAGGTTGACTTTCATTTTTGATATGGATAATTATGGATAAATATTCTCAGTAGAAGGTATAGTGACAGCATGCAATATTCATTACTCTACAATTACCTTTTCTTGACTCTCATCGTACTTGAATCTGCTGGTCAAATGACAGAAGGGGGTTATCATGTTGAAGAAAGTGATCATGTCTGACTTCTAGTGTTCCTCTCCTAACCTATGACTTCAAGCTATCAATAGTCACTAATTGTAATTATGCAACTTCCCTATAAAATAGTGGCTGGAGAGGAAGAACACTACTTTTCATTGCAAATGCACAACTGATAACAGAAGGGCAGATTGCTAGAATCACTCCTTTGCTATGTATCACATCCAATTCCCTAGCTTTTAAGGAAAAAGATCAATTTTCCGGGCTGGTCTTTCTTTCTTTTTGAAATTGAAATACTAGGTTTAGAAACAGGAATGCTATTATTATATAAAGTACCAAATGACTGACATTCATAAAAAGTATCTTTAATCAGAAGATACTGTTGGCGATGTGGGATAAAATAAAAATCAAAGGTCACGGACACAGTGACAAAGAGTAAACTGAAGCTATGTCTTTCTAATATTGTATTCAGAAATGTGAATTACCTTTGTAATTTGCAGAGAAGGATGTCCCACTTTGGCTTTACCCTCTTGTCCCTGTGATATTCGCTCTGACATAAATACAGTTCTGACATACCTTGAATAAGAAAAGAGACCTCCCGTATAATATTATTTCCATAGGAAGGATATTGCTACCACATCGATGGCAGTTCTTAAATAAAGCTAAAAGGTGCATGTACAAACTGAAGAATACAAAAGCCAAATAAGCTAAATAGCCATTTTCCCCTTAAGAAAAGCATGTGTAATTGCTCCTCTACGAGGTATAAACTGCAATGAAGCTGAATAAGGCCATTTCAACTTTTAATCTAAGGTAATGCCTTTGTACTTGAAGTTCTTCTGTGTGCAAGGACATAATACAGTTAGTAAAAGAAAGCCTTGGCCAGGAACACTGGTTACAAAGACTTGGTAGCCCTGCTACCAAGGGGACAAAAATCTCATCTAGGGTGGGAGGTTTCCCTGAACTGTCACAGTGCTGAAAAAAGCCCACTAGTATAAAATCTGCTCTCTTTGTTAATAAGAATCTTTTACTTCAAGGAGTCACTGAAATCCTGATATCTAGCACCAGATTCCCTGACAAGGGCCTGTTTGAGAGAGGGAAGTCAATAAAAGTAAAGTGTAAGTGTACTGTTAATGGCAGGTTCTTGTAGGCATTTTTTCCCCAAATTATACCATTCCTATTCAAATACCATCTCAAGAGTCTCAGACAGTGTCAAGTGCAATCATTGTTATTGCAGTTGCCAAGGTAATCAATTGAAATCATAATGAAGGGAACAGAAGGAAATCAATAGAGTCTGAAATTACAAATAAAGAGAAGCTATCGTTTAAAAGCATTTGGCTGAAATCTTCCATATTAATGGAGTTAGAAATGGCTGTGTCGTTCAGAACCAGTGTGGTGCATAATTCACTTGAGTGCATTAAAACACCTAAAAGCTATTGCAGCAATTAGGGCTGCCTACAAAAAAAAATGTCCACCTTAGAAGAAGCATCACTGAATTGTTTGTTTGGTCCAATATGTTTTCATATTTAAAATTATAATTTTTTCCCCAAAAACAGACAGCATGATGCAATCTCATTAAACACAGTTTCTATCTCATATTTTGTTGAAGAAGTTTATCTAATGTGCAATAGCTCTTCTGGAGTTTTCTTTCAGTTAAATGCCCTGCTCAGATGCTCAGATGCAGCCCCACCGAAACAGAGTTTATACTCCTTCAGTGCCCCAGTGCCTGCAGGGCATTCCTAGCTAATGGCAGTGCTGAGTATTTACACTCCTCTTTTACACATAAATTGCACCGGTGCCCTCACACATGTTATTTAAGGCAAATTTTTGGAGAGCACATCACTCACTGCACTTAGACAAAGGCATTCTAGGTGTGACCAAGAGGGTACTGTCCTTTTCTCTTTATTCTTGGTGCTTCAGTAGCTACAGTCCTTGGGCAGCAAGGACAGCAGGATCCTTTCTTCTGCTTCAGAGAGACAAGCAGGCAGAGAAGGAAGAGTTGAATATGCACCTCTGCTGTGAGTGCTCTACTAACCAAATGTTGTTATTGCACCTTGCAAGGCCCTGTAAATAATTATTCCAGAGGAGAAGCTGAGCATGATGTTATAGTCTGTTACTGCATTCACTTGGGAGGGAGAAGACATGGGTCCCAACTCCTGAACTAACTGGAGCAGGGAATTGAAGTATCCACTGGAGCAAGAAAGCCAGGTCTCTTAGAGCTAGCCATTATGTTATGCAGCTATGTTCCCTCCCTCTCCCCTTCTGGTGAGTGAGGTGGTGAATATTTAATAGTTTCATGCAAAATGGAACAGCTTCTAGAGGAGGGGGTTGAAAAAAACCTATAACACCCTATAGCAGTGCTCTTAGGTGTTTCCTGTGCAAAGCAAATTACCATCATGTGAACAAGTTAGATTAATCTATTTGTGTCCTTCCTGAAAGGAGTGCTCAAACTACTTAGTCACTTCTGAAAAGGGAGATGGGCAAGAGTCCACATCAAAGTTTTTTCAGCTGCATTCAGGAGAAAAGGATTATATGGGTCAGGTTTTTTTGCTTTTAGGCAGTTGCCCTTACCTTATTGAAATGTGACTTGGCCTTCTTAAGGAAATTGTTTTTAAAAGTCAGAGACCAGGACTGGAAACAAAAATTTAGAAGGTATCTCCTTGCTGATCAAAATACGGCTAGCAAAATGTCCAAGCATTGTGCAACCAAGAGCTTTTTTGCTCCAAAATATCACTTGGCTTTTGCATGATATTTAATAAAAACTTTCCATTACCAATTGCATAACAGCAATTAAAATCCTCATCAAATCTATCTTAACTGCTTATAGTCTTCCACTAGGGAGCATTTTCCTTGGCAAACATCTGCAGTAAAAAGCTATTTAGTCTTCATAAGTGAAACAGTCAGTTATGCTAATTCATCTCTTTTATTATCAGTTTTCATTGAAATCTTGTACAGATCTGGTCTTCTGTATTAGGTGCATTGAGGCACACTTTGGCCTGCTCTGAGAGGAGAAAAAGCCTTTGTCTTTTTTCTGTCACAACAGCTGAAGCTGGATCTGATCACTGTGTGCCTCTGTGAAGGAGTTCAAAGTACTTGGCACTGTACTCTGCAGTCCACAACTGCAAACAGTTGAGAAAATATTATCTTCAATGGATTAATTTCTTGGTTGAGGTCAGTGAATCACTGCATAACCAGGTAATACAAATCAAAGCATAAAGTAATATAAACTAATCATACAATCACTAACAGCACTTTCTGCCTTTTTGTTTGTACAGATTTATTAATAAAGAAATTAGATGCAGTATATTGAAAGCAACCAAATGCCTCCTTTCTCTACTTTCTCTGGAAAGCATAGAACAAGTCATGACAGAAGGGGAATAGTCCTTCATATCGTCATACGTGAAAAATCAGGTGTGCTGATTTTTTCCCCATGTCACAATCCCAGCTCCTGGGGTTCCTTTAGCTCTCATCATTCCAGGTTTGTGATCTCTGGGTTGTCTCTTAAAGAGTTTTCGGATTAATATTATCGAAAGCAAAGATGGTTGTGCCTTCTAGTAGCTCTAGCTTTGCCTTCTGGCATTTGGCTCCAACTTTAAAGCTGCGAATCTTTTCTCACTTCCTCTTCTTGATGCTCAGTTCTCAGTTTCATCACTTACAGGACCATCAATCCTCCCTCCTCCGCTTTATTTCTTTTTCTCCCTGAGAGAATTTCAGCTTTTACTGATGAAAACAGGAGCAACTCCATCTGTAAAAGAGGTCTGAATGCCATTTGTGTTTTCAAAGAAAGCTTTGCAAAGGAGGGAAAAGCCATCTTATAAATGTCTGGATAAAAGCCAAAAATAAATCAAACAGGTATTTACACTTTAAATAATGTGCTGAATGTTTCTCTACCGTAAAGCCCTCATAGCAGATCAATATAGTTTACACTATTCACTTGCAGCAAGCAGTAAAAGTCTTTCACTTCAACAGTTTCCAACCATTTAACATTGTTAAAAAGACAGTTAAAACATCAATTGGGGGCATTTTCTCCTAAACTGAAATGGATCGATTAGTTTTCATGACATTCACTGTGGAGATGCAGGATTAGGAAAAAGGTAATATGGGAGGAAGGGAAAGAAGTCAGTGCACCTCTTTTGAGTTAATGAAAGAAGTTGCATACTTCAGCTCAGCAAGAATAAATCTTCTTGAAGGGATTGACTTTTTTATAATACTGTGTTAATAACTAGTTGTCTCCACATGTAGTATGGATTGCCTTATAAATTGATTTTGCTGTACATATGCAAAAGCAATGGCTTTGAGAGTCTGGTCTGTGACATTTGTCATGTCGAATCAGTTAGACAACAGTGTAAATTTGTGATCAATGTCACGTCAGTGGGAATAGGTATTCATTATTAGTAAACTCTAAAAGAACTATGCATGATAATTAAATAGAAATGACTTGTTTTAGGTTTTTTGGATTTAAAACCCGAAGTGATTATTTAGTTCAGCTAATGAATGCCTTTGTGTGATCCCAGATCAACAAACCATTGTTAACAGGCACAGAGAAACAATGGGGCTGTTAGCACCATTTTAGCATTTACATTGCAAAAGGAGAGAAGAAAGAAACTTCTGAGGGAATAAAAAGAACCAGACAATTCAACATTTTTCGTATTCAAAGACTGATTTTTGTCCTTGTATCTCTTGTCCTTCTTCTTTTTATCACTTTTTTTTTTCATGTCTTCATTGTTTTTTTTAATGGGTGCACTGTATTTTAAAAAAATTAAATTTAAATAATTGCCTCTTGCTCTTCAATTTTTTCTGTAAACTTGGGTTCTAGGAGACATGTTATATGGCTTATGGCAACAGAGTGCAAATCTGAAGCCAAAAAGAAACGAAAACTGGAATAAGCATTCAAAAACCGTTCGAAGATGCAGATTCTTATGCGTATCTATCAAGTATCAGAAGATGGTAAGCTAAATGGTGGAGACATAAACCATTTCTGGTTTATAACATATGTTCTTTTTTCACCAAGTACTATATAACTATTAGAAACAAATTGTTTGAAATAATGAAATTTGTTTCAGGGGATATTCCGTGTTTTTATCCTGTAATATTGTGCCTTGCATCTTGTGAACTATGACTCCTGTGCAAAAAAAAGAGAGTACCTATAACTAGGTTCCATTAATTTATCTGGCTGGGGCTTCTTTGGCTCCTAAAAGAGCTTCACAACAGCACAGGATGCTGTGCAAGTCCCAGGATCTTGCATAAATATTCGCTAAGCGTCATGAACCATCTGTGTACAATAATAGTTAGTCATATTGAGTAGTATAAATTCATTTAGGTAGCTTAATGAAATGGCAGTTCCCTATTCACTGATGTTCTGTTCATTGTACATTCATCCAGAGAGACAATGAAAACATGTTTGGCCAGTAAACCTGAATTCACCATTCCTTCAATTTCCCACATAGTAAAATACCTTCTTTAAAGATTAATTAGTATTTTCTCATATTTTCCACATTTTCCTTTAAGTACAATCATCATAACTTTGTAAAGGTATAAATAGTCCTTGACAGTAAGGACTGTAGCTCTTAATTTAATCATGGTCTCATTTTGTCCTCCTTCAAGCTTTCCCACTAGAGTGGTCCTCCGAAGACAGGGAAAAGCCAAGCTGTATAAGAAGTAGTGTCTTAACTTTTAGTAATAGAAGCAGTTTTAGTCAACTAACAGTTTCCTGAGATGCTGGGTGAAATCTAGGTAGTGCAGATATACTCTGCATTTTGGGGACATCTAGAAAGTGAATGATACTTTTGATATCTTATGTCTAATAATAGACCTCTCTACTTCTTGTAAGACTCGGGTCTGGGCCGGTGGTCATTGGTACTGCCATTGACTACAACCACAAGGTTTGTTTCACCTGTGTCAGCACTGGACAGCATTCAGATATCAAAGTCATTTGTTACATACAAGTATTTCTAAATAAGTTTTCAAATCCACTGGCTTAGTTCTTGGTGATATGAGATGAAAACAGGCATGCTATGAGGAAAATAATGCATAAATTATTTTTATCTAATTTTAGTTTAAATAATGGAGATTTTATGGATTTGGGTCAACAGAGATCATAGTAAAAATGTTCACTGCTTCATTCTAATGAGTGTAAAGATGGCTGCTCTGTTTTTCCTTCAATCTATTTTCATCCTGTTAGTATGTAACTACAATATGTTACTGTGGAATAAAACAAACTTGTTCCTGAAAATACCCAAATGTAGGAGACACCCCTGGGGTTTTATTCTACCCTGAAGTCCTCTCCAAGGGTTAACATCTGAGTAGTGAGACAATGAATTTTCTGAATGTAGTCCTGATATTTTAGCAAATAGGTAAGATGTGGCCAAGTCTTTTGCCAGCAGAAATGCCACATTTGTCTGCAGGTAGACAGATCTGTTTCTCCAGGGAAATGTGAGTTTGAATGTTGTCAGACACTAGAGAAAATTTCTCCTAACCCTTCTGCATTGTGAATTTTTGCAATAAATGTTGGAAGAAAAGACATCAAGAACCTCTAAAAAAGTCAAGCCCTGCTCTGTGTGTGCTTATGTCTGAGAAATTAATAAGGCCATATTTCCTACTGTCTGCCCTTACTATTTGTTCACAGTCAAGAGAATTATACCTTCATCCTGAGTGGTCTATTTCAACTGCAGTGCGTGTATGTTAGTGGGAAAGAGAGAGCAGAGACATCTGGGGAACCTGGGTAATGTGACTTACCCGCATGCAGTGACTGAGACAGAAGAGCAGAGTGTTTTCTTGGTTATCAAGTAATTTTCCTTCTTGAGAAGGACACAAGGGTGGTCTGAAAGCTGCCTTCACAGCCAGCCTGGGATAATGTGAAAAAATAATAAAAAGGGCAGGACTCTTTCCCTTCACACCCCTGAGAATGTCCTTTAGTAATGAATGTCATGAATGTCATGAATGTCCCTTCATAATGAATGCAATGGTTTGGATGTCCGTTCTTTAACCCAGTTTACTGAAGGTGTAAGTTTATGTGACGAAGGTACGTCCTTGCACCTTTCCACTACCATGTTTTTACAGTAACATGGGAACCTGCTCACTGAGTCCTTTTTAACATTGGGCAGAGCTGAGGTCTCCAAAGTTTTAAGCACTGCAAGTGTCATAAGCATACACAGAAAGTAACATGAGAGATATCCTGTTAATATCTCTAGAAAAGCTGCAGCATCATCCTAAGTTTCCTAGGCACCAGGAAGACTACATGAGAGAATTTATGAATGCTTTAGCTCCATGGCGAGTTCCCAAACTTTTAGACAGAAGAGAATCTGTTAGTGAGAAGCTAGGTGCAGCCCTATAGGGAATGAGATTTCAACAGATCTGCTTCTCAGACACCCTATTAGGATCTCAGTTGCCCAACCATCTGCACTGGCTGGCTGTGAAGCCAAGGTATCCTCATTTAAGTTCCTCCCTGGTAGGGACAGGTAACTAAAATGTGAGTACAAAAGTCCTTTAGAGGTTTCATCTCTTAACTTTATTCTGCAGGGTTAACAGAAGAATGGCTTGTATCAGTTGCAGTGCAAGTGTTGTCTTCCTTAACAGATATGCGAAGCTTGATAATAAATATTTTCTTAAACTCAAGTATTGTCGTTAAAAACTCCCCGAAGAGAAAAATGCCTAAAAGTTAGCCACTAAATCTCTGTATTTGCCATCAGTACTGAGCAGCTGAACGTGTTTTACAGTGCACCAAAAAAATAAAATCCTCTCTCTACTAATACAAAGTAAACTAAATCCAATCAAGACCCCAAAATTCTAGTACTAATATTAATTTGCAAGATTTATTTTTACATGAAAGTGAACAAACGCCTTTATGAAAATGTGTTATTTGCCAGCAGGGTGTATACCATACTTTTCAGATTTTGTTTTGCAGGAAGAGCTTCCTTAAGTGTCTCTACCTTTATACTTAGTATGGACAATTATTGCACTTTGAAAATATAATTTGGGCAAATGGACACTAAGTATAACAATGTTATTTCACATTTAATTTACTAAAAGTGCCAAGTTGCTGCTCACCGAATTACCCTTTCAAAAATAGAGTCTATAAAATCAAAACATGCCCTTTGTGTGAACTTTAGCTAGCTGCCAATAGGTCTGTACTGGGTTAGTGTGTGGGCTGGCTGCCTTTTGCAAGAAGTGCCTGGAATAGATCAAACTTGAAACAAAAAACTAACCTATTTTTTGTAAAAAGTAAGTCTGTTTCTGTATTCAGGCCAAATTCAAACTGGAGGAATTACATTCTGGCTCCTTCACTCCTTGTTTTCTTTTTACTGGCTGACAATTTCTTTAGTCTTTGTTGAGGATGTGTATATGTGTTGATGCAGGAAACCATTCCTGGAGAGATCATTTGTTTGTTTATACGATTCAAATATTTTAGGACTCTTTGGGGTCCCTATCACAAGTTGAAGTCTTTCATAGTACTATAAAGGAGGATTTGAACAGAAAATGAGCAGTCCAGAAGCTAGTCTTATTTTAGGTGTAAGTGCATCTGCTGGCAAGGCTAAAGTCAGAACAGCCCATAGAAGAATCATGATTTTGAATCATCCTGATAAAGGTGGATCACCTTACTTAGCAACAAAAATAAATGAAGCAAAAGACTTGTTGGAATCCACTCCCAAAAATTGAAATCCGAAGCCTCAGGTCATAAGAGATTCAGCAGATACATTGTGCAACAGCTTTCACATCTACTTGCTCTGTGCAGTTTCTTAACACTGCATTGATTGTTCCTATTTATTGTCATAATTAAAAATTTAAGATTGTTTAAAAGCAAACAGAAATCTTTTACAGTTATGTAAAGTTATGTACAGTTATGCTCCTGCAAGGAGCAGGGAGTTGGACTCTATGATCCTTATGTGTCCCTTCCAACTCAAGATACTCTATGATTCTATGATAAATATAAAAATATTCTTTAGTTTACTTTTAATAAAAAAATAACAGTTATAAAAAGATAGGCTTTCAAAAGAATGATTTTATTGAAAATTGTTAAAAATAGGCTAAAACCTTCTTTGATCTGGTAAAACAAGACTGGGGAACAGAAGAAATGTGTTTTGTTAGATCAGGAGGTATAGCCAGAAAAAGT
This sequence comes from Gavia stellata, assembly GCF_030936135.1. NCBI lineage: Eukaryota > Metazoa > Chordata > Aves > Gaviiformes > Gaviidae > Gavia > Gavia stellata. The sequence continues at coordinate 33,221,681 of NC_082637.1, read as the reverse complement.
AGACATGAAGATCTTACTTGACTGAAAGCTTTGGTTCTCACTGTTGGTTGCTATATTCACAGCTTAGATTTTTCATCCTTTTTAAGTATGAGAGGTATTATTTTTTTTTAAGCTGGAGCCGGTACATTTGGGGAATTCTTCCTGCAGCGTGTAAGGTTGTGAATGTTTTCTCTGTAGAAACTCTTTAAAGGGAAGGCACCAACCTGCTTGTAGTTCCAGAAGGTGACTGAAACACAGATGTACTGACACTTTCCATCAATTTACCCTAAGGCTATCTACACAGTTCTGGAAAGATATGACTTTAGCATCAGGAAGCATATCTGAACTAACTGTAGTCTTCTAGCAATGAAGACTCCATTCAAGCTATAAAAATCTAGCAGGACAGCTATGTGCATATACACTGTACATATCATGTCAGTCCACGTGGATACCTATGTCATCATACCTCAGTCATTATTTTTGATCGGTTATTATTTATTATTTGTATTTAAGTTATTTTTTAGTTTAGATTTAAATTAGCCAGGAGATGACTAAATATTTAATAAACAAATAAGTAAGTTTCATGTTCTCTGAAGTGTCATTCTCTGGGGGTATTTAAATAACATGTAGAAGTAGCACTTAGGGACATGGTTTAGTGGTGGACTTGGCGGTGTTAGGTTTGCGGTTCAACTCAATGATCTTAAAGGTCTTTTCCAACCTAGATGATTCTATGATTCTATTCTATGATTCTATGATTCTCACACTTCTCAGTTGATGAAAACTTAAGTCATCGCTAAGCTTCCTATAAGTAGTATAGTCAGAATTATTTCCAGTGCTGAGAACAAGAATGAGTTTCCCTCAAAAGAGTCTTGGATCTAGGATAGTTTTTGCTTCTCAGGTCTGTTGTTAGTACCGAAGAGTGCAGAGAAGAGAAGAGGTTTGAGGAAGTGCTGAGGAGGGGGTGCTACAGCTCTGTGAGCAAACCAAGACTGTGACAGGAACTTACAAGTTTCCATTTTGACATGAAATCAATTCCTGACATCTTAGGATGTTCGGAAGAGGTTTGTTCATATTTAAGGGTCTAATAGAAACAGCCACCCATGCCAAGCAATTCCAGACACCATATTGCTCTGAACAGGAGATGCGCGGTGGTGAATATTTCTTTATTAAATATAACCATTTAATAAACACCTGGGTGCAGATCTGGTGAACTATTAAGGGATTCTCAAAAGTGACATAATCCCTTAATTCCCACTGCAGTTCAGCTGCTGGTGCTCAGAACACTGTAGGATCAGGGGTTTACATGTCTGACTTTCCCTGGATGTGAAATTGGAATAATAACTCATAATTACCTATCTTGCAAGGGTGTTGTGTAGATCACATAGTTAATGTTTGTACAACACTTCTAACGTGTAAAGTGCCATGAGATAATTATTACTGTATTAGCATCTTCTGTGTAGGTTCTTGTATCTTAAATTTCTGTAATATTGTGAGATTCTTTGTCTATGTCTGTCTGTGTGTGTATGTGTACTCTGTCAATGAAAGTTCAGTACAAAAGGCAGATCAAGTTTTTTTTAAAATGGAAATGTCAATCCTATCACTGGCATACTCAGCAGGTAAGAACTTGCTAGATGATACTAAGTAGAGCTTCAAAGAATGATGGTAGCCCTGGGGATTTTGGAGCTAATAACAGATGATTAATGGGAGTCGAGGAAGTTACTTAAAAAAAACAACTACCTTTCCTTTTTGATTGCTAATTATTCATGAAAGACTAAGAACAAGAGTACACTGCAGCAAGACAACGCATTTTTAAGCATTACAATAAAAGAAAATTGATCATCTAGTTAGTATGCAAGCAGCTAAGTACAGCAGGGTCAGCTGTGCTAATTGGAGAGTCAGTTTGGGAGCTTAGCAAAGCCTCTTAGTGCCAAGTGGCTTATTTCAAAGTTTCAATTAAAGATGAACAGTTTGCACATATCCATGTACGTCTATAATGGGATGTTTACCCACTGACGTTGTTACAAAACTGAAAACCAGACTGGTTTATTCCAGCAAGTATAATATTAAAATGCAACTTTTTTTTTTTTTTTGTTAGAACATGGACAGATGTTTTCCATGCCTGTGAAGAAGCTGTGTACTTTTAAGAATACATTATTCAATAAGGAAGAAAAACCCCATAAAGATTAAGTAAGTATTTAAATAATGACAAAAGGACAATAAATAAAATCTTTTCCCATATTTGCCTCTTCAGAGTGCAATCTATTCAGGCCTAATACTTAGGTTTTTTCCAGCCTGACTCATATAACTGGATTCACTCTTCTTCAACTCGTTGGATAAGCCAAGACACCATCTATAGCTCTTTTTTTTTTTTTTTTTCATGTAAGAATCCTTAGACCATAAAATCCTGATTCTGTTTTGTGTGGATGCCTCAACTTATTACATGAATACTCCCTAGGCTGCCAAGTTCCTCACAGAAGCAAAGAGATGAAGTGGTTGCCTCAAAGGGTTTATAATCACAATATAAGGAAGGCTCGTGTATATAAAGGCAAAGAAAATAAATAATAAAAATACCAAGCCAGTCTGTGTTCTCAATTCTTTTACCTGGATAGCTATCAAAGTTGATATATTGAAGAAATATCAATCATATTTCTTAATCAATACTGCAATTCATTCAGGTAAAATAATTTTATTTAGCTGTGTGAAGAATGCCCACATATTTTTATGTTCTATGAAAGTAACAGGGTATTTTACTAATATTCCTGTCATTTTCACTGAAGAATTAAAATCTGAGGAGGAATCTGAAATAAAAGGGAGTTAGGTTCATAGGAAGAGTTTTAAGACGTCTCTCTCTGCTTTTGCCCTTCTAAAGGTAAGGAAATAAGAATGAACTGAAGGAGCAAAGAGGCCCTGGTGAACATGTCCTCTGCTGTTTGGAGGACTCATTCAGGGACAAGGTGGCAAGGCTGAGGAGAAAGCCCCTTGAGTGATGTTGATTAAGCCACTGCAAAGCAGAATCTGAGTGACATGGTTCTGCTTCAAAACCAAGAGCCTCCCTCAGCCCATCTGCACTGCTACAGCAGATATACGAGAGCTCACAAACAGCTGACTTTTTCAGACCTCACACAGGAGTGGTAGATCCCATCTATCACCGTATCACAAAGCTGCAGGGCCCAGATGAGACAAGAGGGGTTACAGCTTGAAAATACATCTGAGACTGTTGTCCTTTCCTTTTCACTCCCTTCATAAAATGAAAGGAAAACACCAAGGCTATAAGCTACCACAGAAATGACAAGAAGGCAGGCATTTTCAGCAGTCCTTTGCTCCCAATCCCAGATCAATCACTCTGCCTTTTAGCTGAGCAAAAGGGCATCAAAATTAGGTTTGACTGTGACGAAGATTTGAAGGGAAAGAGAAGGTTCCTTAAGCAATTGAGCCTATTAGAAACATAAATAAAGCCAATGCACATGGGTAAATATTTTTGCCTCTTTAGTTATCATTGTTCCTACTTCTCAGACCATAGCAAATGGGGTTGCTGTAACGCCATCTGGTAACTGCAAGAAGATACCTGCAACGGAATGTGTCAGTTGCGATTTGACTGTGGAATATAGCATTGCAGTTGATCTTACATTTTAGAGGCATTAGAGCAGCTTCTGCTGTAAGAAAATAATAATAATACACTCTAATAGAAAAACAAAGGGGTAATTCTGATGTCTGTGAATCAGAAGTAATTGGCATTTCACTACTGTAAAAATATCTTGGTGGTGAATTCATGGACATAAACCCCCCATGTTACAGTTTCTCCACTCCTGTTCTTCCTTTCTGCTGTGTAAGTGATGCAGTAGACTGACGAAAAAGCCCTGTTCGACTCTATGAACACCCTCCTCCATTAGTCAGAGTCTCCAAATGCCTAGTTAATGCTATCATCAACATGGTTTGCCATTATTTATAAGGAGGCATCCATGAGATGTGTGTGCACAAGAGATGCCCACTCCTAGTTTGAAATTGTCACGTTTTTACATGTTTACAGTACAGGAGGTGATTTTGATTTAAAAAAAAAAACAAAACCCAAAACTAAAACAAACCCACACTCGTTTACCACTCTGATTTATTATATCACACTGAGATGAAGTCAGAACACTCTCTGTCACTGGGTTGTTGGGCTGCTTCTACCAAAAAAAAATATACAATTGAACCAGTTAAAGCCAACAAATCTGTAAAGTTTTTTCTTGTTCTTATAGCATAACAAACTTTGCCCTTATAGCTTTCCAATTAAAGACTTTTTCTTGAAATTTTGCAAAGCTTAAAGGAAATGTCACCGATGGGTATCCGTGTACACCTAAGAGGAACCAAGTGAGAACCTGTTGGATGCGTTGGTAGACAGTTAACCCAGCTGAGGAGGTTTTTTTTTTCTTTATTTAGTTAAATATTAAAACTATAGAAATATAAAACTGAATGGGAAATGCATGGAATTTGACTTATCTAAGTCAAATCTGAACTTGAGGAAAGGTACTAGAATGCAACAGAAAGGTAAGTTAGCAAACATGGACATTCAGTCAGTATGCATTTTAAAATTGCATTGCCTTGGATAATTCAAAGATTTATCTTTTGGTTTCTAATATCTTTATACTATTACTTTATTTCTTGTATTTACAGAGTTTAATACTTCTTATACAGGAAAATATGTTGTAATCTATTTTGTATGGTCTTTTCTCTGTAAGTGTTTGAATTAGTGGTTTTGTGATAGAACACTGATCAGAAGCGACAAATACTATTATTCTGGCAAACTACCAGGCATCACATAATGAGTGGTGAAAAGAATGCCAGTATTTAATTTAGAATAAAATAAGCACAGTTTTCTAAAGTCAAAAAGCACATCTACCTTTCTGTGCATTAAATAAACTTTTAGAGACTAACTCCTTTTTAAGGTTGCAGGGGGCTCAGGGAGACACTAAATCAGCACAGAGAGACAAAAAATTCAGCACCTCAAGACAGTAATTTCCGTTATGATAGTGGTCTTCCTGTGCTTCTTTATTCTTTTGCTTGATCATTATAACTGACATAAAGATGTGGAACAATAGAAAATTAGTTTCCCAGGCAGTTTAAATAACATTTCTCACTAAAAACTTCTAAGTAGCTGTTTCTGTGAGGACTTTGTATTGCATGAAAAGAAAAGATAAGGTAGATGTGTAACTGCAATTTGCCACTTGTCTATGATACAGCATAGCTCAGGACTGTAGGCTGGTGTCTCCTCCTGTCACTCATTCCTATTCCTGTAGTAACCCCGTTTTGACCTTCTAGGTATCTGAATAATCTTAGAAGAGTTTATAATTAAAGTTATTATTTAATTGCCAAGATTTATAGACAAAATTGCACTGCTGCTATGCATTTCTACCTGACACAGTGCAAAATCTCTTTTGTGATCCTGTCGTTCCTCCCCAGTAGTGTGCTCTCTCTCCCCCTCTTGAGGCAAAAGGAGTAAGTGGGACCACAAGAGAAGGTACACATCTTCATCAGAACATTCTCTCTCAGCAACTTGTATTTCGGTACATCTGAGGCAACCTCCTTTGCCCTGAAAACAAGCTACCTACAAAGTTTATAGTCTCAGTAACCTCTTACATTCCTCTAATTTAACCAGCATTAAAAATACACTCACCACAGAACAGCTAAACCACTCCTCCTCCTTTCCCCAATAAACCAAATATTTTCTCAATCCTTTTTAAAGCAAACGCTTTCAAGTCTGAAATTAAATATTACAGTCATGTGGGTAGCTGCAAAGTGAACGAGTGACCTCTGTTCTTGCACTTGTTTCCATCACACCATGGTGCCAAAACATTAACAAACAATTTAACTGCTCTCCATTTGTAAAGAATCATGGTAGTATTAATGTAATACCACTTACTGACCATGGTCATGCTTCAGTGACTGATGTACAAAAGGTGCAGTGATAGTTGGAGTGCTTTTAAGTTTGAGAGCATTATTTTTACCACAAGCACCATCTTAGGTCAAATTATGTTTCCTAAATTAGCCATCCAAACCTGTGCAAAGGCATGCAGTTACTTGGCCATGTTCATGAGTTCTAAACATTTAAAAAAAACCAACAAATGGAAACGACAACTATTCAATAGTTCTAAAAGCCATGCAAATTTGTACATTTAGACACCTTATTGCAGGCACCAAAACAGATCTTTCCACTGACTTTGGATCAGACTTCAAAAGCAATACTTAGATGTAAATTTACGTGGATTAAAAAGATGCTTGGGGATTTACATACAAGCAAATAACAGCAGGATTTGTGAGTAGTACTCCATTTCTTCCCACTTTGCCTTTGCAAATGAAGTTTACATTTATATTTGTGATTGCAAAATTCCAATTTCATCTGGGCTAACTGGCTACATTTCTCATTTCCTGTTTCCCCATGTCTGATTGTTGGAAGGATGTGTTTGCTGAAGAAAAACAAGCCTGTGTGTTCCAGCAGCACTGAAGGATATGATTCCAACCAGAGGTTGTCTAGTCACTCACATGCTATCCTCCCACAGACTAGCACTATGGTTCTTGATGTTCTTACATTTTTATGATCAGAAATCTATGCTGCTTATGAGTGTAATTAACGAAATGTGAACTAAGTACTCCTCAGTCTCAGGATTGTATTAAGACAAAAAGAAGAAGTAGGTTGTGAGGGTGTAGGTTGCAACCTTGTTTTTTCCCCACTACATTCTGCTAAACTTCCCCATTTATTCTCTATGTTAGAGCTCTGGACTCAAAATTTTTAACAAGACACAAGAGACAGGCTACAGAAACAGTGTAGCTGTTTTCCTTTTTATTCTATTGAGGTTAGTTCATGAGCACTTTCTTGCTAATATGTTTGGTAACACAGGAAGATCTTTCAACTGCAGCCCCAAAGGCAAACCGGATAGCATGAATTCCATATGGATAATCTGTGTTATGATGGAATGTGATGACTGCTTGCCATTTGCAATATCAGTGGGACGGTCTTTATGAGAAAGGCCTTCATAATTTGGCCTGGATTATGTCTTTTATATGGATGCTATAGTCTGCAGAAAATATCATCATACTTAATTTTGTGTCACACTTCAGAGTAAAATGACCCTTAAATTCATACGCTGATTTTTCACTCAGGAGCTGGGAAGGTTTAAAGTTAACAGGTAGGCTTAACAATTACATAATCCAAATTAGCCCACATTACATTATCTAGTGTTACACAGAAATTTAATAACAACTCTATCAATGCTCCATTAATCCTTTGGTCTAACTTGTGCTAAACCACTAGTAAAACACAATATGTCTTCACATATGTAAACAGCCAGTAGAAGCTGTTGATTATAGATACAACTTTGCATAAGAGGTGAAACTTCACAGTGAAGCTGTAGGAGTAAGATTTTCAGATACATTTATGTCTAAGCATGCATAGAAAAGAAGCAGCAGAATAAGTTACTGGCCTGCTATTCAGTACCCCTGAGACCGATTTCCACTAATGGGAATCCGCTTGTCTAGTCTACTTCACCACATAAGGTGATAAAAATTAAGACGAAGTAAGTCACAAAGCAGGGCAAATATAAGAAGAGTTACATGCAGTCTCCCTTGCACAACAGAAGTGACCAAGCTCTGTAATAGGGTAAGTGTCCAATGGAAGGACATGGGAAGGAGGGTGAAGTTAGAGGGTTGCCTTCCCAAGGGAAACTGCTTCCTGCTTCCAGCCTCAAGTTCTTCTCGTTCCCTCACACTCACTTATCCCCTGCCCTAAGTAGAGCTTCTTCTTCCATGTGTTTTTAGCTCCTACATGTACATCTAAGACAGCTTTTCATCTTCTCTCAGTCTTCATTTTGCTGTTTAATACAGCCCATCCCCTTCAGTTTCCATCCATAACAGAGAAAATTCATTCTCTGGGTCTGCCTAATTTCTGTTGTTGGCAACTTTTGAAGTCTAAATATGTCTTTCTCAAAGAGGGTTGAACAAAACTATATCCCACATGAGGTCTTGGTAATGGCAAGCATAATTTCATTAATACCTTCCCATTTGTAATGGAAATACCTCATCTGCTATATATTCACTTCATCTACATTGATTGTTCTAGGATCAGATGTTTCACTCCGATCTCTTCTCTGTCCTCTGGTTCCACCTAATGAATCAATTTCTTTCCTTTAGACCAAAAGCAAACTAAGGACTAAATGCACAGTTTTATTCATTGCACCGTTGCATTTTGTTTGGCCCCTCATACTTCAGTTCCTAGGAGCATTCAATTTTTCTATAAGATATTTTGCTATTTATGCTTTATTTAAATGCCTACTCAATTTGTGCCACCAGCAAATTCTGTTACCACACACCTACTCTTGGATTCATCCCACTGAAATATAAATGACATTATTTTTGAAGTGGAAGAAGAATCAAGGAATTGCAATATGCTTAGGGAGAAGTGCCTGGAATGTGATGAGCTTGCATGAAAATCTCAACTGCAGAGCCAAACCAAAGCCTTGCTGTAGCTGATGGCTCTTTTTTTCACTTAAAGCCTGTCTGCCTAGGGTCTATATCCAAATAGAGTATTTTTATTTATTTTTCCTTTCTGTTTATTGACTTTTTCAACAGCAGTTATTGCTAGTATTGGTAAAATTGATACCACCAAAACTTCAGCTGTTTTACCTTATATTGGCAATGTTACGCACAGAGAACAGTAAATAGATAGGAAGAGGGTGGGTGCTACAGGCTTATTTATATTTTTGTTTGTTTTCAGATTTGCTGTTTGACATTTGGGATTTTTTTAATAAATTCTCCTCCTAGCCTCTTTGTTTATTTCCCTAAAATTTATGCCTGCTGGGTGGGTAAACTTGTTCCTGCTTTTTTAGGATTTGAATTTTCAGGTCTTAACCAAGTTGACCTTTATTCATATGGCTTGATAATGTTGCAACCTTGACTCCCTTTGGTGAGGTCTCACATACACAAGTAATCCCAAGGCAAAATGACTGCGCAGACAAGCTCATGACATGGTCGATATAGTGTAGAAAGAAAAAAAAAAAAAAATCCTGAATCTGGACTAGGCTGGGCATTTGATTATAATGCCATAAGTGGCTTTCATGTGGGGCAGAGGGCCTTTTGCCTTGGTATGAATTTCATTTTTTAAAGCACATATTATTTTTCCAAAGCACATATTATTTTTCCTGTAATATGCTGTGAACAAGTGAGAGTATTTGAACAGAGTTGATAAGGCAGCTAGAATTAATAATTCAAATTTTATTTAGATAATGGGCACTGTTTGGGGTTCAGAGCAAAGCCTAAGCAGTCTACCTATTACTTCTAATAGGTTTCAGATAAGATCTTAATAAATGAGTGGTCCTATTAAATTTTCAGTCACATCTACACCTTGTAAAGAACTGTTTATAGTTTTTCAAAGTGTCAGCAGTGATTAAGATAAAACAGTGCACCTGACAGTCGGGTTTCTTTTCTCCTTTTGGCTTGCCCTTCAGAATCATGTAGGAACAGGACCTAAGGAAGAGAGTTTTAAGTAGCTGCTCAAAACAAAAGTTAAGATAGAGTGCCTATGAGAAGAGCCTTAAAAAATAAAAGCCCTGAAGTCCATTTCACTCAGATGGAGAATTTATGTGAGTTTCTATGCTCTGTAGAGAGAGGAGGATCTCAACAGGATTTGAAGGAAAAGTCCACTGTTAAAATTGAAGGCCGAATACGTCCATTAATCAACTGAGTGGTGAGCTTGAGAAGGTGCTTCATGCTTCACCTTTTTCAAAAAAATCTAGTCTATGCTCATGAGGCAAACCTTTCACTCTGTCAACTGATTTCAGATTCAGATGACTGAACTGCACATTGTTTTGAGACATTATGCTCAGGAATGTCCACTCACATCTGGTATAAAAAAGGAACAAGCAGTGAATGTTTTTCCACTGATGAAAAATCAACTGACTATAGATAAAAAAAACTTCAATTTTTTTATATTTTTAATGGGCATTAACTCACTAATTTTTCTGCTCCTAAAATCTGATGGGTAAGTCTACTTTTTCCTTCCTAGTCTGCATTCACTAAAGTAATGAATCCTGTCTATGAAAATCAAAGCTCAAAATAACTACTTTAATGGTCTAAAATGTACCTATGGATTATTTCATATTTCCTTGATAGTTCAGTGCTGAACTTATTACACTGATATAAAATTGTATACCTGCAAAAGAAGCTGCTTCAAATGGTAAGTATGTGGGTTGACCTCAGGAATCCAGGCTGCTTCTCAGGTGATCTCAGGACAAAAATCCTGTACTAGTCAGGAAATATTTACACTGTATTCAGGTCACAGGAGTCTGATGTATTCCTACAGGAAAAGGTAAAGGATTTTAGAGAGAGACTAACTTCCTCCTCCCTGCAAAGGCATGTTTGTTGGCAGGAAGATGTAGTGAGACAGAAGTTCCTTATCTGCTGCTTCTGCCTCAGGCTCCTTCATCAGCAAGACTTGTTTCTCCAGGCTGTAAGAGCAGAGGTGTATGGGGCTTTCTCAGTTTGGAAGAAATGAAAAGGAAAATCTTTCTACATACATTTAGAGAATGTAAGGGAACAGTTACAATCCTGGAAGTCCCCTGTAATTCATAGCATTGGGAATCAGGTACTGTTTTATTGTTAACCTTCACTTTATGCAAAAGATGACCTTTCTACCTTTTCCGGAGCAGTAGCATTCAAGCTTTTTGTGTAACTCACCTTGGCTTGACATTCACCTGTTTGCCAATGTAACCCTTCTTAGCCATATCAAGGAAAGTAAGATGTTACTTGTTTGCAGTAAAATGTTGCTTATGCTAATTCATCTTTTTTCCTAAGTCAGTGTAACAGCTTCATTAGAAAACTTAGTAGTCTTAACAGGAGCTAGGGACAATTCCTGAATAGGAGTTGCACATCTATCTGTTCTGTGCTAGCTTTCAGGTATGCTGAGAAATGTTTTGGGGTTGGGCTGGGGTTTTTTTGCCTTTGTTGCAATGTATTTCTAACCACCCCTTAGTTAAATGTTTTCACTTTTAGACGTATATGTAAATGTAGATGTGTATGTATATGTGTATGTATTTATATGTATGTACTATCAAGTTCAATTAACACATTTTGTGTTTTCTGATTATGGCTGCGTCTTAAGGTTTTGTAGAACATAAATTAAATCTAAGTTGAATAATGCACACACATACATACACATTTTGCTTGGGACTGGAAGGTGGTTAAATGACCTTTGAAGAGTTTCTGTCTTTAGTAAGACAATGAAAATGACATGGATGTATAAATAGTGAGTCTGAGGACCAACAGTTTATCCTAGTGAAGAAAAAGTATTATCAGAAAGTAAAACAGAATGAGGATAATATTCTCTTCTTCAGGTTTTCCAGTTTCAGAGAGCTGAGAAGCTTTTAACCTATCAAGCTGTCAGTTCAAGGACCCATTTCCCTATTGCAACAATTGCTACTGATGATTGTCCATTGCAGAATCGGCACTGGTGGTTATGGAGTATTGAATTACTCTCCCTGCTTCAGCCCAGGGACTGACTTTCATGCATATTTTAAGTTTTACTATTTTTCCAGATTCAGCATTAGTATGACAGGCAGGCAGTTAGAGATAAGCTAGAGACCATTTTTCATTTCCTTCCTTTAGGTCAAGCATGCTGGAGAGAAAGCCTTTTTAGTCTCAGTGTATGGGATCATAAAATATTGATTCACTATTGGTTTAAATGCATTTGTAGAAGAGTGTGAAAGGTGTTATTTTGTGTACGCTTTTGGCATGAAATATGACATGGCTATGATTTACCCCTTTGCTCAAGTGGTGAAATGGGAATTAATTCCAGCACAGGTAAAAACCACAAGAAATGAAAGGGATGCTGGTGTCCAAAGCCTTCCTGTAGTTACTTACAATATTACTTACTGTTAGTAAAGAATGGAAACTTTCTGCGATCTTTGACTCTTCTCTTGCCTTACACTTTTGGCCTGTATCAAACCTAAATGAAACTTTACTTGCCACTTACTTGTATTCTTCCAAGAGAATGAGGAATCTGTTGTTTCCATGCAATGTTGTGTGACAACCACTTATGCTAGTGTCTGTCAGTAAATACTTTTCTAATCTGCTAAGAAAATGTAATTTCTCCACTTAGGAAATTGCGCCATTTTACCATTTCTTCTCGGGCAAGAAAAGTGATTGTTTTGGAATCTTTTCTATAAAATTTTTTTTTTTAAATTGCCCATCAATGATTTTGAAATTATAGAAATATTTTGCCTTAATTTACCACAACTATGTCAAAGCATTTTACTTCAGTTAATCCTCTCCAGTAGGGAACATTGCAGTAAATATCATGTATGTCTAAAGGTAAAAAGGTAATTCTAACTTTATTTATGGGTAAAGCAAAGCAGATCATTCACAGAAAGATGGGATGCTTCACTGAAGCCAAAGAAGACGTAGTGATCTCTATGATATTTTTAGATAAGTGGGACATTTTCAACAGTCTTTGCTCATTCCTGTTGACAATAACATGACAAAAATAAATTTAGAGACTGAGCAAGCCAGAGAAAGAAAGGACTTCCAGATTATAAAAAAAAAAGAGGAAAAAAAGGAAAAAAAAACCTTGTAAAAGGAAATTGAAATTTTTAACACCATTTCAAATCAGAAAAATATTTTACATTTTGTTATCCATTCCAATGTGCAACAAATATTTTGAAACTCAATGATGCTATGCTAATATAAAAATAAAAATGAGAGGAGAAAATAGTATTAAACCAAAATAATTTGTTTTAGTCATGCAAAGAGTTTTTAATCCTAACCAAATATTTTGATACTGATGAAGTAAACACAAATGAACAAACAGTACATTTATGTTTTCCTTAAAAACTGAAATTAGCATATTCCTGAAAAAATAGTTTTATTTTCAAAATTTTTATATTCAGCAGAAAGTTATTCCCTTCATATTTTTTCAGCAAGGATGGATGATTATACAAATATATCATTTTAAACATGACAGAGATCTCCATGTAGATTTAATTCTGATATTGAGGACAGAGTACAAGCATAAATTGATAATACTTTCCGTTGTATCTGATTTCTTAAGGAAATGACAAGGTAATCATATAGTATCTTTATAGTTAGTGTGATCTGTGCCAAATACTCCCTAAGAACTTCTGGAACTGTTGTTTGGCTTCACCTATTCTTTGTTCTACAGACATTAACAGATAGAGTTTCTGGATGAAAAGAAAATCCTTAATTTATTGAGCTGTTTTGCGGAGGATAAGGCTCACATGGGGAACCGAATCTTTCAAAGTAAGTGGTTGGTCACTGTGTGGGTGGTTATGGGAGCCTCCAATGCAAGGACCCTTTTAAAAACATCTTCAGCTGGTTCAGAGGAGATTATCAGGCTGCCATTTGGCCAGACACTTACAGTTCATACCACCTGCAATCTTATGTGGCCACTCCAGCACATACGTGATTATTTCTATCAATTATTTCAAATTATGTAGAAGGCATCTATCAACTCATGCATCTGTAGGAAGAACTTCTATCGATTATTTAAAATTGTCTATGTAATTTGGTTAATCCTGCAGCAAGAGCTACTTGCTGGGATGGCCAAATTCCCTTGTGTTGTTTGTCAACATGATTTAATTATACAAACAGTGTTGGTCAGTTAGTCTATAGACAGCAAGGGCTGCTTGGAGGAATGTCCAGGACTGTCCATAATGTTATTCCTGGAAGTGTCCTGCACCAAAAAGTCAAATATTTTGTCATAAAGGTGATTAGAGGTTCAGTCAATCACTGGGTCTCATGCCAGTCCATTGCCACAAATCAGTCCTTTGTCTTACTTATGCAGAAACTAGCAGGGGACTTGATGATTAAGTATGTGCAACAGGTATGCACACAGGCAGAGTCCTGATACCCAGCTGTTTGCATTGTGTGAAAAGAAGAGGCTGGATAGAGAAGAGAAATGTTATTAGTATCCTTACCGAGGGAAAGGCTGACTTTAGTCATTTTTGGGGAAACAGGACAATTTAACCAGGCAAGATCCACCAGTCTTTGCGTTATACATGTTTATTTTACAGTTCAGATAGGATTTCTTATTGTAGTAGGAAATAGGGGACAGAGTTAGTGGGTACATGGCACCTTAACTCCTTCAAAGTCAAACTAACCATTTCTTCAGAGTAACAGCTTACTTTGGTATCTTTTATTTTCAGTAGGTGAAATATGGGGGCTGGAAGGGAGGGGTAAAGGAGAAAATATATGGTAACTATTTCTATTGAAATACTTTGCCTACATTGTTCAGCAGGCGTAGAAAACCCTGAGGTAGAAATACAAACGTATAATTACAGTCTCTCTTTGCCTGGTATTCTGAAAGACAGAGTGATATTTTGGAGGAGGACAAATAAGGTATCACTTGGCAGTGATTAATAGGCACAAAACATAACACAGAATGGGACGGTGGTTAACTTGATTATGTATGAAAACATGCATGTAAACACTGTCATAAACTAGAACATCTGTACCTTGTATTTTTAGGAAGAGGTGTACTTTTAAACAACCAGTATTGATTGTTCTAGCAATGTACATAACCTTTTAGTATGGTTTTTTCCAGTGAAAAATGAAGTCTCTTGATTTTCCCTGCTATTCACCCACCCACAATTTAATGTCAGGTTTTAACGGTTGCTGCTACTTGCAAGTTTGAGGCAAGTGCCAATTGACCTGTCATTCCTCTTTGAATTTACTGATGAAGATAGGGACATAGTATAAAATAAACATGTATAACATGAAGAACAGTAGGAAAGTTATTATGGAAAGTTGGAAAACACATGGACAAGCTTGCATGGAGAGCCAAGAGGAACATTTCATGCACCATGGCAGACATAGCACTGACAGCCTTAGTTTAGTAACGAGGAGTGACTATCAACAGTATCAAAAGCTGCAGTTAAAACAAAATCAGTAGATGTGTGAACAAGCTTAACCTATGACAAGCTCTCTTGTCAGGGTGCAAGTTTAGCATACATGAAAATGAGGGTCTGAGATTAAGAACTTTATGACCTTCCTCTAGCACAGCCCAAGAGGTGTCTGCTCAGCATAAACATCAACTCAACCTTGCCATTCACAGGGATCTGCTGGCCTCCAGAAAGCACTGAAAATTATACCATGACATGTGAAATGGAAAAGAACACCACAACTCACAGGTTGGTCTTCTGAAGTGGTCCTATTTGACACCAAATTAAAAAAGTACAGTGTTTTCTCTTTTTTGCTGCAATGAAGCCTGCCCACTTGTTACTATCAGCAAAATTATACAGTACACTGGGAGAGCTCTACACAGCTGCTTACAGACCATCAGGAAGACCAGGTATTCGCCAGCCTGAATGCTCGAGAGTGACCTATGCAGTTCACAGAAACAATTACATCAATAGCACTCCTTGTCCTTTTTGTTCCCCAGAGAAGTGTGGAATCTGGGGCTGGTGAAGAGCCACCCTCTGCATCTGAGAAAGACAGAGAAGAGACTGTTGCCATGGTGTACAACTGCTTTTTCATAAATGTTTCAGTAAGGTCGTGCCCTGCTTGATTAATTCCAAGAGTTCACATTCATCTACTGCCACACAGACAGCTTACAGCAGATGTTCACTGAAGCCATTTCAAGCTGACTTATAACCCTTCTTTTTTTTTCAGTACCTAATATATCGGGATGGTTTTATTCTGGACACAGAGGTAACCAGCGTAACCACTGAAAAGCAGCCTCCGTTGTGCCCACAACTGTCTTTGCATGCCAACTGCCTCAGTCGGCAGCTAAAAGGTAGCAAATTTTGCCCACCCTGAATAACCACAGACTCCCTGGTGCAAATATGACAAGAGTACATGGACCTTCTACATTTTCTCTGTGTAATTTCATATGCTTGAAAACAGCACACACACAAACACAGGAATGACACAGTTTCTGAAGAGGCTTGTATACGCAGTCCAAAGCAAGGGAATCAGCCTACTCCATCACACACTGAGCTTGTTTTTTGTCAGCGTGTGCTCCTAATCACTTACCAATTACTTATGCAAATTGGAGGAGCAGATGTCAAAGGTTGCTTTCAAGGCTGCCTGGCAGGAGTACTATAAAGTCGACAGTTGTCGATGTCCATGGGTATTTTTTGTTTGTTTGTTTGTTTGTTTGTTTGTTTTTTTGAGTAGGTATATTAGAACTTTGTAGAAAGGTTCTTCATTTCACCTAGACTCCTAAACAGTGCTGTTTTAATACTTCTGGGCAGGGGTTTTCTTCAGCTGTCAAAAGCCAGTAGCTGATAGTTATGGTGCAGATAATCACAAAGAAAAAGTATTCTTGTTGAAAAAGAAAAGCAGAGAAAATTTGGGAGATTATGGGTGCAAAAGGTTTTTTAATTTAAAACTAGGTTTTGCTTTGCTGTTACACTAAAATTCTCACCTAGCTGTTCCTGTATGTTTTGAATTATTTTAAGGGCTAAGAGCATATCTTTGTCCCTGTGCTTCCATTTTGTGCATGTCTTTTCTACATACAGTTGTATTGTATATGCTCTTTGTTATATAAACATAGCATGAAGTGATGTGGATAACTGTTAAAAGGTAAAGTGTTGATCAAAGTACAATCCTTTAAGTCTGTTTCTTAACTTGCATAAATATGTTTAATTAAACCACGTAGAATGTATGCACCATTTTGATGTGCTATGGTGACCAGTGACAAGTGAAATTCCCTGCAGGAAAGGGCCTTTTCAGATTCTCTGAGATCCTACAGGGAAATCAATGACATTTTAATCTGAATTAAGCATAGTTCCTGCAGAGAAGAATCTAAGCAAGCCTGCAGAAAACTGCTGATTCTTTTAGTAAATAAGACATTTTCCTGCTTTGCTATCTTAATACTGTGAGGATTTTCTGATGAAAATTTGCAAATTAATTGTTTGCTGTACAAAGTATTTGTATATTTTTAGATTAAAAAATGTCAGTTTAAATTTTATATCAAGTTAAATACAAGCAATAGAAAGATTAATTTTTTTTATATCTGATCTTTTGAAGATTAAAACCAATCCATGCATAATCCCTCCTTGCTAGCCAGAATGCATTTTTAAAATGTTCCTTTAATTATCTAAAAACTAGGACTTGCACGTTGTATAACATCATGTGATCGTATCTGAAGTATTATTAATAGATTAGTGTTAGAAAATGCAGGAAAATCCCTCTTTGTAATGTTCCTGTGTGCTTAGTTCTCTCTCTCCTCTATACATTTGACATTCTGCCTTGCTTGCTCATAGAAAGAGTACAACAGAATGTTTTGCATGTTTAGTCAGAGGATCTCAATGCCCCTACTAACTAAATTCTCACAAATGGAGCTTGTTGGGACTTTTCTAATTCTAAACCTCTTTTTTGGCTGTGGGGAACACTGTCTTGTGGAAACTGAAAGGCTTTCAAACCATACAACTTACTCTGACAAACTTTCAGGTTTTTCTTTCATTTACCAGCTCTTTAGGCGATCTGCTAGAGTTAAGCTTTCCGGTGCCTTTCCTTAGGATTGTCAGTAAGTCAGGGACTCCAGATGCCCATGTTCTCAAGCTCTGGGCAGCTCTACCGTGTATGCACAAAGTATTGCATAAGTTTTCCAGTGCCTGTGGCTCTGGGACAGTCCTGCCTTGTGTTTCTGCAAGTCCTAATATTTCTGACACTCCCTTCGGGAATCTGTGAGCATCTGTTTTCTTGCCGAGTTTCTTTTCCATGAAGAACCACTACTCATTGGTCCAAAATCCTTGTTGAGATATTTTATGAGGCAGAAATCCTAATTTTCTGTCAAATCTCCTGTGAATTGGGGGCAGTAATTTAGTTACTGTTCATCTCTGGGAAGTACATTTCAAAACTACTTACAAATAAACAATAGTTGCTGGTTACCCTTTATCAACTTGTTAGTTTGGAGTTGGTGTTGACTTTAAGATTTTTTCACTGCACTTCATTGGACAAGGCAGATAGTCCTGATGATTCATGCAAACTCTCTGAACAGGATATGAAGATCTGGGGAGATAACACAGCCTTGAAAAGAGCATGTTTCAATACACTTGTTTTTTCTTGCATGGTTGTGGAAGAAAGGCACACTGGAAGAGGTATGGTATAAAACAGAAGCAATGGAGAAAGTCCACTGCAAGTCACTGTCCAGAATGGTCAACAACATGTGGTAGAAATCATTAATCTCTTTTGTATTAGTGCAGTTCAAGCAGACCTTTGGCATTAAGCTAATACACTAGTTTACTTTTTCTAGAGGATAATCAGCTTCTAGTTTAAGCATGTTTCAGTGTGAGTAGAGGCATGTCAATGCAGCTATCTTTCCACTCCCAAAAGACAGAACATTTTTTTGGTCTTCACAATTATGGTGGTTATAAGATGAGACAGATGATCTCTGACATTAAACAGAATTTGTGATTTGAGATTGCTAGATATTGGGAGACCAAACAGAATTGATGAATAAGATGTACTCACATAAATTCTCCATATCATAACACTGGAGTCATTGGAAATTGCTAGAATATTTTTTATTTCTTTCCGCCAATGACATGCTACCATCATTGACCTTACTTACCACACACATCATGAGCAAAATTTTCAAAACTGCAAAACTGACCTATGTGTGAATATACCTGCACACAAAATTTGCTTTGCTAGAAATCTAATTTTTGCTCACTTAAAGAGGATTTGAGGGATTAATTACTACTTCATATATACAAAGACTTAGTTTGCACATGCAGTAATTGATACATACTGATTTGTGTACACACTCTTTTTTTGAAAACTGACCCTTCACAGATGACCGTAGAAGTGTATGCTTTTCTTTAAAATACCATTGATTATCTTGTTTAAAAGTGCTGTAATAAGTTTCTTCAAAATGAACTAATAAAGAGTTTATATTATAAAGAAACATAGAAAGTGTGGTTCTCTCAGCCATAATAATCTGTTATAGAAAGTGGCTCTTAATATACTGTGTTCTTGCAATTGGGAGTCATTCTTTGGTGCCCATGATAGTCAAGATATGTTTTGCATATGTTTTGGAGATGCTTCAGCTGTGGAACTGAAAAAGTCAGGAAATCTTCATGCTAGTTGATCCTAACTCCTTTTGGAAAACCTGTGCAAAAAAGTCTGTGTCTGGGCAGCGCCATGTTCTCTAGACTACGGCTGGAAAGTTAGTGTAGGTCAGTGATTGAGTCCCCAGCCTTCCACAGGAAGAGCATCTCCAACTTCAGTTCTAGCCCACAAAAGCCAGGATTAGTTTTGAGTAAGTCTTCTGTGCTCTGTGGAAGAGCCTGAAATAGAGAACAAATACTCCCTGTTCCTCTTCCATTTTGCCATGTTCTCCTCCAGTCAGAAAGATCATTCACATTTAGAAGATTCTGTGATAACACTTGGCATTTTTTTAGTCAATCAATTAAGCGTCAGTTGAACCCTTCACACATGCTGGTTTCCCACCAGCCTCAATACCGGCTCCAGTTCACAGCTAGTCTGGGAGAGAACAATGAAACCAAGTGCCTTGGCGACTAACATGGGAGGTGAGTAAGTCTTACTTGCCAGGCAGAGTGAGAAGGTCTGAATCTTGGATCCAGCGCTGAATTGTTGTGTCATCTTGATCATGTCACTTAACAACTGGCAATCTCATTTTTCTGAGTTGTGACGTGGGAATCCATTATTCATTTACTTGAAAGTGCTAGGGTGTTTTGTATAAAACCATGCACAGAGTGATGCTCTAATTTAATCTCTTGGGTTCACTTCTATTTTCTGTGGTTTCAGAGAGTGGTGGGTTGACCTTGGCTGGATACCAGGTGCCCAACAAGCTGCTCTATCACTCCCCTCCTCAACTGGACAGGGAAGAGAAAATACAATGAAAGGTTCATGGGTTGAGATAAGGACAGGAACATCACTCAGCAATTACCATCGCAGGCAGAACAGACTCGACTTGGGTAAGTTAATTTAATTTATTGCCAATCAAAAGTCAGAGTAGGATAATGAGAAATGAAAACAAATCTTAAAACACCTTCCCCCCACCCCTCCCTTCTTCATGGGCTCAACTTCACTCCCAATTTTCTCTACTTTCTCCCCCTGAGAAGCACAGGGGGACGAGGAATGGGGGTTAAGATCAGTTCATCACATGTTGTCTTTGCCGCTCCTTCCTCCTCACACTCTTCAGCTATGACGTGGTCGCCATCACAGAAACATGGTGGGACGACTCGCATGACTGGAGTGCTGCGATGGAGGGCTATAAACTCTTCAGGAGGGATAGGCAAGGAAGGAGAGACGGTGGGGTGGCTCTGTACGTCAAGGAGTGCTTTGATTGTATAGAGCTCGATGATTGTGACGACAGGGTTGAGTGCTTATGGGTAAGGCTGAGGGGGAAGGCCAACAAGGCGGATATCCTGCTGGGGGTCTGTTATAGACCACCCAACCAGGGCGTAGAAGCCAACAAAGCGTTCTACAAGCGACTGGAAGAAGTCTCACAGTCGCAAGCCCTTGTTCTTGTGGGGGACTTCAACTTACCAGATGTCTGCTGGAAGTATAACACAGCCGAGAGGAAACAGTTCCAGAGGTTCCTCGAGTGTGTGGAAGATAACTTCCTCACGCAGCTGGTAAGTGAGCCTACCAGGGGAGGTGCCCTGCTTGACCTGCTGTTTACGAACAGAGAGGGTCTGGTGCGAGAAGTGAAGGGTGGAGGCCGTCTTGGGCTTAGCGACCATGAAATGATAGAGTTTTCAATTTTTATCCAAGTAAGGAGGGGGGTCAGCAAAACTGCTACCATGGACTTCTGGAGGGCAGACTTTGCCCTGTTCAGGACACTGGCCAAGAGGGTCCCTTGGGAGACAGTCCTGAAGGGCAAAGGGGCCCAGGAAGGCTGGACCTTCTTCAAGAAGGAAATCTTGAAGGCGCAGGAGCAGGCAGTCCCCATGTGCCGTAAGAAGAGCCGGCGGCGAAGACGACTGGCCTGGCTGAACAAGGAGCTTTTGCTGAGACTCGGGGAAAAGAAGAGAATTTATCACCTCTGGAAGAAGGGGCAGGCAAGTGAAGAAGAATACAAGGACCTCATTAGGTCATGCAGAGAGGGAATTAGGAAGGCAAAAGCCCAGCTAGAGCTCAACCTGGCCACGGTCATGAGGGACAAAAAAAATGTTTCTATAAATACATTAACAACAAAAAGAGAGCCAAGGAAAATCTCCATCCTTTACTGGATGCGGCGGGGAACATTGTCACGAAGGATGAGGAAAAGGCTGAGGTACCTAATGTCTTCTTTGCCTCAGTCTTTAATAGCCACACCAGGTATCTTCAGGGTATCCATCTCCCTGAGCTGGAAGACAGGGATGGAGAGCAAAATAGGCTCCCCATGATCCAGGAGCAAGCAGTTAACGACCTGCTATGCCACCTGGACACTCATAAGTCTATGGGGCCTGATGGCATCCACCCAAGGGTGCTGAGGGAGCTGGCGGAGGAGCTTGCCAAGCTGCTCTCCATCATTTATCAACAGTCCTGGTTAACGGGGGAGGTCCCGGACGACTGGAAGATTGCCAATGTGACACCCATCTACAAGAAGGGCCGGAAGGAGGATCCCGGGAACTACAGGCCTGTCAGCCTGACCTCGGTGCCGGGGAAGATTATGGAGAGGCTCATCTTGAGGGCGCTCACGGGACACGTGCAGGATAACCAAGGGATCAGGCCCAGCCAGCACCGGTTCATGAAAGACAGGTCCCGCTTTACCAACCTGATCTCCTGTGACCAGGTGACCCGCCTGGTGGATGAAGGAAAGGCTGTCGATGTTGTCTACCTCGACTTCAGCAAAGCCTTTGACACCGTCCCCCACAGTATCCTCCTGGAGAAGCTGGCGACTCGTGGTTTAGGCAGGTACACTCTTCGCTGGGTTAAAAACTGGCTGGATGGCCGAGCCCAGAGAGTTGTGGTGAATGGGGTGAAATCCAGCTGGCGGCCGGTCACAAGCGGAGTCCCCCAGGGCTCAGTTTTGGGGCCGGTCTTGTTTAATATCTTTATTGATGATCTGGATGAGGGGATAGAGTGCTTCCTCTGCAAGTTTGCAGATGACACCAAGTTGGGCGGGAGTGTTGATCTGCTTGAGGGTAGGAAGGCTCTGCAGAGGGATCTGGACAGGCTGGATCGATGGGCCGAGGCCAATTGGATGAAGTTCAACAAGGCCAAGTGCCGGGTTCTACACTTTGGCCACAACAACCCCAGGCAACGCTACAGGCTTGGGGATGAGTGGCTGGAAAGCTCCCCCGCAGAAAAGGACCTGGGGGTGTTGATTGACAGCCGGCTGAAGATGAGCCAGCAGTGTGCCCAGGTGGCCAAGAAGGCCAACAGCATCCTGGCTTGTATCAGAAATAGTGTGGCCAGCAGGAGCAGGGAGGTGATCGTGCCCCTGTACTCGGCTCTGGTGAGGCCGCACCTCGAATCCTGTGTTCAGTTTTGGGACCCTCCCTACAAGAAGGACATGGAGGTGCTGGAGCGTGCCCAGAGAAGGGCGATGAAGCTGGTGAGGGGTCTGGAGCACAAGTCTTATGAGGAGCAGCTGAGGGAGCTGGGGTTGTTTAGCCTGGAGAAGAGGAGGCTGAGGGGAGACCTTATCGCTCTCTACAACTACCTGAAAGGGGGTTGCAGAGAGGTGGGTGTTGGTCTCTTCTCCCAAGTGACTGTTGACAGGACTAGAGGAAATGGCCTCAAGTTGCGCCAGGGGAGATTCAGACTGGATATTAGGAAAAAGTTCTTTACTGAGAGAGTGGTGAAACACTGGAATAGGCTGCCCAGGGAGGTAGTGGAGTCACCCTCCCTGGAGGTATTCAAGGAGCAAGTAGATATGGCATTGTGGGATGTGGCTTGATGGGCATGGTGTTGTGTGGTGTGGGTGGGTTGTTTTGGTGTGGGTTGTGGTGTGGTTTTTGGTTTGTGGGTGGGTTGGTTTTTTTGTTTTTTTGGGGTTTTTTGTTTTTTTTTTTTATGGTTGGACTTGGTGATCTTACAGGTCTTTTCCAACCTTAGTGATTCTGTGATTCTGTGATTCCACTGCTGCAGCATGGGGTCCCTCCCATGGGAGACAGTCCTCCACAAACTTCTCCAATGCGTGTCCTTCCCATGGGGTTCAGTCCTTCAGGAACAGACTGCTCCAGTGTGGGTCCCCATGGGGTCACAAGTCCTGCCAGAAAACCTGCTCCAGCATGGTCTCTCCACGGGGTCACAGCCTCCTTTGGGCACATCCACCTGCTCTGGTGTGGGGTCCTGCACAGTCTCCAAGTGGATATCTACTCCACTGTGGACCTCCATAGGCTTCAGGGGGACAGCCTGCCTCACCATGGCCTTCACCACAGGCTGCAGGAGAATCTCTGCTCTGGTGCCCCAAGGACCTCCTCCCCCTCCTTCTTCACTGACCTCGGTGTCTGCAGAGTTGTTTCTCTCACGTATTCTCACTCCTCTCTTCCAGCTGCTGTTGCGCAGCAGTTTTGTCCCCTTCTTAAATATGTTATCACAGACGCACTACCACCACCGCTGATTGGCTCAGCTTTGGTCACCAGCAGGTCTATCCCTGAGCTGGCTGGCACTGGCTCTATCAGACATGGGGAAAGCTTCTCTCAGAAGCCACCCCTGTAACCCCCCTGCTACCAAAACCTTGCCATGCAAACCCAATACACAGAGGAGTCCTGAAAATTGCAACTTTGCATAGCCATCTTCCCCCTTCTTCCTTTCACCTCCCTCAGTCCTCTTCTCCCTTCCTCTCCATGTCCCTCTCCTCTCTCTTCTTTTTCTTTTTCTGTTTCTCTGTAGAGAGGACCAGTTCAGAATATTATGCATGAATTTCTAGTTTCCAGTGCAGTCAAGAGGATACTGGTGAGAACCAAACTCAGGGAATTCCTTTCACTGAGGCCTCCACTCATTTCTAAACAATGTTTCTATTTTCTCCTCCTGTGCAAGAATCAGTGATCTGTTATCTGCTGATAATTTTCTATTATCTGTATCTATTCTATTCACATAGAATAATTTTAGGTTCATAGACTTCAGACTGAATATTTCCAAAAATAGCCAGGCAAACTTTGCAAAAATGAGTTAAGGCTACCAGTCTTTTTGGAGGCAATTAAAGAAAGCAAACTTGAAGTTTCTAGGACATCGAAGTTTCAACACATGACATACAAGTTGGAACTAGTACCAGCTGGTGAAATGACTTTGATTTGTTTTTTTTTTTTTCAACCAACTCTTGGTTCCTTTTTTTTTTTTTTCTCCTATCTATATCTAACTACAAACTTTGAAAATGTTACTTGGATAATCATTTAGGTCATCCAAAAGATGTACATGATGCTGGAATGATAATGGGAAGACTAGGTCAGAATTTTTCTTTAAATAGAGAATGAAATTAAATTTTGGTTCTTCACTAAGCCTGACATAATGAAGTTGTATGAGAAATGAGTCACCAGTGGGGCTCCCCAGGGCTCAATTTTAGGGCCACTGCTCTTCAATGTTTTTCTAAATGATCCAGACGCAGGGATCGAATGTACGTTAAGTAAATTTGCCGACGATACTAAACTAGGAAGAGCTGTGGAGCCCCTCATGGGTAGAGAGCCCTTGCAGAGAGATCTGGATAGACTAGAGAGCTGGGCAGTCACCAACCACATGAAATTTAACAAGAGCCAGTGCTGGATTCTCCACCTGGGATGGTGTAATCCTGGTTATACTTACAAATTGGGGGATGAGAGGCTGGAGAGCAGCCCCGTGGAAAAAGATCTGGATGTTTGGGTTGATGGCAAGTTAAATACGAGTCAAAAGTTTGCCCTGGCAGCCGAAAGAGCCAACTGTGTCCTGTGGTGCATGAAGCACAGCATCGCTAGCTGGTCAAGGGAGGTGATTGTCCCACTCTACACTGCACTGGAGCGGCTCCATCTTGAGTACTGTGTGCAGTTTTCAGTGCCTCGATATAAGAAAGACATCAAACTATTAGAGTGTGTCCAGAGAAGGGAGACCAAGATGGTGAAAGGTCTCGAGGGCAAGACTTATAAGAAGCATCTGAGGTCACTTGGTCTGTTCATCTTGGAGAAGAGAAGGCTGAGGGGTGACCTCATTACAGTCTACAACTTCCTCAAATAGGGCAGGGAGTGGGAGGTGCTGATCTGCTTTCTTCGGTGACCAGCACTAGGACACAAGGAAATGGAATGAATCTGTGTCAGAGGAAGTTCAGATTGGATGTTAGGAAAAGGTTCTTCACTGAGAAGGTGGTCAGTCACTGGAAACAGCCCCCCAGGGAAGTGATCATGGCACCAAGACTGTCAGATTTCAAGGAACGTCTGGACAATGCTGTTAGTCATATGGTTTTGTTTTAGGTAGTCCTGCGAGGAGCAGGGAATTGGACTCAATGATCCTTATGGGTCCCTTCCAACTTGAGATTCCAACTATGATTCTATGATTTTTTTCTCATGCTTTGGTTGAGATGTAGTTTTCTTCCAAGCTTTCCAAAGAAGCTGTACTGGAATTGTTTTCATACCAAGTTTCAGAGATAAGCTAATTTTAAGTTTAATTCTGGGCAAATATGATGTTTCCACTTGGCACAGTATCTTTTTTTTTTTTCTTCAATCATCTTGCAGTGCACAGAAAAGATTTTGGTCAAAACTCTTCATAAATTACTGGCCAAAAATGGAGAGATTTTATAAGAGAAAAGGTTTAGAGAACAATGGCTGTATAGCAGACATTAGGGTGCTAGAAATGATGAGAATTGTAAGAGGTATGATGACAGGTTCAACAACATATTCCATTTTACATCTAAATTACATCATTCATGAAAAAATTGCATTGGGGTGAAAATATTGTCCATTAAATCTCTTAGCATCTTCTCACATAGTTCTAAATTATTACAGAAAATAATTGTTTTTCCTTCCTTGCCCTGGTTACTGGTCCTGAGTTGTAGAATAGTCAGAATTAGACCTTCGAACAAAAATAGAAATGTCCACTGTGCACCTAGGAGCTTTCTGATGAACAACAGGTGCAACACGAATGGTAAAAGACAGAAAAAGGAGGCAAATCACCAATGGGATTAGCCTTTGCCTTGCTGTAAATATCTGATTCTATGCATTTTGAAAGCAAAAAATAGTTAAAAACTTTTTCAGTAAAACTTAGGTCAGATACAACACCATCATGCTAATCTCAAATGTGCCTAATCCATTTGCTGTAACATGCAGCTAACTCACTGTTTCTGGCATCTGAACTTTTTCATTTCATGTTATGTTTAATTAACAGGTAAGGTTCATCCCAATATTTATCTGAGCAAAGAACTCAGCCATTCCTTTTGCACTGTCACTGAGATGAAGAATTTAGGTTCTAAAGCTTTGCTTAAAGCTGTTTTGAAGGTGGTGTTACTTTTATTTCACTACATTGACTGCAAAAGGCCTACATGTGAAAGTACCTGCACATAAAAAGAGGTTCATATGCTGTCCATTTATACAATTCTTATTTTAATATAAAAGGATTTGCGGGTGTTGATTGACAGCCGGCTGAAGATGAGCCAGCAGTGTGCCCAGGTGGCCAAGAAGGCCAACAGCATCCTGGCTTGTATCAGAAATGGTGTGGCCAGCAGGAGTAGGGAAGTGATCGTGCCCCTGTACTCAGCGCTGGTGAGGCTGCACCTCAAATGCTGTGTTCAGTTTTGGGCCCCTCCCTACAAGAAGGACATTGAGGTGCTGGAGCGTGTCCAGAGAAGGGCGACGAAGCTGGTGAGGGGTCTGGAGCACAAGTCTTACGAGGAGCGGCTGAAGGAGCTGGGGTTGTTCAGTCTGGAGAAGAGGAGGCTGAGGGGAGACCTTATCGCTCTCTACAACTACCTGAAAGGGGGTTGTAGAGAGGTGGGTGTTGGTCTCTTCTCCCAAGTGACAAGTGATAGGACAGGAGGAAATGGCCTCAAGTTGCACCAGGGGAGGTTTAGATTGGATATTAGGAAAAACTTCTTCACTGAAAGGGTTGTCAGACATTGGAAGGGGCTGTCCAGGGAGGTGTTTGAGTCACCATCCCTGGAAGTATTTAAAAGACGTGTGGATGAGGCCCTTAGGGACATGGTTTAGTGGTGGATTTAGCAGGGTTAGGTTAACAGTTGGGCCTAATGATCTTAAGGGTCTTTTGCAACCTAAACGATTTTATGATTGTATGATTCTTATATAGTTTTTCTATATGCAGATATTCACACATGGCTCCAATACATTTCATTCAGATGAGTGAATTCATGTCAATTTGAATATGAGTTGTGCAACTAAATCCAAACGAAGGTGCTCTTCTTAATGCTCATGGAAACCAAGCTATGTCTCTGTAACTTGTTTTTGTTGTTTTCTAGTTTTTGGCTGGCAGACACTAGTTTGTGTATCCACAACTCAGACATAGGAAATCTAAAACATGAAGAATTGTAATACAAGAAACTACAAGGACAAATGTGTGGATGCTTAGTTTTCCTTTTATGAAAATCATATTGATGATTTTTATAACACTTCAGAAGAGCAGTATTTTAATTTAGAGCAAACTCTTTTGTCTAAAAGATGCATATATGCATTTATACACACACGTAATCCAGCAAAATCCTGATATCCAAATGTATAAACTGTCCTCTGTTTTTTGGACAAAATTCATCAGCCTGCAAATTCTTTCAATAAACAAAAATAATATCAAAGTACAAGGAAAATTCAGCCTGTTTGTATTATCAGCCAGTAACATTTTTTTTCACATTCCAGCTTCTTGATAGGCTTAGAGAACTTCTCATAATGCTTGGAGAAAACAAGCCTGCTTCAACATAGGGACAAAACTCAGCATTTTAATTACTTTCCCCTCAGTAAAATAGCTAGAATAATACAAGCAAGGACATTTCCTTTTTTTTTTTTTTTTTAAATCCTTGGCTTTAACAATCTTTCTTTAGCAGAAGAAGAGGGGTTTTAAGAAACATATCAAAAGAGGTTGGCAAAATAGACTCTGTTTAAAGACTCCCTCCATCCACCTGAAACTCATCACTTTTCTGTGTAAGAGTAAAAAGAAAAGCTCTTTGGATTGCTGGCATGGAAAATATGTGCCTGTATGCACTTTTTTCTTCTAAGACGTCCTCATTCTTTTTTAAATAATCAAACTTCTGCCATGCTAGTGTCATTAACTGCCCATTTTCTGTGCCAATGTCATTTGTCAGGGGCCAGGCTTCCTAAAAACACATCACTTTCTTTCAGGATGGAAGAGTGTGGATATAAACAAATATAACATTATGTGACTTTTTGGAGCATTAAACTCAGAGATAAATATTTACATGCTGTATTCAGAAGCGATGTGTCAACAATATAGTATGATTAACCTATTTGGACAAACCAAGGATTGGAATTCATACAGTGTCAATACATGGTTTACTGTTGGATTGACAGCACTGCCCAGAGACGCCACCTATACTGATTGTTTGATGAGCGCTGTTTTAAACAAAATCTCGATCCCAAAGAACATGCAATCTAATGTGAAACAAAGAGACCAGAAGTGATTATTGCAAACAGTAGGCATGAAAGAAGTGGTGTGGCAAGAGCAAATCTGAATAGTTCTATGCACTATCAATACAGTCTGAATCAGTTTCATTTCTTTTCCTTAAATAAATAAACATAATCTCTGTCAGACTGCAGCTTACCTAGTAATATCAGTGGCTGATTCTTTGCAAACCATGAAACTGCATAGTTGTGTAGGGATTGACAGCAGGATGTGATATAGTATGGTTTACCACAGGAACTAATACCAGGGAAGAGAAAAGAAGGCTATTATGTACAGAAGCATAGAGAGAGTTGTGATACCACTGAATACTCAGTCACTCAGGAGTTTACTGCTATACACCTGAAGGGAAAAGCAAAAAAAATTGATTAAACAGAAAGGTTGTAGTTGTGAAGGGCATTGAAGGTGGGCATGAGACATTTGCATATGATGCTATGGAAAATGAGGAGATAATAAAGACATTCAGATAGGAATAATATAGAGTGACAAGCAAAGAGGATGCTCTTAGGTGATGAATTTTGAAGGGATTGAAAAGTTCCCAACTTGCATAATGACATGCTAGTGATGAGCACTTTGAAGGTCAAAGCAGAGTTTTTATCTATGAACCTTCTGATGCCCATGAATTATCCCCAAACCAACAAATTCACCAGGGTCAAAATAAATTTCCTCAAGGTCAGCACATCCTGCAAATAGAATAACATATGGACTTCTTTGGCTAATATGATCCCAAATTAGCACAATATGCAATCTATAAGAGACTGCATATTTAGTGCACTGGAGGGAAAAACAGATTTAGTATTTACATGATTAAATAAAGCCAAAATAAAACTGCTTTAAAGGGGTAAATAAATGATTCATTAGTTTGTGTCTGATATTTGTCAGAAGGCCAGGGAGATAATGACTTTGGATTTTCCTGCAAGAACCATCAATACTTTTGGCATCTACCAAGTTCAGAACTCAGCTTGTTTCAGTGGTCACATATGATGACTGCATTTAGGTGCAGCGCAGCCCTGTGGGAGTGAATCTAAAGCACAGAACAGCAGCTGCAGATGTTTCAATGCCCGTGCAATAAGTATATCAGGAGAGTTTATTTCAGGCTCCCTGTTGCCTGGTCCCATGGATCCAATGTCCACCAGCAGCGTGAACATGTTGGATGTGTTCCCGGACCACTCCTTCTGGTTTAGCCCTGCCTGAAAGAAAACCACTTCATGCACTCTATACCTGCTTGATAATGTCAACCAGAACACAGTGTGTGATCCAGACATCTAAGTCAAAAGTACACCCATGATCTGAACCAAAGTAATGCACACACGTGTCACACATTCACTGAGGTGGATCTGGCCCTTGGTCCCTGATGGAAGGTTTATTTTCTCCCCTACAGTTCCTACAGTTCACAAAATCTGCAAAGCATCACAGCCCCAATATCAAACAGCCTCTAGCCATAAGTTGTAAGCAGACCTCCTTGTTCCTTTAGAATACGTTACTATAAATGCTAATTCCACCATTCCCGCACATGCCTGATGAAATGATTAAGTGAACTTTCTAGACACTAGCCAGGAAACACTAATTTTGGAAATTATTCAGGCTCTCTGGAGATAAGCAGAAGCATGAGAGGCAGTATTATGTCACCAGAGCTGGAAACCCAAGTGAAAAAAATTAAAGGGCAAATAATTCTTGTCAACATAGTGGTGGATAAGTGAAAGGAATAGTGAGAAGAGAATTTCAGTTTTAGATAGTTAAATAAATTAAATTCCAAACACAGCACTTGTGTGAATAAAAATTAAATCAAGTGATAAGTGATAAACATTAGTTTGCTTTCATCCAGATGGTCCCTACCACTGGGTAATAAGGAGAAGACACAGTGTAAAAGAGAAGACTAAATGAAGAATACCCTCTAAAAAGCAATGACAGGAAGAGATTACATGTTTCCCTTAAATGTATTGCTAATTTACGAGGTAAAGGAGAATCACACATTTAGAAAGGCTCCATTCTTCATCCCCTGGTAGGACAAAGCTGTAGAAGCATACCTCAGTGGTCTTCTCCCTTTCTGTACTTCAGGCTCTCAATCACTTCTCTTCATGTTCAGTCTTAAAGTCCTACTAAAGGCTACAGTGCTGTTCAAATAAAAGTCCACAGGACATTATTCATTTGAACAGGCATTGGGAGTACTGAATTGAAATTCAGTGTAGAAGAATTCATGGGACAGCATGTAATTTGCTGCAGTGTGGGTCAGTGCGAGCCACATGCATCCTGCTGGCAGAATCTGGCTCTAGAGCTATCAGACAGTGTGGCCAATTCTGTGCTTTTTATGTTCTACTTCTGCTCCTCCTAGAATTCAAAACCTTCTCATATTAATCATGGATTTTCTTTCGCCTAACTTAAAATTGGTGCAAATTCTAGTTCTGACGTTATGTTACTTAACCTTTATATTTATCACATACACTTTCATTTAAAATGTTAAGATAGTTTATTTTAATGAAATTATAAAAGCAAACTTATTGTTTTTTTCCCTGGACAGCCTTTAGTTTTCCCTTGGCACAATATCATATGATTACTTCACCTCATAATCTGTGATCAATACTGAAAATTAAAATAGAGACAGGATTGACAGAATTAAAAAAAAAGTAGATTGTACTTCAGTCTTCAACTTGTGCTCCTCTTCTGCTCTCTCCACCTTCCATTTCATCTTCTCCTCACTATTCAGCCATTCTGGCTCTGTTTTTCTTTCAGGCCTGCTAATAATCTTCAGTCAGTCTCTCCTTTACACAGTGCTGCTTTTTATCTCCTTGGTATTACATGATCCCAGCATTGTAATAAAGTTCATCTAGGCTGATGAATTAAATCATTAGTACATCTGACTGATGTTTACACTCAAATAATATTATTTCTCCCTCTTGCCCTTGCTGCCATACCCTCTGCTTTTCCTCCTAAATGAGGCTTTGCTTGGTATGGTTCTGCCCTTTCTTTGCAAATGCAAATTGATAGTTTAAGGATATTTGCAGTCTCAGAGTTTTAAAAAAGTTTTAATTTAGCTTTTATTAGGTGCTGGGCAACATAGTGCCAGACTGTGTACACAGTTAAACAACAAGAGCTCTCTCAGGGGAGTATATTGTTGCAAGCTTCGACATCTATATGCAAATTAGACTTTCCGTATTTGCTATCAGTTACAACAGAAATTTTCCACCCAGGCATGGCATTTTTTTTCTCTTGCTATCTCAAATAGTGACAAGCCCTGAAGAAAATAGTCTGTTCTCACAGGCTGCAAAAGTTAGAGAAACTATATTGGTTTCAGGGATATTTTTTAAAAGCAGTGTTATACTACAGTTGCATAATATTCCTGGAAAAATAAGGGGGAACACTGAAGTCCCTGCCTCAGCAGTGAAAGGGAGTCATATCAAAAGACTTTTGTTATTTGACACAGGGAGGAGGAATCCTGAGAACAAAGAAAGTTTTCATAAAATTTCTTAGGTGTGAGACTCTAAAATGCAGCAGCTACCTTCTATTCTAAAGGCTGTTCTAAATAGTCTTTCTGTTGATGTTCTGGATTCCTGGAGCTGAATCCCATGGAAGGACACCCAAGCAAAGCAACACTTGCTTGACTGGTGGCCCTTGGAAGCTGAGAAGGTAAGCTGTATTGTAGAGCTTTGAGGGTAAGGCACAGCTCTTTGAAAGATGGGCCCTTCTCAGTTGCCCCAGAAAAGGCAAGTCTAGTTTCTGAGAGGATAAACATGCTTTGATTTCCATGTTGCAACTGAACTGTTGAAATTGACATCTGAGACCCCCATGAAAGCTATCCACATTACTCACACTGTACGTGGGCAACATGCAATAAGCATCAATCTGGCACATACTGAATCTAGAGCTAGCTGTAAGCAGAACTTTTTTCATATTTTTCTTTGCATTTCCTTGCTTTGACAATGTTGCTCATTTTGGGTTTTTTTCACCTCTCTCCCATTTATGCAACAGAATAGTCACATCTGGCTGTAAAACGCAATCACCTTTTTCATGTGGGGCAAGGATGCACAAAAATAATTTTAATGATAAATAGATACCAATTATGAACGATGAGTTACCAATAGTTTGAGAAGAAAGTGGTTCCAGTACTTGAATTCATAAAGAAACAGTGTCTTTAAATACTTGATACCTGACAACTGCATCAACATTTATTTTTTGTCTTGTGCATCATCTTAGCACTTTACCTTAAAGTGAAAAGGGTCCAATTTCTAGTTTACCATCTGCTGCTTCCCTTCATGCCCCTGCAGTTACTGCATTCCCAGTGGTGTGTTTCACAGCTTGCTGTGAGCAGGGCAGTGTCTTGCTATTGACTGGGCAAAGAAGGGAGGTAGGAAAAGTAAGTAAACATGAAGTGCCAGCGTTTGAAGTGTTTGAGAGGGAAGGAGGTTCTCTGCAAGCTGGGCCAAGAAGTGGATGAAAACATGTCCACCTCACTGACCAAGAGCTGTGCACTCAGATTCTCAGATGTGGGAGTCTGGTGGGTTAGTAATCACAACCATATTGCTCTAAGGGCAACCACTGAGCTGGCTACCTACAGTGCCAGCTTACTTTTAGGACATCTAACTTATCTTTGTCTATGTAATGATCCTGCAGGACACATGGCAGACACATGGCAGGGAGGTGTAATTCCACATAAAAAGATAAAAAGTCTGAAGCTGCATATTGTGGCTATTTGGATAGGAAGCTTTGGTTCACTCTGTATGATGTGTGACTGCCATTGAGCCTCATTTCTAACCAGACCTTTCCTTTCAATCAGAGCTGTGCATTCTTGACTGATGGTCACCTTCTGACACCATCAGAATGTAGCTAAATATGTGAAATGTTATATTTCAAGACAGTTTTTGGTATCTTCCTGAATCCCCAACTTGCTTGCTGAGGGTTTCATGCTGCTCCATTCCGTACTGTGACATCCACTTAGAAACTGGACTGCTTGCTCCTTAAAAGAAAAGGCTGATGGGGGATCTGTTTCCCCAAGCATTTGTGGTCACAATATTGAGCATGAGACTTAAAAAAACTCCTGTGAAAATTAATTGAAAAGGCTTAGTTAAGGTACAGTACTACTGAGTTGTGTGCAAATCACTTCCCTATGCAAGTGTCCACTCTAATTATGCTATTTGTTTTTGTTGGCTAAGTGGCAAGCCCATTTAAAGTTGCCATGGTGTGATGATTTAGCAGATGTATGTGCACTTTATACATTACAGTTTGTTTTTGTGAACTACACATGCCATCGTATCATATGTATAGCCTTCACTCTGTATTGCATCTTGGGAGGAGAAGGTGAAGTAGCATTCAGTTATGACAGTGAACAGATTGTTGGCCCAGAAGCTTTAAAGCATGGAATATTTTCATTTACTTGAGGAGAAAAAGGAATAACTGTTTTAGATGCAGAGGAAGGAACCAGTCTGAAGATGCAGCCTTCTCCTAAACATCAGGACAAGGTGAACAGCCCAGGGACTTCACAAAGACAAAAGGCAGTTGGTGAACAAGGAACAAGAGGGCCTGCTTTTCTGATAGGGACATCCTTTTTAACTGCTGGAACAATATGTGAAGAAGAGGCTCCCCCCATTGTAAGTTTGTGTAAAAGTCTTCATACCTGACAAAGAATTACAGGGTGCAGTGAACTTGAGGCAAAGGATGATACAAAGACCTACCAACTTTTTTTTAGATCTGTGTATTTTGTGGCAAAGTCTGTATTGCATGTTTCAGCTGGCAGGGGTCTAAGAGAGGGTGTACACAGAGGAAGGGCTGTAGAAGTGTCTAAGCACTTATGTAGTCTGCCCAGGGCTCGTAAATGCTCTAACAGCAGATCAAAATTGTGTTATGGAGCACCTGAGCCTAGGAAGTGTACTCAAGAAGTCAAAGAAAGAGAACGTCCTTACAGAAAAAATATTTTTCTTTTGCTCACAGGGACAGAATATTGAAACCTAAGCATGGGAGCAATGAAAGTCCACCTCAGAGACCTTAATCAGAGTTGCAAAGGGCTCTGTCATGTTGTGTTTGAACAAGGCTGAACACCGTGGTGCTCTGATCTCAGCTAGATGTTTGCAAAATACAAATGATGGATGGTGTCAGAGTCTCCTGGAGCAGCTGGAGACTGTCAGAAAGCCATGGATTACACAACTTCTACTATATTTGTTCCCAGAGTAGCATCTGGAAAATGGGTGCCCAAACAATAGGGTAGGTAGAATGAGTGAATGTAATGCCTCATTTGGAGAATGGTTTTGCTATTATGCAGTTTCAATTTAAATGCAAAGTCTAAACTTAAATCCTAATGGCAGAAACAAAAAGAAGCACCCCTTCAGCAGAGCTGCAAGATACTTTTATCCTTGTCTTCAGACAAAGCAGGATGGCTCTTTTTTTCATTGCTCTTCCCGCTACCATTTTTCCTTGGGTCTTTTTGGGATTATTTTGATTGCATTTTCATGCAATACCAGGCATCAGGCACTTGCACAGCTGGACACCCTCTCCCCTCTATCACCTTTAGGCTGATTCTAACAATAAACAGGAGAAGCAGCCTGTGCATATGTTCAAGGCAGAATTATGTTTCTTTTCCTTGAGCCCCACAGGTAGGTAACTGTATCATGGGGGAGGTAATCTGGCAGAAAAGCAAATGCATGCTGTTTTCTACCAAGGTAGGTTGCTGGCTGAGTGCACACAAGTGAACACTGAGAGGGAGACAGGAGCCTTTCCATAATGTTTTTTCTCCTTTAAGACAGTTGGGTCTGATTCAAATGTTCTGCTATGCTTCTGGAGATGTCAATCCAACAGCATGGGGGTGGGGAAGGGGCACCCCAGGAAATCAAAGCAAACTCAATTATCTATCTGCTGACAAAGACAAAACCATTTCATTCCTCAGCTCTTCACAGAATGTGAGGGGGGGAAAATTAAAAGCGTGAACATTTTTAATGAGTGCAATTATTGAATCATCAGTCACACAGTCCATCTGCTTCAGAGTGTTCCAGTGACTAGAGAAAGACAAAAATACTACATTGCCTTTTTGCATTCATATAATAATATAAATGTTCTTTAAGGAAAAGCTAATGATATTCATATATCATGCCCACCACTTTCAGTAACTTACAGCTCCCCTTTCGCTTACTTGACTTTATTAATTACTACTTTTGACACCAAGGTGGTGGAAATATCTTGGCAGATGCATGGGTAACAGCTAACCCCACAACATTAAATACAGAATCATGTAATATTCAATTGGAGAGATAAACTAATGTAAAATTTATCTCAAAGGTCCCATTTAGCCTAGAGTTTAGTGAGCAAAATAAACTTCACACTGCAGCAAAAAAAAAGGAGGGGGAGGTTGAATTTAAAATTCCTTTCCCCCATTGCTATCAATCCACTTGGTACACAGAACTGAGTGTGAAAGCATGTCAGGAAAGAGCTGAAACTTATTCAATAGAGTCTGAAAACCTTTGCAAATATTCAGGACAGATAGAGGAGGAAAGGTTCAGATAAATGCCTGAACCTGAGGAATTACGACAGAACTATAAATCTATTTTGGCTGTGGTATCCTAAAATCTATCCCAGAATGGCAGGGAAGGTAGAGATTTGGATCTCAAACTACTAACAGGCTTTGCTATGTGCTAACTTATTATTAGGTTGAGATTTGTGCTATAAGCGTGTGGTGGAATAAAAAGGATGATTTTGTGCAAGGAATGTTTCTGGAGTTGCAAACAAATGCCACATTCTGTAGAGATGTCCTTTGTCTAGCTGTTTTCGGCCTTCCTTTGCAATAC
The DNA here is from genome assembly GCF_030936135.1 of Gavia stellata. Classification (NCBI taxonomy): domain Eukaryota; kingdom Metazoa; phylum Chordata; class Aves; order Gaviiformes; family Gaviidae; genus Gavia; species Gavia stellata. The sequence goes on along the minus strand of NC_082637.1, from coordinate 33,185,448 downwards.
CCAGCTGAGAATTGCTCAGATATAGTAATGTGTACAACTATGAGGCATATTATTTGAGAAATCTCTGACTTTGCTACAGGCACCAGCTTCAGAAGATTCTAAGTTCTGAACTCTAAAAAAACTGACTTCATATTGGGGATTGCATAAAATATACAGTAGTTTTTCTGTGGATAGTACAACAAAACAAAATAACATTTCTTATTCCCTTCTTGAATCTGGAAATTCTATTTTTTGCAACTCAGCATAGTCTAAAAACAAAGTTTAGTCTTGGAGTATGAAATTCACAGCTATTGATGCCAATTAATGGCTCCAATATATTAGACATTTTGAATTATGCATTGAGACTAGTATAACATTAATCCTGGTATTTGAGCTAAATCCAGGAGGATTGTATGAGTGGTGGTGAAATCTCATTATACTTTGTCTGGCATGATAAGGTGAGCTATTGTATTTATTGTTATGTTATGATACTCACTTTATGAAAAAATTATTTATTACATTTTCAGATTAAAAATTTTATCTAAGCAACCAAGATCAAAGAAACAAACAATTGGCTATAATGTTATCGTGGCATCCAGGCTGTGCCTAATTAATATGTTAACTTTTTCCTTTTCTCCCTGTTAATATCTAGCAAGAGCTACAGCAATAATTTTTGCTATTGGGTAAAGAAGCATTAAATAAATAATTAAGGCCTGAATTGCCATTTTCTTCTCTTTGTAGGAATGAATTAGATACTGGATTAGTTTTCTTTTAATTTTTAAATGTGGGGACTCACTGAACCACGTCTCTGTGAAGAAATATGGCTCCACGTTCACAGAACCATGCTTTCGTAATTTAAAAGTAATCAGTAATCTCCTGCGTCTCTGAGAAAGTAATCAGTGACATGTGGGAGATTATTGTTAGAATCCAGTGACCGGTGCTAGATTGATTCTTTTTTTTTTTAATGCCTCCCACCAGTTTTGACAGTTCTGCTTAATGACTGACAGTAAATGGGATTTGTGGTGTGTCAGGTGTTCCGGAAAGGGCTCTGGCAAGGAAGATTTGGTTTATCATGTTGCAACCTAAGGTCCTGATCCAGCAGACATTCAGAAAGTAAATAACATTGCTTTAGGGACTTATCCCTTTCATTTCAATGAGAGCTCTTACTCATACGTACGTTTCATTTCTCATGCGCAGACCTTGCTCCTGTAGTTTCCTGAAAAACCTCCTAGACAGCCATCTCCTCAGTAAGCAAGGGGAGACATCATTTAATGCCTTTTTGTGCGTTACTAAATCCATCTTTGGAACAATAATTATTATTTGATACTCACATCCTACCCACAGGTTAGTTAAGTGCCTCACAAAATAAATGTACAGTAAGCTTGAAGTCTAGAACTTAGGCACAGCAAAAGAAATAAAGGAAAGAATAGACAAGAGATGGCACACAGTGACACATAATACTCTGCGACAAGGCAAAAAGAAAAAGGCAAAGCTTGATTTAACTGTTGTGTTTTTGTAGTCTTCAGGGCAGACTACGGGATGAGACTGTTCAGGATTAATTTGTCTGAGATGAATGTGGGGCCTTGGCAAACTGGTTCGGGGACACAGTTCAAGGAATTAAAAGCAGAGGAAAAAGACCACAGGAGAACTGTATGAGGGGATGACTTGGATGTCTATGTGATCAAAAAGGGAGAGAGGAAAGAAAAGGCAGAAGTGTTAAGCATGAAGTGCCCAGCAGCATTGCCAAAAATTTGAACTTCTGCAGAAATCATCTCTAAATGAGAAGAGAGAAGAACTTCTCATTCTGATAAGTAAAACGGGCTGGTTTTAACTCAGGGACCTGAATCTGCTGGAAGGAACAAAATATGTGTGAAGAATTCGTTGAAAGGGAGGTTGCAGTTGTCAGGGCAAATGAAGCAAACACTTGCTACAGAGCGACGAGCACCCTCCCACCCTGTGACAGGGAGAACTGCAGCAGGAGATCGTTGCTCTGACTTACTTAGGACAAAGAGAGAGGACAGACTCAGAAATGCCTCCTAGGCTGCAAGGCCACATAGCAGGCAGTGAAGCTGTTGACACCAAAACAGAGAAGGGAGTGTTCAGAAGAAACCACAGGAAGCTGAGTTTCAATCACTCTGATTTTGAGATGTCAAAATGGCATGTTCATTGAAACAAGAACTGGGGGACTGCATCATATTCAGGGAAGGAGAGGGAGAACTGAGAGTTACCAGATTAAAAACCAGGAACACTGAAATCTGCCAGGCAGCTGAAGTGAGACCTAGTTTTGATAGAATAGGGAGGCACTCGTTCATAGTCTAGTGTTACAAGCATGAGTTCAGATAGTGTATCAAAATGCATTTAGAGATAGTGGTTGAATTTTGCACCAAGATTTTAAGATACTTGGACTAAAAATTGTAACAGCACATTGAGCAACGTTAAAGAAGTACAAACCAAAAGCAAAATGAAACCACTGTTTTTCAAAACAGTTGTGGGAATTCTCTGAAGCAGTAATAACAGCTACCTGACATGTGTTTATATGCAGCTATTTTAACACTATTGCTGCGTTGGGCCAAATAGAGTTCAGTGCTTTACAAAAATATGCATACTGTAAAACTTGGCCCAAAGAGCTTGAAGACTGAAATAGCAGGCAACATGTGTATGTGAGGCAAGCAATCTACCTTCAAGTTGCAAGGAAGGCTAACAAAATTACAAGGATGAAATCCTGGCCATATTGAATGCGGTGACAGACTTCCTATTGATGAACACAGTATGCAAGAGCTATTAGCAATTGCAGGAATCACAGCTAATCTCCTGCCTCACCATGATCACAGGCGTATTTCTGTAGGCTGTCTGGCAAACACAGGCAGCAATAACCTGATGGTAGCTCAGTCTCTTTAATATGACTTCCAGAATTTCTGTTCTACATACACCATTTGGTCCTGACAGGAGAGCAGCTCCCACTGATTGCTGGATTCAGTGTAGTTGACTATTTTTTTGTCAAAATGAGTTTTCATTAAAAAAAACAAACAATCTCATAAAAATCACTTGTTATGCAAAGTTAACTGCTAGGAACGGCCTATGGTAAAAAAACGTTTACAAAGTACAGTGGCAATCAACTCAGAGCAGCTTACTGCTACAGTAAACTTTAATGCCAGCAATATTTTCCACAGATGTTAGCGTCAGAAGCACATTTTGGATAGCCATCACTAAAAAATTGTCAAAAGAACATTTCTAAGGCATCCTGGGATGAGACGTGTTTTTACATGTTTTTAACTTCTGGCTTTACTAACCAATGCCTTTTTTTTTTTTAAGAAGAAAGCGATAACATATAATCCATAGGTCACCTCTGCCATACCAGTGAATTTGACAGCAAAGTAATATTAATAGAAATGGGAGAGAGGGAAGGGAGGGGAGAAAAAAGTAATGGATTTTTTGTGCTGTAAGGGAAGGAATAGAGAACATTAACAAAGAATGTAATTTAATACCTAATCAATTTACTGATTGGATTTTCCATGAGATTAACTTTGAGTCCAGAATGAATTGCAGGGATCTTGGAAGCTGTTATAATGACCAGCAAGCAGTAGTATGAGGCTGTAGCTGTATAAAAATAATAATGTCAGAGACTTCAAACAGCTACAGTAGTTAATTAAATGTGTTGAAATAACATTATGGTTGGCCATAAACCCACAAAAGCAGGGAAATTTTGAGGTAAGCCTGCCAGATCACTGGACAACCATCTTCACATGCTAATGCAATGCAATAGACTCTCCTCCCAGGGCCCCAAAACACCACATGGGGGCAAATTCTGCCTTCCAAAGAGCACATATGACTCCTTTCAATTTCTGCGGCTTTTTCGTATGTGCTTCTGAGAAAATCAATATACGTGTCTGGGCATCTCAGGCTTTTAAAAAAAACATACTGTGGCTGTGGGCCATGACTGAACTGTGTTTGGCTCAGGAAAGGCGGCAGGCAAAACTGGCTCTTGGGATGTGTCTGCATTTTGATCCAGGGCAGTGGAGCACACCACAGAAAAAGAGCCAAGTACATGCAGCTGTGCTCTAGCCACTCCTCCTTCATCCACAGACCTTCCCCTTGCCAGGATGAAGGAGAACTGCTGGCTGCTTTCAGCCATGCTTGACAGTACTGATACAGGGGGCACAGGACCTGGCTGTAAGTCCACAGCCATGATGCTGAATTTTTTATGGCTCTATATCTGCATATGACATTTTAACTGACTGTAGGTTTTGTTCTTTCTTCTGCCACCCTCCCTATTTAATCCTCTTACTTGTTGTTCTTCCATGGAAGAAAATCCAGCATGTTATATTTGCGGGAACGTTATTTGCCCCAGTGAGGAGTTGGAAGCTACTAATTCTATGGAGCAGAGGGAGAAAAGGTCCTGTGAGGCAACTTTTTAATACAGCCTTTGGACAAAGAGAGGCTGCTGTAGCACGTCCTGCAGGCTGTGCACACTTCATGGTCCCGTTGTCAGACCAACGGGATGCTGCTCTTCCTGAGAGCTGCTAAAGTCACAGAGAGAGCAGACTCCCCCTGCCCCCTATCTGAACTTACGAACCTCAGGTCACTTCGGTAATTATACAGCCTGGTAAGTACAAGCTTGGGAAGAACAAAAAAATATCCCTAAAATAGCTGGATAATAATTACAAACTGAAGACCTGTTTGACTGTCTCTTGCTGCAAATTCTAAAGGGAATACCCCTCGCTATATTTATTTGCTCTTAAAAACTGAGAGCATACACATTACACCTATTTACAGCCTAATGAATCAGTCTCTAATCAGTGAATGTGCGGTTAGGTTTAGTCACAGCACTGAGCAGTGAGAGAGCCCTTCTAATCCCTGAAACTGCCCTAAGGGGAAGAGTCCCTGGAGGTATCTGCTGGCCAATAGGAGCAAGGTGAAATAGTTTCCATAAGAAATCACTAGAGGAGACCTAAAAATAATGGGGCAAGGAGTGAGGAGAAAAGTTTTCTTGCACTTAAATTTAGGACTAGAGAGACAGAAGGAGGACAAGACAGACTAAAGAGCGTGGAGCTTTTTCCTGGTGTGGCCTCAGATGCACTGGGAGACTTTTGTCAAGTTGTTAACCACCATTTGAAGCATGAGCTGACTGTGCACACTTTGTGGAATTACAAATGAGGCAACTTTTCAGTTTCTTGCAATATGGTGGGAAGAGAAGGAAAATAGGAAGGAGGATAGTTGCCAAATTTGTGAATAGAAAGAGGGAAGAGATGGTTTCAGGATGTTTGAGACTGTCACAAATGCAAGGTTTCATAGTCCTAAAGCCACTTGGTGATGAATCTATCTAAAAAAAAAAAACCAGAGAAGAAGAAAACTCAACATGTTAGAACTGATTTATTAAAAAAACATCTCAAGGACAAGACAAAGGGAGGAAATTCGTTTGAAAGCCATAAAAATAAAAGGTGGATCGCTCATAGGTGGGGTCACTACAGTTTTGTTCTTATTCATGCATAGTTCATACCATTAATATATATGTTAGCTTCATACCATTAATATGTATGTTAGCTAGGATCCTCAAGCTGCTAACAAGCAACGAATATGGACTTCAGTCTCACAAAAAAGGCATGCTGCTGATTTAAAAAATACTTGAGTCCAGCAACACAGTATTTGTCTAATAAGTAAAGAGCAGATTGCATCAATAGATGTTAGCCAGCTAAAGTTGAGTTCTCCAGGGAAAAACTTTAGAATACAAGTTATACTTAGTCACACTAGTCATTATTCTATTAATAACTACCATGGAGATGCATCCAAGCCTAATGCATTTAAAATGAATGGTACGTAATGGACCAGCTTCCACATATTTTACATAGCAGTATGTCTTCAAATTACACTGCAAGCATTGCCTATCTCAAATATTATGCCAGTTGAAAGTAAGAACAACCTTTGGGTGCCAGACACAAAGAAAGTTGTGTCTTAAGTGGACTTCTTTCCTTCTGATACCTTTAGTCTTCAGGTTTTGCCTAAGTTATCATTTTTGTCACCTGTCTCATTTTTTATCTCAGTGAAAGTGTTGGTATTGCAACACTGTATTTCCAATAGCCAATAACTATTTCTCCTGCCAGAACCTAGTCCTTATAGGTGATAAGTAGTTCATCTCTTTGTGAACAAACTCCAAGAGCAGAAAGGTCTCACAGCCAGCCTAGATGTGATTTCCAGTTCTCTCTTGACACTGTAACGTCAGTTGTTAAAGAGGCCAACATGTTCAGCCCAGGTAGAACAAAACTCTGATATGTTCAAGTTACAGTATTTTAGGTAGTTGGTTTGAAATCATGCTGACTGTTTATATGCTCCAAGTTGTATAAGGTTTGATGTCTTTTATTGATTCTGTCTGAAGACACTCAGCATCTTTCTGGATTAAGTCCTGTACTGTTAGTTTGTGCAGGATGCTCTCTACTCTGCCATCAGCACTAGCATTTTTGCTTGCTGAACTCATCCTTCCCTTCAGCATTTTAACAGGAGAAGAAAAAACATGATGATAGGCTGCACAACAAAAAGTGCGTGATAAAACCAAGCACATATGAACTCTCAAAAAAGCAAAACAACTTTCAAGGATATGCTTAGAGCTGCATACAATATGAGTCAAATAAATTGAAGTGTTATAGTCATATGCATGGCCTTACTAAATGAGGGATGAACAGTAGAGCCCCAGACAGAATGAGAGCTGGATTCAGTGTCATGCAGAACAGTACAAAGTACTGTCCATGTAAACACCAGGGCTGGCCAATCATCAGTAGTAAGGAAAATAATAAGTGCGGTTTAATTCTGTAAATATCCACTGTACAGCACATGTGTTATTCATTGGTATTCATGGTGCATGTCTTAGTAAGTTTTTAGCACATCTTAGTAACCTTGGAGTAGACAAGAATTATTAACATCAAAGACATTGATTTACAATGGTGAAAAACAGGTGGAGTCTTGAAATCAACACAGTCCTAGTTGGTTAACTGGTTGTCTTGCTTGGCAATGCTGTTTCTGGGTTGCTATTGTGAATTCAAACACAAAGCCTTTGAATTTCTGAGGCTGGAAAATGGGAGAGCTGGGAACAATGAGCTATGCAATTTTTGCCTAGTGATGCAAGCTGCAGAGAATTCCAGTTGGGACAAGTCTACAAAACTCCTGCCTGGAATGACAACAAACAGCATCTATTAACTTCCCCAATTATTAAAATTCCATCTGCATCAGTAAGTGCTGTTTGTTTTCCTTGTGCAGTACTATTTCCTGCTTTTGTTGCTCATAACCTTGAAGATTAGTCATACTCTTCCTGATGAACACTGGATATGTGTAGGTCATTCCTCTTGCAGCTGTATATATGAACTGGCAAAGAAAGTCTCTGCCCTCTCTTCTGATGTAAGCTTTTCAGGGCTACTCTGATGACGTTAAAAACCTTCCAAAGCTCATCTTTGCTCTGTGGTAAATTTTAACAACTTTCCATCTGAGAGCTGAATTAGAGCTTTTGACTGTTTTTTTTTTTTTAAAGGACAAAGTCCATTTATGGTGACCTGAGGCAATATATATTTGTGATTCATATTTATAAACGGCAAAAATGGCCACCAAATTCAACATCATTTGTTTGTAGGGAACAATCAGGTTTATGACTTTTTGCTAATATCTGCTTACTTGGATATGTGATCAGGCAAGGACAAGTGCCTCCTTAGTATGTGAGACTATGTTGGGGGAAAACTACTTTGAAGCTTACAGTATATTAATAAATGAAAAGCTTACAGAGATTAATGTGCTTTGAAAAGGAGTATTTAAAACGCCAACATGAAAAGTCTATACCTGAAAGGTGCTTTGCTGATGCACAAACTAAGGTACAAGCTCTTCTTGATAAACCCAGTGGCTGATCACACCCCTCAGGGCTATGTATGTGGGCTTTTTGTGTATACATATACATCTATGTATGTTTATGTACCACTTGCTATAGCAGAGCCATGGGCTCTGACATGCTCCTACACAAAGGAATAAATACATGGATATCTGCCAGCATCTGTGTGTCCATAGACTTAACTGGACAAGGACAGCTCCTCTTTTCTAGCCTGTACTTTTTTTCCCACAGTTAGACACCGCTGAGAGGACAGCAGTGCCTTGCAGGCTGCCAGCCGGCCCCAGGATGTGAAAACAGCTGTGTAAGAGCAACTTACAACCACGTTTGTTTACCAGGCTTCCAGTCTTCGCGAACGATGGCAGCAACAACAGCACCGTTGAAAGGAATTCCAACTGTATTCTCAACAGCTGGGCTGTGTTTTGCTGGAGCAGGGGAGGGTGGCCAGGATTGTGTCTGCATAGATGACCCTGCTCCTGCTCCTGGGGGTGCGCAACAGACTTCTTCATGGCCAGAGCTGTAAGGCAGCCACATGGATGGTTCTCAGGGACAACCCTGAGGTGGACCATGAAGAAGGTTTGTCTACGAAGCTGTTTTCTTTCACATTCCTTTTGTGAAAGTGAGCAAAACCCATTAATCTTGTTGAGCCAGCCTGGAGGAGCAGGCAGGGCACGCTGCCTGTTCACCCGCATGCCGGGACACCCTGCAGGCAACACAGCAGGATCCTCTTTCCAACAAGATGCAAAGGTGGTTCCACTCCTGTTCTGATCTGGGGGCTTGTGGGGCTTTTCCTTGACATTTCTGCTTACTCTCAGAGAAAGAGGGACACTTCACACTATTTTCTTCATCCCTAATATCATGCAGCCTACCCACCTACTGATAACTATTCCCTCCAGATTCTTCATGAGAAACACTGAAGTTTCAAAATCAGGCCAGTGTTGCCTTGTTTCTGAGCTCTGATTAGGTCAAAGTAATTCTGGCTAAAATAAACTCTGATCTCATCTTTCCTCCCCTAAAAGAAAGAAAAAAATCTGAACCTATTCCAGATGCTGAAAATCATCCTTTCCATCACACCTTTCCTACATTATTTCATTTGGCCCTTCTTGATTCCAACGGGCCTGAAACAGGTACTGGAATATTGCATAGAATCTGACATTTGTCATTTCTGTACCTGAAAGTTCAAAAACCCCAATATTATTCTTGAGAAATGTCCAGCCTGTTTTTTTACAGTCTGAAGCTAACATTTGCCTCTCTTTACATGCCCCTCTCAATGTCTTCTCTGTGCTTCCCATCCCCTTGACAGTAGAAATGACTGGTAACATGTAAGATTAATTATCTTCAGATTTCATAGCAAACTAGCCAACTCTGCTCTCACACAGCTTTCAGGCATGTGATTTGTAAGCAAATACAACTTAAGTCCTTACATACAGTTTCTTGCTTAGGGAAACTGCATTAGGTAAGTTTCTTCTGTCTGTCTCTTGTTTCTTTTGTGTTTGTTTCTTAAGAATGAAGGGAAGGGTGATCTAATTCATCCAGAGTCTGTAGTACCAGGTTCTTATTCTCTTTTTCTTGCTAAAATTGTTAGTATCTTGAGATTCCATAATTCTCTGTGCCTTGATTTCCCCATTTTATGAGTGGAAAAATGTAGTTTACTACCTTAAACTACCTCTGGAATTTATTGATGGCAAATGGATCCAGATAGGGAAAGAAGTGGTATAGACATAGAGCACAATCAAACATGTGGAACATTGCTTCAAAAGATACTTAAGGAAACCAGATGCTTTCCATCATCTTTCATTGTAAATATATAATAGACTCTCCACCAAAACAAAAAGTGTCAAAAATATCCAGTAGCCTAATCTATAGCTTAAGAAAAGGTTTCTCCTGTTCAGCAGGTGAAGGAATGCTAGGAAATTTACCAGTTCACTCCTTGTCTCTAAAAACTAACTCACAGCACTGAAAAGTAAATATTTCTACTTGCTACATAATAATTTACTATTGATTGATCGATAGGGAAAAAAACTTCTGACGTCAAGATCCAGTGGGAGTATTGAAGGTAAATCAAGTTGTCATGCCTGTGAAATTAAAATAGGTTAGGGTTATTAATATGATGTAATTAATCAATTGGTAATAAACATTCCACCATCATCAAACTTGAAAGGAATGTTCTGAATGTTCAGGATGATTACTATTGCTAGCTATATTAAATCTTTAGAACAGTTTTTCCAATGTTTAACAACAATATCTAACTTCTTTAATGTTTAATACCAATTAGAGATGAATAATGAGACAAATCCTACTTAATAAAAATAAAGGGTAATTGCACATTTATTACCACTGTAATTTTAAATAATAAAATAACATGGTTTATCTTATAGCTTAACCTTTTAAATCAAAGAGAGACTCTTGTAATAATCAATATTTAATTAACTGATAATTACTGACAATATCTGTCCCTTAAACGTGAGTTAAAAACCTCTTTGGGGCATTTTAAGCATTAATCATTTCTCTGGTTAGGTCAGTTTAACTAGGGTTTACTACCAAAAATTTATCCTTAATCATGCTAAAGGTAACTGGAGCCCCATAAATATATATTTTTAGAATATTAGGAAAACCAGCTTATATTAAAAAATAATAATTCTTGCCAAACTTGTTTTCAAATATTTCATTACTTTCCTACACAGACAATGTTAACTTACACTACGCAGTGATGAAATCTCTTTTTAACTTGCATGTGTTATATAGTTTTCTGAAATTCATTCAGAGTGAATTGAAATCACATGTATATTTTTTAAGTAATAGGAAGTACTAGTAGAGGCCCTCACCTCTTACATTTTTTTACTAAGTTTAATGGGTACTTACCTAAGTGTGAATCTCTGGGGCTGATTCATCAGCTTCCTAATAAATAATGTCACTTTAATAGATAATGTCCCTGCTGAATAAGGGACACTACTTTATCAGTTGAAAGCTAAAGAAGGAAGTAAACTTAAAATGTATGTTTAGAGGAGATTCTCAATAGCATAACAGTGCTCTGTGAAAGCTGTTTTTCTTAGTTCTTGTGTCATTTGTAACTTAACCAACAGATGAGATTTGCAGCAGTTCATAGCTTTTCAGATTAAATTTAAGTCTCAGCACTGAAAAAACCTGGAGCCTTGAACTCAAGTTTACATGATGTTTTTATAATAAAACTGTGAATTTTCTGTATGTCCTTTTTCTCTCTAAGAATCCTCCATCTTCCTCCTACGTGAAGCAAACTTATAGGAGAAGGCTGTCTTCCATTTGTACATACCAGCAGTAGCTGATGCCCTGGGACTTCTTTGTCCCTAAGATCTGAAAACATCTGGTTTGAGTTGGCACAACAGAAACTCCAAGGAAAGGCTGTTCAACAAATATGCTTGAATTTGGTGTTGTGGCCTTTGTTTTTTAAGCTAAAGGCTTCCCAACATTTATTTGCAGTATCTGATGGAATTTGGGGCATAATCAAGTTTAGAGCCCATCTGGGCAGTAGAGAAGGGGATCTTTCTGGTCTTTTCCACTAAATTGGAAGCAGATAAAATCTACAAGGCTCAGCAGAGATTGAGACACAGGTGTATGAAGGGAAGTAAGAAGGAAAAGGAAGGTGCTAAGAAGCCTCAAAAGATATGATGACATAAACAAAAGTTGAAAACTGACAGATGAGCACCTTGGCCCACATTTAGCAGGAACATCTATGTGGATGGACAAAAAGATGATGGTGTGTCAGAACAAAAACTATTTTCAGAATGTCAGGGAAGGTGCTCTGAGAGGACATTTGTGATGGCATCTGAAACAACTTGAGTTAAGCCTGGTCTGTATTTCACTGAGCTTTCTTAGCCCAGTAGACTTAGGCAAAAAGTGTCCCTACTAGCACAGATTTATTGCCTGGTAGGAAAAATAATAGACTGACCTTCAAGGAGAAAATAAATAGTTGGTTGTAGTGGTTTGCACAGGGTAAGGTGATTTAAAAATAGGTTCAGATAAGTGGAGGAAGCCAATGGAAAACCACAAGTGAGAATGACATGGTTTGCTTTCCGCATATTGCAGAACATCATCCTGGACTTACTTAAAGTTTAGAGACAGGATTTAGAAAGATCATAAAAGTAAAATTGCTGTCATTGACAGGGGTAAAATGATTACACTTTTTAATGGTGCCAGCAGTTAAGCTTCAGTAAACCACAGGAAAATACTGGACCTGCTTCTGAAAGAAAATGTGCTTCATAACTGGCCTGGGGACAAACTAAATAAATTACAGATTTAAGCAGTGATGTTATAGTCAGGCAGCTAATGCTTAGAAAATATTTCCTAGGATCCCTGTGGTAAAACCCCTCCAGTTATGGGATTAGTAGAAGTGTAAGCTCTGGGCTTACCCAAGACCATCTGTGGCTACTCTTAAAATCAGTTGTGGGCTTTTTTTATGAAGGAAGAACCAGATGTCTTTTCAGCACCTGATAATGGTGTGAGAGAATGCTTTTCCGCAGGTCCACTTGTATTTTATTTTGGTGGACAATCAGATCTTTAGCTGCAAAAGCAAAACTTAAATAAATCTTTCCCGACTGTATAACTAGCCCTTGAAGTGAGCTCAAGGAGTCAACCAGATTGCCCATGTGGGAACTGGCCCAAAATACCTTAATAAAGGAAGAGACTCTTCCAAGGTTCTCTGGAGGTTCACTCTGCAGAATGCAACAGAATCATAACCTGCTCTTAGGATTCTGTACATGGTTTAAAAATAAGGATTTTTGAAGACTTTCATTCAATATCTACATGAAGTTTTCATAAAACAACAGTTTGCATCAGTTCACGGGCTTCCTAAAGAGACACTGATAGAGAGCTAATGGGGAAGAATCATCAAGAGAAAAGAAAAAAAAAACAAGAAAACTCATGGGCATAAAGTGACTGAAAAATAAAAAGTAAGTCATTATTTTCCAACAGGGAAGATCCAATTAATTTCAAATATATACTTCAGCTCTGAAGTTACAAAATACTTAGAAAACATAACCCTGAGAATTTTAAACTAAAAGAAACCTAATAATAATCTTTCCTGACACTATTACCCTATGTAATTGTGACAGAATCAGTGCACACTTTGCAGTTACACATTAATTGAAGCACCTGAATTACATTCACAATAAATTATTAGCTGAGAATCATGCTTCCTGCTGGGTAGAAGAGTTTGTTTTGTTCTGTTTGACTGCAATATTTAAAACCTGTGGCTACTGAAAAACACCCACAGCCTGTTCAGAATTAGCAAAAATAAAGAATTGTGGAAGGGAAGGGGAAAAGGGGAAAGCGTTATTCCCCTTTTCCTTTGGTGGGAAAGATATTGGAGAAAGAAGGGGAAAAGTGGAAAGGGAAAGAAGGTAAGGGCTGACTTCTGGAGGCTTGATTCTTGTAGTAAGTGTTATCATAGCTGAGTGTGAAGGATTTTCCAAGGAGGAATATTTAGCAGACAGGATACTGGTCTGCTAGTTGTTTGGAAAAAAAGACACAGGCGAGAAATACCTGTGAAAAAATACATGCAGCCCTTTCCTTGGTAGTGTCTTACACAGAAGTCTATGTGAACTGAAGTTTAAAAATCAATTAACTGCATCTTCCATAATATTGTCCAAGTTAATTATGTACAAAGAACACACAGGCACATAAATCAAGCTATAAAAGAAAAAAAACAAGGGGAAAAAAAAAAAGAAAGCCCAAGACTCATGCCTACTTAGAAGAGAGATCACAAAAACCCAGGGGAAACACAACCTTCAAATGGATATTCTCCCTCCCCCACCCTCACGCTCATCTTCTGCTGTGCTGCGAAATTTTAGTATCTCATCAAGTATATAGCAGCCATAAACTACTGCCCCTTTTTATGCGGTTTCAGATGCAAGAAGGAGCATATTCTTTATAATGACCTAAACCTAACAAATGAAATAATTCTTTGGGATGATGAACTCTAAATTATGAGTGATTATTTCTAGATTCATTACAACTTTGTTTGACATTTTTATTGCCTTCTTAATTTCTTCCAACCAAGCCACAGAAGTTATTACTCATGATATAGACAGTGCACCAATTAGGAAAAAGGATTTTCCAGGTTTGCACTCTAGTTGTTTGGCTTCCAAACCAAGATGACTCAGCCAGTTATAGGGATGTCACTGAAGCAAACATCAGCATCAAAAACATAAAAATAAAAAAAAGTTTATCATACATTTTGCACTCCAGAAACTTAATGCATTTCTCAGACATTAAGCAATTAAAATGCACAACAAGCTGTTGACGAAGGTATTATTAGCTTCATTTTACAGATGGAGGAAAAATGTCAGGAACTGAGTCATGTCACAGCACAGACAGCCCTTTAATACATCAGCAAGACATCAGTCTGTAGCAATAGCAAAGGTAGAGGTATTTCACAATGACCAGCCAAGAGATTTGGGGGGTTGGTATGAAATATGGTACACTGTGGGCTGTGCAATTGTGAACAACTGTGTGAATATAAATAATGATTTAGGTGAGGAGCTGAGGGGAAGAGCGCTGTCTCACCTTGACTGAGGGTACAGTCACAACAGCAGGCTTAGCGCCATGCCCCAGTGGAGTTCTGCTCAGCTCAGTAACAAAAGCAGAGCACATCTGTCTTCATTTACTGCAAGAGAAATCCTACTCTTCTGCTCTGACTTTTGGATCAGGTCCTAAGGTAGGATGAAGTCTGGTTTCACACTTCCCACTCAACTACACAGAAAAGAATACATTTGACTGGTGGGAAAAGGATGACAGGAGAGTGCAGGAGTGTGATAACATTTGTAGATTGTACTCGAGTAAGGTTGTGTACTTAGAGCTAGGATTCCAGGCATCGGTCTATTGGGACCTCGTACATGACTGACTGAATGTGTTTTGAGGCTTTTTGGCCTTCCTCTAACAAATCAGGTATTGGCCATTCCCTGAGGCAGGACATTCATCACATGTGTCAAATCCTGTGTTCCTCTGATCTCCCCCTTTGGTGGGGTTTGCAATTAAGAATCTACAAACAATTTTCAAACTGAAGCCAAGAAAAATTCAAGAAAATTATGAACGCTGAAAGGAGACCAATTTTGCTGAGGAAGGCGTTACTCTAAAGAGAGTCACAGTAACTAGTAAAGCTAGTCTAACACAAATGACGAGCATACATATACTATTTGGCAAATATGTTCTTTTCATCTAGCGTATTTAACAAAGAAAGAGCTGAGTTTTAAGTTTTGGGGTTTTTTTTAAAGAAGGAGAATTTTTTTCTGTGGACTAAATAGTTAACAAACACCCATAACATCATGAGCTGCAGAAGTTTACCTTTAAAAAACCTATTGGTCTTTCACTGAGTTGGTGGCAGTACCAGCTCTGAATAGCATAGCTTGCAGTGGTTTAATCAATAGCGGATTTCTGCTCAAGCCCCTCCATTTGCTTGGCTAAGAGTCTTCAGGGTCTTTTCATGTGAGCACAGCATCCTGCCCTTGCTAGAAAGTGTAGAAAGGGAAGCCTTTGCTACACCAGGCACACATTTACTCACCCTCCCTCGCAAGGGCAGATGGTGCAAGACCGGCTTATCTTAGTCACTGTTTGTGACCCTTCTCAGGCTCGTTTTTTTTGTTCACATGAAAGTGCTTCTAACAATAGCTTTGCCTGGGCACTCTGCCTAGAAAGTTCAAGCCTCTGCCTGACAGCCATGCACTGTTACACATTTCATCTCGCGTGCCAGGACACGTCTGACAAGAAAATGGACAGATAAACTTCCTCAAACTACTCTCCAGTACCTGATTACCAGCCCTGTATCACTCACCCAGAAACCCAAGAGGCTGGCAGAAGAGGTGAGAGGCTGTGCAGCAAAAAGAAAATTATGTCTGCAGAGGGATGTACAGCCTCTGTGCTCCTCAGCAGTACCCAGCACCATTACAGTAGGTAATGCCCAGCAGTGCTCCTGAGAGGTACTTGTGGACTGAAACTCACCTTCTGTCTTTTGACATGAACTCACAGAGCTTAGGAGGACCAGCCAGGAGACACAAAGTAATTTTACCTCCTGGGTCTGTAATTTCTGTGGGAAAATGCTGGTATGTGAGGTAATTCTACAGAGGGTGGAAGCAAGGACAGGTAGCCTGTGTGGAATACAGAGAAATTGACCTTGCAGCCAGGGATCAGGTTAGGAAAGCTAACGCCCTCATAGAATTAAATCTGGCCAGGGTCATCAAGGGCACAATAAAAGCTTCTATAGGTACATCGGTGATAAAAGAAAGACTAGGGAAAATGTGGGCCCTCTCCAAAAGGAAACAGGACACTGGTTACCTGGGATATGGAGAAGGCTGAGGTACTCAACGACTTTTTTGCCTCAGTCTTCACTGGCAAGTGCTCAAGCCACACTGACCAAGTCGCAGAAGGCAAAGGCAGTGACTGGGAGAATGAAGAACTGCCCACTGTAGCAGAAGATCACATTCAAGACCATTTAAGGAATCTGAAGGTGCACAAGTCCATGGGACCTGATCAGATGCATCCATGGGTCCTGAGGGAACTGGCAGATTAAGTTGCTAAGCCACCATCCATCATATTTGAGAAGTCAAGGCAGTCCAGTGAAGTTCCCACTGACTGGAAAAGGGGAAATATAACCCCAATTTTTAAAAAGGGAGAAAAGGAACACCTGGGGAACTACAGGCCAGTCAGCCTCGCTTCTGTGCCTGGCAAGATCATGGAGCAGATCCTCCTGGAAACTGCGTTAAGGCACATGGAAAACAAAGAGGTGACTGGTGACAGCCAACAAGGTTTCACTAAGGGCAAATCATGCCTGGAAAATATGGTGGCCTTCTACAACAGGGTTACAGTGTTCTTAGATAAAGAAAGAGCAACTGTTGTCATCTACCTGGACCTGTGCAAAGCATTTGACACTGTCCTGCATGACATCCTTGTCTCTAAACTTGATGGATAAGTAATTGGCTGGATGGTTGCCCTCAAAGAGTTGTGGTCAGCAGCTCAATGTCCAAGTGGCAACCAGTGGCAAACGGCATTCCTCAGGGATTGGTATTGGGACCGGCACTGTTTAACATCTTTGTTGACGACATGGACAGTGAGATTGAGTGTACCCTCAGCAAGTTTGCCGATGACACCAAGCTGTGTGGTGAGGTTGGCACGCTGGAGGGAAAGGATGCCATCCAGATGGACCTTGACAGGCTTGAGAGGTGGACCCATGTGAACCTCATGAAGTTCAACAAGGCCAAGTCCAAGGTCCTGCACATGGGTAGGGGCAATCCCAAACCACATACAGCCCAAATACAGGCTGGGTAGCGAATATATTGAGAGTAGCCCTGAGGAGAAGGACTTGGGGGTGTTGGTTTATGAGAAGGTCAACATGACCCAGCAGTGCATGCTTGCAGCCCAGAAAGCCAATTGTATCCTGAGCTGCATCAAAAGAAGGGGGACCAGTAAGTAGATCAAGGGATGTGATTCTCCCCCTCTGCTATGCTCTCATGAGACTCCACCTGGAGTACTGCATCCAGCTCTGAGGCCCCCAACATAAGAAGGACATGGACCTGTTGGAGTGAGTCCAGAGGAAGGCCACGAAGATGATCAGAGGGCTGGAGCACCTCTCCTATGAGCACAGGCAGAGAGACTTGGGGTTGTTCAACCTGGATAGAAGAGAAGGCTCTAGGGAAACCTTCTAGCAGCCTTCCAGTACCTGAAGGGGGCCTACAAGAAAGCTGGAGAGGCACTTTTTACAAGGACCTGTAGTGATAGGACAAAGGGTAATGGCTTTAAGCTGAAAGAGGGTAGATTTAGATAACACATTAGGAAGAAATTCTTCACCATGAGGGTGGTGAGGCACTGGAACAGTTTGCCCAGAGAAGCTGTGGATGCCCCAACAAGGGTTCAAGGTCGGTTTGGACAGGTCTTTGAGCAATCTGATCTGGTGGAAGGCATCCATGCCCATGACAGAGTGGTTGGAACTAGATGATCTTTAAGGTCCCTTCCAGCCCAAACCATTCTATGTTTCTATCATTCTGTGATTCTCCTGCTGATTAAGTTCACCTTATAAAACATCAGATCCCCTCTATGCATCTTGAGTATTCAATTTCATTACTTCTTGATCTGCATATTGCTTGCTTTTATTAATATGTGATGGCTGATCAGCCCGTGAAAGGTCAATTCTCCACATCTCAGTGAAATGTTTCTTTAAAGAAACATTAAGGATCTGAAGTATGCCAGAGAAATTATAGACTTCACCAATGAAACACCCTCCTGTGTATGCTGCTGATGATGATATTCGTGTCAGTGAACATGAGCACCATGAGTCAGTCTCTTTTGTCCTCTCCTTTCCCAAGACCACATCTCTTCATCAATGTAAATGTTTTGGATAATGGTAGGGCCAAGTTTTACCTTTGGTGAGAAGAAAAAAGACTCAAATAAATGGCCTATACTTGTCCTTGGAAAATACCAGGAACTCAATACACTTGAAAAACAGAGAGTCAGAAATGTATTCAAGTGTCTAAATATTGCTTTAGAAAAACAAACATTTGGGAGTGATATTTGTATGAAACAGCTATTCTCTACCATTGTTTTAGTTCTTAACTTTGTTTTTTGTCCATCCTTAAACAACAACTTTTTTGCATTCAGATTTCATCTTATTCTTTCCCTGGGCACTGTACTTGTGGATGGAATTTGCTGTTATTAAAATACTGTAGTACCAGTTTCTTTAATCAAGTGCTGTTTTATTTATTCCCTGTTCAGGATGAGATTAACTGTAATGAAGTAGTGACTATAACTGAGCTCCAAGGGTCTTTGAGGCTTTCAGGGAGAGGAAAGAAGTCATTCATAAGGCTATAAATATCTAGACATGGAGTATCAGGAAATTTTTAGGGTCCATTAAATCTCTTTTCAGTGACTTGAGGCAGACATTTCTTGATGTGATACATCACTGCTAGATTAGTTGCCTCCTTAATGCTAAGCAACTGTGGAAGGCTTTGCATGATCCTGCCACAAAAGTTGTAGCCAGATCTGTCGAATGTCTGACCTCTGTTGTAGGACTTGGCTGGGCAAGAGGGCTTGTAAGACCAGGAGCAGCAATACAGTAATCAGAAAACCTTAAGCCTGTCTTTCCAGTCAGGACAGTATTTCAAGATGATGGGATACAAACATGCAGCAGCTTGATAACTTTTTGTCTCTTGGATAGCTGCAGCCATGACCTAATTGCAGAGCTCCAAACATTTCCAAGTCCAGTGGTGGCTAACCACTGATAATTTCTGAATTCATCTCAATGGAAGTATTTTGCAATAACATTTCAGAAAACAAACAAAACAGATTGAGCACTTCTTAGGGACTTCCTGATAACAAATGCCCCCCAAATATTTATGGTCTTGTGTTCATAAAACATAGAAAATTAACTGGATTTAAAGGTACTGGGAAAACTAATCAGCTTTGAAATTATATGGGTCTAAACTACAAAACCTGCAGAGCCATTTCACCACAGCTTAGATAATTTGCTGTCATGGTTATTGTAAAAATGAGTACAAAACCAGTATTCATATTCCTGGTCTTACAACATATTAGGAAAACTGATATTAAAATTCTATTATAATATATTTTCTTAAGTCATTAACATCTATATTTAAGTTGAAAAAACTAGCAAATATTGAATCTGTTTCTGTGATGTATCAAATATTTGAGCAAGTAAGTATTTAAAAGTTACTGAAGAAGAAATCCTTTGCTTTTTCATTTTTTTCATTTTTTTCATAAACTTGCCAATTCACAGAGTTAAATCTTGAAATCTTTGCTGACGTTTCATAAGGGCTTTTCTCAGATAAAAATTACTGAAAGACAGGGTGAGTTTAGATATCAAGATTTGGTGCAATAATTGCTCATTTACTACAAGTCTTCCATCCATAAAAATGAATTAGCAGGGTCTCAGGTTTTTCAGACTGAACAAAAGTGTGTATACTTTGCATCTGCATATTGCTGCAGATCTTAATACACCTAAACAAATTTGACACACACAAATGTGTGCACTCATCTTCCATGAATGTTTTAAAAAGTCTGGCCCTTCAATGCAGAAAATTGGAACCAGACTGCTTGATGTTTGAAAGAGTAGAAAGAGAGTTTTTTTGGTGGTTCGTTGTCCTTTGTTTCACAAGCACAATATAATTTCTGCAGTATTTTTAGTCTGCATATTCCAGATGCTTACGATTATCCATCATATCAAACAGATATGTTCTTCTTTCAATGGGAAACTCAGTTTGTGGTGTGTGAAAATTTCTAAAGCACTATACATAATAAATACAATTTAACAAACACTCAGTTTACTTTGGGAGAAAAGTAATCCAAGGTATGAGGCCATGGAAGAAGCCAGGAGTGTGGATGAGAATTCACAGTCTGGTGTCTACCCAAAAGCCTAGACAAATACTTCCTAAATTGCATAAGACTGCTGTTTATTTCATTAAACTAAACTGATTTCACCCAGGCTTCTATGCCCAAGACTTGCACATAATAACTACCTTGTGGACAACAGGTAAATAATCAGCTGCTTTTCCTTCCAGCAAAGGAAGGACTTGCTTTCTGCAGTGAGGATTCAGCTCTAGCAGTAGTGATTAGGCAGCACTATTACCCAGGCAGTCCATGGCTGACAACAGCATGTATAATTTCCTTGAGGAGGGAAGGCTGGTGTTGGCAGATAAGTGACAGAAAGTTTTACTTTTTGCTTAAATGCTTTGAATGAAAAGACTAAAGAAAGACCAAGACTGCAAATATGGAGTTTTAAGGCACTATTAGTGATATAAAAATACAAAACTCATGTGTGCTCATGCACTGCTGCTTCCAAAGGGTAAGAAGAGATCCCACAGATCACTCCTCTCTAAACTGCAGTAAGTGTAGCATCTAAGAACGTATCTATAGGGTGAGCTAATTAAACTTTTACGTACTTTCTTTTGTTGTCTCCATAGGCTTAGGAAAGATCACTGGGAATGAGCAGTTCTCTAGTTGTTACACAACTTACACACAATATCTTTGGTTTTGCCAAGGCTCCAAGCGTCAGCGTCTGGAATAAGTTTTGCTTGGCCCCAGCTTCACAGGGTGGGTATCATTATGTCTCAGAGCAGACTGACAATGTCACAAAACTTAGGTGGACAATGTTCATTTTGGAGGATATCCTATGGTGGCAATGATACAGTTTTAAAAAAAGGCAAAAAATGTCATGAGGTGACTATAATAATAACACATGGACCTGGTAATCACAGAATGGAAGGTTGTTCTTTTTGCTGCCATGGAAAACAACAGAAACCAAAAAAAAGCCCTGTTTATATCAGCATTATTGTGAAAAATGGGCCAAACCCAGGTCTTTAATACAAACTGCCTACATGTCCATACTTAAAAAGCTGTCGTTTGTCTTCTGCTAAGTATTTCATTTCACATTCATAGTTTCAGTAATCAAATTATTTCCTAGAATATTTTAGGTTATATTTGGTGAAGGAGGAGGAAAAAGAATAGGGGTCATGCAATTGTGAAAGCGAGAAAAGAAACTATAAAATTTACTACACACCACGTTAACTAACACAACATCTTACAGAGGAAAAATATATAAAAGCTGGGATTAGATATACTCTAGTTACATTCTGCAGAACAGCTAAGTCTGTATGATTATATATGTTAGTTGAAATGCTATTTATTTGTTTATCTTTTCCCAATAATTTTTCATCTTTTCTAACTCATTCAGCTTTACTTTGATTTCATCTCCTTTTGCACATACCCAACCCTTCCCTTTTCCACCCATGTTTTAAAGAGGAAATAGAGTAGTATTAGTACACTCCCTGCCTGTTGTTGCCAGAAGGCAAATCTATGCTGTCCATGAGTAATGAACTATATCTTTGAAATAAAACATGCAAAAAGTCCTTTCTGGGGATGTGTTTAAAAACAGTCTTAATGGCACTTTAATTCTTCTGCTACAATTGCTCAAGTCAAAGGAAAACTGAATTAATTAAATGGAAAAAAAAAATCTTATAATTTCTCAGCTATGCAATCCTGCAGATAAATTAATTTCTTTCCTATATCATACCTTTACTGAACATCTTGAAACAGTTCTCATTCTATATAATAGAATCATTTTCATGAATAAAATTAATGTAGAATTTTGTTTATTTATTCACATGAAGATTGTTTTTTCTATGAGTAGATTACTTGAATGCTTTAAAAATGTTGGATTTACTTATATATAGGTATGAATATATTTACAGTGCAAACTGTGATTCTAAGGAAAAAAAGAAGTGCACATTTTCTCTGGCTTCAAAAATAAAACAGCTTTACTTCTGAATTTCACTTTTCCACCTACTTTTTACTCCTTCCTGGAAAAAAACCCAACAGGTGACCATGTGACACTGAGGGTAAATAAATAATCCATGACTTCTGGAGAACGTTTATTTGACTTGAACTGCCTAAGAATGGAAGGCTTAGGCATGGATTAAGAAGTAGTATTAGGGCCTTGTGTCTCACAGGCAGAATACTTTGAAGTTTAGGTGTAAGACTTCCAAGAAAGGCTGTACAGGTTTCAGATTCTATATTAGTCATGACTGTGAATAGTGTTATAGTATGTGATAGCAGTCAAGAATAGATGACTCATTATCCACGTATTATATTTAATACCTACCTTAACTTAGCTCATATTAAAGATATTAAGATATTAAAGATATTGCAACTCCTGCTCAGCTTTGTGCATTGGGTGCCTAGTAATTCCCACATATGAGTACATACCAAAGGCAACTATGCTTACAAGTCTGGGTCCATAAGCTGTGTGTCACTTTCAGTACAGCTGTCTCTTTTGAAATGTGCTAAGGTACCCAAGCCTAATTCAGGTAGTCAGCAAACTGCAGCATCTGCCAGCTAACGAATATGTCACTGCCTGATATAGCCGTGTCCACCATCTTCGTTTCAGATTTGATGTCAGCTGAACACATAGGTACCAAATGTCTGAGAGAAAAAAAGAAAAGCCTGGAAGATGAGAAGGGGGGAAGGGCAGTGTGCACATTCTGATTAACACAGGTTCTTGCTTGTTGTTTTATGGTATTTCAAAAACACTGGATCACAAATGCTCCTCTGTCTGTATTGTTCACTAGGTATCTGGAGGAAAATAAAAACAACTGCAATGGGGAAATTATAATAATTTCTATTTTAGCTGAGGCAAAAATCAGGTTATGGTTTAAGACACATCAAGTATGCCCTCAGAGCAGCCAAGAGCACAATTACTGTGCTCTAGATTAACAATGTTGTGAACAATTGTTCACCAAGCTGGAAAATAACCTAGTGATAAACACTGTTTTTAAAAAATTCATTGCCGGGGTAAAAGCCACAGCTCTGGAAGCAACATGTTAGCAAGAGAATCATGATGAAAAGTGAGTTAAAGTGAAAATGATCAGTGCAAGTATGAGTGCATCCCACACTTAGTATCGAAAAGATATAGCTGCCTCTCTGTTATATATAGACCTTTTGCTTTTATGATCTTAGATGTGTAAGACACCATCATGCAGGATTTGCTGTCAAAGCCTCTTCACTCAAATAGGGGACCTGATTCTAACTCATGCAGAAGCCCCTTATACCAAAGAGTGTTACAAATTACACTGTCTAGACCCGCATGGTCCTTGCAATCTGTTCTTTTATAACGATCCTTTATACTACAAAACACTTGTGAAGAGGCTTTTGCATTAGAGGCATGTATGGTTCATTTAATTCATGCAGAAATACACATATGTGTTTTCAGACAGGTGAATGCCAACAATACAGAGGAAGTATCAAGTAAGGTGTCACCTTTTGCAGTCCCGGGTATCTCTGGGAGACCTCTCTCAGTAGAAGTGGCACCTCTGGAGCTCCATCATAGTGTTAATAACGTGTGCAGTGTCTGCCCTCCTCATTGCTCAGAAACAGATATTCAATAGTCCGGGGGGGGTGTGCTGTTCCTTGATTGATTTGAGCCCCCATCTCCCCACAGGGAAGGAGCTGGCTACCTTCTTTACTCCGTGGCTGCACACGTGGTCACGTCTAGAGGTGATGAGTGTGCCTCCAGAAATGGGGTCAGGGGTTTGTTCAGCTAAATCTGCCCACTCTTCCGAACACTTTGAGGCAAAAGAATCATGGGGAAAATCCCACTGCAACAATGTCAGTTATGAGATTTTTTTTATTATTCTTCCTTACCTACTTGATCATGAAGACTGCAGAAACCCATGAATTTTGCCTCAAGATAGCTGTACGTCCATTTCTAATTTCATCTTGGTCTGGAGTCAGGGTGATCTAAGTGTAACACTTTGTGGCTAAGTAGGGAAATTGTTTTTACAGACTTCTGAACCATTTCAACCCTTTCTGTCTAGGCTTTGTAAAGCTCTTAACATTACTAACAATGGCAATAAGCATGACCATTAATGTCACTCATGATTCCTCTTTTTTTTTTGGTAACTTTTTTCTTTTTATATATTTAATGCATGGGTGTGTTTACTTTTAGGGGTACAGACTTAGAAATAAATTAATGTGGCTTCCTGTCAAATATTATTTTTACAGATAAGACATTTTTCTGTTCTGATGCAATGAAGCCTAAATGTATAAGTGCAATGAGAAAAGATGCAAATCCCTCAGCTGAGGTAAGGACCAAAGGAGAGCACATGATTCTCGAAGGTTTTTGCTAGTGGTTTCAGTTGCTGTTTGTTCAATCCATGTTCTCCTGAACTGTATATGGCAAAAGAGAACTAGAGGTAGAAGGTTTATATTCTCAGAGAAAGATCTGAAGGTAAAAGTCATTCTGCTGTTATAATCAGTCTGGGGGGGCTGATGACATTCCCACAGCTCTCCCCTGCTTACTTTCTATTAGCTCCCTTCTGTGTTCCTTGCAGAGAAGATGCCACATGTATCTTTAATACAACTCCTGGTGCTGTAGTAAAACATCCTGTGGGTTAATTTCTCTAATCCTCTAAGCAGGAGGCTTAACAGCTGGAGCTCATCATGTCCTCCTTTTATGCTGATTCAGTGGTCAGCAGAAAATATGATGGTTCCCAGATGTTCACACTTGATAGACTCAACAGGCTTTAGAGGAATACAGGAGAAATCAGTGACAGATGGTTTTTTTTCTTGCCACCATAAGGTGCACAGAGGAAAAGAATGACATATTTTTAAAGGAAATAGGTGTTTTGGGGGCTTCAAAATAGTTACAGAATCGTTCTCTCATGCTGAGATCCAGAGACAGGGAAATGTGACGTATAGATTTAGCACATAGCTGACCGTATTTTGTATGTGTTTATTACAACATTTTTTACTTTGATTTGTTAAAAAAATACAAACCTCCCTCTCAATAATACCAGCAATACAGTATTCTGGTTGTAGCAGGCAATAAGTGTATTCAAAGTTTGAATTATTAATTTTTTACTGTTGTAGACTGGCAGCTCTCAAAGGACTGCGCACTGAAGATTGATGATAGCCAAATGAATCAGAAGGCAGGAAAAATAAACAGATTGGCTAAATAGAGAGGTGGTGGAATAATTTCCCAGTTTTTAATTGGGTCACTAGCTCTTGACGTTGAAAATTAAAGGATGCAGCACTTCTGTGGCTAAGGCGGCACGTTGGATACTTATTGGTCTGTTCACTGGGTTTCTATGCTGTGTGCACAATTAATTCTTGAAGAGAAAATTCAAGGATTTCCTATTACAAGGAGTTATGAAAGTGTTTTTAGTACAAAGTAGAACAGCTGAAGCAGGAGAGATGCCATGCGCCTGGTAATGTCCTCCATCTGATCAGGTGTTTGGCAGGGATATAGAGGACTCTGGTCTGAATCAGGCTTAAGTAAGCAGACACATCTGAGCCAAGCATTCTCACTACGGGGAAAGATGCTCTTTGGAAGCACATCCTTTGTTTTGAAAACAGTGATTTTCTTTCAGCTATCTCTTGGCTGGTCAGATAAAGGTCTTTTTGTCAGATAGTGTGCTTGACTATCACATTCTTGATAATTCAATGAGTCCCTTGCTTAGCTAGTGTCTAGGAGACCAGTATCTGAGACCTTCCAAATAATGCTTTGTGACCAAAATTATGGATCCAAGAGGAAGACTCTGCCTCTCAGTTAGGCCCCAAAGGCCTTTTGGTTTGGTCATCCTTCATAAGATGTCTGATCAGGCAGAGTGCAGGTAGCAATTGTAGCTTCTCATGTTAGTATCAGACATGCACTCCGCCACTTTGTTGGTGAATAGCTTTTCAACACAGAATAGACGAGTAAGAGCACAACAGATAATCCCAAAGCCAACTTGTGATTTGAATATATACTAGAGAAAAAATGGGGTAATGAGAATTCATCAAGTCATGATTAGTATCCCTAGTATCCCGTGTCCAAGACAAATAACTGAATCCATAATGTTTCATTTTATCAGCTGAACGAATCAGGAGTATATCCTGGGGTTTTTTTCTGCATACAGAGGAATGCCAGACCTGCAGTGCTGACTCTGTCATAACCTCTGAACTACAAAGGTCTCATCTGCCTTGTGCATCCTCCTTTTCTCTCCCTCACAAAGTATTAATCACATGAAGTTGTTGTTGTGGTGAGTCCTTCACAGCAGAGGATGGTGTCATGGTGTGGGTGGATGAGTCAAGCTCAGTGGGTGAGCAGATGACTGTTAGTTCACACAAAGTAGGAAATCGTTCCACAGGAAGAGTAAGAAAAACATACTGCCTTACAACAGCATGGTGGCTAAGTTTCACAGCATTGCTTTTTCTAATTTCAACAAGGTACTTAAAGCCCATCTTCTCCACTGGTCTGGAGCATACTGTGTGCACCTCCCTTTCTCTCTGCTTTCAGCTCATTTTCTTGGAATTAACAAAATTCCCCCTGCACAGAGTGAGAAAAGTGAGTGAGATGTGCAGCTTACTCAGTGTTTGGGACACTCCTGCAAGAGCTCTTTCCTTTTGCCCAAGCTAGAGGCTAGATATCTAGGACCCAGTTGCTACCTAACAGAACAGGTTTGAACACATGAAACAAATTCATGGTACATAGCTGTAACATCCTAATAGGTGAAAATAGGAAGGACTGAGGAGATAGAATCCCTTTCACAGCAGGCACTGAACATTGCCTTCCAGTAGATTACACAGAAACAATCAGCTGACTTTGGTCATAATTTTGGTCTGATTTCCAAGATCAAGTAACGTATGTTGAAACTTAAATGCACTGAGTTTCTTTTAAGGTCAAGTAATTGCTCACACTGCAAGTCTTTTCTTTAGCAACAAGAGCACCACACCTGGGTGCCACTTCAAATGAAATAATCCAATTAACCAACCCAACATAAGCCACTAACATCTTCCAATTACAGAAACTACTGTGACCAAAGACAACAGAGTCAGGCTGTGCAACAGATAGTGGCCTATCTAGCCCATCAGAAATGACCTGACAACCATTTCATCATGCAGCTACCCCACTCTCAGGATCTGGCAGTAAAATAATGGTCCCTTTTTTCTTGCAGTTCTGAAGCATGTGTGCTCTCCATATGTGGTTCAAACGACCTAGACTTGCCCTTGAGCTCCAAGCATTTCCCATTCTATCTTCTACCTCTTTTTTTTTTTTTTTTTTTTGACATTTGCCCAAGGCTAGACACACACTAATCCTTACAAACATTCTGACCTTGTTTTTATTAAAATACTTTCTGGAGAGGTAATCTTCACTTCAAGCTAGGACTATTTTCAAAGCTTGTGTTTCAAATGTGTTTCATTTGGCGTCTAAATTATGCTTTTTCTATTTGTGTGTGTGTTTTACTATCAATAATGATAACTTTTAAACAAAGTGTGTTTCTGCTCTTTATTTTGTCCTTTGAAGAGAATTACTTATGTAGCTATTATACATTGTTTGGCATTCATTCATCTGAACACTGCTATGCAGTGCATCCTTTTGTGCAGCTGTCATTGTGACACTGCCTCTCTGGGCTGTCTCCAACAACTGGTTAGCATTACCTTTTCCTTTCAAGAGCTAAGTGGATATGCTGTATTTTACTCTGACAGCTGGGACATTTTATTTGAGCCTTATTGGACTTGAGAGTTACCTTTAGAGAATGTCGTTTTCAATTGTTTATTTCCAAAGTCTTCTGTCAGTTCAGGCTGTGAAACACAAAGGAGAATGCTGAAATTGTTGGTAGTAATGCATCCACATGGGATAACAAATGGTCGGGGCATCACTGTTCTTTGGACATTGCAGGAGGTTATTAATATCCTATTAGAGTTCCAAAAGGAAGAGGAGAGGAGAGAGAAAAGCTGTTTTCAGCTTGTTTCCTGACTACAGATCTTTAAAACTATTTTACTTTGATTAACAATTTTGTGTGTGTGTATGGTGCCATTGAGGTATTCAGGACTCTACAAGCACAATGACACATTTCCAAATGGAGTTGTGTCCCACTGATGGCAATGAGACACAGCCCTATATAATAAATATTGCATAGGTGCTCTATGGTAGTGGATGTGGAAATTACTAGCCCATATGGGTAGAATATTTTGTCACAGGAAGTTATCCAACAACAAGCACATCCAGCCTTGTTTAAAATACATTTAACGTTCCTATATTTGATATTCATAGCAAGCCTGTATGAAATTTGAGGATTGATTTGCAAATACAAATAACTGGATGCTAACTCTGCCTCCAGTTACACAGCTGTGAAAATGTATTAATTTTGGTGTGTATGAGTGTATTTTTTAAGAATTCTTAGTGTCACCACCCAGTTACGGACTGGAATGGTATTTTGTTCACAGAAGAATTCCTGTAAAATCCATTCAAGAGAGACAGCAATAAATGCAGCCCTAAAGGGAGGTGAGACCCTGGTTTGAATGGCTTCTGTTTCTAAAATCTGTCAGAGGAAGCTCTTTTCAAATTAAATAGCCAAATAAATCAATTTATTACACGGGGTTTTTCAAGGGTTATTTACAAGTAATGCACATACCTCAGTCCAGACAAATAAAGAATTTATAGAATTAATCTTTAGATTCCATTGTTTGCCCATGCTATTGCATAGGAAATGTCAAGACAGAGAAGAGTATTTTGGCTTTTTTTTACTTTGACACCAAACAATGGTTTGATGTAAGTTATAAAAGACAAAGTGAAAGACAACTGTTACTTTTATAATGTGTCTAGCTAAATCTGAAACTTGTTTGTTCTTCCATCCATTCTACAATATTTTGAGTACACACAGCTCAGACTAGAATTCTATGCAACCCATTTTTTCTAGTTTTACAGTCCTCACAGAACTGAAGTTTGTTTCCTGTGGTTCCTGGAAAACCATGTGTCTACATCAATCCAGCTGAGCGGAAGGACAACAAATTATATGTTCTGAGGAGACATTATCTGAAATGAAGATATGAAAGTGCTAAATGTAGTTGGAATAGATTGATCAAAAGACATGTAGAACAATGCAGAGTGATCCAGATTGGTTTTATTATCAGTCTGTTTATCTTGTCAGATAAACAAGAAGACTTCTTAATCACTCATTATTCATCATTCAGTATTATTGCTGCAACTCTTTGAGGTAATTCAAACTTTGCTTAAATCTCAATTTTAACTGTTGTTTTTCATCATTTTTGTATCTTGTCATTCCTGAAGATGAATCCTTGATAAAACCAATCAAAATTATGAACTACTTTGTCAAAAATTTTATATGAGCATGAACAACAAGAAACACATCAGGAGTAGTCAGCACGGATTCACAAAGAGGAATTAATGCCTGACTGACTTGATGAACTTCTATGATGAAATGACTGTCCTGGTAGATGAAGGAAGAGCAGTGGATATTGTCCACCTAGAATTCAGTAAGGCCTTTGACAATGTCTCCGAAAAGATCCTCATTGACAAGTTGTTGATGTATATGGGCTGGATGAGCACCAGTGAGGTGGACTGAAAACTTACCAAATGGCTGGACCCAAAGGGTAGTGATCAGAAAGTCTACTTGGAGGTCAGTAACTAGTAGTGTACCCCAGGGGTCAATACTGGGTCCAATTCTGTTCCACATCTTCATTAATGGTCTGGATCATAGGGAACAGTGTTTCCCTCAGCAAATTTGCAGAAGACACAAAACTGGGAAGTGTGTCTGGTACGCCAGAAGGTCCTGCTGCCACCCAGAGGGACCTTGACATGTTGAAGAAATGGCTGACAGGAACCTCATGAAGTTCAACAAGGAGAATTGCAAAGTCCTGCACCTGGGGAGGAACAACCCCAGGCACCAGTAAAGGCTGGGGGCCACCCAGCCGGAGACCAGCTTTGCAGAAAAGTCTGAGTCCTTGTGGGCACTATGTTGAACATGAGTCGGCAATGTGTCTTTGCCACAAGGAAGGCTAATGGTATCTTGGGCTGCATAAGACAAAGTCTGGCCAGCGGGTTGAGGGAGGTGATCCTTCCCCTCTACTCAGCACGGGTGAGACCACACCTGGAGTACTGTGTCCTATGCTGGGCTCCCCAGTAAAGAGAGTCATGGTCCTACTGGAGAGAGTCGAGCAAAGAGCCACACAGATGATTAAGGGAATAGAGCATCTCTAATATGAGGAAAGGCTGAGAGAGCTGGGAGTGATAAGCCTGAAGAAGAGAAGGCTCAAGAGTATCTTTTCAATGATGTCTATAAATACCCAAAGGAAGAATGCAAAGAAAATGGACCCAGGCTATTTTCAGTGGTGCACAGTGACAGGACCAAAGGCAAAGGCCACAAACTGAAACACAGGAGGTTCCTCCTGAACATCAGGAAACACTTATTCACTGTGAGGGTGACCAAGCACTGGCACAGGTTTCTCAGAGAGGTTGTGGAGTCTCCATCCTTGGAGATATTCAAAAGCTGTCTGGACATGGTCCTGGGCAACCTGCTCTAGGTCATCCAGCTTGAGCAGGAGGGGTGGATCAGATGACCTCAAGAGGTCCCTTTCAACCTCAACCACTCTGTGATTCTGTGATTCTGCAATTCTCTAATTCTGTGATTCTGTGATATTGTTTGACCACCATTGTCAAGGTCCTGAGCATACCTATTGGCTTTCTTTTCCCTGACCAGTGTCGCAGATGACCCCAAGTGCACTCACAACTGGTGGCCCTGGACTTCCATTAAGCTTAGACCTGAGCACCCAAACCTTGCCTGAACTATGCTGAAGATAGTTTGTCTGCAGCCCAGTCTCCTCAACTGTCCTTCACCCCACACTATAGCCATGTCCCCAGCCCTGTCTCTGGCTCTGTTTCCTTTCCCTGGATGGAGAACCTGTTTCACCCTTGCCTTGTCAGGAGGCCCATCACTCCCATCATCCTACTCAGTCCATCCTGCCCAAGACACTGCGGGGCTGCATTCTACAGGGAGGGTCCTGCCCAGGATGGGGTGTCCCTGACTCCCGGATTGTTCCCCACCCCAGGACAGCCCTGCTTCCGCAGAGCCCTGACAATCAACAGGAGAGGTAGTCCCATTGTGTCAGCTCTGAAAAGTCTTAAAAGGGGGAAAAATATGCATTTCAATTTTTAAGGAATGGATTCAGTCCTAAAGGAAGTAAGAGCTCTTTGTGAAACAAAACCAATACCTTAAACAGTGAGGGTAATTTAACTTCAAAATCCAAGAAGTCAGGGATCTTTCTTATCAGCAGAATGTTTCCTTCTTCATGCTGTGCTTCCATGGTCACAGCAAAAGAGGGTTTTCAAGTACTTTTAAAGATACAGGAGAGGCCCTCAGATTTAAAATGAGTTTACCTCCCAGTGTGAAACAGCAATAATTTGTGAGCCACAAGGGAATGCTACAATGTGTGTCAATCTGTTCGAACTATTGCAGTGACTGAGGTTTTAGGTAACTGTCTTTGAATGCAGGCAAAAGGTTTCATATTTGGAAATTGGCCTGATTTTTTGATTGCTGGGCTGCTGAACTGTTTACTCATCTTCCCTCCTTCCTTCTGAGTTTCCTTCCTTCAGTCTTTACCTCCCTCCCTCCTTTCTTGTACCCTTCTTCCATTCCTTGTCTTACTTTCTTCCTCCTTCCTTCCTTTCTTCCTTCCTTCCTTCCTTCCTTTTTCCCAGCTCTTCAAAGAACTGTATATACACACACGTATACAATGTCCTTCATGTTTTATATTCTAAACAGCTTTAAAATCTGTTAGAATAATCCCAAAAGCAAAGCTGTATTGAACCAAACAAGCTGTGGAAAACAGGTGAACATTTACAGTATGGTTCAGTCATATATAACCCAGTACGATAACATTTAATAAAGTAGAGATTATGAAACAAAAGGGCAACACTGGGCAGTCAACAGATGGAGAGAGCAGCAGGAGAGGCAACATTAGCATTCTGCAAGTCAACTTGGCAACAGTAAGTTAATACCAGTAAGTCAATGGATCAACAGGCAACAGAAGGGCATTCAACCTTTCAACAATACCTCACTGTACATTCAATTATTGCAATTTAGAACTTTCTTTCCCCTTTCATATTTGTGTTAGTAATTAGCATTTTAAAATTTTTAAAAACAGTGACATTTCTCTCAGTTTAGCAGCGGGTGGAGAAATGTTTCATAAACTTCCACAGAGAACTTAGTCAGTACAACCCAATCATAATTCACAATGCATAAACCTTTTTTGTATCTAAAACTCTGACAGCCAAGACACTTGTAGAGGCACAGGGGGTGTTGGGATTTTTTTACGCAGTAGGTGTATAGCAACCTACACCAGACAGGCCTAAAAAAAGCCCTTCTCTTATGGAGAGTCCTGTTCCAATTCTCTTTTAAACAGCCTGATGTGCATGTTTGACTATAATAGCCAGGTAATAGGGAAATTCAGAATTTAGCCTTTTTAGTACCTGTACAGGGGAAGAAAATAGCCATATGAAGAAAAAAGTACTGAAATTAAAAGGATTGGTGGACACATTTCCACCTTCCTCCCAACACATAGCCACAACTGCATGTGAATGAAGGTAAAAACATGACCAAAAAGACAAGAGCTAGGGAATGTAACTTCCTTTTTTACTTTGTGTATAGCAGGGGGATTTGGAGTGAGGGCCACAAGAACAAAGAGCGCTCCAATAAATCTGAAGCTGCTAAGGAAGATCCAGTTCTTTTTTTAGTGTGCAGACTTCTGATGCCAAGTGTTTAAATCCTCTCCCAGAGACAACTGGCAACAGATCCGAGGAGGGGGAGAGGAGCAAGATCAAAGTTTAACACATCGTCATTAAAAATCGCATCTGGGGTCATGTAACTGTGACCAAACCCAGGAGAACCTTTCTGAAATACCCAGAAATTACTGATATGTACAAATGATGTAACAGAATTGCTAGCGTTTTCTTTTAGATGTTCTGTACCTCAGTTTCTAGGCTGAAAATATGTCTTTTAATTCACATTTCATAGGCAGTTAGAATCACACTACGTTGAGTGTACCTACCTAGTAGTGGTAGTTGGGGAAGACATGTGTGCACACACCCATCCCCACATTACAAAACTGAATAATTATATTGTGAAACTGATAATGAAAACCAGGAAATCAAAAAAGGCATAGCTTCCCTGGTATCTGAATTTTGCCATGTTAGTTAGCATCTATTTGAAGAGCATTCACTTTACTTGTTTCCTGGAAGAGGAAAGATAAATTGTACCTTCTAGGAATACCCTACTTCCACCTTCCAGGGCCTATCAGCAACTTCTTGTTTACCTTTTCATGTCTGACTTAGTGAAAATGCAGAACTAGGGAAAAAATTTTTTTAGAATTTCTAAACTTATTAAGAGTATAAATACAGGCTTTCTGAGTGCAGTGTAACGATTTATTTCACTACAGATAGAAACCACTGATTCATCTACTGATCAACCTACCAATAGATAGAGATATTCTGTATATACAGATACTCTTATTATATACACATGTATGTATATATATATGGATGTATACCTACATATGTATATGCAGTGTGGTGGTGTACATATTTGTATATACATGCACACGTGTGTGTGTTACATAGTGTTTCTTATTAACTAGCACACCAAAATATTGTGGTATTTTCTGAAAACTTTCCCAAAGTTGTCCTCATGAACAGTGTCATAGTAAGGAAGGAGAGGTGCACATGAAGGAAACACTATGTGTAAGGGTCAGTCACTTACTTAAATGTTGGATAGGATGGTGCCGGCATGGAGAGTTACAGCCATTGCATTGGTAATAGGAAAACTGGGGTGGTAATCTATGCCATGAAGGGTTAGGAAGAAGGATATTGATAGCATGTAGCACATGTTTTCATGCCCCTCCAACCTTTAATCTCGACGATGATTTTTCAACCTATATATTCAAACTTCCCCTCTTTTCCAGTTTCTGTTTCAGCTAATTCAATGCATTGTTGTCTCATTATTACAAACTACAGCAACATTTTAAGTTAAACAGGCAGTATCTGGAATAACATAAATATCTTTAAAAAAATTACTGTATGACACATTTTCAGTACAATGAAAATGAAATAGCCATGGCAAACACATTCTGTAAGTGGGGAAATACGATAATTTAATCCTCTTCACAGCATATGGTATCTACATATGTGCATGTTAACTACTGTAGTACAATACTCTCGTCCACAGGCAATTCAATTTTACAGACACTCTCACTTTTACACAGTGATAAGGCTTGCACAATCACCTAGGTCCAAATCATTTGTATCACACTTACTAGCATTTGATTATTACTATATCAGTAGAAAAATATATGTTATCATGTTGAATCTCAAGAATTGAAGATATGTGGATATCTCTGCTTGAGACCCTTTTTAACTAACTGATAACAAAGTCAGTTAATCAAAGCAGAATTAAGCTATCTTTCAGGAGGAAACATAAGGTTATTTCAATTATTTCAAGTCTGTTCTTAAGTGATATTGGCGTAAGCAGGGAAATGAAACTGTGCTTTTTATAATTTTGCATGTAAGTGATGCAATGTCAAACAATGTGCGTATGTTTGCTAGGGAGGTGAATGTATCTTCGTTTACTGCATAAAGAAGATTGTTTATTTTCTTGAGACGCAAAGCAGGCATTTTCTACTGCTGAATAAGTGTGACAGAGGAATGTAAATGACAGTCAAAATTATGAAAAGTCAAGGACTGGAGAATTTTAGGAAAGGATGTGGTTTACAGCAGCCATCAGGGTTTCAGTGTCTGTTACCAGCAAGGTATCATGAAAGATTTTTCACATAAAATAGACTCACATTGTGACAGGGTGTCAGCTAGATGGATTTCAAATAAAGCCCCTTTTCATCACTACTATCTATGCTCTTCTACTATTGTTATCATTAGCTCACGTACACAGCAAGACTTAATCACATGTCTTGGCTTGCTTGGGACTCTCTAGATTCCAGTTCTGCAGAACCCTAGCTGAGCAAGGGCTGTCACACGGTGTGAGATGGTTGCTGATTTTTACTTTTTTTTAAACAATACATTCTTAAATTATTGGTTTTCTTTCAGGCAATAATAGTAAAACTTATAGCAGATAAACCAGAAAGTATTGGAGAGGGGATGGGTGATTTGGAGGTTGAGAGACTTCCCATAAAGTTACATAATGCATCTGTTTTGCCAGCAAAGCTGGCCATAAAAATTCCTTCCATTTTTTTTTATCATGGTTTAAAGTTGTTAGTCTATCAGCCATGCCAATACATTTGCTTATTACACTATGGTATTAACCAGAACAACAAAATGATCCTAGTTAACAGTAACGCCCCTTTTGGCAGGTACATATGAGCCAACTTTTCTGCCAAATCTAATATGTCATATAACCACACATATAAAAGAACAAACCAGACATACCCCTATGGAAGATTTTACCATTTTGCAAACAGCAATTAGGCATCCAATTACCATTTAGCTGTTCTGAAAACTGTTCCCCCATCACCCTTTTCTCTGTTTATAAATTGAAAACTATGACAATAAATTTTTTTCACCCCATTTTTTACCTTGTGTATTTGGACTTGCTGGCCATTAAACTGGGCAAGATGTATTCTGATGCTTTTTCAAGATTCCTAAATTTTTTGTGTCTGTGTTCTGGATTGCAAGGACCATATTATGCTGCAATCTGGTTGTAATAACAGAAATTTTAATATGATGACCATGTTCCTTTGTATTCGGCTTTTAGCATCAATTATTTTTTTCTTTTACTGCATCTTTGAGGTTTTTGTTTTGTTTTGTTTTGTTTTGTTTTGTTTTGTTTTGTTTTGTTTGCCACATCATCCATTACATGCAGACATTGGTGAGAAAAGGAAAGAAAAAGGAAAGAGCTTGTAAAATGGAAGTCTTTGTAATTCCAGGTGTGTGGTCAGTTGCTGCTCAGCCCCATTCACTGCTGGTTTTGTTTTTCATTGGTCTGCTAACAAGAACATGCAACTGAAAAATACACAAAACAAAAATTAATAACTGCTTAGGAGAAGAAAGAATAGAAAGAAAGTTTTATTATGAGGGCTTTGGAGCTGGCAGCTTAAAACACTAGCTGCCAGGTTGTTTTATTATTATTTGGTTTAAATTTATACATGGATGGGGGGGAGGAAAGGTAACTTATAATGTTTGTTCCTGTTATGCTCATTATTTTATAACCTTGAGCTTGGTCCAAGCACAGTTGCTAGTGGAAAGAAAAGAATCATTGTTCCCCACATCACAAGAAGGATGAGGCTGCTCTGTGTCTGTTTCTATTCCCTCTCTGGTAGCTATAAAGTATTTCCTTCAGTGGTGAGAAGGTCGGTCTCTCACAGAAAGATATTTATTTCTGTTACTGCTTAGCCATGTTTTGTGATAAACTTAACAATTAAGTACAATATCCAGACTGCAACCTTTGCTCCCATAGCACTACCAAACACCCATATTTTTAATATCATTCTTCTAGTCAGTGTTCTGCAGGCAACACCTTTTGGTTTGTAGGTGCTTCCGTTATGCTTATTTATTTTTGAGTACAGGGCCAGAATCAGTCCAAAACCAACCCAACACTTTTTAGAAACAATCTAATCCAGGAAAACTGAAGTAGTATGTAAGACAAAACCACAGTCTTCATAGAACAAGCACAAGTAGGAGTCTGCTTCTTTCCAGCTTTTCTTTACACTGGTCTCCAGGTCTCCAACCCCATTTTATACTCTCAGACTACTTACATATTTGTGGTTTTTGTCCTGAGATTCAAATAACTTGGAATTCTGACTGACATGATTCATATTTGCTCAGGCTGTCTGCAAATACATTCACTGATTATAAATCAATGTAATTTCTCCTTGAATTCCTCTACATCCCACCATGTATTTTGGCCCATGGTGAACTGGAAAATTCCCTAGTGAAATGCAGTCAGCCATCTGTTCAGTGTGCTTAATACTAGGTGTGTTCAGCAGTGCCTCTTTTGTAGCAGCAGATGTTCTCCACAGGTTTTGAGCCAAATCTTTCAACATTTTTTTGTTTGTTTTTTTTTTTTTTTACATGTGTTTGAACACTACATTCATGTGGTGGCAACATAAAACCTTTGCCACTTAGGCTTACATATTAAAAAAAATAGTAGTAAAGTGGTAAAGAATGAGGATACGTTACTAGTAAATATCTGAACATCCTGACTAAATGTGCATGCTGTAACTGAATCCTTTTCATACAGCTGGCTATGAAGAAATACTTCCAGAAATGTATACAGGGAAAGGAACTAAATGTATATTTGGAGTGTTAGAAAGAAATTATTTGGAAAAGGACTTCCAGCTTCCTAGTAGTGAGGGTAAGTAAAACAGGTAACAACAGAGGTGGTAAATGCACACCCACGTCGATTCTGTTTTCGCTGTCTTTCTGAAAGATATACCTTTGAGAAAAATTTCGCACTACACGAGATCAGATAAGACTGTCATTGTGTCCTTTCTGCCCTTGAAGTCTCTGAGAAAAGCTTTAGCAGCTAAAAAAGTCTCTGCCACTGCTAGTAAGAATAAGAGATGTAGCTAATGGGCCCACAGCTGACTAAACTCTTGCTCTCCTGGAGCAGGCTGAATGCCTCCATTGCACAGCCACACTGATGAAAAGCTCAGAAATCCCCTGCAGCTTCTGAACTCCTGAGAACATAACACATTTAGCATCTTGTGCTGTGGTCCCACCTGGGTTTCAGCTATAAAATGTCATACAGAATACAGAGTCTGAAAATGTGAAGGCATGAGTCTCTCAAAGGCTGACAGAGCTGTCAACAAAACCTATGGTACAAACTCAGACATAATACATGGCATTTACCTAGATCATTTCAGGGTATGACATTAACATGTGCGTCTTTGTGTGAATTTGAGCCTGGCCACTGAAAAAAGAAAGAAAAAGCAAAAACCTTTTTCTGATATCCCCAGAATTCCAGGCATTCTTTAATTAAATTTTTAAAAGGCAAGAAGTACAAAGTAAAACCAGAGCTGTTCTGCTCAAATAGCTGTTTTTAATAATACAGCTGGGTATCTTTTTTACACACCTTTACAAGGTGGTGTATTACATTGTTCAAAACCAGCTGGAAAACTAAGATTAAGCCTGAAACACTTCAAGATTAGCAAATACCTTACTGGAACTGGTATTCCTGCCCTTTAAAAGCAGAACAGCCTAATGGTCTTTTCTACTGGAAGGGAAATGACTTCCAAACATCTCACTATATCCTGGATTTTGGCTTCTTTTTCAAAACACACAGCATAAATGCAGCTCAGAGAATGATTCCCTGGGTTCATGCCAAATTACCAGGTCATTTAAATCGATGCTGTATGCTGTTGCACACTTAAAATTATTTACGCTAGTATTATAATTTCTTCAATCTGTTCTCTAACACTAACACAGTGGATAACCATTTACCATTTCCTTTATTTCCTTTTTGCGAAGAGAAAGTTATCAAGCATCAATGTAGCTGCGGTGAGGTTTCAGAGGATGTTTCATTTACAGTGTAAGCAGCTTGATTCTTTTTATTTTGAACACTGTATTTGTTTCTGTTAATTCCCTTCCCTTTCATTTTTCTCTTTTGAGTTCTGCCCATACTGTTTTGTAACTAGCTTTCCAGGCTTCTGAGGCCTGAGCATTTAGTAGTTAACATTTGGGAGCTGGTGAACGACCCATTTTGCTGGCTGAGGTACATAATGCTTCTAGCAGTACGGGCAATTATGATTGATCAGAATTAACTAGTTTATGAGCCTCAGAAAATGTCAATCAAAATTGCTTTGGTCACTTTAATATCAGTTAAGACTGTAGATAGGTGGAAATAATGTTATAATCATTAACTTTGCATTTTAGACACAAGGGGAATGGCTTGAGGACATAGCCTGAGAAGTTAAATGTGGAACTTTACTGCTTTTACTATGTTGTCTAATTGCCTAGCTGCATGCCATCTGTTCCTCTTCCTCCCTCCAGGCAAAAGGGCATTACAGCAGAGCCAGGAGTAGGAAAGGGTAGAAATGGAATCCTATACATACAGAAAATAGCAAGAAAAGCAATTGTAAATGCCGGCAATCAAACATGAATCTATTTTGGGTTGTAAATTAGCACAAGTAGAGATCTTTTTCTTTCAGCCTCAAATCCTTTTTCTTTATTACAAGAGTAATACGGCAGTCCCAGGTTCAGACTCCAAAAGCTGCAAGGAAGTTCTGGTGTCACAAAGTCAATGGTAGATCTTCCACTGATTTCAAAAGAGTCAAGAGACTACTCTTGAGTTTATTCTTGTCTCCACTGAACAGTTCTTGTAAGACCTTAAACTGATCATCCAAGTTCACTGAAACTCCTTATCATCGTAAAAAAGTGCTTGTAAAGCTTTCTGACCCTGAGTGTTTATTGGCAGTTCTGCTTAGTAAGTGTTTGTCAGTGCCTGAGGTCCTTCCATGGACAGCACACAGTCTCTTTCCTGAAGAGTCTCTCATTCCCAGGTGCTTTGGTCGTGTCAGCTTCTCTTTTCTTCCTCCTTGCCTCCACTGCCATTGCCCTCCTTCCTATTCTTCCAGAGACCAGGAAGAATCAGGAACCCTCATCTCAAGTGTCTATTTTATAGTGAAATCCTGCACCTTTGTGCTATTCCTGATCTTCACCTGTCTCTGCCCATGCTCCTGCACCTCAGAGATGCTGCAGATGACTATTGTAATAACTTGTTAATTTGTTTCTAATAAAATCATGTTTGCATTGTACTTATCTGCAGCTGGTTGAAAGTAGAAGCTTGCTGGGGACATGCAGATCTGCATGCTAGCCATGAACACAAGTGGAGCAAGACAAAAGTTCAGGAAGAATAAGCAAGAGTGCTGACGTAACTTGGTTAGTTTTGGTGAGCAGCAGTGGTGCTCACCTATTCAAAAATGTTCCCTAGCATGCCAGGGTCCATGCTTTCCTCCCACCATGTCACCCGAGAACTGCCACGGATATAGTCTCTTATACAGATCGTGTTGCTTTGATTTAACTGCACTTAAAAGAAAAACAAGGCATTGTAAAAACAGCCTTGGTCTATGAAGGTATGGTGAGTAATTGTCCTCCATTTTCCTGATAGGATTGGATGCTAATCTATGTCTCCCATAGGTGCCAGGCTATTGAGCCTTCTCTAAAGACCCAAGAGGCTATTGTGAGCTTGGCTGAAGGGTATTAGTCAAGAGATCCACTTCACCTGTGTGCTTTTCTCATCTCTAGCAAGAATATGAGAGGAAAACCTGTTAGTTCCTCCAAGGTCAGCAGTAAGGATTACTCTACATCGATCTCAATCATGGTTGGCTTTATGGACCCAAAGTGTTACTTGTAATACCAGGTTTTTTTCTATTAAAGAAAAACTAAGGTGATTCTTACTCAAATTGGGAATGTCTCCATTCTTGCTCAGCTGAATTAAGTATTTAAAACAACTTTAACAACCAGAAAACAAAAGTAGCCAAAAGTTAATTCTCAGCAAGAAATTACTTCCGTTGAGGAATGTTACACCTGCAACACACATACAAATATCAACTTGTTAAAAATAGGCTGTATAAAATTTAAGTCAAATGGTAGATTTCTAAATATATTAACAAATATTCTACATGTTCTCACAACTGAAAGCATACATTACTTATATTCATTTTTAATTTGGCAACTTAGGTCCTGGCACAGTATGATTTTTAAAAATAAATTCATCAGGTTTCAAGGAACTTTTTAAGGTATCATGACAATATCTCATACCTAAGTCATCTTCTTCACTTTCTTACCCACTCATAAAATTAATGTTAACTTTGATTAAATAGTTATTGTTACCAACTTTCCCAGCAGGATAATTATAAATCACACTGTGCAAACACAAGGGTCTTCTTTAGAAGAAATGAGATTTCCTTTCTGCTAGCTATTGAGGAAAAAAGACACTTGAAATATGTAAAAATAAGT
The DNA here is from genome assembly GCF_030936135.1 of Gavia stellata. Lineage (NCBI taxonomy): Eukaryota > Metazoa > Chordata > Aves > Gaviiformes > Gaviidae > Gavia > Gavia stellata. The sequence goes on along the minus strand of NC_082637.1, from coordinate 33,144,340 downwards.
TATAGTTTGCTTCCACAGATATGGACGGATACATGCACACACATATATACGTACACATATCCATGAATATGTGTGCATATGTATATATTCTCCTTTATATTTCTTTTTAGGCACAACATAAAGAACCTAGTGAACACATAGCAGCAAAAAATCCATAACTGGGAGGATTATTTTTATGAGCAGTTTGCATAATTCACTTAATGGCCTGATAGAAAGTGCCACAAATCTTATGTTCAGACAAGCTGATAAGCCCTGGAGGTTCAAATTATCTGAGTGAAGCTCAACTTCAAAAAAAACACCCTAACCTTTTTCTTTCCTCCTCATGTTGCCTAATTTTCCATTGCGTGACTCAGTTCCTTTCATTCCTCCAGGGGCCCCCAGAGCTCTCCCTATGCCACTACCAGATTTGGGAAGCTGGCAGGGAGTTACCACATCCTTGTACATTCACAAAAAACTCAAAGTTTCCATGCCCCAAATGTCAGTGAGACAATCTGCTTGGATTTACCATTGTTTTTTTCCCTCGGAGATTTACAGAGAGAGCGTAACAAAATGTAAGAAGTAAAAGCAGTACATGCTACAAGCTGATATGAATACCATGGGAGGAACTGTTAGGGTGGTGCTGATATTTAAGATTTGAAATTGTCTGAATCTAGAGAAGGGTAGCAATTTGCAACTCCCTCTGACTCCTGACATAAAGACAACAAAACGAAAACAGTCACACAACTGGTTTCTAAGGGTTTGCTGCCACTGGGAGTTATCTTGTAGCATAAAGATGTATGAGCCGTTAAAATGATCCCGGGATGGTTCCAAACAATGGCACTGGTTTTTGGCATTGCAGACCCTTGTAGTGCTAAGGCCACATTACCTCTGCTATTTGGGCTAGCTTTAAAGAATCTCTACTGTGAGGTAGACTATAGATACTATAATCTACTATGAACATACATTATAACCTCCTAAGCAGATCTGTGACCCACAAGAGTCTTTGAAATCTTTTTGAGTGTATGGTTTTGTTTACCTTCCTTCTTTAGGATGTGGGTAAGAGCCATAATTCACCCATCAGTTCTCCTTAGCTCACTGCCTTTATTTCTATTTTGCTTCATTAGACTACCTATGTAAAATTCACCCAGTCTTCTAAACATAGTCTTTTAACCCTTGAGTCTTCAGAGCTGTGAACTTAAGATTTTTAGAACTTGGACTGCCCAGAGGCAAATGTTCATTCAAATTAATGGTCTTCCTCATAATATTTCATTTTGACGCCCTTCTGCTTACCCCTCTGGACGGCCTTTCTATTTTAACAGAAGCCTAGGCTTCACAGATACATGATTCCAGAACTGGAAAATCTGAAGAGCTATCCCAGTTGCTTTAACTCATTAGCATTACACAGTAAAGTAGCTGAAAGTGACTACATCTCAGTATGCAAGGAATATTAACACAGCAGCTTTCTAAATATGCCATAATGGTATGGCATTAGTTATAAAATCAATGATGTAATTTCAAAACTACTGAGTCAGAGAAGAGTAATGTTATGGGAATTTTTCCTTGTTTCTTACATTTAAGAAGGAATCATTTGATTTTCCATTCTGGTCTCTTTTCTGCTTTCACTGGCAGAATCTGACCCAATGATCCAGAAATCAAGCTGCAAATTGCTGCTGAATGTAAGTTAAAGAGCCCAAGGACAAGATTCATCTCATCTAGCTCTATACGTCTACAGTGTAGACACACATGGCTGAGCTATTCTCCTAAACTCCCTTTTCAATTAGTGAAGTTCTCTTCACTTAGAAGTGCCTTCATAGGCACTTCTCAGGCTTGGTTGATCTGGCTTATTTTAGACATCTACTTTCAGATGAGATTAATCATGTCCTGGACACCACCAGCTATTTTGATTAGATTGTCATAGATTAGACAGGAAATCCACAGTGACTAACTCAGATTAAACATCTCCATTTAGTCAGATGATTCACATTCTGAGAGATGCAGAATGAGCTGTTCAGATATTTTTTGCCCACCTTGTTTCTTTCTTAAGCTTCTTGTTACAAATGTCTTTTCCTTTTCATAGCTCTTCCATGTTAGATATTGTCCTGTAGAGATGTTTGCTGAAGGAACCTGACCACTTAGACATCTGAATTGACTGAATTCTTCAGACTACATAATATTTTTTTTTATTTCTGGTATATGCAGACATTTGTCAGGTTGTGTTGTCCAAGTAATTGTTTATTTCAATGAGTTTTCTGTGTATATTTTTGGTAAATTCTTTGAAATTGCCAGTGAGTCTAAACTTTTTTGACAATGTTTATTTAGATAACTTCCCACAAGTGTTAGAGGGCAGAAGAAATAGTTACTATTTTTAAGCAAATGAAGAAAATTTGTTTTTAGAAGAGTAGCTAAAATAAACCCTCGAGATGTTTTGGGAAATCTTATAGTAGTTCATCTTTTATACTGTTACCTTGCTTTAAGAAAGTTGAAGACTTTCTGCATGGCAATATGACAACATGAGCTTGATATTATGTCTAAGTTGAAAGTTTGACAGATGGGCTATTCAAGTGAATCTGTATATCTAGGATGTAGGAAACTGTTTCTGATTCAGAGGAACTTGGACAAGCTGGAGAACCAGGCAGACAGGAATGACACATGGAGAGAAAAGAAAAAAAAAAGATATATATTTAGGGCTCATATATTTGACATGCTGACTTTGCCTTGAATAAAGGGCATGCTTCTTATTCAATATTCAGGTCTAAAGGTTTGTGGATCAGGTGAGAAATCCATTTTCTTTTTCTTCTTTTCACCACGTTAAATATGGATTATTAAAAGTGCTTCAAGCAAAATGACAAATGAACAAGTGCAAATAGATAAAATAAGAAAAGATTTTACACTCTAACCCTTGTTTAGCATAAGAATAGCTTACAAATGGCTATGTTACACTACTCAGCATGGAAGACCTGAGTGCATACATGTACATGCATATGCTATTGTAGAGAGATTTAAGAGTAAGGACAGGATGAGGAACTGTCATCTGGATAGTAACACTGAAAGTACCTAACAAAACTCTAATGAGATGTGTTTCTAAGTGAATTTTCCCAGTTTTCTAGATGGTGCCTAGCATAGTAATTCTTAGGCAGAAGTCCAAACGTGTAGTTCAGTCAGTCTCACAACTCTTCTCTGAACGTTTGACTATAAAACTGGCTGCAATACAGTCTCAAACACTGTCATTGTTTTTACTGACCTAAAATACCTAAAATAACTCCTTGCTTTTTTGATTTTAATTTACTTTATTGCTGAGCCAGACTTTTAATAAGTTGGTATAAATGCCCATTTTCAATTTCTGCTACTGCAACTGCTGTGATTTCATATAGAGTCATGGCATTTTTGAGTCTTAAAAATGCACAGATTTATGGAAATATGGTCCACTGTAAGTGAAATGAAAATAGTGCTTGCTCCTGGGCTAGCTGCAGCCCATGGGAATTCAAACTTCAAACTCATTGTGACCTGCCTGTAAAAGCCTATCTTGATGTTTTAAATAGGGAGGGTGTGATCAGGTTCCCAAAATTGTTTCAGTTAGCCTGCTGGTTTAAACTGATAACAGTAACTAATTCTGATAACAGCAGATTTATATATTCCTGGGTCAAATCCTGATGATTTTACTTGATTTATTTCTGTTCGAGTGAAAGCCTGCGGAAATTAATGTGAATTTGGCTAGATGATGATTGGACTAGGTGGAGTAAGTGGCTGAACCAACATCTTTCAAGAATTTAGGGGGTTTGTTTGGTTGCTTTTTGCATATGTAGAAGAAAAAGATGTTAACACACTCTTTTACTTCACATACTGCTTGCTTTTTGCTGTATTGTTATGAAGGTCAATGTCACATAAACACTTCTTGCCCCTGCAGTGACACAATAGCTAATTATTTGTCATAAGTGAAACAAGCAATCGTTCTTTGAAGTGCTTGTTGCTTCTGTCATGGTTTAACCCCAGACGGCAACTAAGCACCACACAGCCGCTCACTCACTCCCCCCAGGTGGGATGGGGAAGAGAATCAGAAGAGTGAAAGTGAGAAAACTCGTGGGTTGAGATAAAGACAGTTTAATAGGTAAAGCAAAAGCCGCGCAGGCAAGCAAAGCAAAACAAGGAATTCATTCACCACTTCCCATCGGCAGGCAGGTGTTCAGCCATCTCCAGGAAAGCAGGGCTCCATCACGCGTAACGGTTACTTGGGAAGACAAATGCCATCACTCCGAATGCCCCCCCCTTCCTTCTTCTTCCCCCAGCTTTATATGCTGAGCATGATATCATATGGTATGGAATATCTCTTTGTTCAGTTGGGGTCAGCTGTCCCGGCTGTGTCCCCTCCCAACTTCTTGTGCACCTGCAGCCCACTCACCAGTGGGGTGGTGTGAGGAGCAGAAAAGGCCTTGACTCTGTGTAAGCCCTGCTCAGCAGTAACTAAAACATCCCTGCTTTATCAACATTGTCTCCAGCACAAATCCAAAACAGAGCCCCATACTAGCTACTATGAAGAAATTTAACTCTACCCCAGCCAAAACCAGCCCAGCTTTTCATTTAGAAATACATGAGGGGATACCACAGCAGAGTATGTGTCTTCTCTTTCTCCTCATCACGCCAAGTTTGCTTTCCAGTACCATGTATTATTTTTCAGAAAGATATTAGACCACATTTAAAATAGTTCCATTAGTGTCAGAATGAACTACTAGGCAATGCTCAGATTTTCACCATCGGATGCCTGTGCTCAAAATTGTGAAAAAAATTATTATGTCATTACACTTCCTCATCCCATTCTCCTTTCCTTTCATCACCTCTTATTTTCAGTTCTTTCTTGGTCATTTCATTTGGTTAGGATTTCTCACATGGATTCTAGCTGACTCCTTAACTTGCAGGTGGTGAGAGGGACCAGTTCAGGAGTTCATTAGGGGGAAATCTACTGTCACTGGAAGTTTGTGGCAAACCTCCTGATGTCTTCTCTGCACACTGAAGGTAATGAGACATGAGGGGGCACATGCCACTCAGATCTCCATATTGTTTTTCACCAGTGAGCATGTGCAAAGCAAGCTGGAAATCATAGTGTGCGGGTTTGGTGGGAGGAGTAGCATTTTATGTTTTTTCCTTTGGATTTACTCTGAACACTGTTTTAAGAATACACATAAGAACTGGTGGTAAACTAAGGATATACAACAATATCTTAAAAGACTTTCCATTTGTTCAGACCACTTGCCATGTCTGTGTCAGACAGAGTCCTAGGGCAGTAGAGTGCCAAAAGAAAACACGTCTGAATGTCCAAATTGTTCCTGAGGCTATGAGGAGCGTGGCGGTGGGGCTTCCACTAACCACAGAAACAATGACTGCCCAGGGAATATGCTTCACCTGCACCTCCAGCTAGGGAAAGATGGTGTGGTTGCAGCTCTTGCATCCTCATTTAGGCTGAGCTGAGGCTTTCTTGATGGAGCCACATGTTCATTGAGGTTAATGGCATTAACTAAATGGGGTTAAATTTGTCCCTTTTTCATCCCTCGACACACCTGTGCAAGACCAGACACAGTTTAGTGCTTATTACTGAAAGCTTATTTTCTGGGAAATGACCAAGATATAGAGTAAAAAGAAACCTAAAACTGATACTCAGATTTTTTTACAGACTTCTTTTTCCACAGATTTCTTTAGCTTCAATTTCAATTTAGATGCTAATCTCATTTTTGCTTTTTGAGGGAGTGTAAATTGCAACCTGTGTGATTTGAAGCATAACATAAGGGCGCACTTATATTAAGCTCCTATTATAGAGTGGATCATATCAACATAAACAGCAGCTATCAGGGTCTTAGGAAAGTGCTGCAGGAGCATTTCACATGTCACTTTAAAAAGAGAGTCTAGATGGGGGAAGAGTCTGGTTTCCTTTGCTTGTGTTCCAGTAAGCTGCCACTGCAAAACAGAAAAAGAAAAAGGGGGGGAAAAAGAGTAAAAGCAAACCAAAGAAACCAAAATGAATGGAGTAAGTGCTCCATTCTGCTCTGAAATGAAAGATAAAAGAGAAGAGCCTGACAGATACAAGATAGAGTAAAACCTTGCTTTTTCGCTAGATCAAAATAAATCCCAATTATTCCAGTGTTTTCTGCAAGTTCTTTCACATTTGCACTAGTCTAAGTGACAGATGGAATTAGTCAGACTTTACATCAGTTGCACTGAGAGCAGAATTTGTCTTGGTATCACTGCAAGAGGGTGGGCTGCCTTTCAGTGCAAAGAATCCTCCTATTGATATTACAGTTTTTTTCTCTTTGTTTTTCCCTAGCTCCTCTCATACTAGTTTGAAATTTCCTTTATTCACACTCTTTCCTATTCTCCCCCAATTTATGTAAAAGATGTTCTGAAACATGCTTCATTACCAGTTTTCACTCCTACATTTTAGGTTTATTTTTACAACCCTCCTACCTTTGCAGTACGTCTACTCAACACTGATACCATTACGCCTCCTACCCCTTAGGCACTCACGCTGGCTTACCAAACCCTGTTTGTTCTTTTACTTGAACAAATATGCTATCCCACTACAACCAGCTATAGTGCATGTGAATTCTTCCTTTACACTGCTTTCACTGACTTCTTAATGCAGCTACTATATCAGTTTTCTCAATATTTTTTTCAATAGTCTTTCCATCATAAGCAAGCCTGTGCTGTCTTTCCAAGAGCATCTCAGACTCACAACATTGTCTTTTTGGTCACATTTTCACCAAGAGGTCACAATGACAAGTGAAATACCATTTTCTGTCAGAAAGCTCTCCCCATCCAGCAGAAATGTCAAGACACAAATGAAAAAATCTTCTTAAACTTTCCTCCCTCTATCTTCCTGTTAACCCTGTCTTACCTAAACTACACAGCAGCTTAGTCATTTGGCAAACACCACTAAGAGATTGCCCATGAAAACCTAACATTATTTCTGTATTACACACAGCATGCGCAAATCCTTTTGAGCAGAGTAGAAGACAACAAAGATTCTGAATTCAACAAAATTGCTCTGGCCTCTGCACCTCAGGTGCTGCTCCAATCCGTGTAGAGGCCTAGCACGAGGCTCATGCAAACATTACAACCTTCTGCATCCCCTAAGAATGGCTACTATTTCTAGTTGGAAAGCGTATCTTTGTAGTTACAGAGCTGGACAGGGATTCAAAAGCTAGTTGCTCTTCAGAGATATTCCACTGGCTCCCTCTTGGACAATGAACGATCATTTTCCTTTTCTGTGCTTCAGTTTCTTTGCCTGTAAAATGGACTCTGAATATTCCTATGGTTAGTCTTGCATATATATGGCATGAATGGCTTGTGTACAGATACTGCAGTAAGATTTAATCAGGCACATGCATTAGCACATAGAGGAAAAGCCTATTGTTCACCTTGGGAAAAAATGTATTTTCTTATGCAGAGGGTATATTGTTTTATTTAAGGCATAAATACAAACCATTTCAGTAACTATTCTGTCATTTCAGTCTATATCCATAGCAATCACACCAACCAATAGAAAAGGAATTGCCACAGTCTGCTTCTGTCTTCACTTTAACTGATCATAAATTGTATTTGCACCTTCTAAACCACTTTAACTTTCCATCTGCATGTGGTTTTGGCTATTTTTCCCTGGATAAAAGTATTACACATTGTACAATACTTGTATTTTTGAGAAAGAACAAACACAACTACATTAAACAGAAAAATACAGAGATATTGGGTCTGGTATGGCAAGGAAATTACTAACTCTTACTTTTGATGAGACCTGCTCCTACTATGTCCCTAGCAGTCCTTTGCATGTCCAAAGCTATGTGCGCACAGCAAAGTGAAGACGTGATGGTAGGATGCGTCAGCATTCAGGTGTAACCACAAGAGTGAAGATGAGATTGCACGTGCTTCATCATGTACTAGCAGGCAGTTTTTGCACTCTGGCTCCATGAAGTATTTGAACATTGCCTGTAGCTTTTCCGGGAGCTAATGCTTGTATGCTTCCACTGCTATTTGTAAACCAGAATGCTCTGCAGGGAGGCCTTCAGCAACGGCAAGAACATGCCCAAAGAGACGAATGCAGACCTGAAGGGATACAGAATGAACATAGGAACACATGGCAGGTTTAGCAATTTGTTATGCAGTCCAGTTAAAGTGAGGTTCAGAGGGAAGCTCCTGATTTGCCAGGTTTCACCTTTTAGATAACTCTGGGTAAGTAACTGGAATTTTCCCTCCTTCATTCACTCTGAGGTGTGTTTCCACAGCATAGGGTGCTGGCACAGTGAGGTGGCATGTTGCAAACTGATAAGGTAACTGTGCTGTGTGACCAGCTGAGTCCCACAAACATCTTAGTTCAATTCAATGAATTCACACATATCATTTGCCTGGTCCTTATAATGAACTTGTAGACATAACTATACCACATAAACTGTGAAGTGAAATCTTTTGAACTAGCAATGACTGGGTGATATGCTTTTTTCTCAGTAAAGCTTGTGCTTTTTTACAAATTCTTGGTTCACTATTTTTTCTATGTGTTTTGGTTTTTTTCCCTGTACTTAGATTTGGCGATTTTGTCCTGACTGACTCCAAGGAGCACTGCAAAGATAATAAGGCTATTCATATGAATTTTAAAACAAAGTCTTCATCTGAAACAGACAACCCTATTTTGAAAAGCTGTCTAATCCAAACCAACAAACTCAAGAGAGACTCCATCAGCATGAGTAAGAATATCTACATAATTCCTGTAGAAGTCAAGAAAGACATGCACATTTTCATCCAAGGAAAATCTTCCTGTATTTAACCGCATTTTAAGGAGGCATTCATGTGTTTATTGCTAAATTCTCTGGAGCTGTAGGAAGCTCTGTCCCCTGGGTTTTTCCTTGGCCTGAAATGAATTTACATGGAAAAAATATTTATTGAGGAACAGGAAACCTCTTGGATGTTTGATTTAGACAAATGTTCCAGAAAGTAAGTATTTAATAAGCATGCTTTTGATGGGAAAGCCTGTGGAAGAAACTGCATGTAGCTCCTAAAAGGCCTCACATAGTTTTGGAAAACGCTTGCAGGGCAGAGAATTGAGGAGATGCCGTGCTAACAGCACTTCCCAGAAATACCTGGACTCTAGAGGATACTATCAGCCAAAATTGCTTCAGCCAGCTGTATGCAAGGGAGAAGTTTCAGTGCATGATAACACCCTCAAGTCTGGACAGTCAATCAGCACAGCAGTAGCTTCTCAATTTTCCTGAAACACCCTTGCTACACAGGGTTGCACTACACACAGACCTGCTGACATCTACCTTTTACTTCCCATTAAGAAACCTACAAGTTCCCTTGCAGTCAGTTTCCCTGATGCCACTGTCAGAAAGGAGCCTTTTGCAAAGGGTTCTTTCCCCTTTACTCATTTTCTTTATCTCCCTGTCCCATTTGTCATGTAGAAACAGAAAAGGCATTTAATTTTTTTCATATGTTTACTAGTGCTAATACAGCTGAAGCAATTAAAGCAAATTTTGGAGAACAATAGATCTTTCTAATCCTTTTAAACAAGAGGAAAGGCACAAATTATTATTTTCTATATGACATTATATGGATGGTATATATTAATTGCCTCATTCCTACTCCAGTCAAAAACCTCATCTATGTTAGAAGAATCATCTACGATTCAAAACAAGTATTAATAACAAGTTTTGCTGCACAACTTCTAGCAGCAAGCAAAGAGCAAGACAACCTCTATTCAGTATCACCACACAAATATTGGCTGCATATGTTCAGAAGCAAGCAGAGCAATAGACTTATGGTTCAGTTCTGGGCCCAGTTTTGATCTTCATCATATTAGGGTGTGCTTTCTGTTGTTATTCAGGATGGTACCCACACTTAATTAGCTGTCTCCTTTAGCAATAAGATGGAAGTTGCAGGACTGTCTGATTACTTCAATGACATTCCCATTTGATGACCTGCACTGAAATTGAACCTCATTAAATCAAAGGTCCTTTTCTATGTCACATTGTTACATATCCATCCCCTTCCCTGCAGACGCTTTCATTTGATGTTACTTTTATTCTATTTTAATGCACTGTGAGCATCAGAGCCGTCCTGCCACCTGACATTATTTTTGCAAAGTTCCATTTTATCATTTACAAATTCTTGGCATGTTAAAAACTCCAGCTGATTGAACATCCCAAAGGGAAGGAGGCAGGTTAATGTGAAGAGAGTGAGAAGATGAGATATGGAAGTCCTGACACTCATGTTTATTTCACAGATTAATTATTGCAAGTAATTTGATTTCCAAGGCTTTATGAGGTCAGCTGTATTTGCTGCAATTTATTTAGAACATAACTGCCAGATTTCAAACAGGCACCAGCCCTGCCTAACATACTACTTGAAGCTTCAATTTTTTCTGTTACACATGATAAATATTTTGATGCAAAGCCCTGTAGTTTATATAAAATGATCCTTTTACAGAGGCTATTCTTGCTTGTTTTAGCTGACACTGTTGCCCAAACACATCTTAAGCGGCTGTCCAGATAATTAGGCTGAGAAGAATTACCACTCAGTTTTTAAGTATCACACAGTAGTAAGAATGTTGAGTTTGGGAGGTACCACAGCAGGTCATCTAGCCCAACCTTCCTGCTCAAGCAAGGTCAGCTACAGCGGGTTGTTGGGAGCTGTGTCCTCTTGGGTTTTTAATATCTCTAAGGATGTAGTCTCCACATTCTCTGGGCAACCTGTCCCACTATTCAACAACCCTCACAGTAAAAAAAAAAAAAAACCCAAACACTTGTTTCCCAAGTTTAAATGAATTTCTTGTCTTTCACCCTGTGCCCATTGCCTCTTGTCCTACTCCTGGCCCTTTACCATCTTTCTGGTCCTTTGCTGGACTTGCTCCAGTCTTTTGATGTCTCTCTTGTACTGGGGAGCCCAGCATAGGACCCAGCACTCCAGATGAGTACAGGGGAAGTGTCACCTCCCTCAACCTGCTGGCAGTGCTCTGCCTCATGCAGGTCTCAATGCCCTTGGCCTTTTTTGCCACAAAAGCACATTGCTCGCTCATGGTAAACTTGGAGTCCACCAGGACCAGGTCCTTTTCTGTCACACTGCTTTCCAGCTGATCAATTCCCAGCCTCTCCTGGTGTGTGGGATTAATCTTGTTCAAATACAGGGCTTTGCAATTGCCTTTGTTGAACTTCATGACGTTGCTGCTAGCTCATTTCTGCAGCTTGTTCAGGCCCCTCTGAATGGCAACACACCCTTCTGGTCTATCAACCACTCCTCTCACACTTGTTGAGGGAGCATTGAGTCCCATCATCCAAGTCATTAATGAAGATGTTAGACAGTATCAGCCCCAGATTTGATCCCTGGGGTACATCATTAGTAACTGGCTTCTAGCTGAACCTTGTGGGCACAACCATTTAAGCCTGGCCATTCAGCCAGTTTTGAATCCACCTCACTGTCCATATATCTAGCCCACATTTCACCAGTTTGTCAGTGAGAATGTTATGGGAGATGGAGTTGATACCCTTCCTAAAGATCAGATGAACAACATCTACTGCTCCCCCCTCATCCACCGTGACAGACACCTCATCATAGCAGTCTATGAGGTTGGTCAGGCACGATTTCCCCTTCATAAATCCCTTATGACTACTCCAAATGACCTTCTTGTCCTTCATGTGTTTGGAAATGTTTTTGAAGAAGATTCAGTCCATTGCTTTCCATGTGATAAAGGTGAGGTTGACTGGTCTGTGTCTCCCGGGATCCTCCTTCTTGCCCTTCAGGAAGACAGGAGTGGCAATTTCTTCCAATGCTCAGAAACCTCACTCAGTTGACACAGATTTTCAAAGTTGATCAAAATTGTTCTTGCAATGACATTGCTCAGCTCTTTCAGCACTTGTGAGTGCATTCCATCAGGTCCCAGAGTCTTATGTATCTCCAGTTTGCTTAGATGTTTCTTAACCAGATGGTACTTGCCCTGGGATTCCTGAAGGCAGATCTTACCAGTAAAGACCAAGGTGAAGGCAGTAAAGAGTACCCTGGTGTTTTCCATGTCCTTTGTGATCAGATCCTCTGTCCCATTCAGCAACAGTCCCATATTTTCCCTCAACTTCCTTCTGCTCCTTATGTGTCTGTAGAAACCTTCTTTGTTGCCCTTCCCATGTTTCACAAGATTTAACTCCAGAAGGGCTTTTGGCGTTCCTAACACCATACCTGCATGCTCATACACTGTCTCTTTATTCCTCCCAGGTCACTTTTTCTCTGCTTCCACCTCTTGCACAGTTCTTTTATGTCTGAGTTCACTTAGAAGCTCCTTGTTCATCCATGAAGGCCTCGTACTTGTCAGAATGGACCTTTCTTGAGCTTGGAGGAGGCGATCCTTGAAAATCAACCAGCTCTCCCAGACACGTCTTCTCTCCAGGGCTGCATCCCATGGGATTCTTCCAAGCAGATTTCTGAAGAGGCTGAAGTGTGCTTTCCAAAATTCCAGGCTGTGGTCCTGCTTTTTGCTCTGCTCCCTTCTTTCAGGATCCTTAACAGCATCTCATGGACACCACAGCCTGTCCCTGACTTTTACATCCCTGACCAATTCTTCCTTGTTTGTACAACGTCCAACAGACCGTCTTCCCTCATTGGCTCCTAGATAGCCTTTGTCAGGAAGGTGCCATCAATGCACTCCTAAAACCTCTTGGATTTCCCATGTACTGCTGTAATCTCTTCCCATCATATACTGGGGGGCTTCAGGTCTCTCATAAGGCACAGGACCTATGAACAGGGTTCTTCCAGTTGTGTGAAGAAGGCCTTATCTACTTCTTCTTCCTAGTCATGCTGTCTGTAGCAGACACCCACCACAATGTCACCCATGCCAACTACTCCTGATCCATCAGCTCTCACTAGCTCATTGTTCATCCATAGGCATGCACCCTGCTGCTGTCTCATATTAAAGGTGATCCCCTCTTGCTGTACCAGCCTGTCCTTCCTTAACCTGTAACAATCCACCACAGTGCTTCAGTCATGTAGCTATCCCATCATGTCTCCATGATTCCAATGAGATCATAATGCTCTAACTGCACACAGACCTCTACTTCCTCCTGTTTGTTCACTTCAGAGAGGCAGCAAGTCATGCTGATCTCCCAGAAAGGTCATCGGAGCTTTCTCCATAGTTCTGTCTGATAGGCACTTCCTTATCTATGTGAATATGTTTGGGTGGGGCTCCCTTCTGCCCTATTTTGTTGCTTGCAACATCCCTCCTGTTTACATTACCCCACACCCCAACCTTGTCCACCACTCCCTTATGTCACTGCTTGTCATCCTCCCCCATCATTCCTAATTCAAAGGTTTCCTCATCAGGCTGGACAGCCAGATGGCAAAGATGCTTTTTGTTCTGCTTGATCAGATGGATCCCATCTCTTACAAGCAATCCTCAATCCTCAGACAGGGTCCCCTGGTTGTAAAAATCAAAACCTTGTTGTCAACAAGGTTTGACAGCTGCACAACCAATTTTTGGCCCACAAGTATATTTGCACTAAGAATGTAAGATAAATGCTAAAGACTAAAACTTTTCTCAAAGCTCTTTGTTCTCGACAAATGCAGGTCTCTGATGACAGCATGGCATTTGTTACTACCCATTATTTTCCATGAGGTTTTGAGAAGACTGCTCCTGCTTCTAAGTTCCCTGCATGTTGCACTATGTTGCATTTCATATTGCTTGCTTTCAGTTTCTAATCTGTGCGTTTGGGAAAAAAGTGTATCTTCTGACATGGGAAATCAACCTAGTGAAACTACTGATACCATCCCTTTACAATGTAATTGTAACTGAAAGAATAGTTTAATTTCAAGCCAATTTAAAGAACACCAAGAATTCTCCAGGTTTAAGTAGCTGTGTATTTCAGAAGGGATACATATTCACACAGAACATACCGCACTGAGTGTAGCTATTGCACTAGAAAGAATTACAGTTGAACTGCCAGTGGGTAACCTATGAGTTCTAAATGGTTACTATCACTTCTAGCCCCCTTCCCAAATATGTGTAGTCAGAAGACAAAATTATATTATGCTTCTGAGGTATGATTCTAACCACATAATTCAGACTAAATTATGAACACGATTTTATTGTATCTAGTCCTACATATACCTGATATTACATTTAATAATTTAGGTGGTGGCCTAGCATTTGAAAAAGAATGGGAAGAGACTGAGAAAGGAAGACATATAGTGATCAGGAAAGTCAGGTTTGAAAAGAAAAGTTATGATTCCATTTAAAATGAACACTTTGTAAACCTCAGGAAAATACACCTTTTTGCCTGTCATGGTCTAGAATAACTAACTTCTGGAGATTCTGCACAGCAGTGGGACCCCATAAATCAAAGGTATTTATTCTGCACCTGGCGTAGTCAGCAGGATGGCAAGTGATATCACCGATTACTTACAAAAACATGGAATTAGTCCAAGCCCCAAATGCTCAGAAGACTGGGCTCATGATAATTGGCATGATTGGAAAACTGTGGAAGAACAGCTAAAATTGGCCAGAGGCCGTACAAAAGACGGAAAAGGAACTATTTGCAAAATGCTAGATACCTGCCTAGAAGCTGCTTGTCAGTTTAGGAAGAATAGCAATAAAAGGGAGCAGGTCCTAAAGGAAGAAATAGAAGGCAGAAAGGCAGCTGAATTAATACTGTCCCTGAGAATCGAGCAGCTACAGAAACAGGCACAGGAAGAAAAAGAGAGAAAACAAAAAGTGGAGGAAAAGATCGAAATTATGCTTATGCAAGATCCCCATGACCCTGACATTGTACAGATCAGGAAATTAATTGCATCTCCTGAAGAATGGAATGGTGATATTTGGGGTGATCCTGATAAATATGATGAGGAAAATGATGACCCCTTGTTCCTCTCAGATTCCTCTGAATATGAGGCTAGACCCATAATTAAAGAAGAATACATTCTGATTCCAGTTAACCCTTAATGACAACAATTGATAAAATTTCTAATAGATGCAGGAGCACAAATTTCAATATTAACACAACAAGATGCTGAAAAGCTGGGCATACAACCTGGATATCAAAAAGATAAAATTACTGGAGTAAACAGAACAAGTTTTCTGTGCCAAACTGAAAAAGTTTATTTATGGCTCCTGGGTGAGAAGCATATGATACCTACTCGCTTTGCAATCAAAAACCATAATGAAAATATTTTGGGATTTGACGTTTTGAATGGTCATACCTGGCGCTCGCCAAGCAGTAATGTGTGCTCATTCAGTTCAGACATTAATCCTAACCCTGATGAAAATCAGGAGGCTACAGTGCATGTTCTCCACACAGACCCTGCAGTCCCTGAGTCAAAGATTACTAATGTACCGCAGTATCCAATTTCTGCTGCGGCACAAACTGGAATTTCTGAGGTGATAATAGACTTGGAAAAGCAACACATTATTTCCAGAACCCACTCCCCATATAATTTGGCCAGTCCAAAAACCGGATGGGAGATGAAGTTTATCAATTCATTATCGGCGCTTAGATGCCAACACAGCTCCGCTAATGCTTGCAGTACCTAATATGGCAACTTTAACAGCCACACTACAAGCAGATGCACACCCACGGATGGCAGCATTAAATGTAAAGGATATGTTCTTTATGGTCATCTTACAGGAAGAAGATAAAGAGAAATTTGCTTTTACTTGGGAAGGTATATGATATACCTTTAACAGACTCCCACAGGAATATAAACATTCACCTACAATTGCTCATGCTGTGCTTGCTGAAATCTTACAAACAGTCGCACTCCCTCAAGATGTGACACCAATATAGAGATGATATTCTGATATATGTGTACCAATACAGAGATGATATTCTGACCGGAGGGACGTCCCCTGAAAAAGTGGGGGAAGCAGCAGTAGCAGTATGGCAAACATTACATGAAGCAGAAGTTGAGATCCCACCTGAGAAATGTCAGGGACCAGGTAGAGAAGTAAAATTTTTAGGTACTTGGTGGATTGTAGGTAGTGCAGCAATTCCACCAGACACCCTAAGTAAAATAGAACAATTGCAGATGTTCCAGCCTGGGAAGGAATTACAACAGCTTATAGGTGCTTTAGGGTACTGGAGGAAACAGGAAACGTGGATTTTCTATCATTGCTCACCCACTGTACTCACTTTTATGAAGAGGAAGACCATGGAAATGGAACTCAGACCATGAAGACACAGTCAAAACTCTGATACAGGAATTAAAGACATATCAGTCACTGGGGCCAGTACACCCCCATGACCCTATTATAGCAGAATGGGGTTTTGCAGAGCATGGTACTTATTGCAACCTCTTCCAGATTGGGCCGAGCAGGCCAAAAAAAACTTTGATGTTTAGCTCAGCTGCATTTAAAGAGACAGAACAGAGATATTCGAAATGGGAAAAAGGACTTTTGTCTTTAGTCCGAGCAGTTAAACAAGTTGAGCCACTAAGGGGTAACACGTCTGGAAAAACCCACCAAGACTTGTATTGTTTTCTCTTTCCAGGAATGATACCAGTGTGCCTCCCCTGGAGATCGGGTTAACCATCGAAGGACTGCTTATCCTTCTCACAGGAGTGATCATTGCCAGCATGAACCAAATCCAGTCCACACATCAATAAGCTTAACCCACGGGGTGGAGACCCTCACTTCTTTTATTTATACTAATCAATATAGTAACTATAATACATTCTGCACCATACATGTTTTTTAACTATGGATACAATCTATTGTGGCAGAAATTATAAGGGAAGGCTATGAGGGCACCATGCCCACTGAAATTCAGAAAGATGTGACTTTAACTATTCAGCTCCTGTCACAACGCATGAGTTGCTGCAATCGAACTACACATCCTGTCAAGATTCATTGCCTACCCCCATCAGAACGTATCTTACACTGGTGAAGAAACTAATACAATACAATACAAAAATGATACCCAGCATCCTAGAAAGAGTGAGAAAAGATGGAGGACACCATTGGTGGGAAACTCTTCTTGGATGATCACTGACAGCAACAGGACTTTTGAACTGGATGTTACATCCCATCATAATCTTATTGATTTTTATTGTATTATGTTTGTTGCTAAACATCATTCTATGTGTTAGAGTGTGGAGAATAGCTAGATGAGTAGCACTGCTACAAAGACCTCCTTGCATATATAACATTGTTTGATCACACTTAACAAAACAGTAAACCAACCAAAAATTTCCCTCAAACTATAATTGGAATATGGTATTAATCTGTTTATAGGCACAGAGGCAAGAAGTGACCACACTGCCACTCTGTGAGGCAAAGATGGATTGATTTTAGTCATGGGGTAGATTGTGGTGGTGCATTCCTTCCCCCCCACCCCCACTTTTTCTTGGGCCACTCAGTGATCTCAGGAATTCCAGCTAGGCCTTGGCCTTTGCACATTGGGTTGGACGGTTAAGCATCCCTTGACCACAGGAGGAACTCTAGCATGGCTAAGGTGGGCAGCAGCACTGACTGTACCAAGCTCTCCTGTTACCCAACTCAAGGTGGGTAATGAGAATGGGAATAATCAGTCATCCCCTGACAGCCTTGGAACATCTGTTACCTGGACCATAGCCCAAATGGAACGGTTCCAGTGTTGCTGGAGTTTCAGTAACTTTCTAGTAATTTGCTGATGACTAAAGACAATCATCTTAAGAACCTATAAACAGCAGTTCCAAATGAAACCCTTTGAGCTCTCCTGGACTGCAGTGGGCTGCAATCAGCATCTCCCTCTGAGTGGGACGCCTCTCAGAGTTTCACGAACTCTCCAATTTGTGAAATTCAAAGGACCACCACTGAAAGCCGGTGACGGGACCTGGGCTGAAACCCTCTCCTCCTCAAGGCTCAATCCTTGCCCATTGAGGAATGCTGAGACATTTGAAATGAGTATTTCATGGAACTCAAGGGGAATTTTTAACAGGTATACCTTTATATGTCTATCTGTCTACCTTTGTGTTTGTGTGTGTGTGAGAGATTCAATTTGAATGATCAATAGCAAGTACAATACTATCATTGCAAATCTGTAATCAAGACACAGTTGTGATTGTAGTAAATTCTATCAACTCACTTTGCAAATGTTAAACTAATCCATTATTAAGTGCTGCAAAGATTTTACGGTTTACCTTAAACTGTGAATGAGACTTAGATGGCTGCTAAATACATATAATTTTTTAGCTATAAACTGTTGACCAAGTCTGAGACTAGCATTTGACCTAGCTGCACCTAGACTCCTCTCTAAGGAGTTCTATTCTGAACCTCATGACTCAATGGGAGGATTTCTTTGTCCCTTGTACCCTTCCTTTCCTTTAGACATGAACCGTTGACGAAGTCTGAGACTAAGTCTGGATTCAGCCACACCTAAACTCCTCTCCAAGAAGTTTAGAAAGGAAGGGGGTCCATTCTGAACCTCGTGACTCAACAGGAGGGTCGTCTTTACCTTTTAGTTTCTCTGGTCTCTCTGTATAAATCATTCTGATTCAATTCTAATTTGATTTTCCTTTATATGTTTTAGTAAGCAATAGAGGGGACCTTACCGTCAAATTCTGTTAAGTCGCATTTTTATAAACTTCTACTAAAATCGCATTTGCCTATATCCTTGATGGTGATTCTCTAAGCGGCCTAAACCACTCATTCATGACACCACTGGGCCATCACTTCCAGTTGGCCCGATCAAAAACCCTTTTCAAAGGAAAGACACTCCTTTTTGTTTTCTCCCAATTTCAGCAAGTACTTTGAGAGCCCACAGAGGCCTTTTTAAAAAGGAGTTTTAAGGGGCCTTAGAAAAGCATGTCTAGGAGAGAGAAGAATATCTGCTGTCTCTCGGAAAAGACTCTAAGGATGATGCAAGCTCTTGTCTAAGGGAATGCCTGCAGAGTTAAGTGTAGCACTTTCCTCAAAGGGCTGTGTCCCCCATGTGGCAGCTCTGGCTCCAGAGGCAGCCAGACTATTCAGCACACAGAGAAGCAAGGTAGATGGGCTGCTTTATACCTAGCACGTCTCTACCACTTCCTGTGCCCATACTAGTTGTCTCTCAGGCATGCAAAATAACTATTAATGCCTAAACCAAATGCTGTCTTTGGCCCTGAATCCACATGCAGAAAGAAGCAGAGTAAGGTCAGATGGGGTTGTTTTCTGAAGCCCTGGGGATCTGCTCATGTTCACACTTTCTAAGGAAGGAGGGGGGCAGCAGATTAAGCACATTGCCCCTGTGGCACTCCATCACAGACCAGGGAGACTTTTCAGCCCTTAGCAGAAAAGCAGAAAGAAGGAAATAAAAATTTGGGCTTGAATCAGAAGATGAGGGCAATGAAAGCAGCTGCCAGAATTGAGCCCAAAGGCAGAAGGTCTGCTACTGACAGACGGTAGTGACCAAAACACTGCTGGAAGGAGAGAGCATATGCAATATTTATTTATTTGAGACTTAACAGTTCCTATGTGTGCTCCTAACAAACTGCTTATAACCAAGGTTCTTTGGCTATGGTTTTAATGACACTTGCCCATCTACACAGTGTCAGTAGTATATGAGGGGTCTGGTAAACGGAAATCCTCCTTAGTTAAAGCCCTTGAACAGTATCTTATGTCCAGTTAGGCTTTAAGTCCAGAAAGAATAGAGGCAAAATCATTGGTGCCATGATCATCTTTAGCAGTGGAATAGAAATGTCCTAAGCACCGATTCTCTGGCAAGGGGTCAGCTGATTACTAGATGGAACGATGTGAATGCTGCTTCTTTTCACTGGACTGTGTAAATCGCACCCTTGCCATGGTAGAAAATTATGTTTTTCTTGGTCAATTCATAATGCATTAAATGTCATTTGTGGTTTAACTCCACCCAGGATTTTCTTGTTCTATACATCTCTGATGAGGCTGGAAAGATCACACTTAGTGGGTTTGGGCTGCTGGAATGGGGTAGCACAGATTCTGTTGAACCCTTCCTTCCAATTTGCACCCTGCAGTGGTAGAGCTGTCACATAAAGACCTGCTATGGTTGATAGGTAAGATGATTTCCGTATGGCTGCATATGTCTGTTTCATTATTTCAACTCACTAAGAAAGAATCATTTCAAAAAAGAAAATTATTATGGTATTTTGTCTTTAATTTATATCTTCTCTTCCAATGTGCTTTGGAGATAGACTTACTTACAAGTCCAATTTCAGAAATGCTGTATCTAAGTGGTGGACATGGCAACCACTTAAAGCACGCAAAACTCAACAGGAGTTCTCAGTGGGAATTCAGAATAGCTTTGCAATTCAAATGACAGGTATATTTCACATTGGCAGAATGTAATTTCACTGTCTGGAATTTGGCCAATATATCAGGGTCATGCTCTTATTCTTACAAAAAGAATCTTGGGATTTTTAATCATCTCAAGCAGTTGGGAGCTTGGTTTTATTCCTGAATTAAATTTGAACACTTCCCTCAGGACCCTGAGACAATGCTGAAGCACCTGTTCAGTAAAGGTTCAAGCAAACAAGCATGTAGGCTATTTCTAACACTGCTTTCACTTGCTGAATTTTCATGCATGATGCCATTTCCTATCAAAGTAAGTCATTATCAGGTGTGACCATGTTCTGTATATGAGATCTGATAAAAACAGTCCAGCGTATCTGCAAGCAGAGGAAGTACATGCCAGTGATGGTTTCTCTGCCTTCCACACCTAACTAAACGTTTCTTTCAGACTGAGAAAATGTTATTAGCAAGAGTTTCAAAAAAAGCTCTAGACTTCCAATTTGGCTAATCGGTACCAGAATAAACAAAGTAGCAGTGCAGTCAGGCACAGCAGAAGCAAGAAAGCACATGCAGTTTAAAGCTGCCAAATAGCATAGCACATTTTACGGCAAAGAATAAAAAGAGGAAATATTTGTCAAACAGAAAAGATCTTCAGCATTCTGAATAAGAGACATTTTTGCAGTAATATGAGGAAAGGCCCCCAAGCCATCAACACGACGTACAGCTGTATGATGAACGGAAACAGAAGGGTGGGTTGTACTGCTGGAGGAATACATTATCAATCAAGCAAGGGCAAATCCAGGACATCTTCTGGGGAAAGGCAAGTACCGAGAAAACTCTCCTCCCTCAAGCTTCGCACCTCCTTCACTCATGAAATCCTTCATTTAAAACCTTCATTTTTGGCCGATCCATTCTTTCTGGCAAGACTGCAGGTCAGCCCATAGCTAACACCTCTTCATCTCTGATGCTAACCTTAAAGAGAAATCTGGATTTTGGGGTGTCCATTGCTCAGAGTGCATAGTACTGAGGGAGAGGTGGAGAACATTTTGATCATTTTTAAAAATGCACTAAGCTAAGCCAGTTTCACAATCAGCCTAGTTCCATGCCCTGCAGAAAAGCTTTGAGGAAGGGGATTGGGGAGGTGGGAAGAAAAGTAATTCTTAACTTAGCTATATAGCTATATCAGTGATTGAAGAGGCAGTCTGCCTTCATCTGCAGTGTGGGGCAGGAAACTCTTTGTTTGATCGTAACTTGAAGGAAACAGGAATGCCTAGTAAGGGAGAATGGTTGAACAGATTTTTCTCGGGGGTCAGGATGTAGCAACTTCACTGAGTAAAGATGGGCAGGAGGGAATGCATCAGGCTGGCTTAGTAAGAATGTTTTGTCTGATCTATCAAAAGGGACACGTCCTTGCTGGTACATGTTAGATTTGGTAAGATGGGCACTTACATATTCAGCTCCCTGGCATCCCCTTAGCCTCCCAAGAGCAAAGAGGGCAAGGAGATGGATGCGTGTGGATGTGGCATTGTGGGATGTAGCTTGATGGACATGGTGCTGTGTGGTGTTGGGTGGGTTGTGGCTTGTTATTGTTGTTGTGTGGCGTGGGTTTTGTGGTGTTTTTTTTTTTTTTTTTTTTTTTTTTTTCCCCAGGTTGGACTCGATGATCTTACAGGTCTTTTCCAACCGTACTGATTCTGTGATTCTGTGAGATGTATTAGTGAAGTTTGACTGTAAAGAGCAATGGGGAGTAAACATACGTATGCTGATAAACTGAGCCCATTTAGAAAGTCCCACAAGGGAAGGAAAAGGGTTGAATGGAGGAAAGGGAAGAGGAACAATGAGGAAAAGAATACATTTTACAGCAAATTTAAATCCATGACCTAAGTCTTGGGTGCCTAAAACACTGCAGCCCTGCAGCCACTCAACATGCAATTTGCTTCAGGCTCAGAGACTACTCTGCAAAACATGGGGTTAATAGGAGCCTGATAGAGGGCAAATCATACAGATTAAGGGCCAACAGAGCGTTACTGCAGTAACTTTGCACTGTAGTTGGGTATCAAAAACATTTACACAGTGATCTATACTGTGTTTATAACTTTGTATTATACATGTGCACTCAGGATTATCAAAACTGGGAAAGTGCAACACTGTCTCCAGAAATTTTTTTCCAAAACTATTTTTTCTTCTGGGAAAAACAAGAAAAGAACCCTAGCATAATGACACCAAAAACCTCTACCCACTGCCTAAAAAGACACCACTAGGAAGCTGGCCCAGCTGTGAGCCACTGCTATGTCCTGTTATGCCTGTGATAGAATCATAGAATCATTTGATTTGGAAGGGGCCTTTAAAGATCATCTAGTCCACCCCCCCTGCCATGGGCAGGGACATCTTTCACTAGATCAGGTTGCTCAAAGCCCTGTCCAACCTGACCTTGAACACTTCCATTGATGGGGCATCCTCAACTTCTATGGGCAACCTGTTCCCGTGTCTCATGACACTTGTCATAACGAATTTCTTCCTTATATCCAATCTAAATTTACCCTCTTTCAATTTAAAACTGTTGTCCCTTGTGCTGTCGCTACAGGCCCTGGTCCTTCTCCATTTTTCTTATAAGCCCCCTTTAAGTATTGAAAAGCCGCAATAAGGTGTTCCCAGAGCCTTCTCTTCTCCAGGCTAAGCAACTCCACAGCTCTCTCAGCCTTTCTTCACAGAAGAAATGTTCCAGCCCTCTGGTCATTTTTGTGGCCCTCCTCTGGACCTGCTCTAGCAGGTCCGTGTCTGTCTTGTACTGGGGACCCCAGAGCTGGGTGCAATACTCCAAGTGGGCTCTCATGAGAGCAGAGTAGAGGGGAGAATTACCTCCCTCAAACTGTCAGCCACACTTCTTTTATGCAGCTCAAGATACAATTGGCTTTCTGGGCTGCAAGCACACAGTGCAAATGTATATCCAATTTTTTGTCCACTAGTATTCCCAAGTACTTCTCTGCAGGGCTGTTCTGAATCTATTCATCCCCCAGTCTGCATTGATACTGGGGATTGCCCGACCCAGGTGCAGGACCTTGCACTTGGTCTTCTTGAATTCTATGGGGTTCACACAGGCCCACTCCTCAAGCTTGTCAAAGTCCCTCCGCACGGTGTCCCTTCCCTCAAACATACCAGCAGCACCACTCACCTTGGTGTCACCCACAAACTTGTTGAGGGTGCACCCAATCCCACTATCTATGTCATTAATGAAGATATTAAACAGTACCAGTCCCAGTATGGACCCTTGAGGGACACCACTTGTTACTGTTTTCCACTTGGACATTGAGCCATTGACTAACTCTTTGGATGTGGCCATCCAGCCAATTCCTAATCCATCCAATAGTCCATCCACCAAACCCATCTCTCTCCATTTAAGAAGCAAGAATGTTTTGGAGAACTATGTCAAAGACCTTACAGAAATCCAGGTAGATCACAGAATCACAGAATCACAGAATCACTAAGGTTGGAAAAGACCTGTAAGATCATCAAGGCCAACCATCAACCAAAAAAACCACCAACATGCCCATTAAACCATATCCCACAATGCCTCGTCCACACATTCCTTGAACACCGCCAGGGAGGGTGACTCCACCACTTCCCTGGGCCGTTTATTCCAGTGTCTCACCACTCTCTCAGTAAAGAAATTTTTCCTCATATCCAGTCCCCTGGCGCAACTTGAGGCCATTTCCTCTTGTCCTGTCGCTAGTCACTTGGGAGAAGAGGCCAACACCCACATCTCTGCAACCCCCTTTCAGGTAGTTGTAGAGAGCGATAAGGTCTCCCCTTCACCCTCCTCTTCCCCAGAATGAACAACCCCAGTTCCCTCAGCTGCTCCTCATAAGACTTGTGCTCCAGACTCCTCACCAGCTTCATTGCCCTTCTCTGGACATGCTCCAGCACCTCAATGTCTTTCTTGTAGTGAGGGGCCCAAAACTGAACACAGGATTCGAGGTGCGGCCTCACCAGCGCCGAGTACAGGGGCACGATCACCTCCCTACTCCTTCTGGCCACACTATTTCTGATACAGGCCAGGATGCCGTTGGCCTTCTTGGCCACCTGGGCACACTGCTGGCTCATCTTCAGCTGGCTGTCAATCAACACCCCCAGGTCCTTTTCTGCAGGGCAGCTTTCCAGTCACCCTTCCCCAGGCCTGTAGTGTTGCATGGGGTTGTTGTGACCAAAGTGCAGGACTCGGCACTTGGCCTTGTTGAACATCATGCAATCGGCCTCGGCCCATCGATCCAGCCTGTCCAGATCCCTCTGCAGAGCCTTCCTACCCTCAAGCAGATCAACACTCCCACCCAACTTGGTGTCGTCTGCAAACTTGCTGAGGGAGCACTCAATCCCCTCATCCAGATCATCGATAAATATATTAAACAAGACCGGTCCCAGTACTGAACCCTGGGGGACTCCACTTGTGACCGGCCACCAACTGGATTTGACTCCATTCACCATGACCCTCTGGGCTCAGCCGTCCAGCCAGTTTTTTTACCCAGCAAAGAGTACCCAGCAAAGTCTCTAATCACTTCCTTATCCGCCATATGTTTCGACATACCTTCCAAGAGGAATTGTTCCATGATCTTATCGGGTACCGAGGTGAGGCTGACTGGTGAGTAATTCCCAAGGTCCTCCTTTTTACTTTTTTAAAAAATTGGTGTGAAATTCCCTTTTCTTCAGTCACTGGGGACTTCATCTGACTGCCATAACTTTTCAAATATGATAGAGAATGGCTTAGAAACTATGACTATTCCAGCCAACAAAATCAACCATCCAAACTACTTTTGACCAGCCTAGCAGTCCTAGAATTAACTTTGGACAAGAAACTAATGAGCTCCAAATAGTGGTACTGACAATTTTCATATTATCTGTTGCTACCAACTTCTTGGAAGTCACATCAATCAGTGAAGATGGAAAGATTAAGACTTCTGGCCTACCTAAATTGCTTTCAGTGAACAACCTCTGTTCCAATCAGGGCAAATCCCAGCCTGCTTTTAGGGGGAAGATGGATGAAGTGTTGCAGTCCTAGTCTGGGCCCTGGAGTGCCTGCAGAAGGGATTGTGCTCATGTTCAGGCAGGCCTCATGGGCCTGCAGTGTACTGAGCATTTGTTTCTGCCTCTTCTGCTGCAGTAGACAGAGCCACCATAGTGGTTTCCTTGGACCATATATGGTCCTTCAGGAGGACTTTCTCTGACAGCCAGAGAGCAGATGTGATGCCAGCTGGTGACATCTTTCCCCACAGAGAATGTAGGGGTCTGTCTTCACTCTTAGTGCTTCTTACAGGCTGATACCACCTTATTGATATGAGATATTTAGATCAATAGATCGTATCTCATTCAGGCTGGTCCATGATGTATACTTATCTCAAAGCTGCTACATTTTGAAATAAATATTTTCCTACTTTTTTCCCGTGTTACTCATCTCATGGGGCCAAAGCTTTCCCATAAACACTGATAATGTTGCTTCCTTACCATATTTCAACTATGCTCAGCAACATGCATTAGAAATTTGCTTATCATTTCCTGCCCATCAGCAAAAAACCCAAAACACTTTGCACTACAGATGTGCTGTGACTGTTGCCACTCATCCTTATTGTGTCATTGCTTCCTTGTATTCTCTCATCTGCCTATATCCATGCAGAGTATTATAAGTCCTTTGAGGCAAGAACCAGCATTTTGCTTTTTGTTTGTACAATGTCTGAAACAAGTTGCACCAGGGGAGGTTCAGACTGGATATTAGGAAAAAATTCTTTACTGAGAGAGTGGTGACACACTGGAATAAACGGCCCAGGGAAGTGGTGGAGTCACCCTCCCTGGCGGTGTTCAAGGAATGTGTGGACGAGGCATTGTGGGATATGGTTTAATGGGCATGGTGGTGGTTTCTGGTTGATGGTTGGCCTTGATGATCTTACAGGTCTTTTCCAACCTTAGTGATTCTGTGATTCTGTGATTCTGTGAATGACGCTTCAGTCTGTGACAGTAGGGTAATACAAATAAGCAAATAAATAATAATTTAAGAGATGTGAAAATTCCTTTCTCAAGTTGCCATACCTTTGCTATGGATAAGACATGAGTAATGAGTGTCAAAAAGAGAAAAATGTCAGTAAATTAATATTCCTTTTCCATTAAATGAGAGTATAAAATTTCTTTTTTTCTGTTACTTTTTTTTTATGCTGAATACTGTATGTTTGGCTACTCTTCCTTTCTGAGGTGTTCCCTGCAGCCCTAGGAGGGTGAAGGTAGTGTGGAAAGAGGATTTGGAATACATAGAGGGAACTGATCTTTTCCATAGGAAAGTGCTGTTTTAACACACTTTTCAGAACAGAACTGAACTAGACTGAAAACACTATTTTTGTGTTTTGTCCTAATCATCTCCTTCAGGACATCAGATATACAAATAATTGCTGAAGCTGGAAGCAGGAAAGAGCAATTTCTGCTACTAGGATTATAAAGTGCTTTAAGAATTCATTTCCTTTCATAATTTTCAAACCAGCAATTAATTAGCTATATATGGTAATTTCACTTTCTTAATCATTGTCAATATTTGGAAGCTACTTTTATAGATTTGTGATTAACTTCTAATTATAAACTAATTACACTGTTCATAGTAATAGAGGATTTTGTGGGTTGACAAAGAATCTATAAATGATGCCCAGGAGACAGCAGCAGATTTATTACATTCCAGACTTGTCATCTCCTTTTACTAACCAAGAAAGCCTCAGGACTCTTAGTGCTCGATCTTGGGAGCTATTCTTGCCTCCATTAAGAGACTGAGAAAGAGTTTCAGCTGCCATCAAATGACATATAGATGAACTTTCTGCTTCCTTCAAGTTTAAGCAAGGTGATGAGAATGAAAAAAATGGAACACAATGACACACAGCAGTAGCACAAATGAATTGCCACTTTATGTGGTGGGGAATGGGTTCAGTGTGTCTGCCTGAAAAAGTCATCACTCCCCCCACCTATTTCCTAAGAAAATAAAGCTGAAGGTTCAGAAGAACTGGGGATGTCGTCTTTAGCAAGGGTGGGATTCAATTATATTTTGTGTACTATTTTCTACACTCTTTCTTGTTACATCACTTATCTACTGATACGTTCCCTTTTATTTTGTAAATATTTCCACCTACTGCTGCTCACTCTCCATTTCCCTAGAAAGTTTTTCCTTCTCTAAAACTTATATTTTGCTTCATGTTTCAATTAGATTAACTATTAATACTGCAGTATTTTGCCACTTTCATTGCATCAGGATACAAAATCATTGCCCTGCAGCAGTGTATAAACAGTTTGCGATTTTGGGCTGTGCAACTAATTTTGTTCATCCCCTAAGTTTGCAAAATTCCGGCGTGAATACAGCCCTCCTCAGGCTGAAACTAGGTAGTGGATGGTCAAAGGGCAGAGTCAGCAAGGACAGTGAGAAAATCATCTTTGGGAGGGGAAGAGCCAAAAGTATCGCATATGTTCCTTAAAAGTTCAGAGGAAGCCTTGCAGTGACTAGGTAATAGGAATGGACCAGGTGTAATAACAGCTTTCACAGACTAACATGCAGATATACTAGGACACTGGTAAGGACTATAAGGAAATTAAAGAACTGGAAGCTATGTCCAGAGTTCTGGGGAAAAAAGGACAGTGAGACTGAAACAAACAAACGAACAGACACATGCAGAGTCCTAATCTCCATAGCCTGCTCTACAAATCACATTCTTCCCACAGGATAAACCCCACTGATGTGCAGTGACAAAATTAGATGCAATGCACAATAAAGGCAACTTAAAAGTAAAAATGGTAAGTTAAAGACATTTAAAATGGTTCTGACGTAGTTGCCTTTCCTAGTCCAGACATGTAACAAGGTTCTATCTCTGTGCGTCTTGCTCATCCCGATTTAGATCAGGGCTGTGCCTTTGGTACAGATTAGAAGCAAAGGCTACGTATATGTGGAGGTTATGTTTCCAGCCTGGCATTTCCTCTTTGAGATGTGAAAAAATCCCACATGCCTAGTGGGCTGATGACACTGAGACTTTTACACTTGGCTCATTGCTATGGGATAAAGTACAAATGCCTTGCTCTTACTCGATAGGGAAAAATGTATTGTCTTGTCTTGGTTGAGGCATCGCTGGCTCTGCTAACATTTGAGTGAGCACAGATATATCTGATTGACATTATTCTTTCTTCTGTGCTTTGATCACCAACAAAACAGTTCACTCCTCTGAGGTATATTATTTTAGCCTCTTTAAAAAAGCAAGCAGATGCTGCTTCTCAGTCACATTTAATTTAGATAGGTATTACCTCTTTTTTCTTTTCTCCAGATGTCAAGATGAATAGCTAAATGTGTTTTAAGGGAAAAACAAAAAGGTTTAGTGCCATAAGACTGGTTCAAGCATAGGAGAAAGTGCTCAAATGTGCCAGGGAGAAAGAGTAGATTCTGAACACTTTCAGTTCAAATGCTTCAATCCTTTGAGTGTATCTAATAGTCACATTTGCTAAGCATGTGGGACTGCACAGTCCCAGAGGATTCTTGGACATTCCAGCCCAACTGTTGTACTCCCCTCAGCCCACTTTGATATTTCATCTGGTGAGATCACGAGGAGGCAGACACCAAGGTGTGGGCACTATGAGCTTTTCACCCTCATGGAACCAAGGGCAAACTCAAACAGGAGACTCATCCTGTACACTCTGCCTGGCAGATTTCTCTGTTGTCAACGTATGTCCTATCAGTAGGTCTTTCAGATTCCTTAGCCCAAGATAAGTCGGCTATTATCATTGTCAAAGTTGTCTGAAAGCAAAAAGACTATTGACCACTCACAAAAAACCTCAAATGTAACCAGAGGCATAGAAAGAGATGTATGAGGGGAAGCAGAGAAAAAAAGATGGGCTTTTATCTGAGGGGGAAAAGAACACTGTATATATTTACTTTGGTGAAAGGGAGTAATACAATTGGTTAGGCAAAAGGAATGGATACATTTCAAAAATAGTGGAAATAAAAAGTAATTCTGAAGAGGGCAGTCCTTGATTTTTCATCTGTCTTCATAATGGCCTTCTGCTGTCTAAAATGGAGAAAATTTAAAAGGCTGTTACAGATACAGATGTCACAGATACTGTCACAGAGGTATTTGGGCTAGAGAATCTGTAAGAAGATATCTTAGTGGCATAACATCTAAAATTTATTCTCTAAGCAGGATCGGAATAGCAAGACAGTTGTGATTTCTATTCTCCCACTCAAAGACACACACACACGTGCATGCTCTTTACAAAGCCCATTCACAACTATCGAGATCATAAGTTCAGCCACAATCAGCACCAGGGACTTAGGGAAGTCAGGCCCTGACCCCAGTCACCCAGTACTCCCAAGCCCAGGCTGGCAGACCAGCTTCCTCATGCTTTGCTCTAGTGTTGTGGTCAGCCTTCTGCATAGTGCGAGACACCAATGGATTAGTTACCCTGAGGCACCACTGTCTTCCTTATTTTTTTCTTTCTAATTTAGATGGTCTGCATGAGCCACCAAAGGCTTCATTGGTCACATCATCCCAGGCCACTCCCTTTGACTTTCTGCATTACTAAAGTGAACTAGTTGTTGTTACCTTCATCATTAGTTGTTACCTTCATCGTTAGTTGTTCCAGGGATATCACTTCTTGCAAGAATGCAAAGCTATTAATATTCAACCGTACTTCTTTGCTTCTCCCCATGTCATACCTAACCATTACAACACGTCAAGTGTAGTCCAGAGTTTTTAGGTGACCCTTCCCCATGACAATTGTCTGTACTTTCCCTTGTTTTCCCTGAGCATATCAAAATCATATAATGTTGGAACTGGGCAGATGTCATCGAAGTCTCACTTATCTAAGCAGGGCTTTTGGGTAGGCTTCTCCTAGGGACAGATATGTACAGGCTGTTAAAAACTGTCGTCACACCCATCTATAAATACCTCACATTATCATCATCCTCAAGATTATTTCACCATCCCAGTAGTCATAAAAATATTACTCAGTATTTAGAGGGGTGATGAACTGGCAGTTGGCACTTGCCCATAGAGCATTGGCTCCGAGTCAGTTTGCCATAGCTGAGAAAGACAAGACAGGATCTGATTCAAACCACAGACACTCAGTCAAGATAGAGTGCTGCACCTGTGACATGAGATAATGTCTGAGGGTAAACCTGGAGAGTAATTAAAACATAAATCCATCTAAAATGTGTCTCCAGAGCTAGATAGGCTGCCACTTTGAACTGACAAAGTATTGGAGAGCACAAGCACCAGTTGACATAGTGCATGTATGCAATGCAAGCACCGTTTCAACACTCTCAATTCTTATTCTTTCAAAGTTTGAAAAAACTCTGTGCTTCTTCTAATAAAATGTTCAGTGTACCCCGACTGATCAGCCAAAGCAGCAGAACTTCAGCTTTCAGCCTCCACCAGTATTATATCTGAAGCATTGCTGTATGCTTCCTTAGGGACCAGCTCCCTAGGTCCTAAGAAATCTGGCATTAAGAATTGTCCATCATGTGTGTAATGTGTTCCTTTTCTCTAGACTAAGAAACTACAGCTTCAGCAATACTGCAGATGTGTCTGTTGTCTGTGACTGTGGAAGACACTGAAAGATTTGTGCTTACCTGATAACTTCCTTTTTTTGACAGTTCGCTCTTGTAATCTGATCTGCTTAGGAAGTTTCATTGCAATGTTTAAACATAGATCTTACTGACAACTACTTGAAGAGCCTTTATCCAAATGGATCATAATGCATTTGTTAACATACAAGCACTAGGGAAGAAGTGAAACTTCAGTTTTCGAATATTTGGTTCTGGGATCCGCTCTTGCCAAGGGTACAATTAACCCTCAGACGCACAGGATAACTCTGTTTTCTGATATATTACATAGGGGAATAGACAGCCACAAGTGGCTAAAGTGAAAAAAAACCCCAACAGACAGAGATAAATTTTTCATCTCTAATCACAAGTGTATTCAAATTTGTTTTTCCTGTGAATAACCTCCTAAACTGAAAGAAGTCTGAAGAAGACTGCAGTGTCTGATCAACAGCAGTCCATTTGCTTATAATGGGATATTGCATGTATTGACATTAGAATCAGCAATAATATATAAGCTGCAAATCAGTGGCACAAAAATTCCTACATTAATAAAATATACAATGGTACCATGAAAAAAAAAAATTAAAAACTAGTGTTAAAGAAAAATACTATAAGGAACTGGCTAAGAAAAATCCAATTTAGGACACAGTGAAAGCTAGTCAAAAGAGATGCCTATGTTGAGGTGGGCAAATCCGGATGTGCGAAAAAAGCCAATGAAAGCTACATATTTAAGGTTCCACAGACAGGTTCAGACAGGAGATGTGATCCTAACAAAGTATTCTGTTTCTGACACTGGGCAATATCATATGCTTAAAGCCAAATGGGTGAGCAAAAGCAACATATAATGATAGTGCCCAAGTAACACTACCCATCTTCTGGTAACCTGTAACACAGAGATTTTCGAAGCAGAAATGATGTGGTGCTTGACAGCCCTCTCTGGCTTTTTCATTTGGGAATTTGCCTAAATGCTTTGTGTACCTATAGAGGCCTTGAGTAACCTAAACACCCTGTGACAGCAAAGTCTACAGTCTGTCTCCTGTCAGAAAGGGTGATCATTTTGTGTGTTTCCAGTCTGCCATGGGGAAGACTCGCTTGCTACCTGTTTCCTGTAAGGTGAAGAAAGTACAATACGGTGGTAAGTCAGGAAGGGAATTTGCCACAGAATTGAGTGCCAAGGCAGAGACTGAAGTGAACTCTGCAATCACATGCTTTGGATACATGTGATTTATGCATCTAATATCCATGCTTTCATCTTAACACCTGTATTTGTTTGCACTCATTGAGAAAGTTTGAGAATGAAACTGAGAGATTTCACATGAAAGAGGCAATGAGAAGGAAGTTTCAGAAACATTTGCTGGCTGAAGTATAGCTATCTGCTTAAAACATCCCTCAGATAAAATTCCTATTGGCAGACGATAGCAGGCTGAGAGACAGGCTGTTCAGGAAATGACTAAGCAACGATGGCAAACTAAACTGCAGAGCGTGATTAACCCCGAATTCCCTTACACAATCATACAGAGAAATGCAAGATACAACTGAATTATTGCAATGGAATTACAAATATCGATTACATAAAACCCAAGGAAAATTTCTATACTGTGATAATCACCATATCCCAAGGAATGCCTGGGGTTCCTAGCTTTTGTTATATTTCAGCGTCTATGGGAACAGCATTTGAAATTATTCCATAAAATTGGTATAGTTGTGACAAACAAGGAAATGCAGTACCTCAAAGTTTTGTTTGATGGTGTGAGATCTTTATATCCTGTTTGGCTGTAAATAGTGGAGACACAGTGCCCAAATGTATAAATATGTTGGGTGAGCATCTGAGAGCACTGTGCTAAATAAAGTAACCTACTTTAGTGAACCCTAACACTGACAGAATGAGAGAATACAATAGCAATTTTGTCTTCTGAGGAAATCTGAAGGAAATTATTGAGTGTGAAAATACATGCTCAGGAGATATGGTGTCAAGAGTTACCAATTTATCAATCACACACTTGCACTTGTTAATGAGAGTTCCTGAGACAGACTTAGCTAAGATATGAACATTCAAGTGTGGCTTGATTCATTTTCTGTCACATTCTGAAACAAAAGAAAGACTTCAACTAGTGTGGACAAATTATAATTTAATTTCACCCATGTGACTCTGAAAATTAACTTTTAATTTCCATTTTTCAATTATGTGTAGTATTTGCCCATGTAAATAGTGCGAATGAATGTTGTTAAACAGCCTTTCAATATTCAGTTCACCTGTTCATCAGGGACATATATATTCTATTTGAGGAAAGTAAAATATAGTTCATTTCTGTATTAACATTATTAGCATAGCTGTATGGACTGTATATTTTGAACCTGGGCTAATCATTTCTGTTACAGCTTGTATTAGTTATTTTCAATGGACAAAGTCAATCTGTTGATGCTAGAAACTGTTCTTCACACCAGATAAAGATGCATACAAATTCAAAATACTCAACATAGCACAGTGATACCCATATCCTATTTCTAAATAGTCCAGTCACATGTCACCACTATGATACACACAAGGTTCCTGTGGACATACAGAGGAGTTCAAAACAGAACGTAGACAAACTATTAGGGTCCTCAAGAGATGGTCAGTAAAAAATGGTTTCTTCCTTTTAAATGAAAAAACCATAATTTTAGCAAAATCGCACAATATTTTTTAACGAGTAGACCTTGTAACACGAATCTTTAAAATCCTATCCCCTGAATGAGGTGCTCAAACCTGCTGAAATTAAGGTTACATTACTCAGATGATGTCCTACTCAGCAACTTGGAAACAGCTAGCAGAAAGAAGCTCTGGTGAGATAATCCTTTGAGACACCAAGGACATGTAAATTTCACTAGCTTCAAGTCTTACAATCAAGAGCTTGCAAGACAAATATCCAATTTTTTTTAACAAAATAGATTTCCTGATATCCTGAGAGAAAAGTATTTATCTCAGTATTTTCAGATACTTATGATTCTTTTGGATGAATTGGTATCCAACTATGGTTGGATTTGGGGATGTTCTTGGAGACATCCAAATCTGAAAAAAACAATTAATGAGGAGGTTATCTCGTGTGCTGTGGATTTCCCTTGCATTCCATTCCTGTGGGAGTTTACTGGGGTGTTACAGAAGTAAATGTTTGGAAAGTATTCATAGGGAATATCAGTAAACCTTCTGCTCTATGTTAGACAAATATTCTTCTGAAGTTATTTCTTGGCAGTGCATTGTTAAAAGCTAGAAAAATCTACCAATATAACAGAGGGAAAAAAGAATGTATTAATAAGATACTGAGGAAAAGTTAATATTTATTTATTAAAAGTTAATTTAATTATTTAAAGTTAATATTTATTTCTTTAACCCTGTAAATGTGCATGGTGGTTAAAAAATGGAAATTCAAGCTTTTGGGGCTGGGCATTTCACACCATTTTGTGTTTTCTCATTGCTTAGCGTGATGTTAGGCATTGACTAGTCTATAGCTATGACCACATAAGTTAGATAATACTAATATAAAAGACAGCATGGCTGGAGCAGACTCTTCTTGTCTTCTTATAGCACAATTCTTAAATGTGTGGGAAATTAGTTTAAGACAACAGTGAATTCAAAAAGCAAGTTTTCCAGCGCACAGTGGATTTTATGCACAGGGTGTTCAGAACCATACCAGTTCTTTGCAATGTTAAGCACCAGTGAGCCTTATTTGCAATCTAAAGTTTATATTTCAACTCCAAAGTCAATGGGACTTGTATATCTTTCAGGGATTTGTATATCTTTCACCATAATGTGATTCACTTGCTGTTTGGGTCAGGTATTTCCTCAGAGAACCAGCAGCTGTAAATACGACATATCTCATAATACATGTATTCTACCTGGCTAATGTTTTCCTTGCTTTTTACCATACACAGACCTAGCAAAGGCTGCACTGCCTTTCAGTTAAAACAGAGGCCTGCCATGGCTATGCTATATTAACTTGTGGTAGATATTTTTTTGTTGTTGCCATTCTTGGTTCCTACTGTGAAGAACTGTGACAGGTTTTTTTTCATTTCTTTTCATTTTGGCACACACCTGAAACACACAAAAACAGTTACTTTCATTAGCTTAAAACTGATAGCTAATAGTCAAATCAAATGCATTCTCATATTCTTCATATATAGTGCAGAAAGAGCACTATCAGACCACATACTGATCTATATAGAGGCTGAAAGAGAGTTCTACCATATCTGCTTGCCTTAGGTGCAACTAGTTTGGCAGAAAAGACTTTTTCAAGATATCCAAACAGAGCATGTTTCCTCAAACTTATTCCAGAGCTTAGTCTTCCAAACACAGGAAAGATATCACCTAACAATAAATTCAATGTGTATGTAGTCCAAGGACCTCAAAGATACTAATAAAAGTAAACTAATTTGTTATTTATTAACTAAGGACAATAGAAAACAATCTAGATCTGAGAAATCTGCCATGATTTCTCTCTCTCTCTCTCTGTCTCTCTCCCCCTCCATCACAACTATACATTTCAAATACTTTTTGGTTTTATTTTTCCCAACTGGGTACATATTTTCCTACTAACAAAAAGACAGACTAATAAGGTGGAGATTGTATTAGAAAAAATAATGTAGTATTTTAGGTGTTTATATTTATTCATGGAACTGACATTATTTGAAAATCTGTGATACTTAGCTTTCCAAGTACACAAAACTCCCACACTAGCCATGAGAAATCAAAATTTTGGAACTCAAATCTGTTTCTGGTCCAGGACTAAGTTTTGTCCAACCTGGGTGCAGTCCAGTGTAATTTTGATGCAGGAAAGAAAACGATCCTCTAGGAATTTTATTTAAAGAGTTACAGCTGTTTGAGGATACTTAGGGGCTTAGAATGTCAAAACAAATCCTAGGATAGCTGGATTAGTGAGCAGAGGACAGGTTAGCAAGTCAAAGGTACATGATGAATACATGATTTCGTGTGGTTCTGAAATTTCTTGCATGGATTTTACACCTGGACATGTGATGTCTACTTGCACATGTGTAGAATTTATTTTTAGGTAGTGAACATTTGCTTTATCTTTATCTTTCATATGTTTCTCATACCCAAATTATCTTCCACTCCTCCAGCTGGGAATACATCTCATGGCACATATTTTGTACCCTTTCAGTACTCACCTTGATGAGAAGCATCTGTCATATTCCTGCAAAATGAATGTGTAATAATGACGCAATTAATAGGAAATCACTGCACAGACTAAGATATTGTCGAATTAATCTTTTAATACATGTCTTTCAAAGTTTTATGTAGTTTTTATACATACAACAGTACTTTGGAGAATGAAGGTGGAGGAAAGGGACACTGTTATTTTCAGTCAGTATTCTGTTAAAAAGAATCCATACTGAAGCTTTTCTAACTGCAGAAACACTATCTTATTTTGTACCATGCAGTTTTCATGAGGTAGCCCTGTGAAATTCAAGATAAGTGTATGCATGTATATGCTGCTTCTGTGATGTATGAACAAGAGCTGGCAGAATTCATTGAGTAAAAAACTGAGATAACTAGGAAATATTAATGAATTTTACCATACAATATTTAGTGAACTGGGTGATGCTTACTAAAGCCATTAAAGATTATGCTGAGAATGTGTAAAGACTGAAAGGTTTGAAGTCTGAAGGAAAGCAAAAGTGGTTCCTATCTTTCCCTTAAAGGGAAGTGATGAAATTACAGATTCATCATTCCATCTACAGTACCCAGAAAAACACGGGAGGGAAAGAGAAAAAAATGGTAAATGCTTGAAAGATAAGAACAGATAAACAGTGACATATAGAGATTCATCAAAAACATGGGGTTTCAAAACCACTCAAATTTCTCCAAGTCTAGCAGTCCTTTTTCATAACCAAATAGGAGAAATAGTTGGTAACAAACATCTTGACTTTAATAAGATTGTTTTGACCCCATCTTCCTTGGTATTTTCTCATACAGCCTGGGAATACTTGGTCTGTTTATATATGTTGTGTGTTTGACAACGTGTCTGGAAAATCGTAACAATGTCAAAATTAAAAGTTACTCTGCATGGGTTATCTATCCTGGATCTGACCTATTCAATATTTTATGAATGGCATGTGTGATGTAATAGTAAAGATATGCTTATTTAATTGTGTGGTGGGTCGAACTTAGGTGGATGTCAGGTGCCCACCAAGCCGCTATATCGCCCCCCATCGTCATCTGGACAGGGCTAGAAGTCTCACGATCGCTATCCCTTGTTCTTGTAGGGGACTTCAACTTACCAGATGTCTGTGGAAATACAATACAGCAGAGAGGAAACAGCCTAGGAGGTTCCTGGAGTGTGTGGAAGATGACTTCCTGACACAGCTGGTGAGTGAGCCAACTAGGGAAGGCGCCCCACTGGACCTCCTGTTTGTGAAGAGAGAAGGCCTTGTGGACGATGCAACAGTAGGAGGCCATCTTGGGCACAGCGATAAAGAAATGATAGAGTTTTCAATTCTCAGGGAAGTAAGGAGGGGCATCAGCAGAACTGCTACCTTGGACTTCTGGAGGGCAGACTTTGGCCTGTTTAGGAGCCTGGTGGACAGAGTCCCTTGGGAGGCAGTCCTGAAGAGCAAAGAAGTCCACGAAGGCTGGACTGGACACTCGTCAAGAATGTAATCTTAAAGGCATAGGAGCAGGCCATGCCCATGTCCTGGAAGATGAGCCAGCGGGGAAGAAGACCGGCCTGGCTGAAGAAACAGCTTTGGATGGAGCTCAGGAAAAAAAGAAGAGTTCCTGACCTTTGGAAGAAGGGGCAGGCAACTCAGGAGGACTACAAGGATGTTGTGAGGTTTTGCAGGGGGAAAATTAAAAGGGCCAAAGCCCAACTAGAACTTAACTTGGTGACAGCCGTAAAAGACAACAAAAAATGTTTCTATAAATACATTAGCAGCAAAAGGAGGGCTAAGGAGAATCTTCCTCCTTTACTGGATGTGGGGGGAAACATAGTGACAAAGGCTGAGGAAAAGGCTGAGGTAGTTAATGCCTTCTTTGCCCCAGTCTTTAATAGTAAGACCAGTTGTTGTCTGGGTACCCAGCCCCCTGAGCTGGAAGATAGGAATGAGGAGCAGAATGAAGCCCCCACCATCCAAGGAGAAATGGGTAGCGACCTGCTATACCACTTAGACACCCAAAAGTCTAGGGGACCTGATGGGATCCATCCAACGGTCCTGAGGGACCTGGCAGCAGTGCTCACCAAGCCACTTGCCGTCATCTACTAACAGTCCTGGCTAACCAGGGAGGTCCCAGTGGACTGGAGGTTAGCAAATGTGACGCCCATCTTCAAGAAGGGATGGAAGGAGGATCTGGGAAACTACAGGCCGGTCAGCCTGACCTTGGTGCCGGGGAAGGTTGTGGAGCCAATCATCCTGAGTGCCATCACATGGCACGTACAGGACAACCAGTCGATCAGGCCCGGTCAGCATGGTTTTAGGAAAGGCAGGTCCTGCCTGACTATCCTGATCTCCGTCTATGACAAAGCGACCTGCTTAGTGGATGAGGGAAAGGCTGTGGATATAGTCTACCTAGACATTAGAAAAGCCTTTGACACAGTTTCCCACAGCATTCTCCTGCAAAAACTGGCTGCTTATGGTTTGGACGGGTGTACTCTTCACTGGGTAAAAATCTGGCTGGATGGTCAGGCCCAAAGGGTTGTGGTGAGTGGAGTTAAATCTAGTTGGCGGCCGGTCATGAGTGG
Organism: Gavia stellata; assembly: GCF_030936135.1. Taxonomy (NCBI): domain Eukaryota; kingdom Metazoa; phylum Chordata; class Aves; order Gaviiformes; family Gaviidae; genus Gavia; species Gavia stellata. The sequence continues at coordinate 33,105,807 of NC_082637.1, read as the reverse complement.
TGTTCCCCAGGGCTCAGTACTGGGACTGGTCTTGTTTAACACCTTTATCAATCATCTGGATGAGGGGATCAAGTGCACCCTCAGTAAGTATGCAGACAACACCAAGTTGGGCAGGACTGTTGATCTGCTTGAGGGGAGGAAGGCTCTGCAGAGGGATCTGGACAGGCTGGACTGATGGGCCAAGGCCAATTGTGTGATGTTTAACAAGGCCAAGTGCCGAGTCCTACACTTTGGTCAAAACAACCCTATGCAACACTACAGGCCTGGGGAAGAGTGGCTGGAAAGTTCCCCCGCAGAAACGCACCTGAGGGTGCTGGTTGACAGTTGGCTGAAGATGAGCCAGCAGTGTGCCCAGGTGGCCAAGAACGCCAATGACATCCTGGGCTTGTATCAGAAATAGTGTGGCCTGCAAAACTAGGGAAGTGATTGTATCTTTATACTTGGCGCTGGTGAGGCCGCACCTTGAATATTGTGTTTAGTTTTGGGCCCCTCACTACAAGAAGGACATTGAGGTGCTGGAGCGTGTCCAGAGAAGGGTGATGAAGCTGGTGAGGGGTCTGGAGCACAAGTCTTATGAGGAGCGGCTGAGGGACCTGGGGTTGTTCAGTCTGGAGAAGAGGAGGCTGAGGGGAGACCTTATCGCTCTTTACAATTACCTGAAAGGGGGTTGTAGAGAGGTGGGTGCTGGTCTCTTCTCCCAAGTGACAAGTGATAGGACAAGAGGAAATGGCCTCAAGTTGCGCCAGGGGAGGTTTAGACTGGATATTAGGAAAAAATTCTTCACTGAAAGGGTTGTCAGACATTGGAATGGGCTGCCAGGGAGGTGGTTGAGTCACCGTCCCTGGAGGTATGTAAATGACATGTGGATGAGGGCCTTCAGAACATGGTTTAGTTGGATTTGATGATCTTAAAAGTCTTTTCCAACCTAAACAATTCAGTAATTCTATGATTCTATGAAAAATACGATGAAAGGATCACAGATCAAGATAACACAGGGAGATGTCACTCACCAATTATCATCATAGGCAAAACAGATTCGACTTGGGGAAATCAATTTATTTTTTAATCAATCAAATCAGAGTAGGGCAATGAGAAATAAAACCAAATCTTAAAACACCTTCTCCCCACCCCTCCTTTCTTCACAGGTTTAACTTTACTCCCGGCTTCTCTACATGAACTTCTCCAATGTGAGTCCTTCCCATGGGCTGCAGTTCTTCATGAACTGCTCCAGTGTGGGTCTTTTCCACAAGGTGCAGTCCTTCAGAAACAGGCTGCTCCAGCATGGGTCCCCCATGGGGTCACAAGTCCTGCCAGAAAACCTGCTCCAGCATGGGCTCCTCTCTCCATGGGGTCACAGGTCCTGACAACAGCCTGCCCTAGTGTGGGCTCACCACAGGGTCACAGACTTCTTTGGGTGCATCCACCTGCTCTGGTGTGGGGTCCTCCATGGGCTGCAGGTGGATATCTACTCCACCATTAACCTCCATGGGCTGCAGGAAGATAGCCTGCTTCAGCATGCCCTTCACCACAGGCTGCAGGGGAATCTCTGCTCACGTGCCTGGAGCACCTCCTCCCCCTCCTTCTTCACAGACCTTAGTGTCTGCATGGTTGTTTCTCTCACATATTCTCACTCCTCTCTTCCAGCTGCTGTTGCACAGCAATTTTTTCCCCTTCTTAATATGTTATCACAGAGGTGCTACCCATTGCTGATTGGCTCAGCCCTGGCCATCAGCAGGTCCGTCTTGGAGGCAGCTGGCATTGGCTCTATTGGACATGGGGGAAGCTTCTAGCAGCTTCTCACAGAATCCACCCTTGTAACTCCTCCACTACCAAAACCTTGCCATGCAAACCCAATACAAATTCACAGGTTACAGTACAGATATGCTGGAGAATAGAATTTAAATATAAAGTGATTCTGAAAAAATTAAGAACTAGTCTGGAAAAGTAGAATCCAATTCATGAAGCTGTCCATAATGAATTCATTGAGAGTAACTTCATGAATTGCACAGTCTTAATGATTCATTAAGTTAACTACCTGGCACAGACTTAGGCAGGATCTGCAATAACTGAATAGATAGTATGGAGAAAACGATTTAAGAACAACAGTGGATCAGAAGTTGTATACAAGTAAGCCATGCCAAAGTGGTTCAGCAAAAGCATATATTTCCCTGGGATGCTTTAGCAAGAACGTAGTTTGTTATATAAAGAATTACCTCCAGTGTACTCAGCGAAGCCACTGCTGGAACTTTGCTACTCCGTGCTTGAAAGGCGTTGAGAACTACATGACACAAATGCAGAATAAAGCAGCTAGACACAGAACGGCTATAGAAAGCATGCCAGAAAAGAATAAATTAAGTAGATTGGTATAGTTCTAAATAAAGCAAGGAAGGATCCTATATCTGCAAGAACAGTGAATTATTAGGATAAGTTGTCCTGGGAGGTTGTGAAGCCTCTGGCACTAGGAACCTTTAAAAACAGCTGGACAAATGTCTATGAAGAATGACATGGATCTAGATTCATTCAGGTAGGTTAAGTAGATGAATCACATGATCTTCACGAGATCCTCTCCCATACTTGATTCTTCAATATAACAGTGCATTCTGCATGTCTTCTGAGAGCAGGAGCAAAGCTTTGTTGGCATGATTATCAGAAGGCAAAAGCGGAAAAGTCATGCAGACAGAGTTAAATGCTAATAATTCAATTCCTCTGTCACTGTCTGTGCTGCTTTGTAAATTGCATAAGCATTCACTTTTAAGATATTATATAGTGCTAGAACAAAAAAAAATTGCCATCAGTGGCAATTAAATATTCTTAGCATGTGGGTGTGGATGTTTCATGCTTCTTGTAAAAGTTTGTTTCCCAGTTCAGATCAGCTACAGGTAACTTGGGTAATTTCACTGAGGACTTTTCATGCAAGTAATGCATAATCAAAATTAAATACTCAAATGTAATTTAAAATGAGCATCTTACATTTTGAAAAATCATTATGTATTCCGAGGCAGTCTTTGAACAGAATTTTTAAAAGACTGGAAATTTTTGAGACTGAATTTTTTCTACAAATGTGGATTCCTTTTTCCCAAACTCCATTTGCAAGCATGGAGCTCATCACAAAACATACTCTTTTGATTATAATAATGAGAAATAGCTGTGAGTCAGATCTTGAAATCTCTTCTGCAGTCAATTCAGCATCTGATTGAGTATAATTGGTAAAGGATTCAAGATAATTGCAAGGTATGAAGGAGAAGCAGAATCAACTACCACATGTACATTTTCAGAAAGAACAGAATATAAACCTGGATATCACAGAAGTTCAAAGGGGGTTTAAAATTATACTTCTGCTAGAACGCTCATTGGATATTCTGGGAATGTGAGCCAAGCACCAGTCAGAAATTCATTCCAACCAGCACCTTGTTCAGATTATCAGATCAAAATGAAGTTATATTGAAACTCAATGTGCTTAACAGTTGCATTAACACAGTTATTAGAAGGTGTTATTAAAAAAGGTTCCATTTCATTTCAGGATGTAATAAAATCATTGGCAGCAATTGCCAGAGTTGTTAAGTTTATGACTGTGATCAACCATTTCAAAGCAGATCAAAGATTAATAGCAAAGCTCATCAGAAGCCTGGATTCAGCCATGAAAATTGTAGCTAGATAATGGTAACAATTTGCAATGACATAGGGCATCAGGTCTATCAGCTGTGATGAAGCAGCACTTTTTATGAACACTGTTAGTACTCAGATATTTTGCTTGGGAAACTGGAGAAATCACTGGACATGCTCAAAACCTTGTAAAGATCATCTCATTGCACCAAAATCAGATAATCTAACCTGCAGTTTCAGTTCCACTCTGGAACTCTCATGTTCCCACAAAATGTGCAGAATAAATATGCTCATAGTTCAGGATGCACTGCCCTGTAAATGTACCTTTCTTGTTTAAATTAAACAGCTCAATGGTTTGGAAAGCATTTCAGTAGACTTAGTGTTGTACATTAGTCAGCGAGGTTTCACACCTAACAAGGAAGGACATGCATTATCTCATTTTTTTCAAGGATGGCACTATTGCCACTTTTCCATTAGCACAGAAAAAAAAATACCTATTTCCTTCTGGGATTTTATGAAGGAGCAAATAAAAAGAAATCGTCTTTCTGACTAGGAAGGGAATAACCTTTGCCATCATTTACAGTAGATGAATACATTGCAATGAATTATAATGAACTGATTAAGTATTGTCTTCTAATTTCTTTCTGATGGATAGGGTAAAAGCCAAGCAACAGAAACAACTAACCAACCTTCTTCTCCCCCTCTTCCCAATGAGCCCTGGAGGGTTTTACCTCAATAATGTCTGCACATATACACAGGTGTGCTTGCACACCCACTCCCACACAGGCATCAAATGCATGACCAAGTTCTGTTTCCTGAGATAAGCACTCATAAATCAGAGTTACATCCATCTGTTTAAGGACAGTTTGGCTTACAGGATTGAAAACACTGAAGTAAACAGTTTACACTGAATGGATTTGGTTTCAATTTTCAGTTTTGCCTACAGGTACTTTGTGGAATCCCAGGAAACTGCTCTAACTAAAGCTGAAAAAATTACATTTCAGATCATTCTTTTCACCTCTTTATTACTTTATAAAATAAGTAAGAAAATCCATCCCCTCCCATCCCTGAAAAAATGTTTATTTTGAATCAGCATTTCTCAGTTTCGGTGCAGAGGAAAGAGAATGTTGTTGGATCTAGTGGCTAAAACAGGTATGAGATACCATTCTTTATGTCCCAGTGTACGTTATGTGGACCTTAGTTGCTTCTCTGGAAGCAGATCTTCTGTAGGCCCTGTGATACATCTGGTCATGGAGACATCTGCGCAGTCTGCTTTTAAATTTTAAAACTATTCTGGAGTTAATTCCCAGAAAGGACAAGAACAGCTAACATGCTGAAAAGACTTTTATAGTTACAGTTCCTGTTCACTTGCCCATCCAAAAGTGGTGGTGACTTCCCTAGAAATTCTGGGAAGAATAAAGAATCCGAGAAGCTCATTATTTTTTGAATAGCCTATTTTGAACTCTCCAACTTCCCAGTGAGAGTTGAGACACCATCTTGCTACACACTGTCATACCAAATCTACTCTCCTAACAATCCGACTTTTTTGAAAGTATGTTGTACCTAAACATGAACACAGATACTCGCAAGGGTTTAATTAATGGAGAAAAGTCTATGTGAAAAAATGTGAGGTAATTAAAAACCCTAACAGAACTCTGCCTTAGTAAATATCTAGTATTATATATCTAGGTCACGGGAGAATCAGGAAGACAACCTATGGAGGGTGACATTTGATTTCGTTTTTAATCAAGATATCTGTTTATTTTTCTGACAGACAGCTCAGTAGCCTGAACTGTCGTTCATCTCACCATAATGAGAACACAGTATGTATTTTCACACATATATATGAAATATCAAAATACCCTTTTTAAGCACAAAAAAGTGCGATAAGCCTTGAAAGAGCAGTATACTAGCTTCAAACACACATTATACATATCTTACATTATTCACAAAAACAAACATAACTGCAACTCCACAGCAATATATAATTAAATTAACATCTATTGCAAAACTTTGGAAGAGTAGAATTGACAATGAAATCATTAGCAGCCAGCTCCAGTTTTTAATACTTTTTAAAATTGATAGCTCAAGAGAGCTTTTTGTTTATAAAACAGTAATAGAACATAGGCCTGATATATTTGGAGGCTAAAAGCTAGAGAAAGTGTTTGTTCAGATAAGGATATGGCTATTAATGAGTTAAAAAATATTTCCCTCAAGTTTCCCTCATTATACTGAAGTACTTAATTAAGTACATAAATTTCATGTAAAAAAAGATGAATGTGCAAATAAACAAAAGTGCTTGCCAAATTGCTCAAAGGGAATAATTTGCTTCTGAGTGCCATTATCTGGCTTTCTATTCTAATTTCTGTCCTCAGTGCTTTCTTCCCTTGCTTTCCAGTCCTCCCTTCCTCCATTCTTCTCCCCCAAACTGAGGTACCAAGATGAGTTTCCACAAATAGCCAGATAGCCTCCTTCCTGCTAAGAGAGTGATTAAAAAGGATAAATGTCTACACTTATGCATGCTTGTTCTGGGAACACAAGATTAGCCAATATATAGGAATGAGTGGAAAGTCTGAGTGAATAATACTATTATGGGAAATATTAGTCTTCTTTTGTTGTATACATTTAAAAACAGATGACTTTCCCATTATTTGGTAGGTGTATCTGAACTTCTCCTTGTCACCCCATGTCTTTAATATTTGTCCAGATTTTTTTTTATTTTTGTCAAAAGAGAGAAGCAGAAGCCACATGTTTGTTGCTGGCAAACACTTCTGTCACACCTCAAGCATAAGAACCACAGCCAGATGGCACGTTTTTTAAAGGTATTGAGCTTGGAAGTAGTTTCCATTGACTTCAAAGGAACCTCCAGATATTTAGCCTACTTCACACATTTAGGTCAAGAGCTACACTAACAGCTTGAGTATGGAGATTTGCATATTAACAGTATAGTCAGTGAGACTTGTTCAGTGATTATACAAGTCCCTCTTCTGTGGATGGCTAACAATTATTGTAAGACATTCAAAGTACATGTTTTTTCACATTGTAAGACAATAAATTTGGTGTTTATGTAACAGCCAGTGTGCAGGGAAATACATAACAGGGAAAAAATGTGCAGTTATATATCATTATGCTAACTGTACAGTGATCTGGAGAATACAAGTCCATTTCAGTATAACATCCAGTGAGCACTTAGTTTCATCATAGCCTATAAAGTATATTTTTCCCACCCCAAATTATATGAATTTTGGCAGAAAAAGAGACATTAACTTCCACCTCAAGCTGTCAGAATTTGTTTTTTTAAAAAATCAGATAATTTCCTTCTATGACAAGTCACAAAGGACAAATCTGGAAACATACAAGGCCAAGTCTGAGTTAACTTACACCCTTTTCAACCCCATTAGCTTCAGTGGTATTGGCCAGAGTTGTGAGTTAACTTGGAATTTGGCCCATGGAAAGAACTCTGTTTCCAACATGTTTTTCTTTTCTATTTTTACTATGTGTGTTACAGCATTTTTAGAATATGTTTCTTTATCTGAGAAATATTTGAAAGATACAATTTAATTAAGCACATGAAACAGAAATGAACCAATTAATTTCATTTAGATCCTGGGATTCAAAATAATACACATATCTCTAAACATGAGGCAACATTCTCTTTCAAAAATAGCTTTATTAAATTACGCTACATTAACAGGAGGCTGTCACAAGCAGGAATATTCTCAGACTCAGAAGAAATCTTTCTCAGATATGTCTCGTTGAGACACTCTCAAATACAAGAAGAACGTTTTTTCTCTGTGGGAAGCATGTGCATTGAATCCAGCTCCTAATTCAGCCCAGGCAGCATAGTGGAAAGCCCATATCCAGATTTTCACAAACGGCCTCAGACTAAGACGCATTAGCTAACTGTGCCTGTCTGTCCATGCTGTTCACATTTGCTGTTTCCATAGGATTCCACAGGAACCACAACTGACATTTAAACACCATGACTTCTGTCTTGTCCTTCAGTTTATTTGCTGTACCCCAGAGCTGAGGAAGCAACAGCAACAGCCTGAGGCAGAAAGTGTTGTTCCTGGTGGAAAGGGACTTTTGACAAACTATACTCTAAACTGGGTTTGGCCACTACTTATATTATCATTATATAAAACATCAAAAAATATTTTAGAAGATTTTATAACTGTCTCTCAGATCTCAAGAATGTTTCAAGAACCTCTTTCTGTTTTCACTAATGCATAAATTTCTCTACAAAGAAACCCTACATCAACCTGAGCTGAAATTCCAGAACTCACCTGGTCTTTCAATTTCTCCTCTCCAGAAGTTAACTGAGCTACAGACACAAATTGATAAAATAATCCTTTGCAAACTGCAGAGAACAAGGTCTAACAAGATTTGTGCAGCCATTTGCATTTTGATTTATTAGCAAAGAGACTCGTAAACATACTACTGCCTGTTCTTAACATTTGCAAAAAGGGACTTTTTTAATCCATCATGGCAGCGGCAGCTTATAGTTTCTTTTCCTGTTCCATGGAGTTGGGTCCACTACAAATATAGTAAACAGAGTCCCTTCCCCTTTCCCTGAGGTTTTGTCTGAGTTTACAATCCTATTGAGTTCTTCACTCAGCACACTCCTTTGGCTTAAACAATCTTTTTACTGCCTCCAGTGTTTTGAAGGTTGTGGTGAGAATTTCATCATATATCCTCTAACAAATACCTACACAAATGACTTTATAGTATCATTGAAAGTAGTTGGCAGGTAGTAGCATAAATAGATCAAATGTGGATTAACTGAAAGTAGATTTGAGACATATTTTACAACTGTTTAAGTCATCTTAGTTACTCAGGACAAAGGTTCTTAAACATTCACTTCTATGTAATGTAATTATGCACATCTAGTATTTCCTATGGAAGTTTTTCACAAATCCCAGATTTTTGCTCATGATTGCATATACCTCAGCAAGTATGTGAAGAAAGACATTGCACATTGTACATTGCACATTTCAAATTATTTGGAGAAATGTGCTGTTTCAAACTTCTAATTTGCAACTACTTCCTGTAGAAATATTTAATATCATCCAGATTACATGATTTTGAGGAACAAGTTCTCCTTCTGGAAATGACCCAGGTGTGAAAAAAAATTTAAATACCCAAAATCTCTGTCAATGCTTGAAAACATGGCAAGAAGTCTCCTTTTTTAGTGTAAGAGTTACTGGGTTTATAGATACAGATTATAGAGAAGGTGTCTTCCTATGTATTTACTTCTTTTCACTTCATCAAAGTGTCTGAATATTTTTCAAAGATGATAGAAATTAAATAAAGTCTAGAGTCTCTAGGTCTAGACTTCTAGATTTAACCAGCCTAAAATATAGTTTGTTCTATTACTAGAAAATCTTGAGGTGTTCTGTTTTTCTCTTTTAGATGTCCTACATGAGGAAAGACCAAAGAAAAAAAAATGTTAGGTGGATGTTGGGCTGAGTGACAGAATTTTACCTGAGAAGAATGAGTATACTAAACAGAAAATTCTGTAAAAAGTTGTTTGAATATACTTTTACTTTTAAGAGTGGATTAGTAACAAATCTTGGTAGGAAAAGAGATTGTTGCTGTTATTGTGCTTAGGCTTATAAAGGAGACTAAGGGAAAACTTGCCTAAAAAGTTGCTTGAGCAAGAGGGCCAGTGATGCATTTTCTTCTTATATGATGCACATGATCATTTTAAAGCACAACATCAGAAAAATGAAGTTGGATCTATGCCATAAGGTGGACCTATGCCTTTTCTTGAAAATTTTCAAAACAAGAAAGTAATCAAAACAGAAATGCCATACCAGTGAGGCTCACTGGTAATTTTGCTGCTGCTCAATACTGTGGAAAGGCAATCCATTACATTGCAGATTAGACAGCTTGGCTGCAGCAACATGGGATTTCCCAGTGGTCTTCAATTTGTACTCCATCAGGAGTCATCTGTCAGCAAGTCCTTTATGGCAATGAATCAGAGCAACACCCTTGTGCCAATAAAAGACATACTGGGTTTCAAAAGTAAAGACTTGTCTGGGGTGAGAAAAGCAATTCAGATAAAGCCATTTATAGGGGAAAACTCAGTCTGGTGTAACAAGCCCACACAAGGTCCCATAGTGCATTTAAACCTCACTTGAATGAAATTTTAATATGCATTCCCTGTGCAGTTAGGGTAGGAACCTGTCTGTTACAGTCAAAGGCAAGTGCGGAGAAGGCAAAGGTCCACAGAAAGCAAATGAAAATAAACCAAAAGAAAACTGGACTCTGTGAGTCCTTCTTTGCCTGTCCAGACTTTCTCCCTAGTTGTTTCTGTACATCCATGAGAATTCAGGGAACAAGGCTCAGGAGGGCAATGCTTTAAGGCCAGTAAAAAAGTAAAAAACAGTTTTATGTAACCACTTAATCATGCAGTAAATGAGCTAAATAATACAGTAATACAGTTAGGACATCGCATATTTGTGTACTACTATAGTATAAAATGTATGCAAGAGATGATTATGTGAATAAAGAACAAAAATTAAAATGTAAAAATAAACAGTTTTTAAAAAATAAAAGTATGGATTATTCTAAAGAAACACTAAGAGACAAATTACTTATAGGGACAAAATTTTACATAACATATCCATAAGTTCCACAAGTAAGTTTCAAGAAGATTTAGAGTACTTGCAAGTGAGAAACTCTATGAATATAAAATAAAGGGCAAGAAACACAGCCTGGATGCCATACCCATCTTTTATTATCTTAATGACTAATATAAGATATCTCAAGTTACATAAGGTAACTACATATGACCTGCAGGAGGTGTCCAGAGAGGCTGTGGAATCTCCGCAGAGATATTTGACAGTACAAGGTCCTGAGCAACCTGAACATGTCTTAAATTAGATTTGATTTGAGCACAGACAAGGCTAGATGAACTTCAGGGATCCCTTCCAACCCTAAGTATTCTATCATCTTGATCAGCTGAAGGGTCAGGTTCAAAGAGATGTAGTAAATGGGGTAACATCTGGCTGGATACTTGGCACTAGCACGTTCCCCAGGGCTCAATTTTAGGGTCAGTTCCCGTCAATGTTTTCATCAATGACCTGGACACAGGCGTTGAGTGCACAATAAGTAAGTTTGCCAGTGATATTAAATTAGAAGGAGCCATTGATTACCGTGAGGACAGAGAGGTCTTACGGAGAAATCTTGAAAGATCAGAGTGCTGGGCAACCACCAATTGCATGAAGTTTAACATGGACAAATGCCAGATTCTGCACCTGGGATGGTATAATCCTGGATGTTTTATAGATTGAGGGATAAGAGGCTGGAGTACAGCCCTGCAAAAAGGGATCTGGGGGTTTTGGTTGATGGTAAGCTCAATATGAGTCAACAGTACGTCCTGGCAGCCAAAAGGGCCAGCCATATCCTGACATTCATTAAGTACAATATAGCTAACTGGTCAAAAGAAGTGTCCTATTATACTCAGCATTGGTGAGGCCTCACCTCGAGAGGTGAGGAACTGCACTGTGTGCAGTTTTGGGCTTCACAATATAAGAAGGATATAGAAATATAAGAATGTATGCAAAGGAGGGCAACAAAGATGGTGAAAGGACTAGAGGGCATGACTTATGAGGAGCAGCTGGTGATACTACATTCACCTTAGAGGAGACTGAGGGGTGACCTCATTGCTATCTACAACTTCCTCATGAGGTGAAGCAGAGAGAGAAGTGCTGATCTCTCTGGTGTCTGGTGATAGGATGTGAGGGAATAGCTTAAAGCTGTGTCAGGGAAAGTTGAGATCAGATTAGATATTAGGAAAAAGTCCTTCACTGAGAGGATGGTCACACACTGGAACAAGCTTGCGGGGAAGTGGGCATGACCCCAAGCCTGTCGGTGTTCAAGAATTGTTTGGACAATGCTTTTAGATACACGGTTTATCTTTTAGGTTACCCTGTGTGGAGTCAGGAGTTGGACTCAATGATCCGCATGGGTCCCTTCCAGCTCAGGGTATTCTGTGATTCTACACTTTATGATTCTGTTCTGTTTTCAAGCTGCTACTTCACACTGTTTGCCTGTGGAATATTTTGATTCATCTCAGCCTCTTACCTTCAGTGTTTTCTGATGTAATAAATCCTATTTACTCTAACCAAAACTAAATTAGCTTAAGCAACAGTACTGCTTATATTCTTACCTTGTTCTATCTCCAGTGGTTATCAAATAATATTCCCTTTGTTATGTAACACTAAATGTAAAACTGAGACCTATTTGAAAAGTGCTGGTATTAAATAATAGCTCTACGTTTTGCAGAGGGAAGACGGAGCGTTGGTCCCTGGTAATGCCTTTCACCCAGTTACTGTTACATGCAAATGGAAAACAACCTCCATTGTTACATCTCCATCTCCTCACTTGGCTGCAGGGAGCAGGCTTACCATGAAGGTCAGGTGCGAATCCAGGCTCCTATGGGCTCTGCTGATGTACCCCTTCAGGCACACATGTTATTTAAACAAGGCACTGACGTGCAGCCAAATCTGAAGCCGGACCCCACCAATTCCATCCTCCCTCTGTGCACAGCAGCTTTCCGGAGGCAAAGCAGAGCTTCTCCTGCATGCTGGTGTCTGACTGAAGTCGGGAGTCTGCCGCTGGAGTCAGATAAGGAAATGGAGAGCTTTGCTTTGGGCAGTTCAGCCTCTCTTCTTTCTTAAGGCCTCCTCAGTGATGCACATACCTGAGGGGAGTTTAGTTCACTTTGAGTCTCTTGTTCCTGAGGACAGATTGGGTGTCTCTTAAAACAGAAAAGATAAAAATAAGCTGATGTTCACTCCTGAGCATTGGGCTGCACACATATTCTCACTGATGGATCAGTAAAACAAGCATTTCAGGGTGTGGGACAGGAAGTACTCTGCAGCCCTGCCATCGAGGTTTATGCAGGGATGTAAAAGCCATGCCAAGGCTCATAACTTGGCTTGTATCACAGGTTTAACATTCCCTGAATTCTGCTCTCTCTTATGTCCCTCTACGATGTCACTGATCCAACAGCAGGAGTAGCAGTGTCACTTGCTTAGCGTAACCCACAGGCTTTATCAGGAAAGTGAGTTTTGGAAGGTACAGTTTTCTCAAATTGAGGTTCACGCGGAATCCAGATTTCTCATTTCCTGGGCATCTCATTAAAGATGCTGAAAACATCTGAAAAGCTTCTGCCTGCTCCTGCAGAAGTGATGCTGGTCATACCCCTATGACTATATATACTTGCATATATGTAAAAGCTTCATTAATAACTAAGGTATCAATATATGGGGCTCAAGCTGCATTCCTATCTCTTATAGGACACATATATTATGGCTTGCATTATAAACAGCTCTTTGGCAAAATACTTTTTTAAAAAATACTGCACCATGAAACAGCTGCTATATTTCATAGAATACTAAAGACATCACAATGCTGAACTATGCATAGTACACACACTTAAATCCTTTATGCCTGTAAAAGACTCCGGGATTTTCAAGAAGAAAGGAACTACAAAAATAAAACTCAGCACTTAGAGTATCATATGATCACTTCAGAAAAAGCTGTAAAAATTTAAAATTTATTTTCTCCTTTAGCTGGATCTTACCTCCCTTCATCTGAATCACTGTAACATGCATTTTGAATGCTCATAGTCTGCTCCCATGCAAAATAGTCCAGGTTAACCTGAACCAGGCTAACACAAACAAGAACCTCCATTTGCTTAGGCTGGAAGTTCAGAAAATGAAGACTGAATTTTCCAGTCATTTGTACAAAACTGTATATAATTACTGAGGAAAACTGGTTTTCATCCTTGAGGCTAAATTTATGTCACCTTAAGTATACACTAGGGCCACATTAGATAAAAGAAAGAGGTAAAAAATATTGGAGAATTTAAGGAGGGTTTGAAATTGATTTTAATAAAATAAAGCCTGCTGAAAAGTCACCACTAGCTAATACATTATAATCATATGTTACTATGTGCTTAAGATAGCAGTATTTAGAGAACTTCTGTCCTTTGTATTACTTTAATTAGAAGATTTTAAATCATTCTACATCACTCTCTCAGCTGAATTCTATGTTAGCATCCACATTGATGTGTACTGAATATGGACCTTATATTTTTACAATTACTAGCAGAATTCAGGTACATTATCAGCTCCATAACATAACACCCAGGGAGGCAGCTCACATTCTTTCATTGCACTATATATATGAGTTAACTGGAGGAGTGTAAATATAGTTAAAATATAGTTAAAATATAACTGAGTGTACACAATTTGAATACTTTTAATTACAGTGGGAGTTAAAAGAAAATTCTCAGTAGGGGTAAGCCTTAACAATCTCACAGAAATAATATCTCCTACTTTATGAAACATAATACTTTATGAAATACCATCATCAGAGACTTAAAGTTCATACTAGGAAAGAATGATGTGAACATTTCATACATGAAGACTATGATCCCCTTGTGTCTTGCATCAGAACGATATGTAATATAAATACTAGCACGTTACGTTTTTTATTAAAGCCTTCCATGAAGGGTTAGATAACTAAAACTACTTACAACTAGCTCTAGAAGTTTTTCATCTAGGATATCAGTTCAAAGTTCAACATAAGTCAGGCAGCGTTAAAATGCAGTGGATATCAATCCAACGTAGAAGATCCGGAAACATGAAAATATTATTTGGGTTCGAAAAATATTCAGATTTCTAAATTTCATGCCCCTAAACTAATAAGACTGTTCCCCTTCCCCAAGACTGTTATGCACATGTTTCTAAGAACACCTCATTCTTGTTTCAGGATGGTGATGCCAGGACTCAGACCAGGGCCTTGTTAGTGAACTCATCATTTCTCTGCTGCCCTAACCCCCTAGCAATTAACTTTGTCTTTCATAGGACATGCTGGAGCACCTCCTGAGGGTGTTTTTTTCCCTCTCTTTCTCACAAATGAGCCTGTCCTGCAAAGCTGTCTGAAATTTCCACTGAGGAAATCCCAGCTGAGAACAAGAGTGAAAGTGCTGCGCAGAGCACATCCAGTGGCTGTGATCAGCCTGGACGTGCTGCACCCATCTGTATAAACACGCAGTGCACAGGCGCATGTAACCTTCACAGTAAGCTGTCTGACACATCCTGGATGCATTGGCCTCACTGAGGCTGTGCAGAGGAAACCTGTCCCTCCCGTGCCACCCATCCAGCATGCCCTGAAGAAAACGTGGTTGTCGTGCACCCACAGTGAACTGCATAAAACTGACCATTTAAGTTACAGGGAAAGCAATTACACAGGCCATTTTTGTACGTCTAGTGGCCTTTTGCCCAGACTTCCTGAAGTCACAGCAGCCAGTTTGAGCTATTGCTTTCACTGAGCTGAAATCCAAAAATTCTGGAAAATTCCCTCCTTTTTTGTTGAGAAACAATTTCCATTGCCTCCTAAAAAACAGTTGCTTACTACATGCTTAGTGCATGTAGGGCATTTTTACTGCTAGAATAACATCTCATCAATCTCTGTAAGCAGCTTTTCATCTATTTTTACTTTCCCTGATCTTACTCTAATGAAAATAAATGGAGTATAACGTTTGCCTTTTCTTTGTCTCGCTCTGCATCTTCCCCAAAACAGAACCTGAGCTCTTAAATTTTTCCAACTCAAAAATAATTTCCACTCCTGTAACACCTGAATGTACCTAAACTGAGCACATGCGCTGTCTTACATACAACATGCACGCATGCACACACACACACACACACACACACACAGAGACACAAAGCTTTTGTGCTGAGCTGGAGACTGCTTGGTGAAATGAATTATAGACCATAATTATCTTCTAGTGAACACAGGTCAAAGAACATTTGGCACTGATGCGCACATGCCTTAATAATGTAGGTATTTTCAAGTAATAATGTGTGGAAGCTTGCCAGTGATAAGTTCCTTCTATGCTTATAATACAATTCTATTCCTCAAGACTGCAAATCTGAGTTTTTTCATTAGTTGAAGTTTCTTTAAGTGATTCTTTCTTAAACCACAATGCTGTTTCAGGTACCACTGTTGCCAAATAGTTGTCGTCATTATAAAGGATTGCAACAGAACTTCAAGCATTTATTGCCAACTGGAAGAAATTTTGTGGTAACTTTACCTATAGCACTCACATGATATTTAGGAGGTCCCTTTCCTTCCTAACAACATCCTAGGGTGCATAGCTCATGCATAGTAAACTCACAACAGATGTCAAATAATCCTAAGCCATTGCCTAGGGCCTCAGTTAGACTTCTGTGATCAGTTCTGGGTCCTCTGCTTCAAAAAAAAAGATGTGAAAATACCTATGGATAGATAGATAAATTCATACCTGTATATCTACACACACATATACATGCATACATATATACATTTTTATATATATATATATTCAACCATGATGAAATTTTAGAGAACAGGGTAAAGAAAGAACAGAAAAGGGATACTATTTTTCTCATCCAAGTAGTGAAAATCAAGAATAACTCCAGGGAGACAGAAAAAGTTTTCTTACAGTAAAAATAACAAAGCACTGGAAGACACTGCAAGTGATGGTTGTAGAATCTCCATCATTATATATCTTCTAGATTTACTGGATGAAAATCTCCAAGGAATGAAAAAAATCTCACTGACCTCCCTTGAGTTGAAGAATGGACTAGAACCTGATCTTTAAAATTACTTTATGACAAAACTGTTAAAGAGAACTGTTCCACCAGGAAGATGGAAGTCTCTGAAGTTATTTTTAATTATTTAAATTATTCTGGTATAGACCTTAAGAAACTATGCATTTTGCTTACCTGTTCACTTAGCTAAAGAAAGCAATGTGGTCTCATCCTGTGGAGTCCATCAAATGTTCAAGAGCAAATTGCATGAATATATTAGCTACTATTCTTTTCCTTTCAGGCATATCTCTGCAATACAAAAAGTGCTATAACTCCACACTTTTGTAGAATGCCTTTGCTTCGCCACTAGTACAATCACACAAAGTATGCTACTCTTAGAACAACCTATTTTTTGTTGCATCAGTGAAATCAGCAAGCCCTTGCTTAAACTCTAAAGAAAAAAAAAAAGCGTATCTATAGCTTATGGTGAATTTATAATTTCCAGAAAAGTTTGGCTTATTGCCAATGTGCTATACTAGCAAAGATCCAAGAAAAGTCCTAGAGTCTGAAGGGGTTGTTTTGTTTTCATTTTGTGATCTAAATATTTCTACTGAGAATTTGTGATTTCGTGTTCACTGGGATGTTCCAGAATCTCTCTGCTTGTCTCCTTCTCTTAAGCAATATTAAAAGATGTATGCATACTTTATCATATGACCCCATAATCATGATCAGGCCTCCAAAACTTTTTGGGTCTTTTTGTTTTCCTTATGAGCATTGGAAATCTGTAGCTACAGAGTTTATTTCTCTGCAGTGGTAAGAGAGAGCCACCTGGCTAGGTTTCTACCAAGTAGAATGTATGTATTTATCAGTTTGCTATCTTGGGGACGGTGCTGAATACAAGGAAGTCATCAAAACTACTGGAGATAAACACCTATTCCACTTGCAAGATGTTCATATTAATCTTTTCTGGTCCTGTTGCTATTTGGTTAATTTGTTTTCCTGCATCCCCTTCTGATTTCATGACAGCAGTTTTGAATTACCTCTGAAAAATAATTGGATTGTTTAGAGCAATAGTATCTCATAGTTGGTTTCACTTCCTATCACATTGAATAAATCTGAAGGTAATATCTCCTCAAAATACTGAAAGGTATTCTATATTAATTTTGCTTATAAAACAGATGGTCTTAATTATAAGTACCCTTTTGGAGTTAGTCTTACATAAGTTTCCATAAAGTCTTACAGGGATTATTTTTTCTTTCTCAATAACTTTTTCTGAATTATTTTTCCTTATTTAAGAGACAAATCTTTAACAGGCATCTATCAAATGAAAATACGGTGTATCTTTCACTTCAGTAGTTCTTACACCAGAGATTCTTGTTTCCTGCAACAAAACACTTTATTGAATTCCCACCTAGCAGTACTGCAGTACATCTAGTGAACCTTTGCTGCTCAGATAAGCATCCCCCATCTTTCAGGACACCACAAGGGAATGTACATCCAACCTGGGGCTTTGGGGAAGAAGAGTAGCCTGTTCATCATCACTGTGGATTTTCACACCTGAGGATAGCACTGTGGTACTAAGGGTATGGCTTAGAAGAGTGCACAGAAGAGTGCATGAGTAGACAAGTTTTTTTTACAGTATAATTCACAGTACAGCTCAGGCATTATGTTGGTTTGTTGCTGCTGTGTTGCTCCTTCACTATGCCAATATTTCCTGTCAAAGAATACAGAACTTCTGTTGAAAAAGTTCTAGCATTGCCTCATTCTGATGCTCTCTTATGGCAGATTTGTGGTTAGGAGTTCAACAGAGACAGTTTTCATTAAGTGTGCCTTTAGGATGTTCCTGAAGATCATTTTAGACAACCATGCTTCCTCCTCCTGCACTCCAGTTCTTCCTACCAGAGCAGCAGGGTGCTTTTTATTAGCTCGTTGATGGACATGCTTTTAGTGTGCTCTAAACCTTTGCCATTGGTGGGAGTGTGTTGTCACATCATTGAGAGAAGCAGGTAAAACTTCTTCTCTGACAGAGACTGGAAAATTGTTATGCATACTGCACTAAAAGGATGATCAGGCAATTTGGTTGGGATTACAAAGATAATTGTTCTTTCTAGCACTTTCCTCATTGAAGCTGACCAGCAGAATCAGCCATCAAGGAAAACACCAACAGAGGCTCCTGTCTTGCATGCAGTGACTAATTCCTGGGCCACCACTATGAAGATATGTTCCTGCGATGATGAGCAGTGACACAAGCTTGTTGCTTTCCTTCTCATCCTCACTACACCTTTTCAACAAAAAACATACTACAGCAGCAGCAAGCACTGCACATGACAGCAACGTCTTCCCTCTTGTTCACATGACCTTAGTAAATAAACACCTATAAATTGAATTCAGGCATGCCACACCACAATGAAACCTAGTGTTTGCCAGTAAACCTGCCATCTCCCAAACACAGCTAATCAGCCCTGTCTAGTCCAGTAATATTTACTGACCCAGAAAAAATCTTAATCATATAGCATGTAAAAGCAGGAACCCTATCTAGTTTGACTGACATTTGAGTACACAGCAATAAAGCTGACTTTGTTCCTTGAGTTCTGAGTTCTGACCTTTGCACAATCCCTGCTCACTCTGCCAGACCTGTTAGTAAGCACAGCATGCTGAATTTTACTCACACCAGTTCTGCCATCAATATAAAGTCAATGATACTAGGCAGCCCCTGAGTTTATCTGGGAGACCAATAATGAATACAGCCCTAACCCTAACTCAGTAAGAGAAGTTGGATGAGGCAATAAATCCAGTTCACTGACTACTGCTAGACTAAACTCATATCTTAACCCCAGCCTCCACAAGAGCTCTAATGATACCTGGCAGATACTGACTGTTACAGCACAAGACAGGTCTAGTTCAACTCTAATCTGAGTCGACCTGTCCTTTCTTGATTGGCATTATTGTTAGCTCATTGTCCCCTGTTAACCTGAGTCCTAAGCTTCCTAACAGCTCTGACATTAGATGGCTGGGTATCTCAGCCTTGCTCCATCTCACCAAAATTAAAAAATCCTTGCCATGACTATATCAAATATAGTCCTTTTTGTCTTTGCCTGTGTACTAATCTTATCTGTGTGATACCACACTTGATTGAGCTCTATAGCCTTTGTTATATATAGTAATAAATATACTTATTGATAACTATCGGACCAAACACAATCCCATTCCCAGCACTAGGCTCAAAGCTAATATAGAACACCCCTCTATCTTTAAGTCAAATTTAGGCACCCCACTTCTCTTCATACAGTCCCTTACTGCCACTTTGATGAAAGAAGCATACCTCTTTGTCCTCCTTCTCTGCTCATAGCCTTGTGTGATTCAGCTACCAGCAAAAAAAGGAGTGGTGAGAGAAGGAGGGAAATACAGGCAAATCTGGAGTCAAAAACAGAAGGAAATTCCCTCTCTGTTCAGCCTTTATCAATGTAAACCATAACTTTCAGTCCAGCCCCCTATCTGTCCTACACCTCTGAACAGACAGTGTTACCAGCACATGACCAGAAATATCCACAAGGAAATAAACCATCATGATTTATCAAGTTACAATGCCAGCAGGCTCCAAAACTACTGTAATTCAATGTGATAGTTTTATCTAAACCCTAACACAGATTCTATCCTGAATACACTCCTGGGTTGTACAAAAGCCAAACTTGAAAATGAATCACTGCTGTTTTAAGCCCACTTTGGGATTTGATTGTTAGTGGAACTCTTAGAATCCCTTATCTTCAAACTGATGAAACCTTAGCACTAGATTAGTCAATGTGCAGCAAAACCCTACGGAAGCCCAACTCACAGACTCCTTTAGAGTCTTAATGGCTAACATTCCTAATACCTTTGGGAATGAGGCCAATAGCACTCTCACTGTTCTTCCATACGGTCTTTTTTATTGAGCCCTAAATGCAAAGCCAGCTCTAAACCTATGATCACAACTACTGTTGACTGGGAAATACAACCTACAACTCAGATTTGAGAGAAAATCTGTTCCTTTCTGGAGAGACAGCTGGAGGCCAAGAAGCAGGACATAAAGCATTGCAGGTGAAGATAGACACCTTTCTTCAGACAACTGAACTGAGCTGACATCTCAGTCACAGTCATATCTTCTACTACAGTAAAGGTGAACTGTGACTTCACATAATGCACAGTATTAATATGGAATAACATTCCCTCTTCAACCATTAAAATGCTTCCTTTTGAACTCCAGTTTAAACTGTCATTTTTCCAGACACTCTAGAGAGTCTGAGCCAGTTCTCTTAGCATCCTTAGATGCATCCCATTAGGTCTAGACTTCTATGGGGCAAGGTTTATCAAGAGATCCTTGACTCAATTCACCTCCACTACTGGTAGCTCCTTGATTTCTTGAACCTTGTTTCTAGAGGCAAGACCTTCAGAGAGACCTTGTTAGTGAAGTATGAGACAAAGAAGACATTATATGCCTCTCCTGTCGGTAAATCATCTCTTCCAGTCAGCAGCAAGAGCACATTTTTCCTTGTTTGTTGTTTTACTGTTAGTTTGGGGGTAGAAGCTCGTCGTGCTGCATTTCATGCCCCTTGAGAGTTTCAGTTATAGCTGAGATTTTGCTTTGCTAAGAATATCTCTGCATGGCCAGGAAATATTTCTATAAACTTGAATTATAGTCTGTCCTCGCTTCCACCTTCTGTATACGTCTTTTTGCATTGCGACTCAGTCATAAGTTCCCTGTTTAGCAACACCAGTCTCCTGATATGTCCAGGTATTGTCCTGAATGTTGGGATAGGCCTGTCTTGAACCTGGAGGATGCTGTCCTACAGAGCTGAGGTCCTTTGCTCTTCAGAGCTGTACCCCAGTTTTCTGAAGAGCTAAATTTTTTTCTCCTGGAGTCCAAGGATCTCTACTCTTCTACTTGCTTTCCTCACTCTTGTCAGGATCTTGAAATCCATTGCTTCATGTTCACTACAGCCTAAGCTGCCACTGATCATAATTTCCACTACCAGTTCCCTCATTCATGAGTCACATATCCGGGACAGCATCACCCCAAACTGTCCCGTCTAGAATCTGAGTTAAGAAGTACACACAATAAATAATTGCCTCCCATAAAAATATTTTGGGCACTGTCTTAAGAATATTATTCTGTCTACCTTAGTGGTGATCTACTTTGAAACTTTCATCAGTTTCTCTCTGAAAAAACAAATGGCTTATTCTGAAATTTTCCTTCAGCATATTCGCAGGTGTCCCAAACTTCTCATACACATTACATTACAGTTAATTGCAAGCTCTCCCTTAATTCAGTTATTTTGTATGCAATAATCCACATCTTTGCCTAGCCTTTACCCTTGGTTCATGCCTTACCCTTGATTCAGGACACAGTGTTCCTCAGATTGTCATTTCACAGAATCACAGAATCACTACGGTTGGAAAAGACCTGTAAGATCATCAAGTCCAACCATCAACCCAACACCACCATGCCCACTAAACCATGTCCCACAATGCCTCATCCACATGTTCCTTGAACACCTCCAGGGATGGTGACTCCACCACTTCCCCGGGCAGCTTATTCCAGTGTTTCACCACTCTCTCAGTAAAGAACTTTTTCCTAATATCTAGCCTAAACCTCCCCTGGCACTACTTGAGGCCATTTCCTCTTGTCCTGTCACTAGTCACTTGGGAGAAGAGGCCAATACCCACCTCTCTGCAACCTCCTTTCAGGTAGTTGTAAAGAGCAATAAGGTCTCCCCTCAGCCTCCTCTTCTCCAGGCTGAACACCCCCAGTTCCCTCAGCCGCTCCTCATAAGACTTGTGCTGCAGACCCCTCATCAGCTTCGTTGCCCTTCTCTGGACACGCTCCAGCACCTCAATGTCCTTCTTGTAGTGAGGGGCTGTCGTAGTTTAACCCCAGACGGCAACTAAGCACCACACAGCCGCTCGCTCACTCCCCCCAGGTGGGATGGGGGAGAGAATTGGAAGAGTAGAAGTAAGAAAACTCGTGGGTTGACATAAAGACAGTTTAATAGGTATCAAAAAAGCCGCGCAGGCAAGCAAAGCAAAACAAGGAATTCATTCACCACTTCCCATCGGCAGGCAGGTGTTCAGCCATCTCCAGGAAAGCAGGGCTCCAACACGCCTAATGGTTACTTGGGAAGACAAACACCATCACTCCGAATGTCCCCCTCTTCCTTCTTCTTCCCCCAGCTTTATATGCTGAGCATGATGTCATATGGTATGGAATATCCCTTTGGTCAGTTGGGGTCAGCTGTCCCGGCTGTGTCCCCTCCCAGCTTCTCATGCACCCCCAGCCCACTCGCTGGTGGGGTGGTGTGAGAAGCAGAAAAGGCCTTGACTCTGTGTAAGCCCTGCTCAGCAGTAACTAAAACATCCCTGCGTATCAACACTGTTTCCAGCACAAATCCAAAACAGAGCCCCATACTAGCTACTATGAAGAAAATTAACTCTACCCCAGACAAAACCAGCACAGGGGCCCAAAACTGAACACAGTATTCGAGGTGCAGCCTCACCAGCACTTAGTACAGAGGCATAATCACCTCCCTACTCCTGCTGGCCACACTATTTCTGATACAGGCCAGGATGCCATTGGCCTTCTTGGCCACCTGGGCACACTGCTGGCTCATATTCAGCCGGCTGTCAACCAGCACCCCCAGGTCCTTTTCTGCAGGGGAGCTTTCCAGCCATTCTTCCCCAGGCCCGTAGTGTTGCCTGGGGTTGTTGTGACCAAAGTGCAGGACTCAGCAATTGGCTTTGTTGAACTGGCCTCGGCCCATCGATCCAGCCTGTCCAGATGCCTCTGCAGAGCCTTCCGACCCTCAAGCAATCAACACTCCCACCCAACTTGGTGTCATCTGCAAACTTGCTGAGGGTGCACTCGATCCCCTCATCCAGATCATCGATAAAGATATTAAACAAGACCGGTCCCAAAACTGAGCCCTGGGGGACTCCGCTTGTAACCAGCCACCAACTGGATTCACTCCATTCACCACAACTCTCTGGGCTGGGCCGTCCAGCCAGTTTTTAACCCAGCGAAGAGTGCACCTGTCTAAACCATGAGCCACCAGCTTCTCCAGGAGGATACTGTGGGGGACAGTGTCAAAGGCTTTGCTGAAGTCGAGGCAGACAACATCGACAGCCTTCCCCTCATCCACTAGGTGGGTCACCTGGTCATAGATGGAGATCAGGTTGGTCAAGCAGGACCTGCCTTTCATGAACCCGTGCTGGCTGGGCCTGATCCCTTGGTTGTCCTGCACGTGCCCTGTTAGCGCCCTCAAGATGAACCTCTCCATAATCTTTCCCGGCACCGAGGTCAGGCTGACAGGCCTGTAGTTCCCGGGATCCTCCTTCCGGCCCTTCTTGTAGATGGGAGTCACGTTGGCAAGCCTCCAGTCATCCAGGACCTCCCCTGTTGACCAGGACTGTTGATAAATGATGGAGAGTGGCTTGGCAAGCTCCTCTACCAGCTCCCTCATTACCCTTGGGTGGATGCCATCAGGCCCCATAGACTTCTGTGTGTTCAGGTGGCATAGCAGGTTGTTAACTGCTTCCTCCTGGATCACAGAGAGTTTATTTTGCACTCCATCCCTGCCTTCCAGCTCAGGGAGCTTATTTTGCACTCCACCCCTTTCTTCCAGCTCCGGTAGCTGAATACCCTGAGGATATCTGTTATGGCTATTAAAGACTGAGGTAAAGAAGACATTAAGTACCTCAGCCTTTTCCTAATCCTTGGTGATGATGTTTCCTCCCGCATCCAGTAAAGGATGGAGATTCTCCTTGGTTGTCTTTTTGCTGTTAATGTATTTATATAAACATTTCTCATTTTATTCCTGAGAAACCTCATGACAACTTTCCACACTTCTGGCATACACTTAAAATGCTACTCCTAATCTTGTCCTAATTTTTTTCTAGGGTCAGCCTTCTGTGGGCATGCTTCTGTTGCTCCAGGAATGCCACTCCTTCTTATGGCATTGATAGTCTACATTCTTTTCTTAGTTGCCAACTTGCGACTAAATCTGGGCTTCCCTCAGGCTCAGAAATACCTTATACCATTTTCCTTTTTTTGTCACTGAGAACCCTAACAACTAAAATCCTGTTTTCTCTGGGGTAATCTTTTCAAAGACCTTCTTACTCTCATGCCTTAATTTTCTAATTTAACCAACTTAAACCCTAACTGAACCCAACTCTAAATTTCCACAAGACTCTAGGCATATTTAAATACTTTCTTCTTTTCAGTGAGAAATCTAAAAATGGCTTTCCCATGCTTTCTTCTGGTTTTGCTTCACCACTGAGCATTCACTGTCAGTCCAAGGAATTTTATCACTTTATTACCGAGATGTCCAATGCCAAATGTCTCAATAGTTTTTTGTTATCTTTTTTTCTATGACCTTCTTATTGCACAGTCACAGCTTTTAGTTTATTTAACCTTAAACTGAGTTTAGTGGCTCTGCTAAACTTTCACAGAAATACTAAACCCCCACTATTCTGAAATCATTTTTGGCCTTGTCTGAAATGTGTTATTCTTGGCTTTTTGTAGATCCTAGTTTATAAAATCCTAATCTTAATTCTTGGTTTAGGGTGAACTCAGTAACACCCTAGAGAATTCTGTTCCTCATTTTATCTTCAAAAAATGTAGCTTGCAGTTGTCTGCCAGTATGCTCTCACTGTATTTCCATAGCTTCAGTTTATCTAAGTAAGTCATAATCCTTACCTTATTCCTAAGCAAAAAGACCATCAAATGGCACTCCTAATGTGAACAGGGGAGAACTGAACCACCAGTGTTCTAATTTTTGGTGTCCACTTCTTAAAAGTTTATTTTTAGTGCAAAAAACTTCTAACCACTAAAGGTTAACCATAACACTTGGTTTCAATGAACCTCAGTAACACCATGTGGGACATTATTCATCTTTTTCTGATGAAGAATTTCCTTCTGTAATCTGCTTTCCCATGGCACTGTTGGTGTCAGTTCACAGCTTCCACTTTATTAAACCCTAATTCCAACTATGGGCTTCCACTAGCTTCAGTGATGTTCTCCAAAAGTCAGTGCCAATTTTCATTACTGAAAAAGCCAACAGTTAATATTCTAAGTTTCCTCAAGATCTGTTTTAAGATTACTTTGGGATCAGCTTTCAAACAAACATTCTCATTATTATTATTATTATGTAGTTTACTAAGCTCTAACTTCATGATACCCGATGGAAAGATGCTCATGGGCCTGTCCCTAGGCAACTAAGTTTTCTGTCTTAAAATAACTTCATGTCTCACTTCAAAGGCCACTTTTACATCCTAACAGATAGTATGGTTACTCAGTCCTAACACGTACCCTAGACCTTGGATTTTAAGTGAGATTAATGAAATCTAATCAAATTCCTAATTTTCTCACTGGGAAAACTATTTGCCACTGCCTTAAAATAACATCTTTGTTTTATTTTATATTTATTTATTCATTTATTTATTTACTTACTGACTTATTTATTTTTAGTCTACCAGCTAGATGCTTAATCAAAACTAGGAATCCCTGCAAATCCAGGGAAGGAAACCTCCCCAGACAGACAGACAGACAGACACACGCACACAAACACACACCCACACACACTACCTGATCAACAGTTTTAGGACTAAACTCCTATGTCATGCTAAACTTTCTAGTTTATTGACTCCAACAGCTGCAAGATCTAAATGTTTTTTAAACTACCCATGGTCCCAAGATAGTAGCCAATAATGGGTACATAAAAGGCTTAAACAATTATTTGATCAAACTCTGTTGCCTTGAATTTCAGCACTAAATGTGGTGCAGAAACTACTGCCACTCAAGCTCTAAATTAACACAGGTGGCCTATTAAAAGAACAGAATAATAGGTCAGTCTCTTACTAGGAATTCTGTGCATTTTGCTGCCATACCAGCAACAAATCCACAGCTTTATGTGAGCAATTTGGGATGCCCTAGAAATAACAGAAGTAAAAAACTGAGACAAACACATAGGTTTCAAAAACTGAAATAAGAGGTTTTTGACAATAAGATTCATGCTTTAGTATTCTGCAACTCCTTCCAGCTTATTCTTTGCTCAGATGAGCTGTGACTCTGCTAAACCACACCTTCACTAACACAGAGATCACTGTATCCGACTTCGATGTCCTTGAAGGCAAGTTAGAAGTACAACATGCTAAACTATTTCAGTATTACAAATACAGTTTGTGCTTACATTTTATTTCTTCTTGAGTCTTTCAATGCAAAGGTGAGAAATCATTTCCTAGGATATTTGGGTTTATGAACCCATATCTTTATCTCAAGCTACCCTATCTTACTCTCTTCAGTGCCTCATTCTATGGATTAAAACCATTCTGGTGAGTGACTGATAAAGGTGATCTAACAGTCAGAACTAAGACTCAAAAGAAAATATGCAGCATACTTCATTAATTAATTTTACAGTTTAGGAATATAAGACCATGAAAAGCAGTTATTTTGAACCATTTTCAGACTAATTACTTTCTGTAATTTATCGTATGTGAGCATTCCTATACCAAAGAAGAATGATTTAAAACATTCATCTTGTTTTCAAATCAATTGTTTGTTACTATCTGTTCTTTCCGTCTCCATTTGACCTTCAGTTTGTAGGCATCAGTACTCCTGTGCCACTGTGATGTCATTGTGAGATGACTTCAATTACCTGTACGCATGCAAAAGATATAACTGAGACTTCATTACATGTCTGCAAAGAGTCTGAAGTCCTCAGATGTATCCATACTGGTAAATCATACTCTGAAAAAGCAAACTTGTAACTTTCAAGAGTCACAATTATTACACAGCACACAACTGATGGAAAAGCTCTCAGATCCCAAAGAGAAAAACATGCTTAATATTTAAGTGCAATATAGCACATAGGTGACATTTGAGGTAGGATAGGAATGGTTAGGCTTGTCCCATAAAACATTACAAATTACCTTCAAAAAACAGAGAAAAAAATCACTTTTGTCAAAATGCACCTTGCCAAATAAACTAAAAGTTTTTTTAAAAGAAAAGTAAAAATTTTAGAGGATATCAAATATTGTTTGAAAAGTTTCACTTTGCTGATTGCCAAATTTTGTATTCCTATACTATCTGTTGTGGCATTGGGGTTGTTGTTCTTTTGTTTATATTTACCTATTTGCCTTACTACAAATTTTTGGAATGAGCAAGTCCTCAGATAATGCAGTTTGTACTTTGAGGCACTTGAACAGAGAAGGAGGAAACCTGAACTCCACGGACTGGTGCAAGAAGGAATGGCAGATGGGGATAAGGAGGTTCCCAGATTAAAAAAAGAGTTTGCTTTGGAAAGTAAGGGTAATAAAAAAATCTCATCATGGTGCATTCTAAATAAAAGGTGGATCTAAGTGCGTGGTAAACCTGCACTTACACTTCTGTTCAGCAGGAGAAGGTAAAAGGATGGAGAGTGTTTGCCAGTTGTTAGTCATATTGCTCATAGCATTTCTGAGAGGAGCTCTATGATGAGCCGTCTGAGAAATAACACTCAACAAATCCGAAGTATTCTATTTTATGAAGAAAGGGCTAGGTTGTAGTCTTACAATGAATAAAGAGAGGTTTTCCTTAATTTTTTTTTTTCTCACTCTGCAGGATGGAAAGAACTTGTATCTTCATCAGGCACAAAATATGGAAAAGTCCTTAGAAGACTGATATTACAAACCTGGAACAAGTCCAAGTGCTGTTATTGTTTTTACTACTCTTTAGAGTAATGCAATTCAGAAATTAAGTTGTGGTTTCTGAAGCCTATTTTACTAGTCTGTGCTAAGATAACTCATTCGGCTTTCTTGCATACACAGCCTTTGTCAAAAAAAGACTCAGCTGATAAGAAGAAACAGAAGAGAAAGCATCTCTGAAAGTTATTAACTATTTTCATGTTATGTATTTGCACTTCTACCAAATTGTTAAAAATAAACCTTCAGTATTCCTTTCTGTATGGCTGGGGTAAAGTCCTGTGATGATATACAGAATCCCTTCTTTCTGCTTCTGCCATTCAGCAAGGCCCCTCTTGTCTCCATCTTTGCAATCTACTGCCATGAACAAGGAAGGCAGTTTCCAGTCTCAGTAAATTATTCTTTTGGAGACATGCTTAGGGTCTTTTCCTAGTAAGCAACTCCTCACAGAGGACTTGAAATTGATTTATCATCCATTTGGATTCTTTTTCATGTGTTTTGTGCCTTTCTGGTTTGAAAAGATTTTTCCCCTTTGAAAAGATACTTCCCCTTTGGCTTAGTGATTCTGTGATCAGGTCCCTTTGAAATTCATTACAGAAAAGAACACAAGAATGCAAGTAAGTATAACTACGCTAAATCATCCCACCAGCAGAGCATTCAGAGATGAATTGGTCCCAATTAGTGCCTTGCACATTTCTATACTGCCCAAGTGCTCTTGTCTTTTCTTTCTAAGGAGAAGCAGAAAAAAATGCATCGGAGAGTTCTATCACTAGCAGTAATTGTTACTACTAATGCATGTCATTTTCATTAAGTATTCAGCTTTGGCGGAACATGGCTCTACTAATCTCATATTCCAAAATAATAGCACTCACAAGTAATTAAAACCACATTTTTATTGTTAGTCCCATTATTCCCATTAATCACTGTAGGCAAAGCAAAAAAGAGAAGATCTCAACCAGTAGGAGGAAAGGGCCAGATAAGAGAGTATTGAAAACATTCAAATACTTTGAAATAACTTCAAGTTTAAGCTTAGAAAACTAAAATGGTCTATTAAACTGATAGAATCAACAGAAAGTCACTCTGAGATCTCCTAGGGAATGAATGAGAAGACTAGGAAAAGGCAAATATGCTGTCTTCTTCTAAAAGGAGACAGAACTTAGGTAATTAACTTAATTGGAATACCTGGAAACATTCAAGAGTAAACAAGCTATTAGTAGGCAAATGAAACAAGCAACATTGAGATGAATTACAGCAGAAGTAGATTTAGGTTTTTTTAAAAAAAGTCAAATGAAGGTAGTTTTCTTACACAAGATTCTGAGAGAGCTGGGAGTGTTTAGCCTGGAGAAGAGAAGGCTCAGGAGGATCTTAGCCCTGTATATAAAAACCTGACGAGGCTGGAGTCAGACTCTTTTCTGTGGTGCTCACTGGCAAAGCAAGAGGCAATGGACACAAGATGAAACACATGAAATTCTGCTTAAGTATGAGAAGACACTTTCTTACTGTGCAGGTAGTCGAACACTGGCACAGATTGCCCAGAGAAGTTGTGGAGTCTCTGTCCTTGGACACATTCAAACTTGACCTGGATGTGCCCCTGCACAACCTGCTGTGGCTGACACTGCTCTGAGCACGGGTGGGACTGGACGATCTCCACAGGTACTGGCCAGCCTCAGCCACATTGTGATCCTGGGACCTGATAGGGTAACAGGTTTTATGAATTTTAGTAAGGTTTCTGAAGTTATTTCCTGTGGCATTCTCATAAACAAATTAAAGCAACAGGAACAAAATGAAAATCTTTCAACACGAGCACAGATTCAGTACTTCCACATTCAGTGAAAAGTCATTAATGTTTCAATGAAACAACAGATAGACTAATTTAATGGGATTCTGTGGAAGCTTGATTTGGGCCTGCAGCTACTTCCTATCTCACAGATGAATTGAATATAAGACAAGAGGATGTTCTTATTATATATGAAACCATTCACATAGAATGTAAATATATTTACACATAATATATTCTATGTAAATATACTTACACTCCATATTCAAAAAGAAAATAAGCAAGGCTGAATGATTAGACTTGCAATTCCAAAAGATATTGACAGCTTAGAGAAACAGTGTAAAACTAAGATTTAATTCATTAGAAGTTCATGGTAGTCTCTTAGAGAACAAGCTGGCTGGGAAGCAATTTTTCAGAAAATAAACTGATAAGTTATATATGACTGGAAGATGAACTCTAGTTAGCAAAGACCTGCTCTCAGGTAATGTAAACATTAAGTTGGAATGTATAAATAGGAGTACTGAATGCAAGATAAATGAATTAACTTTTCCACTCCACTCCAAATTGGTAGCACTTAACCTAAAGCATTACAGCCATTGATGTTGAAGGAAAAAACCTTCCCCCTTTCATTCCCATGACACCTTGATTAACAGGGTTGCCATGATTATTCACTTCCCTGTTTAATGCAAATATGGAAAGTATGAACTCACCAGTATGGATTTAGTATTCAAGCAATTCCTTCCTAAAATCTACTGTGATGAAAATGTAAGTCTTTTAATATTACCTCTAATGTCCGTGTTCTAAGCCTCTGTAAGAATAATGAATTCTGTAATATAAGATACGTCTTTGCCCTTAGAATGATGCTACATGCATGGGACTTCAGAGACTTTACACTCAATAACCATTTATTACTAATCAGTTTTGCATGCAACCATGATAAATTTTGTGGGAAGAAAAGGTAAAAAGTGCTTTCTGGAATGTATTAGAAAACCCACCTTCTAATTTAAAAAAGTAAATTTATTTTTAAAGGAATGTTTATAAATCACTGAAAGGTCTTTTCGACTCTTTTTACACCACAGAAAGCATTGTTTAGCTGCTAGTAACAGTGGAAATACAAGGAAAAATCCAGAATAGTAGGTTTCCCAGATGTAGGACAGTTACTTTAGTAAGATCTCAAGCAAGGACTGTGAATATTTAAAAATTTCTGGTGGTTTAAAAGATAACCACTTCTCTTCTCCAAGGACAGTTACTGAGGATAGTAAGCCAGAAAACTCTTAACCAGAGCTGACCCATTGACATGGGTGTTTCCAATGCACATATTTATCTAGACTACTTTAAAATTAGGCAAACCCTTTCCATGATCAAGCTATGCATTCTGATCTTTACGGTGCACCCTGAATTCCAACAGTCAAAGAAAGAATTCAAGGAAGTTTTTAAATAAGTATTTTTGACATCTCAAAAAAATAATAAAGTTGCTCTATATTTTGATATATTCTCACTTCTTAAAGTATTATTATGTATTAATTGTGAGGATGTAGAATTCTTGTAAAGAATAATGTAAACATAAAATATAGTAACATGGTTTAGTCTCACAGATAAGTAAAGAAAGGATTACATTCACCTCTTTTTCTTCTCTGAAGACTTACTTGTGGGAATTCAAAATCCACTGATGCACTGTCAATTGACATTAGAAATATCTAATAAAATGGTCTTTGTGAGCACAGACCAGCTGCTGAAGCTCTGTTATACAGTCAAAATCACCAAGGGTGTGGAATAAAGCAGCTGTGCCTTTCAGTTGTTTTACTCAGCTATTGCTGTTAACGTCTATAACAGAGGAAACAAGCACAGGCACCATCTGAGTTTCTACAACACAACTGTTTGCTTGGTTTTCTCTTCCCTCTCTCTGAAACTGCTCTGTGTGTCTCATGGAAAGATGGGGGAAGGGCATGTTCTATTTTGTTGCTTCTATTCTACACTTAGCTTC
The DNA here is from genome assembly GCF_030936135.1 of Gavia stellata. Lineage (NCBI taxonomy): Eukaryota > Metazoa > Chordata > Aves > Gaviiformes > Gaviidae > Gavia > Gavia stellata. Next base: position 33,074,144 of record NC_082637.1, on the reverse strand, counting down.
CTTTCCCTGTTCTACAGAAACAGAGAAAACATCAATCTTTTTTTCCTGATAGCAAAGGAAAATGGACTGTTTTGTAATATTCAATCAGTCTGTGTGCATTTCTAAGTCACAGAGGGAGCTGTTTTGGATCCCAGAGGCACTATTCCATCTCAAAGTTAAAATGAGTTACCAAAAAAAGAAAGAAGCATTTTGTGATTTTTTTTTTTTTAATCTAAAAATCCTATCTACAGCTAAACAAACTGGAAACAAATGTTCCATAAACAATAACAGAGAATTTATGCTTGAGAAAAAATTTCTGAAGAGCCTCTTAGTAAGGACACTAATCATTCCTGATGATAAAAAGAGTCATCTGAGCTAAAGTACTGTCCATGCAATGGTCCTGAATGCTAATAAGCATAGCTTTACATAGAGGACAGTGCTGAACCTCAGAAATGAAGCACTTGATTCCGCTCTATTACTGCTGACAAATATTTCAGCCATAAGACCTGATTAAGTACTAATTGCTGCCCAGCAGTGAATGCTTTCTGTGGCATTTTGAAATGAAAATGAGGATGTGTAACCAACCAAAAAATTCACTAGCTTGGCAATGACCTGTTTGGAGAATCTGATGGACATTTAGTGATACTTTTAACTGTTTTCATGCTGTAGTAGTTTAAAATTCTGTAACAGAAAAAACATTCTCTGACTGGTTTGTTTAGAATTTTCATAAGGTAAATGTCGTTCCAATTTACCTTATTGTTTTGAAGACTATTTTGACATATGTAACATAATATGAATCAATATGGCTTGAAGAAAAAACATTAATAAATCACTTTTTTGAACATGTATTTATCAAAAATTGCATCACAGAGCTGGATCCAAATAATATTTAAACTCAAAATATGAGACCTTGAATGAGTAGGTCAAATTACCTACTGTAGATAATTCATCTGACAAGTGCAGTTCACATCTTTGTTCATAAATCATTAATGCATCCACCCCAATTATACGTACAGAATATACACATATATAGAATATATATATATTCAGAATATATTGAGAAAGATTAATGATTGATTCTAAATAGATATTGACCATCCATGGGCATATCCTGAACAGATTATGCAAACAAATTTTGGCTGCTCAGTTGTTCACATAATGGTGTCTCCATCTGTTCCAGGCATTTCAGTTGGTTACATGGAACACGGGGCTATTGTTTCTGCTTTCTCATAAGAGGACAGGAAACTGATGCAAGCCAATAAAAGAACAGAAAGAATAGCAAATATTTTCGTCCATTGCAAAATAATCTGCTTCCACCAACTTTAATGTAAGAAACTAGTTCTCGGAGCACTTCAGTGTGCATTTATAAAAGTAGCAGAGTAAAAATACCTGTATTTAAACATTACAGAAGCATAAGAATGTTTATGTAGAGACTTTAAAAAATCTGAATCCATTCTACAGCAAAAATAGGTACATAATCTGTCCAAAACAACAAATTACAATGCAGTTCATTTTCATTACATTCTTTTCATCCTTGGTAACAGCTCCAAATTTCCCTGCCTACTCATTCTTTTCCTTATTGTTGTGAAGAACAGTATTACATGACACTCTGTCATGTGCCCTTTTGTTATAATTTTGCCTTTCAGTTTTGGAAAACAATGTACATAGCAAAATGTACATGGCTAAAGAAGATACATCTTTCTGTCTTTAATTTCTCAGGAGATTTTGTAGAATAGTGGATTTCTTACTTCTCTAAAGCTGATTCTTCTCTGGATTCTAATGTTTTAACGTTGATCAGTTTCAGTTCGTAATCCCTATTTTAAGTGTTCCTGAAGCTAAAAGGTCTTCCCAGGAAAGTCCTGTCTATGTTGAACTGGTGTGACAACATTTTCCTCCACCCCTGACCTTAGCTTCCTACTTAAAACTTGGACTTCAGTGGAAAAGTAATCAGTTATATTTCCTGGAAAGCTAAGAAAAAAACCCCCTCCACCTATTCTGTCAAAATCACTCTGAAAAGGAGATGAAGATTAGGAAAATTTCTATGCTGAAGAAAACTTGGACAATTAGTTGCCTATCAAATGCTGACATTGCAGATGGTCACTTTCAACTAACATAAACTAGAGAGACTATACAGAGAGATTACTTTGGTTTTAAAGCAAGTAGGCAGCTACAGAGGACCTGGTCACAAAGATTTGCCATGGATTACCATTGTAATTATAATTTCTCAAACTCATATAGTTTCATTGACATGTAAAGATAAAAGTAATGTGTCTGAAACTAAACAGACAGCTACATACAATTGTAAAATCTCATTCTTTGAATGTTTCCCAGCCTTGGCATGATACAGTTGTGACTGACTTGATCTTGTGTGGGCTACTGTCCCACCTGCAGAGGGAAGCAGGAGGAAGTTGCTTCACAAAGTTCCTCCAGTTCCGTGATGTTGACCCCTATGTGCTATTACTATTCTCCAGCAATTTGTAACCATCTCTCCAGCTGAGAGGCAATAATTCATTGTGGAAGTGCATTTCAGTACAAAGTAAAACAGGGTCTTGTAAAGTGCTGCTAAGGGTAGTTTAAGCAAACCTGTTCCACTTTCCTCTGAAATGGACTAGAAGTGCTCATGTCATCAGTTATCAGTCCCTGTAGCTGAGGCTCCAACAATTTCAAACAACTGAAGGGTATTAATAATAGCCATAGGGTAATGACATCTTAAATTGCTACAGCTATTTCAAAAATGAATGTATGACTGTGCCCTAAGGTTCTCAAATTCAAAAGGATAGATTATGAGAAATTAAGAGTACTGGTTCTTAAAGACAGCTGCACTGACAAAAGTACAAAAGCAATCTAAAATTTATACCCCAGCCAAGGGGGAAAAAAAGGAGGGTTTTCAGACCTAATTAGCTAAATAATCACTTCAAAAAGGGTATTAAATGCAAGTAGAATGACTCTAAAGATTGATTTAAAGGATTGTTCAACAAAGAAACACTGCTTTTTAGTCATCAGAAAGCACAGGGAATAGCTAAAAGTCAAGTTGACACAATCAAAGAAGGAGATTAGAAAAGAAAAGGACTGATTCTACAGAAGGCATAGAACCTTCAGGTAAGAAGAGGTTAAAATTAAGGGTAATTTAGTCAAGCTTCAAAAGCTAAACTAACAGTTTGTCTTAGTTCCAGCTAGGATAAGTGCCTGGGTGTGGTATGTAAGACAAGGGCACTAACAAAAATGAAGAAGAAGAATTGGTAAACTTTAGAGTGGAAAACTATTTTAGATAAAATACAATGCTGCCAGAAGTTGACTTGAACATAAACAGGGCATTTAAGAATCAGTCCTCTACTAGGGATAGTGGTAACTACTAAGATACCCCTACTTGTAGGAATATAGAGAGGAGAGGAGAGGAGAGGAGAGGAGAGGAGAGGAGAGGAGAGGAGAGGAGAGGAGAGGAGAGGAGAGGAGAGGAGAGGAGAGGAGAGGAGAGGAGAGGAGAGGAGAGGAGAGGAGAGGAGAGGAGAGGAGAGGAGAGGAGAGGAGAGGAGAGGAGAGGAGAGGAGAGGAGAGGAGAGGAGAGGAGAGGAGAGGAGAGGAGAGGAGAGGAGAGGAGAGGAGAGGAGAGGAGAGGAGAGGAGAGGAGAGGAGAGAGAAGAGGCACTTGTATGCAAACATGTATTCCCAAAATACGTGCTGAAGTAACATCTGCGCTGAATGACAGGAACCGTGACAAACACGTCATACTATGCATGGTTTTATGGAGAAAAGATAGTTAACCCCAGAAATAATGAGAGTTGTGTTGAAGGTGTTCCTGTTAACTATAGTTATCCTATGGTGGAATATAAGGCAGAATGCAATATTGTACTTGCTGAAAAATACAACTGCATTAGGAAAAGGAATGGTCGAAGGACTACTAAAGAATGAATGTCTTGTTATGTCCATAGACTCATACACACACACATAGATGGGTATCCACATAGCTTGGCAAGTTCTTTTGGGGGAAATCGGTGTCATAAATTAGCAGGTTTAGTACATTAATGAAGTTTTCTTTTCTTTTAGTTTATGGAATCACTTTGACCAATGTAGCTGACATAAATAATAGTATACCTTAGTTAGAGAGCAGTGATATATAGAGCCCTATCCAAGTAAAACTAAGTTCTGGAGAATATTCAATACTGTCTCTAAAATTCCTCACTATGAAATTGTGTATAAAGAATTTTTGTCTAATTAAGAGACAGTATGTGATGCTCTGGACAAAAAGGTCTAAATAGGGGTAGTTTACAAACCAAAGTTTAGTGGAAAGACTATAAACAAATAAATAAAAAGTCCCAAAACTATCAGCAGAAGCATGTAGAAAGTGTACATTTCTGTATAAAATCAAATTAGTACTGCTGGAACTGTGGATGTTCGCGGATCAGTGAAACAATGAACATTTTCTCTAACCTTTTCCCACAATCCCATTTTAGAGACGTTCTGTAAATGTAGATCTTTTGGCTGAAAGTATCATATGATTCACATTTAAGAGTCAGAGCAGGTTGTTGTGTTTTAACTGCACATACTGTTGATGATTTCTTAAAATAAAGAGTGACTTGGAGGTAGCCAATTAGCCACTACATTGATGTCTTCTTAAAAGCCATATGCCTAGTAACAGCAAAAAACTGAGTTTACCTTTCACAGATGTTCTAATCAATATGAAGTTTAAGCATCAGCAGAACATGCATTAATCTCATTTCTGCACTAAATCTGAGAAGAATTTTTACACTTAACACTGCTGACCAGTTCTAGAAGATTACTTAATTTGTTAATGTTAATATCACTTTGCAAGTGTACTAAGGAAATGGAAATAAAAGCAGACTGTTATGTCTAAAACAGATCAAAACATTAATGCATACCTGTAACTTTGATATTGGGAACATAAAGCTGATGGAAACAGATAGCTGAAAGGGCTGGAAATGAGTTTATATCCCTTAGTGTAAGTACTGGCACTTCAAATGCAACACTGAAGATCAAAATGCATTACCATCTGAATATTTTTCACTAGACTATGATGGCTGTTTCACCACTGCAAAAATTTGCAGAGACATGAGGGATGAAGAGCCCTGAAAATTATATTATGCTGTAGGCAAAAGAGGCAATGTTTCCACCATATCAGTGACTGAGACATGTGTCTGAATTGTGCACACTGTAGCTGGCTATCCAATCAGTATTTTTTACTACAAGCAAATTTATTTTCATGCAAATGCTTCCTGTACCTGCTTCTCAAAAGGAGTATATTTGCACTCTTAGAGATAACACACTGGTTTTACACAATAAAAATGGTATCATAGGTCTCTCAAGCACAGGTAGTACACTTCTTATTTCAGAAGTTGTGCTATTACTGAGGATAAAACACTAATCAATATCACAGTGCTCTATTGCATTTTCAACACCTTTAACCAGCTATTCCACCTGAAGCCATGCCCTCAAGCAAATGAGCCCCACATGATCACAAAGCACACTACAGGTCTTCTATGGACACACATCAGAAGAAGTGGCTGGAAATGTGACAAAATAGGGGACAGCAGATCAAAAAACCCTTCCAAACATAAAAGAAAAATAGAAATAAACAGATGAGTCAAAAAGAGGGAGAAACAAAAAGTCTCTTTCTGTCCTTTACATTATTGTGTGATAACTACATAAGGAGTGTTGTGTAGGAGCGTATTTGTAATCAGAAGGTTTTGTCAGACTGGAGGATAAGCTGGGGCACAAGGCTGTGATTTCTAGAAGCCAATTGCTAAATTTCTGACTCAAGTCATATAAACGGAGATAAGTTTGTTGACCTCCATGTTAATGACTATTTGTGCACGTCAGAAAACACATCTAGCTGACAGAAATGACAGTCACTGGTCAAGGGAAAATTAGCAACTATATAGGCCAAATCTGAATGGCATGGAAAAGAAGAGATGAAAGCTTGCACATAATTAACTCACATTATAGCAGAATCTCACAAATATGCCTTTCTATGATGTTTAAATCGTTTCAGAGCTATTTATAAGGAAATTGCATAGGACCATCTAGGAATGGAAGAATTCTTAATATTTCAGAATAGAGTTATATAAAACTGAAGTTTTATGACAGAATACTGAATATTTTAATCACCAAACATTTATAGGAGAAGAAGGAGTTATATTCTAACTTTTTAAAAAAGGGATTAAGTCTAACTGTGTCTATGTGTACATAGATTGTAAATATATGAACACCCATGACTGAGAAATCCTACAGGAATGATAGACCACTGTATACACATGGTTATGAAAAGATAGCAGGAACATAAGCTTAGCAAAATGTATGTCCCTTAAGGTGTCTGGGACATCCACATTCATCTGCAAGATATGGCTTGTCATCTGTGGCAGATCCACATCATCCTGAAGAGCCAGCTGTAACCAGTGGCCCACCCTGATGGATCTGAAATGTCCACAGACTCCTACATTTAGGTGACTGAATCATGTTCATTGAGGCAATGATGCTTGATGCAGATTTTACGGATATTATAAGCTAAAATTCTGCCAAGGGCCTTTCAGCAAGTTGTTGGAAAATTCACCACCTATAAAAAAATGTTAATAAAAGACTATACCTCATATGATGTTTATAATAGTTGATCCCTTCATCTGTGTGGGGTTCTTCAGACATTTTAATTAAGAACAATGCCAAAAGCCTATGAATAAGTTTATCTGTTTGCAACACTGGAACCTACAACATAAATAAATGTTTAAACATAGCAAAATAAATGTTTAAACATAGCAAAGTACTTCTTAATAATGGTTTCTAAGTGGTTTAATACTATTCTAAGAGTTAGAATAACTAGCTGTGTTATACAGTCTAATTATAATGGAAACATTCCTATAGGAATGACAATTTGAATGGCCTGCAAAATAATTATTAAAATATTTGTGACTAATGGACTAAATTAATTTTGTGAGACTTTTTATTTTATAAGCATTTTGATAAATGTCTGATATTCCCAAATATATTTTTGAATCCAGCATAAATCCTCTCTAGAATGATAGCTTTATTATCACCACTGTTATAGTATCTTTCTGAAGACTGAAAATTCATATTAGAATACGATAGAGCTGCAGGCAAGTGAGTAGCCCTTTGACTAGGAACCAGCATGAGATTAGTATGGAGGACTTTCTAGTGGGTATCATCTTGAAAAACCAGCAGCACCAGTATAGCTATATCAGTAATAACGTATAAAACTAAGATTGCCTGGATAATTGGATCAGAAATACCCAATTTGGATAAAGATGTATTGGAATTGTGACCACTTGAGAAGAGTAATTGGGGATTGTTTCTTGAAAGGAGACTGGTGTGGGAAAGGAAGATACAAGGGAGGTCTAAGGAGGTCAAAGAAAAAGGACAAGGGAGAATAAGGTATGCAAATCATGAGAGTGGTGCTGCCTGGGTTTACCTATCAGGAAGCCCTGAGCTTGGTCACTGGAGCAGGAAGAAGACAATAAACCAAATGCACTTCTCTGACTATACCTTGAGAATCAATGTACTTCCATGTTCAAGAGGACCAGAGTAGTGGTGGTAAAGGTGATTTTCCTGGACAGCAGGGAAGCATCCAGAAAGACAGATGAAGCATCCTGGTATCACCATGTTGACGCCCATTTCAGCTCTCATGGCATCAGAAGTTCTCCACTACTAGTAACAGAACAACTATTTACTAGTCACTATTTAAAAGACTTCAGTTCTCTAATAGGAAAGCCCAAGCAAATGATGTCAGAGGTAAGTTATATAGGCAGACATCATGTAGAGGAAACAGTAAGAAGCTAAAGCCAGATGTTCACAAAATTAATCTAAAAAGTTATTGCTCATTCAGACTTGCTAAAACAAAACAGGTTGCCTCCTGTAAACTGTGTTATTCTACATGTGACTAATTTTGGTATCATTATTATTTGTAATGAATATTCAACTCCAGTTGATTAGCATCTAAGCATTAGTGTAGGATTCAGGATAGGCAGAACAGTCTATCCTTTGCACGAAGATTTGAGCCAGGATCTACTGGAGCAGAGTTTTACTGCAATTCTTACACAAATATAGCTACTTTACTCCAGATTTACATGCCTGTAAAATAAAGACTATCTGAAACATAGTGGTCTAATTTTTATAAGCATCATCTTGTGCTTTTCTACTTTATCATTAGGAAAGTAAAAACAATGGAAAGGAATGGTAAACCTTGTATACCACTGAAGTGTGAAGTGTGTCCATACTGGAAAGTGATAAAGCTAATGTTCCTCACCACAAAAAGGCAACCGTGTTCTTTCAAACTGTCAGCATTCACAGAGGGCTGACATCCACCCCAGTTACAAGAAGCTCTGCTGAAGCTGCGTCCCATGCTGATTGTAACGTAATTGTCTCTGGAAAAGAAAGGGGATATGTAACTCCAGTGATAATACCAGGGTAGAACATCGGGAAAGGGGAAAGTGTAGTAAATAACTTAGGCTGGCACTGAAAATTCAGTATTATTTAGAGGCAAGACGAAGCAATGAGCTCTTGGAAAAAGAAAGTGACTAGTATTTCCAGTCCGCATTCAAACATCTGAGGGAGGCTCCCATTTTCCAACACTCCACCTTTCCCTTTTCCACTCAAAGACCATGCTAATTCTTCTTGAGACAGTTGGTCTTTTTCGGTTTTTTTGTACCCAAACACCACCCTTCACCTTGGAAAGTTGCAGTGCAGATCTCGATGGATGGGCTGTAGCAACGGTAACAACAAACAGGAGCTGTATTTATGGCTTCCAAAGGGAGAAGCAGTGACAGACTAGATAGAGGAAGGATTGCCATGGCTGGGGCTCTCTGTGCTTGGTAGAATGCATAAAAAAGAGAAAAAAGGCAGATCCAACAAAGCCCTACCAGCTGTCCAGAAAGACGATAATCTAGTACAATATTGTGACAAAAGCAGTTGGAAAGTATGGAGAACTGTTTGACTCCATACCTATAATAATGCTATTACTTAGCATTTATATAGTACATCTCAGCTGCACAGCTAAAGTTCTTTACAAAAGATAGGGATCATTATCCTAATTTTGCATTTGGGAAATGAATATGTAGAGGGAGTTTAAGCCAAAATTTTGAGAGCTGGCTCATTTGGGGGTTCTGAAAAAAAACAGGGATCTGATTTTACAGAGGCTCCAAGCATCTGCAACTTCAATTAGAATGGCTGGTAGCTGCAGGTGCTCATCAACAAGAAAATCATGTTGCAAATACATCAGGTTGAAGACTTCAGATCCCTGTATCCCAAATTAGCGGATGCTTTTGTGAAAGGTAGACTGGCTGATGTCACAAATGTTACTTGTAAAGCTGAATAACAGGAACAGAATCCAGGTCTCCAGACTCCCATCCTATATAGTACTACAGATTGAACTACTGTGTCTTCACTAAAATAAGCTCACTAAAATTAAAAAAAAAAAAAAAAAAAAAAAAAAAAAAGACCAAAAAAGGCTTCACTAAAACAATAGACACAATGGAAACTTACAGAAACGTTTGGGGAGGGGCTTTTTGCTTACCTAATAGTATCAAGGGAAAGGGATAAAGTGTGAAGCGTAAAGGAGACAGAGGCTTAATTTAGGATGGAGGATTTACTCTATAATTTATAACAGGAAAGATGGTAAACTGTAAGAACGTAGCAATAACATGGTCAGAATATGCAGGCTGAATGACTTAGTATAGCTCCCAAGGGCACAACAGCTGCACTAGCAAGGGCCTAGCAAGATCTGAAACACAGCCAAGCTCAGGTAAAGGACCAAATTAGTGTTACTCTTTTGGCTCCAATGCTCAAGCCAGTCTGACAGGAGTTGGATGGGAGTTGGATGAATATCACATATTGTGGTATATACATATTGCTTAACATTTACAACCATTGTATCACTATCACCAGACAAAGAGAGAAAGAAAAGGCGACATTTGCTGAAAATTAATGAAGCTGAGTTCACTAATCCCCTCTTAGATTAGAGACTTCCAAGTATCTAAGGGCTTCAGGAAAAAAGATGCAATTATTATATAAAAGGCTGGGTCCCAACAAAATTTCCAACCCTTTCCTGTAGTAATAACTACTAATGCCCTTGCTACAGTTTGCATCTGTTCCAGTGTGCAGATCACTACAGAAAAAGCTTCCTCTTGAGAACAATCTCATAAGGCAGAAGCAGCTGCTCTTGTTCCTTCTGTTCTCCCTCTTCAATTCTTTGGAGCTGTGTCACTAAATTTCAAATGATAAGTTTGCTTTATTACTTCAGCTTTCAGAGGAGTTTAGGGACAAGTTGATAGCAAGACTTAGACTTCATACTGTAATGCATGAGAGGACAGCCCCAGAGTCAAGGCCCAGCCCTGCTTCCTTTCCAACCTTAGAGCTGTTTAACTAATAAAATTAATTTGCCTCTTTAAAATTTAAAATAAAGACAAGATGTTTCGATTTTTTCAGTAATCTACATTGGCAAAAATGAAGGGATGTTATTTGTATGCTGATTTCTCCGGTGAAAAGCCAAACTGCAGATAGTTTGGCCTGGTGCCAGTCTGAGTTGCTTCATTTCTTCTTTTCCCCAAGCTCAGTGCAGGCAAGATAGCTACTGTGCACCAGTGGCTAGGCCAGAAATTTAAAGAACTGGAAGTATGAAAGAGAAAGTCAAGAAGGGGCAGACAGCAAAACAGCCATCTTTCCACTGTTGCCACACCACGCCTGACATTAAAGTATATTGTTAATTTCCTATAGCACCAATAATTACCATAATTTTTGTGGTTTTACGACTTCTGTATTTTACATCTAGAAACAGTTTGCTTTTATGTCTGCAACTCTTTTTGCCGGCTACTTATCAGCAAGAAAAGTGCAGACTTAATAAATTTATGTGTCCACAAAACAGCAAACACACAACAGATTAATCTTGTAACACACCATCAATTCTCAGCTTTACAAATCAATAACTGGACTACAAAACACAGCATCTATGGCAAAAAGGAACACCACAGCTGTAAAGTCCTAACCTGCTTTTCTAGGAGGTTATGTTAAGGTCTCCTCCTCAGAGCTTCGAGGTAGATCTGCCTAGCCGCAGTCCTAAGTGAGCCTCTCAAGAGGCTGAAGGGCTTTAAAGCCAAAAAACAATGATGTATTTGAATAAAAACTAGAAATTTAACTTTATGAGAAAGATTACAGGAGAGAGAAAAGAGGAAGAGTCCTTCTTTCCGGATCAGTCACTTCAAATTGAAACAAGTCCTGCATGATGTGTGGATTTGTCCTACCTCTCCTGAAGCCTGACTAGCTGCTCCTTGCTGCATTTGGTTGTTCCTCCAGCTCTGTGTTTGTGTTGCAGGCTTTTAGATCCTGCTGTGACTTTCTCATTTTCTTTTGCCTGTTGCATCCAGTGTTCTCCAAAATGTTCTGTTCCTGAACAGGTTAAATAATTCTTTATGAGAAGACTGCCTCTTTTCCTTTCATGACCCAGTGTTATTAAAGGAATGTAACACAGAAAACTAAAAGAACAATCAACACAGGCATTATCCAGCCCAAAAAGACAAACCACAGAGGAGAGATATAAGGCTTAACAGTTTCAGATACAGCCTTTGCCCTTTGGCCACAAAGCTTATGTAGGGTGTGCCTACATTATTGACTGGTGTATGGCAGAAGGAAAGAAAGACTGTGGTTTGATTTGCTGCAGTCTGCAATGTTTCCAGGACTGCATGTTTACATAACCTCTTAACCAGCAATTAAGTTTGGACTAGCATCCAGTCCTCTGTGCGTACCATGCAAGCATATAGGCTAACTGCTGGGGAACCTTGCATTCACATTGCAAGTGAAGTGTTCTGCACAGTTCCCTGTTTTCAGTCTTAGTTCCAGGAGGACTTAAATCATTCTGATTGTACCAGCAGTGCACTTAGTTACATACCACCTTATAGACAAAAAGTAAATTTTCACCTAAAAAGAACCCCTCCAAGACCCAAATTCACTAGACACAGCCATCACCCAACAGACTAGACTACAAAACCAGCCTGATCACAAAAAACGGGAAGAGAGCTGAGTGTGTTTGTCATAACATTACCTGTTTCTGGACTACTTGACACCAGGTATCAGGAATGAAGAGGGTGTGTAGTGGGTTTGCGTGGCAAGTTTTTAGAAGCAGGGTGCTAAATGGTTGACTTCTGTGAGACGCTGCTAGAAGCTTCCCCTATGTCCAATAGAGCCAATGCCAGCTGCCTCCAAGACAGACCTGCTGATGGCCAGGGCTGAGCCAATCAGCAATGGTGGTAGCACCTCTGTGATAACATATTTAAGAAGGGGAAAAAATTGCTGTGCAACAGCAACTGGAAAAGAGGAGTGAGAATATGTGAGAGGAATAACCTGCAAACACTAAGATCTGTGAAGAAGGAGGGGGAGGAGGTGCTCCAGGCACGTGAGCAGAGATTCCCCTGCAGCCTGTGGTGAAGAGCATGCTGAAGCAGGCTATCTTCCTGCAGCCCATGGAGGTTAATGGTGGAGCAGATATCCACCTGCAGCCCAAGGAGGACCCCACATCAGAGCAGGTGGATGCACCCAAAGAAGTCTGTGACCCTGTGGTGAGCCCACACTAGGGCAGGCTGTTGTCAGGACCTGTGACCCCATGGAGAGAGGAGCCCACGCTGGAGCAGGTTTTCTGGCAGGACTTGTGACCCCATGGGGGACCCGTGCTGGAGCAGCCTGTTTCTGAAGGACTGCACCTTGTGGAAAAGACCCACACTGGAGCAGTTCATGAAGAACTGCAGCCCATGGGAAGGACCCACACTGGAGAAGTTCATGAAGGACTGTATCCCATGGGAGGGACCCCATGATGGGGCAAGGGAAGAGTGTGAGGAGGAAGGAGCAGCAGAGATAACGTATGATGAACTGACTGCAACCCCCATTCCCCATCCCCCTGCGCTGCTCAGGGGGAGGAGGTACAGAATTTAGGAGTGAAGTTGAACCCATGAAGAAGGGAGGGGTGGGGGGAGGTCTTTCAAGATTTGGTTTTATTTCTTATCACCGTATTCTGATTTGATTGTTAATAAATTAAAATTAGTTTCCCGAGTCAGGTCTGTTTTGCCCATGATAGTAATTGCTGAATGATCTCCCTGTCTTTATCTCAACCCACAAGCCTTTCGTCATGTTTTCTCTCCCCTCTCCAGCTGAGGAGGTGGAGTGATAGAGCTGCTTGGTGGGCACCTAGCGTCCAGTCAAGGTCAACCCACCACAGGGTGACAAAACAGATCACATTAATGTTCTTATGTAGTAATAAGCACTGTCTGATAGGAAGTGCACAAACAAATGCACACTTTGCAAGTCTAGAGATAGATAATAGGCCTTTTTGCTATGACCGTCTGACTGCATCAGGCCCATACCCCATCTACCCATAATTAAAACCCCACACTCAGAATAAACTTATTGAAACTCTCTGGTGATTCACTCAAGTATTTGGGTAAAGGTCACCCATTCTCTTCCTTTGGAGGAGAAACAGATCTAAGGCACACACAGTATTTACCTGAGCTCTTACAGCAGAGCTTCTCAGCAGAATTTCATCCTCAGCATTTCTAGACTGGAATCTGATTTCCCTATATAAACCAGAAGATAATTTGTTTACTCTCTGGGAAGTGGTCAAGCAAGACGCGTTTCACAAACTTCCTTGTTCTAGCAAATATCAGAGAAGATTTTGAAGAACAGATGGTTCAGCACCCTGTGGAAAGCAACAGCTGCTCCATGGTTCAGCCTCGCAAGGGAGCTAGGAGATTCCAGCCAGCCATGGATGGAAGTTCAGAGTGAGCAAAATGACACTTATCCCTCAAGCAGAATTAGGATCTTTAATGACTACAAGTTGCTAAGATACTAGGTCTGGACATAAACTACCATCCAAAAGACAACATTTGCAAAAAACAGCTGCCTCGCAAAGCCCCGCTGGGTTGGATGCAATGTTATAGAGACAGAAATAGCGCAGTTAAATTGCAGAGACCAGTCAGCCTTTGGAAGCTTTGATACCTAAGCAGCTATTAATTGTGACCTGGCACACTATTTATGTGTAATGATGTGTTTGTTACTATGTAATATAAATCATTTATTTTTTCCTTATGTTTCCTAAGAATTACTTAAAATTTACCAAGTAACTGCCACCAATAATTATTAATTTTAGTTACAGAAACAACATGTTTCCAGGGAAAGGTGTCATCCATACATACAAAACTAAATATATTACTGAGTACAGGAAATGAAGTAATATTTAATTACCAGCAATTGCTATAAGTAATTGTCAAATGCTAATCACCACTACTACAAAGCTCATGTAAAATGGAAAAACTCATGTGTTGCTGCTAATGATTTAATTTACTAAATTTACAATTTTGAACTCTACTTAGAAGAGAGGATCAAATAAATATAACCATACCTTTACATAATGAAAGCTGGGTGAGTACAATACTTCCAGGCTGCAAAACCAGAATAAATAACACTGCAGCTGAGAATAATAATTCATATAAATCTTGAATATGTGCAGTTGAAATCAATATAGATCTTCGATCAGTTTCACTGATCATTTGAACAGTGAAACTCCTCCTACAGAAAACTTCATAGGCTATTAATTATGATAACAGTAATAACTGTTACTAGTTTAACACCAGGAAAAATACCAACAGCAGCAGCCTTTGATTGTTTTAATTTTGCTACATCATTTCAGCTAGGACACCAGAAGTTTGAGTTGATATAAAATCCTTCCTGATTTTTCTGCTACAGTTTGAAGAAGTGCCACCTAAGCTCTGTGAGCAAAGGTTCCATCTGCTGTGTTACTAGAAATACTAAATAAACACTTACCAAGCTGTGCCACTGATGTGAGAGAGGAGATGAGTAATAACTGTGAGATTCCACTCAATTTCAGAAGTTCAATTACGTATGTGTTCAAAATCCTAGCAGTCAATTACTCCATCAGGTAACACATTACATTGTTATGGGAAGGCCTGTATTTGTGTGTCCTCCCAGTCAAACACGCTTTTTATGTATCCTTTATGTGATGGACAGAAGAAACTGGATAGAAATGAGGAGATAAAGGGAAGGTTGTTCACATTATTGTAAATACTGTGACACAAATGATATCATCTGGAATTTAGGAGAATGTGAAAGACAGGAACCAGACAGATGGAAAGCAGTGATGAAATGTAAGGCATTTCTACCTCTGCATCATTGATTCAAAGGCAGCCACTCAGTACCAGTGACTCGTGAAGGTAAAAGCAATGACTCATCTTTATTTACACCATCTCAGCAATGCCTATAAAATTATCTCATATTCTGGATGTCATGACTGGATCCCTTTTGGGAATTTCAAACCTCAAAGGATTGTGGGAACCATAGGGACCAGACTGCTTTTCTTCTACAGATAGCACTTCCAAGCCATCACTGCAGACACCAATCCTGTGATATACATGCACGTACATTACAGTACATGGTCCTTCAAACAAATTTTCCCTCAATGTCCTTATTTACATGATCTTTTAAAGACATTCACAAAAGCATTTTTCTAGTTATGTTTCTATGGCGTTTTTATGCATCACCAGACACACAGCATCTGACTGGATGCTAATGCAAATTCTTTTTCCACAGAGCCAAAGCAGTTTACAGAACAGAGTCTGAACTTTGAACTTCACTAGCCCAGCAGTCTTACCTGCACACTTTTTGAGCTTGGTAACAGAATTTACTATGCATATTCAATATCCAATTCCCCAAAATAGCCAAACAGGTCAAAGTAAACCCAGTTTTCTCATACATAAGTACAGGAATACCTGCCTCTTTGGGGCGATTTCCAAACCGAATTATTGCTTACCAGAATGAACAGCATGGGTGTTTTTTGAAGGAAAAAATCTTCCATAAATTTACATAAAAAATATTTTTCTAGCCTTCCCTTGATTGAAATGCAATAATTATTTATCCTCAAGCAAAGAAATAAAATTAATCACTAAGAAGTTAAATAATTGGGAAAAAATCCTTACAGGTACAACATTTAGAAAAGAGCATAAAAATGAAAGGTTAAAATGGAAACATTGTATGACTTTGCTTTTTCTGCAATGAAGGAAATTCAGTTTATGAAAGATCAGTGCCTGCTATACCTCTCAAAAAGCAATGTGTAAATGTCAAACGTAAGTTTCTTTCACTTCCAAGCAAAAGTCAAGATACTGTGTGAAACAATATGTATTTACAAACAGCATTTGATGTGGCGGTATAAAATATCCAACCAACTTAACTATTTAAGCCAATCACAGGGCACTCCTCAGATATGCTTTCAGGCATGTTTTAGGAAAAGCACACACAAAGCACTTTGTATCTTCCCTTCTGAGGTGCTGTAAATTTCAAACACTGAAGTCATCTTTCCACACTCTCCTCTTGGAGAGAAGCAAGAAGGAAGAGTACTAGCCTGATTTCCTTTTTGCTAAATCTTTCTTCCCCATAAATTTTCAGTCCAGAGGCCAATTTCAATTAAAATTTGCAGACGTAGAGCTCTTAAAGACTTTAAAACTCTGCGCATTTCATGAAAATTGGATAACTAGAAAAAACAGACACATATATTGCTGTCATCAAGGGAAAGAGCATAGCATGTTTTTTAACATTTTTTCAACATCAAATAATCTACCCAGGAGAACACCACAATCAGTGGTACCTGGTCCCCAATGTGTTTGTATCTCATGGTGGACTGACACTCTGGTCAATGTAACTGAGGTTTATGACAGGACATCAGCTCTTACTAGCCATGGGAGAATCCATGGCAGAGTGCACCGCTGAGTGTTCCTTGATTGTTGCAAAATCTGTGGTGAGTTAATGCCATTTATCATACACCAGAGAACATGTGTTCAAGATGTGCTCATGCTGGCAACACTCATTGTTGTGGAATCTCTAGCATCTAATAAAGTGGCAATGAAGACTGAAGCTCATTTTCCAGAGTATCCATAACCTCTCTCTCTCATTCTGATGCTCTTTCCCTCCTTTCTTCCAGGTGGACTATCAGATGTGCATGAGCACATCTTGCAATCATAGTATACTTGAGTTAAATTTGTCCTGCAGCCAGGAGAGAAATCCACAAGGAACTTTACCAATTATGGTTCCTTTCTTAGTGAAGAAGAAGTTTTCAGAGAGCTGAGCATCAGAAGTACTCAAATCATTATGTATGAAATAATTTTTAACATCCTAACTTTTATAATGATTGAAATGTTACACTAAGAAGCCAGAAAGACCTGTGTAAAAAATTGCAGTGATTTCTAGGCAGATACACACACAACAAAAAACACCCTGAGGCCTGTGAAGCTGTGAATGGCAGCTAGTCCAAGTTCTTCGCAGCACCTGATTTTCTCACAGCTGCCAAGCAAGGAGCTAAAGAGCTCTTTTGACATTATATAACAAGATTTCTGCCAACTGTTATTTTTTTAATATTTTATATAGGGGTATCAAATTTGCTTATCCTGATTTCTGATCTCAAACTCATCAGTCCTATCAAATTTCTTGTTAGCAATATGATGAGTAGCGGAAAGCATCCATCTTCTTCTGTCATGGTCCTCTGCATAAGGGCTTTGTGGGAAAGATTATTCTTCTTTTTGAAAATATGTAATTCCTACATTAAATGAAGAACCCAAAATTTCTGAGGAACTGTGCTTTTCATCCTGAAAATATAGCCTGCAAAAAAATCCACCCAGTTTACAGGACATTGTCTATTAACTCTATTAATGCCTTTGTAAATTGAAGCCCTTAGGCAATATAAGGCCTGAATTTCTCCTGACCTCTGGACCCTTTTTTTTATCAGTATAACACCACTGACAACAACGAAATCACCCAGTTAAAATGAGGGGAGAATCAGGTCCATGTGTTCTTATATTGATTTGATAGAACTTATTATTCATCCACTAATAACCTGATTAACAGTTTGAGAAACCTAAGAGTTTTACTGTGAATTCAGCTGTGTTGACTATAGAGTCATGCTGCTTAAGAAATGTAGTCTCATTTTTTTCAGTTGCGTATTATGAAATTAATACACTTCCTATCTAGGTATGATGAACATTTATTCTCTTGCCAAGCTAACTCTAGCTTCCGATAGATGTGACAGTTCAAGCAAAACATTCTGAAACTCTGCCAAAACCCTGAATGGCAGAGAATACAACTTTATGCTTAGAAGAATTCCATTAACTTCTGTCTGGCTTGCTTTTTTTCCCATTTGTTTTCAACAGCCACTAATAGTGAAAATTAGAAAACAAACCAGGAAAGACTATTCTCTGAATATGTTTGACCTGATTTAGAGCTGGAAAGCACTCAAAAACTTCCAAAAATCCTGACATTTCCCCAGAAGTCTATGCTTTTGTACAGAAAAGCTAGATAAAGATAATTCTAAAAAAGATTTCTGCCTAATTTCAACTGCCATCAGAAAAGCATATAATCTTGCAAAACAATTAAGAGCAAAAGAGAGATTTCAACAATTAGGTGAAGCACTTTACACATCCTGAAGCAATCTGCAAACTTACTTATCTATTACAAGTCACATCTGTCCATCATAATAGGAGAATACTTGCCAAATATGACTGCCGTTGTCACTTTTACAACACACACAGATAAATTCACAGGGTAGTGACCTATACTTAGCTTCGTTTTTTCATTTCTTTCTGGAAGACTGAAATCAAGAGGATAGTGAAGATTCACTATGTGACGTTAGTGGCTGTGGGACAAGTAGTTTGGGATTGGGATTTTAAAAGAAAAAAATAACAACATGGAAGGTAAAGAAACTAACTGGAATTGCAAATCTTTTTCTTAGGTAACATGTTTCCCAAGGGCATTGTGACACTCAACATAATACTATGTAGTAAATTGTACAGTTTCTGCTGCC
Source organism: Gavia stellata (assembly GCF_030936135.1). Taxonomy (NCBI): domain Eukaryota; kingdom Metazoa; phylum Chordata; class Aves; order Gaviiformes; family Gaviidae; genus Gavia; species Gavia stellata. The sequence continues at coordinate 33,055,303 of NC_082637.1, read as the reverse complement.
TCCAAGCCAAAGGACTTAGTATTTTAACACAAGCCACAGAAGTTCACAACTTAAGTCAAGACATTCACAGATTCAGTCCCTAAAAGAAAATTTAGCAGTTCTTCCATTTGTGTGTGTCAGTACAAGACATTGATTGGTAAATCCCTGTACAAATCCTAGCTATGCAATAACACGGGATAGGTTTCACAGTGCCTATCTCCTACATTATTGTAAAAATTAAATGGATTTTAAATCAAAAAGGTTTGCCTTCAAAAAATTCTTGGGATAAACACATTTCTGAGTAAGAAGTGTTTCTTTCATGGAACAAATTGAATGGATATATCCTCCACCAAAGTATGTTGTTTTAAGCTACAGCACTGGACAGTCAACTCCTGTACTGGGCATGATAGCATCAAAGGCATGGGGAAACAGCAATAAATTCCTACAGTGTGTATAATCACATGGTATCATATAAGCCAACCTTTCCTGCCAACTAATGGCAGTCACCTCACACAAGCAAGGGCCCAAGGAGATCCTTTGTCTCCTTGGTGTGAGGAGGTCTCAACTATGACTTGTAAACAGCCCAGAACTAAGAAAATTTTCAGAGAAACTGAGGGACACATCTGTGTAGCATAGTGAACCAAGGTGACCTCTTTGTCTGACCCATGCCTTGACCCACTTATGTAATAGGACTTCAGTGGTATCAGTTAGAAGTGGCTTAGACTGCTCTGGACTGCCACAAAGCCCCTCTGCATGGTGGCTCCTGTTATGTACTCACCCACAAGAGCAGTGGGGCCAGACCAAGCAAAGAAAGTGTAGGGACTCCAGCACAAACCTGGTCATCTTTTTGGCCAGGGCAAGGATCAGCCTGATCACCTGGCATGCCCAAAGAATATCCACACTGCCACATTGTGACAAGGAGCCATCTGGGTCAAACAGCTGTCTGTATAGTAATAACAATCCCAAACGTAAGATGTATATCCTCCCATTGTGAACTACACTCTTCAGGAGCCTTTCTCATTCCATGCACAAAACCAAAGGGAACCAGCCTTCAGAGTCTGGTGCCTTATGTTACAGAAAAATCAACACCCCTCTCATTTAGCCAACCCACATTTGTAGATTACATCCTCTTTCTTTGCTTTTCCTAAAAGAGACCTCCTACCATAACACTCACAATTCATATGCTGCAGTATATAAGCACTCCAAATTCTGGACACCTTCACTATTTTTCATTCTCCTTTGTTTCCTGCTGTTTGCAGATGTTATTCGATGCTGACACTGTGTCTGAAGTTTACACAGCTAGACCTATACAACAATTACACGTACACAAAAGCCCAAGATTAGAAAGGACAGGTTTAGCAGTGTTTGCATGTGAATCATCCAAAACTCTCTCTGCAAATTGATAATGTATATATTCTGATTGACATTAGTCTGTCAGATTTCCACCATGACATCTTATACACTGAAAATGACCAGGTTTTCAGCTATTGAAAGCATTCAGATTAAAACATTCTAAGGTCTCCTGATCCGTCAAAAACAGGATGTATCTGCCTGATAATCTGACTGTACAAATGACACTCAGTGAAAGTTTTTGCTTCCATTGATGCAAGAAAGACAAAGGACCCCCACAGGCAGACCTGGATGATGCAGGACTTTCTAGGAAGAGTGTGGCTGAATTATTGTATCCTGTGATTTTGAAATCAATAAGTAAATAAGGAATGAATAATCATGCTGGGAAATCAGTAGCCTACTCTTAATTTCAGGCAAGGTTGCCATGTCAGGTAAAACTAAGGACATGTGAAACCCATCAGAACTGCTGGCATGGCTTTATGAAACCCGTATGAACTTACACTAGCAAGTTTCCTTCTATATCTATATCATTTGACTGTGGATTATAAACAACAAAGAGAAAACACAGAAGTCTTAATATGTTTCCACACGGTTAATGACTCTTTCCAGTATCAAGAACAGCTGCAAGGCTATCCTGCAAAGGAGAAAAATGGAAAATTATGTGCAAAATAGATTTTAATCATTCAATTCAACAATTTTCATACAATTTTAAAAAGCAGCTTGACATACCACATGTGGGCTTTTCCCAATCTTGTTTGACATACAATTAAAATAGGCAGATTTTCTAGTGGAATAGCAACACAAGACTTTTATTTGACCAGTCTACTCTGCTTGACGCTAGAGTCAAATCTTAACTGGAAAAAGTAGTAATTTCCATATTTTGCTAAGCTGATATTTACTGAGCTCATTTCTGCTGAAAACATTTGATATGGTTAAAACTCATTTCATCTTGCAACATACATTCTGATGGAAACCTTCAAGTTTTCGTTTCTGCTAATCACAAATCTCAGCATATTTTCTTTTGCTGTCCTAGCCTTCCTTTCTTCCCCAAGTACTCTAATCCTTGGAACATATTTTCCAGCGAATAGATTATATGGACAGAAATTAAATCAAGCTTTCAAATCTCATGTGGCTTTAGATAAGTCTATGGATTTTTTATGGTTCCAAAATAGTAAAAATGAATTATTTCTATTCTGAAATAAAAAGATTTTGGGGAGATTTTGAAAGGGACAACCACAATAACTGATGTAAAATTTCTACTCAGTCTCAAAGAATAGAATATCAGCTAAGGCTCTTGTATTTTATAGTCTTCAGATAGCTTTTATGTGTTATTATTGTTACCTTGTATGCATATTGTAGTAATTGTAGCAGTGCTGTAATTCACTGTTTTGCCATGCTTAACTTTTTAACAAATTGCAAGTGGTCATTATAACCCAGTGATTTTAGAATAGTCTTGAAGGTGCCCTCTATTAGCCTGGGCAGTAGCAAGACCCTGACCAAAATCAGGAATTAATTTAACATCTGTTTTTATCCACTTTTATTCCCCATTTGTGCTCTAGGTTTGAAGATGGAGGAATTCCTCACTGGAAAATGTACTTCTGCAGAACTTTACCACATCCCTAGATCTCCTAGCTTACGACAATACCACTCTAAGTAACTGCCTACAGAAAGATGGACTGAAGCACATTTTACAGTGACTGGTAAAGACAAGGCTGGTGTATTTTGCAAAAGCTTTTCATTTTTAATGAGCTATTCACATTCTGTACTCATTTTATTTAATAGCTTAGCCTCCTAACTGTCTCTTCTCTCTCGTAGTGAATTACTTTCCAAAAATAATAGGGAACTTTAAGCATCATCATGTTGCTGGTATTGTCACTTGAAAATGTGGGTCGCCATCACCTCATCACCCCATCCTGGTTTGCTCATTAGTGGCACTCTTTATGGAAAACCTCTAAAGATCATTACCACTGTAGTCTAAAGCCAATGTGCCAGCATAATGAAAAACAATTCAGCAGTTCCCTATGCTCTGTTAGTTGTGTTTGTCATAAATGAGTTGTGGAGATTTGGAGTGAATGATCCATATCATATTGAACCGTCCTTTTTATCGCTGACAATTGAAGGTGACTGAAAAGCTGGGTCAGTGTCAGACTGTATCTAATTGGAAACCTTTCCTCATTAATGGTCGATGTTGACTTGTATTAGTTGATGAAATTAGGACCACAGTGGAATGGATTTTATTACACAGAATGAGCTGGTTGAGCTCTCTTCCATTTCAATGTTTTTTTAACCCCACCCCTGGCTGACGAGAAAGGAATCCAGAAGCAAGGGAGTTCTGAGTGATGCAGGATTAAGAGGAAATTGAGTAAAAATGTCAGTGCTGCACAGGAAATTGAAACCATGTGCATATTTATGCCACATTTACTTCAGAAAATCTTTTGTGAAAATACTTCCTTATAGATCATCTGGGGTTATTTTGTGGGTTTGTATCAGAAGTAGGAGAGAAATGTTTCCCAAGTAAAAGGACAATGGCAAGTTGGGGGGGGGGGGTGGGGTGGGTGGAATTGCTTGTTTTATGAAAAGCAGAAATAAGGAAATATCTTTTCATGGTTTAGATAGTCATTCTTGCAGTAAGAGAAAGGTAGCACTCTCTTCAAAAGTACCCCCAACCCTGAATAAGCTGCTTCCTTGTTTATCTGCTGCTGCAAAAAGCTATTAACTGAAGGAAACCAAGACAAATCTCTAACACTAAAAATGTTAAGTATAACTGCATAAGCCTACAGAAAATATGCAGGAGTCATGCTATAAGGATAGATAACACACAATGTACTAAATTTTTCACAGGCATTTGATGACATTAAAAAAACAGTAATATCTACAAATTCATTTTAGGAGCAAATTATTGAAGATAAATTGATCATAGGACAGTCTGATATAGGATCATGATGCCTATAGACTGTCAGATTGAAGTAAATTCTGTCATTACAGAAGAATAGGGTGGCAAGAGATGCTTAGCATGCAGTTTCTTGCTATCACAAAAACTCCGTTAAATGATCTTATCCTCAGACTCACAACTCCTCTTAAATACAGTCTTCTTTTTTTTTTAAATTTCAGCAGCAATTCATTAAAAATGAATACATAAGGGATGTCCTCCTGTCAGCTCCTTATAGTGTATCCTTAAAGCCCATAAGTCACTGCTAATTACCGACAGAACCTCAGAACATACTGGAACTGAGATTTTTAAAATCAGATCTAAAAAGAACAAGGGATTTCTTTCCAAGCCACTTGTATGAATCTCTTAGAGGTTTTCCACTTCCATCAAATTCATGATTTTTGCCTCAGAAATCTTTCCAAAAACCAAAAACATGTAAGCGGACCCGAAATTTCACTTACTTCTGTAGTTCAAAGGTATGCCAAAACCACCATGCAAATAGCTTCAAGTCTGTGATCTCAGAAATCTGCTTCTGAACAAAAAATTCCACAAACTACTCAGTCTGATTCAGACAGTGAGTCTGAGCTGTTTTGTCAATGTCTCCTCTTTTTGCGCTTAGTCAGAGGTTGACCCATCCTCACTGGGTCTTGTAGCCATGCTAATTTGTAATCATAAGCACCATCTTGTAATCATAAATGCCATATTATAAGAATATACAGAAAACTGACAGTATAAATTGAGAAAGAAATAAGACGATAATAGAGCAGTATCAAGTGTTGTTTTAATAATACCTCAGTAACAGATTATCTTGGTATGTTGTTGAAATATTTATCTTGGTCACATTTTCCTTACGTTTACTTTTTAAAAATGAAGCTAATAAGTTTTGGTACATCTTTTAGTACAGTTATATGTTTACATTTTATAAATGTATGGTTTGGGATTTTAAAAGGAAACAAAACTTTTATCGATGTTACTGGAGAAAAAGTAATAGGGATTTTTCACAGAATCACTAAGGTTGGAAAAGACCTGTAAGATCATCAAGGCCAACCATCAACCCAACACTACTATGCCCACTAAACCATGTCCCACAATGCCACGTCCACATGTTCCTTGAACACCTCCAGTGAGGGTGACTCCACCACTTTCCTGGGCAGCCTGTTCCAGTGTTTCACCACTCTGTCAGTAAAGAAATTTTTCCTAATATCCTAATATCTGTCTCAGCTAGGAAGAAAACCCAGAAACATGACCAGTATAATGAGAAACCCATATTGTAAACCAAAAAAATTATGTCATGTATTGGAATGACAATCTCATAGGTTATGCCTAGCTACCAGTGGATAGAATCATTTCCACTTGACTTCAATCAAACGTATTTTGATTTACATAATACAATCACTTTCAACTCTCTTTTCCTACTCACACACCATGAGAGTAGACTTCATACTAGTTGCTACTTTGCTTCTAATTCTGGCGCTGCTGGGCTTGAATGCCTTGCTAGATTCATATTCTGATGTCCTAAAAGATTTCTCTTATGTTATAAGAAAGTTTTGTCCCATCTTATAGAGGACTTGTTTGGCTCAACATAAAAAGACAGAATAAATAATCATACAACTTTAATCTACCTCCCCTCAGCCAATATCTGGAGTGTGATGAGTATCTTGCAATATCAAGATAGTGCTTGGAAATGAAGCTTGTTACAAGGAAATTTTTTTAATTCTATCAACTTCCACAAGGTATTTAAAACAACTATAGTGCCATCTAAATTCTGATAGAAACAGGGGGGGGGGGAGGAAACAAGAGGAAATAAAATAAAAATAAAATAAAAAAACATACGTAACATGAATGTGCGATGGAAAGAGCTGAGCTTTCCACAAGTAGGTGAAAATAAACAACTGGCACAAAAGTAGGAAATATAATTCTATGCTTACAAAATAGGGTGAAGTCCAAAGCAGAAACACTGGCTTTACTAAGAAGACCAATGTTTAATTAAGTTATTTAAAAACATTGCTTTGAAAAATGCAGGCACAGACACATCTGTTTTGATTCTTTCTGCCTTTCAAATGATTACAGCCTTCATTTGGATACGATGGTGTCTGATGTTTACACACATAGGGTCAACATGCTTGGCTTGCTCAAGTCCATTAATAACCTCTCCCTGTTTTACATCCACTATATTTATGAACCCTAATTACTAAGAAAACATCAGACAGAAACACAATGACATCCAAACATGGGCAGTTACTAGTTAAGCTCACACGGCTTTCTTCCCAAACTATCTTTCAATGACCTTCCTCCTGAGGTTTCAAGCGCTGTTTAAGAAGAGCTGCAGACATTTTGTTGGCACCAGACTTGAAATTCATAATGGGCACATTATTTGGACACATTATAAAGTAGCATCATCCATCTAACAAATGAAAAATATTTAATGGGTGCACTCTTAATTATAATAATTTGGAAGAGAAAGACATCAGCTGACACTGAAGTGAGACGGTCATTCAATGAGATTTGTGGCTTTGGAGCTCCTTTTCAAGTTAGTATAGGTAACTGGACCCAATGATCTTAAAAGTCTTTTCCAATCTAAATTATTCTGTGATTCTATTTCATATCTACAATTCCTGTTTTGCTGGGAGTTTATGGCAGATTTTCTTTTCTCTGGTATGTAGGCAAAAGAAAGAACATGACTACTTGATGCTTTGGTTGTGATTAGATTTTTTTATTGGCACAGCAGCTTCTAATATTTTGCACTTAGAAGTAAGGTGTCTCTCGGTCACTAAAGGTCAGGGAAAAGGAGACATACACATCAAATTGCTACCAATGGATGTTTGCACTTGACCAAAATGGAAGACAGAAACAACATGGAGAAAGATAACTCTTTCCAATCTCAAAATACCTGTGAGTCAGAAAAACGCTTCACATGCAGCTCTACCAAGCTGTTACATTCATAACTCTCTCTATTGCACAGATTCCAGCAAAGTTCACAATAAAATGTGTATTGAACCAACATATTGCTGTTTTCAGCACAGGGTACACCATTCATGAGCTTTTATTCATTTCTCCTTGGAGGTACTTTCTTCTTTCTTTTCTCAGAAAGAAGTTTGGTGCCTTTTTTCTGAGAACCAGCTCTTGCCCAGGGACCGCTAGCACCCAAGCTGCTGTGCTCTCCTTCCCCTCTGCAAGAGCTCATAATTGTTGCAGCAGGAAACAGTAAAAGTACATGTAATAGATATAACATACCTGTGCTGCACGTGTAGATGTCATAGATAAAACACATAACTGCCAGGGTGGTGGGCACTAATCACTTTCTTGATTCATTAAGTTACTTGCAACTCAGGCATGTTAAATATGACAGACTTTAGGAAAACGACAGCAAATGCATCTGTTGCCAGAAACTTCTTTATAGCAAAGCTATTGCCACTCCCTTTTAATACGTAACTTTGACTAAAGTCTAAGCATATATCCCATTTTAGCCAGGGAGTCTGACCAGCTGTTTGCTGTAGAAGAAACAAGATAAATGAATATTCTGTCTCAGCAAAGACAACCTTGTAAGAAAATAGACCATTATTATGAGTACATATGTGTGACCCTAAAATCGAGCAACCCTTTGACACCCAGGACCACCAAAGAACAGGCTGGTCAAAGGTGAATGGCAGACAATGGATGTGAGATCAAAACATAATGACAGTATGTTTGTGACTGGGAAACTATTTGCTCAACACAATTAAGTCACCATTTAAACACTAGAGAAAGCACTCTGAATTTCAATTTTAAGGGTAACATTGTTAACAAGATTGGTAATGTACTAAAAATAACTTAGCATTTTACCTAGGTTTTTATGTAACCCAGTTACCTGGAGCATCTTACTGACAAGTCTGACCTGGTCTGATGTGGTTACAGTGTCTGATGGTTAACTTCAGAAAAATATTATAATACTAATGTTCCTGTGTTGGAAATCAGTAAAAGAAATGCTGCCATTTCTTTTCTTTTTTTAACTGAAATGTTTATTGGACAAACATATGCTGTTGCAATGATATTGCAATGGAGTGTGGCTTTCTGGTCTTTTACTCAGAAATACATATTATGCCCTCATTTGATTGTCTTAATTTTTCAGGAAGCAGGACTCTGTCTGTATGGCCCTTCTGTGGCACATAAAGATGCAGCTGCTGTAAGTCAAAGAAATGGTGACATTACTGAAGGGAGAGAGAGCCACATGTAGGATTTTTCCTGACCCCGTTGCAAAAGTGTCAAGTCTAGAGTTTAATGAAATGAAATCATTCAGGGAATCTGAATGAGGCTGCTTCTGGAGCACTGTTCCGGGGAAATTATTTCAGCTGGCCTCTGAGAAGATTTACACCTAGGTCTCCAGTGTCAGAAGCTAAGGCAAGCTGCATTCACTACCTGGAGACCTTCTTATAACTTCTTATGCTAAAGCCAGGAGTTGCCTCTGAAATTGCTTGAAGTAAAAATGTTTTAGCTACAGAAAAAGATATAAACAAATTAAATAGGAGTCCAAGATCATTATGACTTTCCTATCAATAAAAATGTTAGCTTACCTAGAAATTTCTTGACCATAACAGGGAAAGAGATTAAAGTTGTTATTCACTCAAAAGAGACCAAAGGATGCAGTTAGTTATTTTCTTCTTTTTAATACTAATGATTACTGTTTGTATTATAACAGTTCTTACACTAGACACAACCTTTAGTCAGAAAACTGTCTTTCCTGTAGTAAACTGAGATAGCAATTGAAATTTATTTTTCGAATATAGTTTTCCTTATGAATTTGGGCATTTTTCTTCAAACTACTAAATCCATTGATAAGAGAACAAATTTCAGTAAATAATTTCATTAGTGCTTAAAATAATTCAGTACAAAAAAGTTATACTCAGGTAATTTTTTTAATTATTCAACCAATTGAACTGTTAAAATTGGGGTTAAAAGGAGTATTGTATAAATAAACCACTACCCTTTCTCTAAGATAAAGCAACACGTTCTTTTGTCAGATTTTAGCAAATGGTAATATTACGCCTCAATTAAATGTTTTGATGTCTATCCCAATCTGCTTAATATTAAAGAACTGCAACATCACACAGTTGTGTAAACATATATTTGGTTAGCCAATATTTAAAATCGCACATTTTAACAGTTTCGTTGAAGCTGAAAAAATTTTACTATTTAGGGTGTTCAAACTTCTGAATACAGTGGTGTGACGGAGAGAAAGACTTCACTGTCAGGTTCAAATTAACAATTTATTTGAACTTCACTCACAGGTCCAATATGCCACTGTTGCATGTTCTTTTATGGATACAATGGAGGAATGCATTATTGCAATTAAATACACAATTCACAAGCACGCTAGATATTAATACCTTACAAAAAAGAGTGCACTAATCACAATCTTAAAGTATGCCAAATACCATACGTATGTTTCTTAATCACTTACCCTCTCTCTCAGGTAAGGCCTCTCAATCCCTGGGAAGTTACCTTGTACAGCATCCTGGACAAGGGGGAAAGAATCTCCTACAGGCCAGCTGTATCCTTGGAAAAGCGACTCTCCCCATTTTTCTGCCCAAAGCTTACAGTTTTTATTCCCTGATTTGATGGGTGGGGGCAGGCTTATACAGGAATGTTTATCTCTGGTGCCTTGATGGCTCGGCTCCTTAGTCTGTATGGTAATTTAGTGATGTCTAGCACACAAAGCTACTGAATAGTGGTGGAATGGTACTCAGGGCATTTTGTTTGTTAAGGGATCATTCAGGCTCCATTCGGGTTTCGGCAGAGTTCAGACAACCCCGGGCTGAGCCGTTTCCGCAGCTCCCCCCAGGTCATCTCTGCATAGATAAGGATTTGTCAAGGTGAGACAAAGCTGAGTCGAATCACAACTCCCTGCATCTCGCCTTGGTGCTCCGAAACAGGTTTAGCCGGGTGATCTCATACAAGTGGTTCAAAAGGAAACTACCAAACCTCCTGATCTCTATTAGACAGCATCACCTATTCTTCTGCAGTACTGTAAACAGTCTGACTTTCTCACCAGACAGAAAGGTCAACAATTATGCAAAATAAATAATGGGTTTAGAACAATCCCATATCCAGCTGCTGTAAAGTAAGCAGACTCTCTAAGTCTGCCTGCCAGGTGCAGACCTCTTTTTCCTGTGTGGATGACCAGGACCTTTGAGAAAACGATGCAGTAAACAATATTGCTAGATACCTGGGGAAAATACCTACCAATATGTTTGAAAACCTACAGGCCCTAGAAGCAGATAAGGAAAAGACAGTTATTTATTTTGGCAGATTTAACAAATAACTTATTTTTATAAAATACATTTGTATGAATACTACAAAAATTATAATCTAAAAATAATTACCTGAAAATTTTCAGGGTTTCTTTTTGTTGGATGAATCACTTACATTCTGCCCTCATTTACCTCCACTATTCAAACACTCCAGTTTCTTGTCACTGTTTGCAAGAAGTTAGTTGTATAGTTGTAAGTACACATATTGAGAGAATTAAACTCAAACTACCATCATATTAGAAATGCTATTACCCTCTTTGAAGGGACAAAACCAATATTTTGTGACCTATGTGCTCAATTTCTTTGTATTTTGAATGATCACTCACAGAGAGCTCTTCATGCTGCATCTGCTGCTTTTAAAATTTGCTAGGAAGCTTCATCAAATACTTTTGAATAACAATATACCCAAAGGAAGAGTGGTTCAGTTAGGAATTCCTGTAAGCAGAAGGTTTTACTAAGGTTATTGGTTAAATCCTGTCTCCTGTAATCTCCGTACCGCAACAGAGTGAGCCCTAGAATTTGGATCTACTCTCCCTCCTAACAAATGACTCCCTGAATAATCCTTTCCTCCCTTACTTGATTTATTTACCTTTCTGTACTCAGAAAAATGAGGAACCATGGGCAGAGCCTAACATATGGTACATGGAGCTCTGCCAGTGCTTCTCTTTTCTAATTTGAAATATCCTTCCTGCTGCTTAAATCTTTGGTCAGCCTTAACAGTCCTCAGTAATCCTTAAGAATCAGCTGTGGTGCATTAGGAAGAGTCCTTAAGTACAGTTAAAAGCAGTGTACAAACTCACCAGCTATGTTGTTATTTGTATTTACTTATTGGTATCAAGGCCCTTCTTGAATCAGGAATATTACTTGAACTGTCTATACAGTTCAAGATGCACAGAAATACAAAAGCAGGTTTGAAAGGTGTGCTTTTCTCTTTCTGCAGCTGCCAAGCATTATTGGAAATGGGAGGTGAAGCTAGAGCAGAGGAGGGAATGATTAGAAAAGGTTTTTCTGATGTTTCATGGCCTTTCCTCTCACTGGCTGCAGGGTGAGCAGCGAATGAAAGACTTATAGAAAGCTAGACCCGTGTATCCAGTGTGCCTGAAAATTCAACTTTCTTTGGAATTATAAGACTGAGTTCTTATAGGGCAAAAGGAGGAAGCCTTATCAAAGATGAAATACTGGAGAATCCAGATACAGAAAAGCCCTAGAGAATCATCCTGTTATCATATTAAAAATTAAATTTAAAAAAAAAAAACGAGAGGGGGGGAAGCAGCACAGGCTTAGGTATAAATCTAGGGTTTGTGTTGTATCACCATCTAGATGCAAAGAGAAGTAAAAACTACCTCTAAAAAGAAAGTGACCTAAAACTGTGAATGCAACATTTAGTCACTGAGAAGTCAATGCTTTTACTTGGTTTGGTTGCAAGCAAAAGTAAGTCTCTGGTGTTGCTTGAGCCTGCAGTGTAGGCACTGGTAATGCACCAGCATGATAATATACCATCAGTTGGTCTGTTCTAGCAGCCTGGGACAGTGATACCCAGTATGGCCAGGAATCACTGGATTAGATTTAGAGGTGCTGGAGGAGTGTAACAAGGATCTTGCATGGTTTCTTTGGTTGTTAAGTATCTCTGTATTAATCTGTAGGAGTTGTTTGTGGACCAAACTCACTGTCACAGTCACTGAAAATAGTGGTCTGTTGGATTTCCGTGAACCAGGAGGAACAGGCACAGCATTTCCTGAGGTGAAAGACTAATCAAAGGTAACCCTGGCTTCTCCCCCTTTAGAGTCAAAGAACAATAAAATATGCCCTAGAGATATAATGGGAAATAAAAAAGCTCTCAGATGATATTTTGGCTGTGCGACTTTCCCCTGGCTTCAGGATGATGAGAACAAGCTTAAATGCAGCCAGGTCTATTTTATCCCTAGCCAGAAAATAAAGGTCTCAGAGCTAAAATGTCACAATGCTTCTTATTTTCAATTTTCAGGTCGTAGTCAAAAGCCGAGGCTGACATTTTATCTTGAACTCTTGTAGTTGCAAGAAAACAAAGGAAAAGCACAAAAGTGTGAGAAATTAAGGACACAGTAGCCCTCAGACTTGCCTCCACAGTTCCTGGATTTTGGTTGCTCACGACTGTTACTGGGCCTTGTGCCACTCTAGCCTTTGGAGTATGCATTGCCTATGCTAGCTGCAGTCAGGCTCTTCTCAGTGCTGTCCGGGTAAGGAGCACTGTGGGTTCCTGGACTTTGACCACATGCACAGATGCTTCTAGCTGCTGCGTCAGCTTCTTCTACCATCAAAGGTAAATTTTCTTCTCATCAGAAAGCACTAACATTCCCCTCTAAGTGTCCCCAGGTTATATACTGGGTGTTTCATTAAATTAAATTAAATCCACCTTAGACACTGTGATTATAATAATTTTCCCCATCAGTTTCAGAGTATTGCACTCTGTGAAGATCCTGATTAGACACTAATTTGTCTCCCTGAAATAAACAAGTACCTGTTAAGATTTCTTAAAGTTCTGACTTTCTCCCACAGAGAACAATACTGGGGACAATTTTTTCATAAACAATTACAGTTTTGATCAGTATAAGTATTACTTGCCTCTTTCATCCTCAGTAGGTTGGATCTTGCTCCCGTCTTTTACAGTTCTGTCATTTTCTGATAGTGAGAGTGAAGGAGAGAGTTAACTCATGAATTCAAGCGTCCAGAACAAGCACAGTGGTAAGTGCCATACTCATGCTGATAATTCAGGAAGTAAGCACAAGCAATTTAGAAAGGGTCAAAGGCATTATTCCTTAATGTTAACAGCCTTCACTCTGAGATAGAGATGAGACATTGTGACAACTATTCCTATTGCTGACTTACACATTTTTGGGGTAAGGATTTTAAAAAAGACGAGAGATTGTACTAGTACAGATTTATTGTTACTTATACATTTATGTAAATTATTTGCACATATGTCATGTTTGCTATTTATGCCACTGTAATAGACACGAAAAAATCTTTGTATACTTGTAGCTGGTTAGGCTCTTCATGTAGCAGCTTTGACTCCCCATTCTTTTGTACAAGATGTCCTTCTGTCCATTAGACGCTATTTAGACCCAGTTGCTGTTACAGGTTGAATAGAAAATCAGACCCTTGTGTTAACAGTAAAAGTTCTCTGTATAATAATTTCCAATACCACTTTTCATTTTTTTAAAAGTTTCTCACTTAAAATACGATGATTTTAGCTTAGATAGCATAAGGAAAAGGGAAGAAAAAGAAGAGGGAAGCTATTAAAGTTCTGATAAATCAAGATACAAGTGGACGTGAGTGGATAAACAGACAGATACAGTGTGCCAGGATATTTGCTCATCACTAAGCAGAGGCTCTTCACAAGGACAACTGCATGTTCCCAACCATTTTCAACCCATTTTCTCTCTGACGCAGTGGAACACACCACATGGAATTTTTCCATCAGTCTTCCTCTTCTTTTCTTTGTTTTTTCTTTTTTCCAAGGCAGGTTTCCACATCAAGACAGCATGTAAATCCGACTACATAACCTTAGAGCAACACTCAGCACAGAAATTAATGTAGTAAAAGTGATACATACCACAAGGCAGTCTTCTACCATTTGTTTGTGCTTGTGCTTTGTTATGGAAAAAAGGAAGACAAAAAGAAGAAATTGAAAAGTGTTGTCAAGCTCACCAACATTTCTCTGGTGCAGGATTTCCCCAGGTGAAATTATTTTAATTTACAAATTTACAGAGATAAAGAAGGCCCCACTGTGAAAACCACAATATTCACTGTAGCGTGTGGTGCTGATGAGCTCTACCAGATGATAAAGCAAATTGAAATCTCACATTTCTAAGACCTTTCATTAGTGGGGGGAGAAATCATGTGAAGAGTTATAATGTAGTTAATGGTATTGCAGAGCTGATCGCACTAATTTTACAATTCTGTTATGTGCATAGTTTATCATACTAATTAGCTTCATCTGGAATATTAGTCATCTTAATAGATGGCTTTCATGTTTCCTTTTACTTCAGTTCTAAAGCTTGCAGATTGATGATTTCAGACTGCAGTAAAACTCAAATCTCACAAAACAGATCAAAACTGGATAATTGGATTTTGAACAAACCACTCTGCTGCCAGCATGCCACCAAAGGGAAAATAGCCCAAGAAAACTATCCAGTAGCTCTCAAATCCAAGTAAATGGGAGGTACACTCCAAGAATCAGAAGAAAATCTAGCATGTGCCAAATACTACTTTCCATTTGTTTTTTGTCAGATTCATCCTGCAGGGTGCTGTGATAACCAATATCTCTAAACACATAGCCAGAGTTAAAACTAGAGAATTAAGTTTTACCAAGTCATACCACCAGCAGTGAGTGGCTCTGACAGCAGAAGGCAAGCACTAGATTTATTTCTTCTCTTCGGTATTAAGGCACGCATGTAGCAACTACTCAACAATGAAAACACGTAACACCTGCACATGTGAAAAACAGATTCCTGAAAAAAAAACCAAAAACAATATACTAACAAAAAAAAAAAAAGACCCTTTTCATTGTTTTTAATGACTTTGCTTCTTTTTGGTGTTGTTCCCAAGAATATTCCAGCAGACATACCTAGCAGCAAGCAGTTTAACGAAATCTCACCACTTTAAGAAAATACTGCAAAGGTCATTCTAAAATTCAGAGAATTTTTATGGTTTAAAATTAAATCAAAAATTATGAAACAGAATCTTATGATATGCTTCAGTTCAGTTAGAAAAAAGCTGTCTTGAATATTTACATTGACCTATTTGTGCATCATGAGGTTCCAAATTAGCTGTAAAAGCAACAAATGACAGTTTCAGAGAACAGTTATTCTTCCTTTCTAAACACCCTGACACCACTTAGGAACTCCCTCTTTCTTAAGCTTTTCATTTGCTCCTAGCCCAAGCCTTAAAAACTCAAAAACAGAAAGGCAACATTAAATGACAAACATAACACTTGTTGCAATTTGTCATTTAATTTAATTTACAATTATGTAGATTTTACTGACAGGAAGAATAGTTAAAAAAAATACTCACTATGCAGGTAGACAAGATATCTGGTCATTTTTGATAGTCTTTTATTTAATAGAGGATTACCTTTTGTTTTGGTGGCTCCATGTTTCATGGGTTCCAAAGAGTTTAGAAATGCTTCAGCTTCAAGGCAACTTATTTGCTGAGCTATATTCTTTATTGAAAAAAAAGCATGAAAATAATTTTGATTTATTGGGCAATCAAAATTACAATAGAAGCAGAGTTTCTAGTTCAGCAGAGGTTTGGAGGGGATCTGGAAAATTTTCCTCTATTTCTATTACTTTATTAAGCCCATCATGAGATATATTTGAGTGCAAAGGATCCCCAAAGTGCTATAACCTGAATTATTTTTGTTAATGCCGATACTTTCTCCTAATTATTTTTCCAGGACAGGAAATGGTGATTTTTTTAATCTGTTTTTTTATATTTTCTTCAGAAAAGGTGGTGACTTTAGGATCAATTTGACTTTTCCAAAAGTGGAATAATTTATACAGGCAAGAAGGCAATATCTTTATGAAAATATACGGTCACTGCTTTAAAACGGTTTAAAAAAACCTCAGATAGTAACTTTCTGCAGGTTCGTGGCAGTTTTTGTACTCAGTGTCCACTTTTTTTTACAGCTGTACCAGTAGGAAGATAAATATTTTCTCAGCTAGAGAAAACACTGAAAGAAACAAAACCTCTCTGGTGAATCCCAGTGATCACTCTTCCAAAATTGAAAGGGGGAAATGCCAAATAAGGGCTAAAAATATTTTCAGCTGTATCACTGTAAAATAAAGGATTAGGCAAGGGAAAAATCATAAGCATTTGTTTTGATCTTGAGAGTATTAAAATCTCTGGAAAGGACAGAAGACAGCCAGCCATTTGGAAACAAAACTTCCAGCTGGACCTATGGCAGTCTTCATTTGTATGATTTTATACACAGGGAAAAGAATCCAAAATAGTGTTTGGTTTGATTTGTCAATAGAGGCTCTTAACTGAGCACACCCATGTTGCTTTTGGAGCTTTGATGCGGTCAGTAAGACTCAGTATTTCAGTTCACTCATAGGAATTATTACATTAAAGGAAAGGCCTGCTGTTTTGTTCCATATTAAATGGATATGGCTGTTCTCACCGTCATCACTGGAAGGTCTCCATAAAAAGCGTGTCTGAAGGACACAAAGATATTTAGCTATGCTACTATTAAGAAGATGATTTAAGCTTTTTCCAGCCTTGGGAGACCAAAAACTTAATATTCTCTTCAGAGTAAGGTATTTGGTCATGTTTATGCCACAGGATGAGACATTATTCCTAAAAGTTGGTTGTCGGAAGTTAATAGTTTTATTCTGGACATACTGTATGCCATGTAAGGGACTGGTGTTTGCCAGCCAGATTGTGCAAATAAAACTGTGGGGTTTCTGTAGAAATGGTGTGGGAGCAAGTCAATGAAAACAGGAACAAGGGAGTTAGAAGTAAGAACAAGTCAGTGGCAGTCCTCTGCTTAAATGACCTCTGGGCTTTCAGCTATCTATCAATCCCTACTTCAGGAGGTTTTGCACTGTTTCCTGTGAAAAAAATAGAGCAAAGGAAAATGTACAGCCCTGACTTTTGGAAGTCCTAGATATTTCTCAGCTCTGTTTGGAGCTGAGAATGCAAAGTTCAGACTTAAAAAAAAAGAGCTCCAGTAAGTTAACAAATCTTTCCTTCTTAAGGTTTGTGAAAGTGGGAATACGGGAGGCTGAGGATCCCAATATTTTTATACAGACTGGGAAAATGGAAAATTGTTATAAAAGCTAGACAGTTAACCTTCTTTCTCAACCCTGTGGAAGAAGATTCTGTTTGGATGATGGGTAAGATATGCTCTGTATACTCACAATAGTTGAATATGATCAAGCATAGGAAGATGTCTATCTTTGCAACAGAATAGTAGGGAACTGAAAAATTAGTCTGTTTTTTGTTCAAAAGGCCTAACCTCAAAAAGTAGTCAGTGTCCTTCACCTTCAAGGGACTGGCTTAGCACACTGCTGAACCAGCCATTAATTGCTTTGTAAGATTATTTAATTAACCCTGAACAAACTCTCTTAGGGGATGCAGCAAGGGACATTTAGCCAATCTCCTTCCACATGAAAACCTTGACTGGTGAAAACTGAGAAGGGAGAAAAAATGGCCCCACATGAAATTACACTGATGACATTTTTCAGAGTGAGACATACTCAACATGGTATTTAATTAACACAAATGTCATTTCATCCACCTATTTTTAGATGAATTTAAAAAACTTGTGAGTAAAACCTCTTTTCCTTGGGATCCACTTTGGAAAGTGACATTGCTTTCCTGTCTCTTATTACCCCATCTATTTCTTACATAAATTGCTGCCAGCAGGAGGGGTAACAGCAGAAGTCTACTCAATGATCTCTGAAAATGTGATGCAGAATGAGGTGGTAGGACAATTAAAGTGATTCCACTTCTGACACAGCAAAGGAAAATAAAGCCCAATTGAAGTCTATCATGCATAACATATTTTCAGGCTGTGCTAAACATCTGCTTTAACTGCAAACATAGCATATACTTAAGCACAGTTCACTACTGAGTCTTAATAGGTAAGTTTAGGTTCAAAACTTGGAGAAAAGGAAAAAAAAACAGGCTAAGAAATGTTGTAGTGTAATTTATTTTGTTGAGGAAAAAGAAATTGTTCTGAGATTTTCAGTCTAACATTTGGAGGTTTTGGCAAGGACTTTGGAAACTGTTTTTTAATTTAAGAATGAATAACATAAACCTGATACCATACTACCTATGAAAGCTACTGTAGGATATTTTATTGGACATGGCTGATCCAGCTGGGGTGAACCATTACCAAACACTGACATCCATGCAGGAATGAAGCCTTACGTACTCTGGAAGTTTGCACAGCTGCATCTTTCTGGCAGTTCATTACATATTTGCTAAATTGTAATATCCAGCATGTGGGTCTTATTTGAACATTTTGATCAAGATATTGTGTACCCACAAATGCCCAAGGCAACCATTTGGTGTGCACTTTCAAATCTGAAGTCCAACACACTTTTACTGCTTCCTTCTCTGGGTTCTTTTTTCCTACATATTTCACCACAGAAGCCAAAAATGACAGCATCCCACAGACATGGCATGTAGTCACTGTCATCTGATTTTGAAAGGGATTTTTTCATAACTGTATTTTTTAAAGACTTTTATGGCACTGTGAATAATATCCTCAGTGTCTGTTAGCCTGAAAACACTAGGAAATTTAGGGGTAAAAATCACATTATTGAAAAAACCTTCCTTCAGTTGATTGCAGAGCTATGAAAAAACTCACAAGAAGAAGTATTTCCGCAGGTGAATCAATCCCACTGATGGCATAGCAAGAAAACAAGTATTTTGGGTGATACTGAAATATCAGGTCAAGGGCCCTGACCCTGTCATCATTTTCTGTTTAAATGGAAAGGATGACAGTCCAAGTACATCAGATAACCTCAGTTCTTATGACATCTCTCAGACAAATTTGCTGGTATTAAAACATAACCATTTCTTCAGGATTTCAGTGATCAAAATCATTATCTTAATTGTCTTCCAAAAATCTGTTGGAAAACAATTTTGATAACTAGATGAAATCCAACAGAGTGATCATACGATCCATTGCGAAATATGTTTATCCTTGCATGAAAATCCTCTTACTATTGGACTCAGATGTTGCTGCTGCCAACAAGCATGGAAGCAGTTGAAGTGTGCCTATGCCAATCAGTAGATGGCCAAGCATTGTGATGAATGCCATTCCCTTGTGCATGAAAAAAAGGCAGAAAAACCAAACATGCTATTGGAGTTTTTCTGATGTCTAGCCATGGCTACAGGCTCAAGTAAGCCACCATGAGAAGTGTTTGTGAGGAAATCAGATACGCCAATTCAGCATCAAACCTATCTGTATTTTGCCAAGGAGCACAAATTAAAGCAGTCTAAAGGTTGCCTTGAATTCTGCTGGCAGACAAGCTATGGACACAAAAGCCTTTAGGGCCTTTTTATGCTCCCTTTCCCAGTGTACATTTGTGCTTTCCAGCCAAACCCTAGTATCCAACTTAGTAAATGTGGAAATGGTAGTGGGTAATGGAAATATTTTTTTGTCATTTGGAATCAGTTTTGACAACCTATTCCCTCATTGGAAGATTTTTGGCACACTGCAGTTTACAAGAAAAGTTTGTAATATAAAGTAAAATGCTGCTGTGGTAATTGACTGTAGTGTAAATATAATTTCCTAATGTATTCCATGTTTCTGCCAACCTTATTTTTCTAGCTGGTCTTATACTTTATTGGCCATTAGAATATAATATGGAGAGCGTCCTTTATTACTTCATGCAGAAGGATATTTCAAATTTTGCAGTATAAATCCTGTGCTATCCCAGTGCTGCTTCTCTGCTGCAGCTCAGTCATCTGAATAAGAAATAAGCTTATGCTGGTGTTAGAGTTTAACTAGCAATGAATTTCACTTTATTGCGATATTTATGAAAGCTTTTAAAAATGTGGTTAAGCAGAAACCTTCCATGCAGTTCCAGTCAATATTTCTTGAGGAGGAGGGCTTCAAAAGTCTGTGGAGTTTTACATTCTTTCCTGATACCTCACCTTCCTCTGCCTTTCTTCTTTTCAGTTATTTCACTGAGTCCCACCTTAGTGTTACAATGGTCATGGAAAGTTGTTTTTGTTCATTCAGCTGCTTTTTAGCAAAGATGTCTCCATGTTTCCTGTAAGATAAGCAAGAAGCTTGGACCAAGAAGCCTCAGGCACAATTTCCAGGCCATTGCAAATATAGCAATTATTACCAGTGGGACAATAGCTGTGAGAGTTGTTATTTGACCTTATCCAGTTGCAGCTAGAGCTCTTAAGAACCAGTTTGATAACGGTTCCTTTGCTGAGGAATGTTTGTTGGGATTGACAGGAACTGTGGATCTTGAGTAGAATTTTCCAAACCACCCCCCCTTTTTTCACAGGGGGAAATTGAGTGTGAGAAGAGGATAGAAAACATTAGCACGGCAGGAAAATAAACTGTCGTTGATTAATGACCTATAAATCCAGTAGAGGCTGCTGGTCTGGGGAATCTTCTGAAGTGTCTTGCACTGGCTGAGAACTCCTAAGTGGTCAGTAAGACTCAAAGGTGTATTCCAGAGCAAGATCTTCCAAAGTTTAAATTATTTTTGGAGAGGAAAAGTTCTGATAATCTAATACCTGAGGAAAAACAAAATTTCAGGCACAGTCTGGATTAAGTAACAGTTTTCTTTTCCCACAATAGCTCCTTTCATTGTAGCCCGCTTAGACAGTCCTGAAAAACAGGATCTGTTTTCCTGATCTCTGTCTTCCAAGGGATTTATCCTCTTCATCAATTTTCCATCCTGCTCACTCTTATCTGCTCTCTCTGTGCCCCTAAAATACTGCTCTTCCACCTGAAGCTGAAGAGGGCTAGAAAGCACCAGCCTAGTCTTCTCAGGAGCTGTATGATTAGGAAACTTTCCGGTGAACTGTGAGCTGTGAATGAGGACCCCTTTGTTCTGAGGAGTATATACAGGAACTCGGTATTTAGCCTGTAGAGGGAATAGTTTAGCCATCTAGTTTATATGCAAGTACAAAATCCTTTCCTACTTTTGTATGAAAATGCAGTGGCTGTTCTGTTTTAGCTTAACTTGGCAACATCTACTTTATGAAAGGTGCAGCCTGAAGAGGCCTTTCACAGCAGGACTCTCAAGAGGAGTTCAACTTAGAAACTCCTAACACACCAAATCCCAAGCAGACTTTATTGTGACATGTCAATCTAACCTCTGAGCTTCTGTTGTAAGAAAACTTTAGGTGTCACATAGCTCCTAAGAGCTACCCAGATTGCAAGACAGATCACAGGGCAAAGCAGCCATATCAACAGGACAGTGTGCACCACTAAATGCACTAATGCAGTCCTTCTTTCAAGGAACAAGGTAGTTCCTTGATACTACTATTTCAAGGACTGAGATCTCTTCGTTGCATTGCACTGTATCTTGTAGACGCATCTTGCCAGGTCAGATCAGTTTCAGCTCAGCTGTGTCTGCACCACATGTTCCACAGTGTAAGATATACCACAACTTTATAGACCGAGTTGCTATATTTTTTGGATCTAGCCTCTTCTAAATACAAGTTCAATAAACTTCATTTCACTCTTGCTCCTTTATCACTGGAAGGCAACTAAAAAACTAGAAAACTGTTGTTTTCAGCTCACACACTTTCATTGTACCAAGAATAAATCACAGAATAATTTAGATTGGAAGGGACCTCCAGAGGTCATTTAGTCCAAGCTCCTGCTCAAAGCAGGTCTAGTGAGATCAGGTTGCTCAGGGACTTGATCAGCCCAGACTGCTGACCATCACTAGAGACCAACTGTGTACAACTGTAGCATTTAAATGTGGCAGTCTGGGTGATGGGGAAAAAAGTCACAGAATTTAGAATTCACTTTGGTTTAGCTTTGTTATATTTGCTAATAAAGGTTAAAAGCATGTAGTTGAAAGTCATATATAGGTGTAGATTTAACTTTGAACTCATGCTACACACCCAAACTCTTTGGAGTGGTTCCAACATATAAAGTGATAAATGGGTAACTGCAGAATATGAGACCAGAAAGAATACAAGAAAGCACTCGCAACAACCAGCAACTCTCTTTTTAGAGAAGGTAGAAGTTCAAAATGACAGTGATCAAAACAGCTGTAAAATATGGAAACAGCAAGCACAATAACTAAAGATTTCAGTCATGTCAGAAAGGTGGGGTGTCGGGGCTAATAATCTTAGAGGAACAATATGTCATCTAAGTCGCCTCTTCTAAGCTCAGTCTTCTCCATAAGCATAGTGTGAAGACAACTGATACCTCCACATTGAACAATTTCACTGCAGGGAGTCTGTAATGTCAAAGAAATCTTCTGCAATCTCATGTAAAAATACCTGAGCATGAACAGTAAGTAATTTTCTGGACTATAGAACAACATGAAACAAACAACAAGAGAGCAGCTATCACCAGCTGATTACTGGGAGCAGGCACTGAAATTAAAATTTCACATACATGTTTTTCTTCCCTGAATCCTCCAGGATGCATTGCAGAAAGATGGAGAAAATTTGCCTATTGCAATAGTATGTTCCCAAGAGAGTGATGATCCTATGCATTTTTTAAAGCTGTTTTAATTCCAAAACACTAAAACACATTCCAGTTTTTCCTGCTTTAAGAACACAAATAAAGTATCAGTGACATCTAAAAATAAAAGCATCCAAGGGTTCAGCTTTCTTCCATGGTGCACATTTGTTTTTCAGTTGTTATCAACAGATTTTGGATTGAGCTCTTTCTCATTCTAGATACTCCTAAATGGGAGAAATACCCTGACTGCAGACAAAGATGAGGAAACGACCTGTAGCATGTATTTAATTGTATATGCTTTCTAAAATGTTTGGAAAACAAACAGAAACAGAAATCTCAACTGGAAGTGCAATAAAATGGAAACAGAAAAGATACAGATACATGTTAACGAGCAGTGAAACCATCCTGAATTCCAGTGATGGTGCAAGTATTACAGATAGCAGTAAGAAATGAGATAATTACATAGCTGAAGAGATAGTTGCTATCTCATATCATAAGGATATTACAAAGGGAGCTTCTCTTTCTTTCTTTGCCAAAGAAATATGCACAGAAAAGTGGAATTCATCAGGATAAGGACCAAACAAAAGCAAGCGCCTTGTCTGTCGTTTGTAACATCTCCCCCTTGTGGTAAACACAGTGACTTCCCTTTCCAATCCGGTGGGCAACTACCTTTGTACCAGAATAGCACATACTTTAAAAGAAATCGTTGTTCAAGTGATTTTAGTTTAATTCTACTAACGATTCTCAACCATATCCTTGGATCTAGCCCTTTAGTAGTGTACTCCTTTCCAAACACGGCTGCAACTTAACAGCAATCGTTATTCTCCAGTTTCCTTGGTGTGTTTTTCTTTCAATGAATTACACAGTTAGCTCATTTCAAAAAAGGCGGTATGTAGGGCTAGACAGGTAGAATCAAATAGTTTGCTATTTAAACACTGCTTTCCAAAAATCTGTGCCTGCAGAGTATTGCTGTAACATTAGAGTACACTGGAGCCTAATTGAAGAGAACCTGTTGAAGCCATGGGCCTCTTAAAACAATTTATTTCTGTATTCCTGACTAAAGTATAGTCATAAATAAAAGGAGATTCTGCCTCTCATTTAACTAGCCCATAAAGACACGTGTATCCTGGAAGATAAAAACATCAATGGATCTCAAGCTGTTACAGCATAAAAGCTTCTGAATGAACACACATTCGTGGACGGACCAGAAGTGGTACTATATATATGTGACTGATATATCCAGAAGAAAAAAGACCTGCAGAAAATAAAAATTGTTGAAATATGATTTTATAAATGATATTTCAAAAAAAACCATTTTCATGGGCAAGAAAGTTAAGTACTCCACAGATGTGCCTTGGACAAATATTAAAGAAGTAGAGTAGTATCTTACAGAAGTAGGTTCTACAATACAATAGGCTTAAGAAGGTCTGCAAAAAAATAATTCTGAAGGGCACAGTGGCTTTCTTTCTGTCTGTTGAAAGTAAGAATATCATATTTAAATGATAAAAAGACAAAAATGACTTCTTGGTGAAAGACTGTCATGGTGAGACAGTAAAAACAATATTTTTTAACCTCTTCCCTTATAGAATGGTGGAGGGAGTTAACCAATTGTGAAAACATTGGAAGCTACATTTAAAAGAGCTCCCAAAGCTGCATCTTGTCCCTAGGAATATGGAGGAGGAAATTCTTTACTTTGAGGGTGGTAGAGCACTGGAACAAGCTGCCCAGAGAGGTGGTGGAGTCTCGTTCTCTAGAGATATTCAAAACTCGCCTGGACACATTCCGGTGCAACCTGCTGTAGGTGAACCTGCTCTGGCAGGGGGGTTGGACTAGATGATCTCCAGAGGTCCCTTCCAACCCCTGTCATTCTGTGATTCTGTAACATATGCTTGCAACAAACACAAAAAGTAGAGTGAAGATACTGAGAAACACATATGATAACAGGACTAGAATGTGAGAAGGGAGCACAATTCTTGTTTGGTGAGCACAGAATTTCTTAGGTTTTAAAGTGTCTTGTGTATACATTCTGTTGCAGCTGAGAGGCCCTTGTGCACATCCATAGGGTTTTCTTTGCAGTATTGTTTGTTTGCAAAATACTTTTATCTAGTAAATTCAATAAAGAAACAAGAGTAAAAATTTCCCCTTGAGGGCTGGATTAGCTCTTCCTACAGCTCAAGGATTGTCTTCTATATTTTTATTTTCTTTGTTTGGGGTCTGGATGAAGACTGCCAATGGTGAGAACTTCACCGAAAAAATTATTTATGAAGTGAAACAGATTTCAACAAAAGAGCACATTTAATAAATGGTAGGAATGTGTTCTTTGAAACATCAATCTCCATCTGTTTTTTTTCCTATGAGTAAAGGACAATGAGAATCCTCCCTCCTGCTGGCTAAGTCCCTGATTTTTTCACTAAGCACAAGTATGCTTGGGCTCTAATGAAGAAAAGAGGCTGCCAGATAGAGTCTTTATGGCTTTCCAGGTCAGACATACAATGTAAAAGGTAAGTTAAAAAGGGACAACTTTACTTCAGAGCTGCAGAGGATCAGGTCTCCAGAGCTTTGCTAAATTCCTCTCTCACTGACTCACTCACATCCATGCCCAGACATGTCATTTCTACTACTGACATTTGGGAATGCTGAAAAGGCACAGTTACCTTCCTCAGATGTGCATCCTCAGAGCTTATCCACAGATAAGAGTACTATATATTGCCTAATTAAAGCATGAGTTGTACTCTTTAACAGGTTAGAAAAGCAGTCTTAAGTAAACCAAGGAATTTCTCCTTTAGACACTTGTGGTAGAACTGAGCTGTCCATCTCGTGAATGTGGATTAATTACTGGTTTTCATGGAGACTGTTTTATGGTGCACCCCTTCTTTTTCTTTTTGGATTCAGAAAATTCCTGCATTTGCTGTAAATTTTCATATATGGATGAAGTACTTTTGTCCCCAATCACAAAATATTTCTAAACAGTAATTTCTAAAAAGGAAAATTTCACAGCACACTCTCAGAACTCCTTGAGTAGCACATATTGCACTTTCAGCTTTCACTTCTAAATACTTTTTCAGAGAGAGGAACTGATGGGATCCCAGTTGCATCTTTGCTCCCATCTAATTCCCCTTTCCAGCTCCTATATTTTATCAGAAAGTTAGAGATGGCTCTCAATAGTCATCTGCAGTCTTGTTCTGGCTTTACCAGGAGAGATTTTCTACACAGCTACAGGACACAAGCACACGAGCGCACACAGAGGAGAAACAAAGAATATCTCAAGAGCCCTAATGCAGAAAAGGAAGATATCACTTCTGCACATTTCTGCCTCAGCATTTAGAGGTTGATATCACATTTTAGGACACCCAAAATATCTATCAGGTCTTAAACATTTGCCAGGGATGCAGAAACAAGTCTTTTCATCAGCAGTAAAATTTCTTGTTTGGGAAGTGATTCTTATGTCAAGTAATCCAGTTATTTTTATGTTGTTTTAATTATTAGGGTTGGCAAGCAAATGATCCCATTAATTATTTAGACAATTATTTTTTTTTCTGTTTACTGCTAGTTCTGTTTTTCTGCTAAAATGGAAAAAAAATCAACCTAACATTATACAGCCATTTAGTCTTCACAATAAAGAATGCCTGAAAAACTGAAAAACTGAATGATCTAATTGGCTGGAGTGTAGAACAGCAGAATTCACCACTCAGAGCTTCTTAGCCTGTTCATTTAATTAAGATTATGCAAATTCTTCGACAAAAAGTAACATTTTATAATAAAATTGCATTTTCCTATTCAGACATTCCACTGTTGGAATTGTACTGGAGGATGTTCATTTAGGACAAGCAGCTTTGATCATAAATATGCACTTATTCACGCCCTGCCATGTCTTATTGATTAAACAGGATATTTTTCCTCTTGTTAGAATGAAGTTGCAATTCAAAGGTTTTAGAAAAACATCCACTATAAGAAATTGGCAAAGCAAGTGTGTAGTGCACTTCAACCTCTTGAGAATTGCATAGTGTTCCTTCTTCCCAAGCTTCTGTGGGGATTATTGCTGAAAAAAGAGTGTGTGCAGCATGTGCTGCAGTTGAAATTTAATAAATACTTGAAAAAAAGTCTGCTAGAAGACAAACATGCACTATGTCAAATGCCATAAAATCAGCAGGCAGATCTCCATCTGTTTATTTATTTAACATATCAAGATGTATTTCATACACAATGTGCAACTCACAAGTGAAAGCTTTGGCTCCCATTTCCTAACAGGACTACTAACCCGTGCACTATGATAAAGAAAAGCAAGCCCAAAATGTAGTAAAAATGACTGAATCCCAGAGACCTGTTATACAAAACAGGGATCCCTCTGATGGTTTTTTTGTATAAATTTCAGTAAAGATGTCTGTGGGCTTTTTGCAGGAGTAAAGAATATGAAAATTTTCTCAGTTTAGATGGAAGGTTTAGGTCCAGGGGAGGGGGGGGGGGTGTCCCCCCCCCCCCCCCCTTCTTTTTTTCTTTTTCCTAAAAGCTCTGTGTGATTTAATAGCTCTCTGAAGCTCTCAGTAATAATTCCTCCTATGGCAAGTTCCAAAATGGAAACCAAATGTCTCCTGAGCCTCAGACAGAATGCACTGAATAATAAAATAAAACAAGGCTTTGCACTCACACACCAGTCTTTGAGCGTCTCTAAGCACTTCAAAAATAAATGAATTCTCACAGCACCTTGGGAAGGTGAGTAAGAACCGGACATGGTAATGGGATTATTATCCCCATTTTGCTAATATAGATACCAAGATAGAGAAGTTGAATAACCTGCCAAGCTTGTGGTACATACTCAAGAGATGGTAGATCTCCTGACTCCTGGTTCTAAATATTAACGTAGAGTATTGCCAATGGCTAGCCAAAGTTTGCTAACCTTCAAACCTTATGAAATCTCTCCTGAGATATCGTATAACAACCAGAAAGCTGGGGCGCAATCCAAAATACATTAATGTTAATGGGAATTTTTCTACTAGAATAAACACACTGAAGTCTGAAAATTTTCCTGAGCCTTAGTCAACCCTAAAGCTACAAAACTGGAATAAGTTTTGCCACTTCCTGCCATAGTGCCAGAAAGTAATTTAATAGTTGTGTCTCTTGCAGAGTTTTGGAATTACTTTTCTAAGCACTGGTCAGAGCAAAATAACAGAGTTCTCGAGAGCATTCGTGTCCTCACGCCTGGCACAGCCAGCCCCGCTCTGGGTGCTGTGGGTAGGCAGTTGTTACTCTGGGAGGCTGCGGGCATGACAGGTGCTTTTCTTCTGTATTGTCTTTGAATACAAAGAAGAGCATTATTCGTATTTTAGTCATAGATGTATTCATATGTTTCATGCTGGCTTCTCACTTATAAAACAGTCACCTTTCAAGAGAGCTAAGACAGTGTCACAAACAAAGAGAAAACACCAGCTAATTTCAGAATCAGATCAGCCCTGCTATACACCATTCACTTTTTAATATCTACCTCTTTTTTTGTTCGGACTTTTTTGTATTCTATCTCTCTCCACATAACATTGCATGAGTCCAGCTCAGAGGTAAGAGTGCCACCTATTGAGTCCCTGGCAATATTTGTCATCATCTCCAAGGGAAACAAAAGCTTACATACCATTTCTTGTGATGGCTCTGCATATAACAAAAAGACAAGCAATGTCTTCCGAACTGAACCCAAGACTGTTATATATTCAGAGGAAAAAAATACATGATAAAGACTATGAGAAATGGTGTCTCCCTAACAAATACATCTTCAAATATTTTTTCGTCTTTAGAAAATAAGGAAAGGGAAAAAATCAAGATACAGAAAAAGGTCAAGTACTTGTGTTAAAAAACTGTGCCTCTAATAAAAGAGCAGTTTGTTTAAAACAGTTCATTCATCGTTCAGGGTAAGTTTGTCTCCTGACTTGACCCAGAGAGAAATTTTTCCCCTCGTCATATTGGCCAGTCATTATACTAATTAAATACTTTACTAAGCCAGGGTGTGCTAGATGTCACCTTGGAAACACTTGAAACAGTATTGAGTAACATAAAAGCTGAATATAAGGCAGCCACATTACGAGGTGGTATTACAGAATGAACTAGCTTTTCTTTTTTGGCAGCAAAATTGCAAAGATAGTACATATTTTTAAAAATTGCTGGAATCTCTAGAAAGTGAGGAAAACCAAAAATACTTACGACAACACTGATGATTTTTCCACTGTATTACACTTGCATATGAATCACTTTTTCCTGGCATCCTGAGCAATGATGGCATATGAGAAACATGTATATTTTTAGAAGATTTGTATTATTGTTGACTTGGGTGTATATACTGAGTTTAATCAAGAGAAGTCCCACCCATATTATATGCTTCACTTAATGGGCACTAGCTAGACAAATGAACCATTTCCTGAAATGTGCAGAGAAATAATCAGATGAGAAAATTATCAGAAATTCTATCAGTACATGAACATTTATCTCCCCAGATCAGGGAATAAACGTGTGTACTTCATTTTAACTTTCACTGAAACAGTCCTTTGTTTCCTTTCCTTTTCTGAGCCATGGTGCAGTATTACTTACCGTTTCTCCAAAGCAGAGTTTGTGGACAGTATCTATGTTGGTGACCTAAGAAAGAGTTTGCATGATTAGGAAATGTAGCATGAGGAGAAAAAAACAAATAAATGCATTGAATTTAGCTGCAAACAACACCCTGAACTAACTACATCCTGATCACTTCTCAGGATCTAAGAACAGTGATGTGTGAGAAATGACAGAGGGTGAATTCTGGTAGCGTTATTCCGGTGTCAGTGTGAGCACTGCTTCCATGAAACAAATGCAGGGGGGAAAGAAATGCTCTGAGGAAGCCCTGAAGGAGAGATGGGAGTAAATGTACATGTTATTATTGCCCCCAAATGACCACAGCGATGATTTGATAACCCCACAGTAAGCAGACAAACACGAACAGCTGTTACAAACTCCAGAATCTGAAATATCATGACAGAGGGGTGGATTCACTCTCAGTATGCAAATAAGTGTGAGCACAGGCCAGACAGTTACATTTCCTCCCAGGGATGTCTTTTTCTCAATGTTACTTAAGCTAGTCTGCTAGCATTCCTAGGAGAGCTGCAAATTTGGCCAGAAAGCTGTGCAGACAAAAATCCCAAAAGCCTAATCAATAAACCTTGTCTACATATGCTTACTTTATTCCCTACCTTTCAGGAGCCAGACTGCCCCAAACTCCCTAGCGGTACAAGGAGATAGACCTTTCTTGTGCTGTTTTAAAAACAGCACTGTAATTCCTTCTGTGGATTGATGAGGAAATAAGAATTTTTAATTCCCACAGCTTTATTTACTTCTCAGAAAGTTCTGAGACTCCTATACATAGACAAGGACATCTGACTTCATAGGAATTGCTGAAATCTCTTTGAGGAATCTTTATCTACCAGAGGCATGACGACTCCCCACAGCTCCCACTGGAATGATGTACCCATTCAGAAGCTTTGAACCCACCGAATGTACCCATTTGGAAGGTTTGAACCCACAGTACATCCAGGATAGCCAGATCCTGCCTTTCTCCATATTTATAGTTTCTCTTCACCTATCAGTGACATACCTCTTGATACAAGATGTATTTGTCACTTTGCACACAACAGAGATTATTCCTAGTCATCCTCACTTCCTGGATTTCATGCAGTTTATAAACTGGACACTGATGTTAACAGGATGGATTGAAGAAAGGTACAGAATATTTGTTGCACAGGAGCATAAACTGCCCGAAATGCTGCTGAATACCTCCCTTTCCCCTGACTGAGTTTTGTGCTTGGGTTTTGGCAGCAATCACAGCAAGGTAAAAATCACTCCAAGTAAGGATGTAAGAAAAAAGGAAAGAAAAGGAACATGTCAAACAAAACATGTTGTTTTAATTTAACACAAAAGTCCTTTTAAGGGCTCAGGGTAAAAATCACTCCAAGTAAGGATGTAAGAAAAAAAAAAGAGAGAAGAAAAAAAGGAAATATGTCAAACAAAACTGGCTGTTTTATTTTAAAGGAAATTTTTTTGAGAGCTCAAGGCCTGAGCCTCTGTTAGGACTGCTACACAGGCTGGATCACTGCCAATATATCAGGTTGCAATAGGCCATTAGAATGGGTTGAATATGGATAATCTTCCCTAAGGGCTAAGCAGAGTCATGCTGCCTTGATTACTTTTTTTAATTTAGATTAAAAATCCCTATAACAGTTGCAGACTAATTGGAAAAAGTCTTTAAAGGAGCATTAGAAAATTAGGTAAGAATAGTTTTTATTATTGTAGTGTGCAGAAATTACCGCAAACCTCTGCCTCCTAAAGGATAGGGAGTCAATCACAAGAAACTCTTATTAGAACAGAAAACCAACCCTTGTCCCTTATGGGATTTCATCTTTTGAAAGCTTGTTTTACTGTGACCATTTTATTTCAAGTCAACATTGGAGAGCAAAACAAGTGTTGGAAAGGCCAGTCTCTCAGCAGTCTGCACACTTGCACAGTGTTGTTAAAAAACCCAAGTTAGCTCCACATGTAGGTGACTAGCCACTGTAATCATAGGTCCAACGTTATGATTTGCTAAACTTCAACAAAAATGTTAGTATCAGTATTTCATTTAAAATAGAAAATGTTTCTGATTTAGTTTGAGCATTCTCACACAGTGTTGTGATATGAATCCCAGCATTCCTGGCACTTTATCACTTCTGTTTAGTAATCCATGAACCATAGAAACTGCAATGTTGATTTGAGCTCTGGAACTCAAAGGTCAGGTACAGCATTAAAGACCCCAACCATCACCTAATTTCTAGGAAGAAACAAAAACATAACAGACCTGTGCAACAGCAGCAACATGTTAACGCACGAAAGCCAGGGTATGAAACTGAGAAGAAATAAGAGGAAATCTCATCGCCAAAAATGGTTAAAGACACAAGTGTAATGAAAATTCAGAGATATGAGAAATAAATCAAGCACTGATACAGAAAGAAAGCTAGAAAAGACTCCCATCCACTTCCTTCTAAGTAAATTTGCACCCGAGTTTTATAATAGCAGTGCATCTGCAATCACTCTCAGTATCATGGAGTTGCAGGATTGAGGCTCCAACCTATATCGCTTTCATTCACAACCTTAATGAAAGGTTTGCAGAGGTAGCCACAGCATCTATGTGATTCATTCAGATATGCAATCAGATAATTTTGTTTTCAGGGAAATACTATTTGGGGAAACATTGATATACTGTGATTTGTATATTTTTGACTTCTAGGGGCAGGTTTTCAAGTGCTCAGCTCCCACAGCTGGGGTTACATTTTCAAAAGTGCTAAGTTCATTAGCTCTATTGTCTTTGATCAGATTTTTATATGAATATATATGTACATATTCTGAATACCACTTGTTTTAAGAACCTGGACACAGCTCTGTATGTTCGGTCTGTGAACATGGAGTATTGCTCATATCTGCTGCCTAAAGGCTCTCCAGAACATCCTCTCAACCTAGTATGCTCATCCTGTCTTTATTTTTATTGTGTGGTACAGAAAAACAAAAGCTAACATACTTGTATTCCCAAAGAACATCTAAAGCACCTGGAGCTATATTCTAAGAAGAGAGACTGAGAAAAAATAGAGAGCTCCATGTATGTATCAAGATTGATTCTGAAATAATATAAAGGCTGTAAAGGGATTTACTGAGCAAATCAAACAAAGAATGCACATTCTTTAGACTTACTAGACTTTCAGAGCAACTTGGCCCCTGACCCAAGAGAGATACTTACAATTCTTGGCCCTTGCTGGAGGTGAATGTGTCTCAGCAAATGCTGCTCAGAGTGTCCCCTATAGCTAAGCATCTGGCTTCACCATAGACTTATCTACTAACAAATGAGCAAATGTTTACAAATCTGGAACATATATTCAAACAGACTCCAGCTAGCTTTAAAATTAAGCAACCCTCTCATAATTTATACTGCACATATGTGGGAGAATGCTGTGTTTCATGACAAATATTGACCATGACATTTGTCTAAATTCAGCCATGTAGTCCCTTTGTATGTTTTAGATCACTTTTACATCACAGTCTCTCATACCTTATATCAACACAAATAAATTGACCTATTTGAATAGTAAAATTGCAACCAATTTCTAGATTTTGTAGCTTCTTTGCAGTTAACTAACTCCTTCTTCGTAACCAATTTTTAAATTCTCATTGTTACTGAATATATAGAATGGTAGACAGAAAGACCATCCTCTTTAAATACTGAGTCTTAATACTGACTAGAGACATTACCTAAATAAATTTTTCCCTTTCTGTTTCTGTCTTACAGTTCAGTCATACCATAAGGAAAAAACTAAGGCTGGGGAAAAGTATCAGCACCTTTTCAGACTGTAATGCCATTATAATGATATAATGGGAGAAGTAACTGAGAGGAGCTGTTTTTGAACCTATACTTTCAAGACAGTCTCATTTAAATAAAATGAAATTGCTGCACTTCAGGACTCTTGGCAAGCCAGAAAACTAATTCTCATTTTTATTCTGCTTTGGAAGCATAAAGGACTGTCAAAAAAAGATGTAAATCAGTATGAATTGACACTGGACCCTAGATATTTCTCACCTTTCTGTAATTGATTTCAATTCTGATGCCTAACCCACAGCTAGCTGATTTTAGGTACAAAAATAAAGGTGGATATAAGCTTAAAAAAATTTACAAAAGAGATTAGCATATTCTAGAAGTATAAACAATACAGAAGTATAAATGATACAGAGCTATGAGTCATAGAGCTTTGTAGTCCAAAATCACTCCCAATGCCTAGCCTCCTTGAGAAGTAAGGAAGGCTTTATACATAAAAAAATATTCCTGAAAAGCCAATAACAGCATTCTTCTGTGTTGCTGTCCTATAAATATCTCCTCTAAGAGATCAAAAGTCACAAAGTTTCCAAAAAGAAAGAGCAGGAGGCTTCTACCACTAGCAGTTTTTAAGTCCACTTATTTATATGTACATTTCTATGTACAGATACAAGTTATTGCAAGCAAAAGAATCCAGAAATTCCAGCAGGTTATGCCCCTCGGTTGCTTTGGCCATAGTGCTGATTAGAAAGAATGGTGTCCCAGGGCAGTCCCAGTTCTGAGAGGCTTTGACAATGTCTACAAAGCAGCCTCCAAAGTTGGTTAACTTTACTGCCCTGTGATTTGTTGTATTTGAGGCACATTTCTGTCTCTTTCTGTAATCTGTTAACACACACCACACATCCCCCTCCATTCTCTTCAGTGGTAAAATAGCTTTCAATATTTCTCTTTTTCCTAGTTCCTGCATAGAGGAGAAGGCTGGTTACCTGAAGAAACAGAAACACAAAATCAGACATAAAATTGGAATTTGTTAGGGTCCCTGATTAGCCTATTTGAAGAACAAGAAATGTCTTGCACATAAATAAGTTTCTACACAAAACTCAAGAACTACAGAACAACATGTACCCAGCTAGCTACATATATAAAAACAGAAAGCAGAGGAGAACTTACAAATAGCCATGTAGAATCAAATCACAGGACCTGAGGAGGTCTCCTAGCCCCTGTTCAGCTCACTGGCCGCCAGGGCCCAGTGCCATCTCCCCAGAGATGCTCCCGAGTCCCGTTGTCTTAGCCTGCATTCCTGCAGGGGTCTGCCTTCCTGGGGCAGAGCTTGACCTCTGCCCATACTAGATTTTATTGTGTCCCTGACAGCACCTTTCTCCCCCTGCTCCAGCCCTTGAGTGAATCAACCCTTGGTGTCATCTGCAACCTTAATGCATGTATCTCCATGCCCTCCTCTGGATCACTGATAGAGATATCAAACAGAACAGCTCCCAGTATGACCCTGAAGGACCTGATTGTTACCCACCTCCAGGTAGGACATGGCCCATTAGCCATGACCCTCTGAACCCTACTATCCAGCTGGGTTTTTTGTGGTTTACAGGCCCATAAAGCACAGTATCATCTTTCCAAATCACAGAATCACAGAATCACTAAGGTTGGAAAAGACCTGTAAGATCATCAAGGCCAACCATCAACCAAAAAAACCCGCCACCATGCCCATTAAGCCATGTCCCACAATGCCATGTCCACACATTCCTTGAATACCTCCAGGGAGGGTGACTCCACCACCTCCCTGGGCCATTTATTCCAGTGTCTCACCACTCTCTCAGTAAAGAACTTTTTCCTAATATCCAGTCTGAATCTCCCCTGGTGCAACTTGAGGCCATTTCCTCTTGTCCTGTCACTCATCACTTGGGAGAAGAGGCCAACAGCCACCTCTCTGCAACCCCCTTTCAGGTAGTTGTAGAGAGCGATAAGGTCTCCCCTCAGCCTCCTCTTCTCCAGGCTAAACAATCCCAGCTCCCTCAGCTGCTCCTCATAAGACTTGTGCTCCAGACCCCTCACCAGCTTCGTCGCCCTTCTCTGGACACGTTCCAGCACCTCAATATCTTTCTTGTACTGAGGGGCCCAAAACTGAACACAGGATTCGAGGTGTGGCCTCACCAGCGCCGAGTACAGGGGCACGATCACCTACTCCTGCTGGCCACACTGTTTCTGATACAGGCCAGGATGCCGTTGGCCTTCTTGGCCACCTGGGCACACTGCTGGCTCATATTCAGCCGGCTGTCAATCAACACCCCCAGGTCCTTTTCTGCAGGGCAGCTTTCCAGTCACCCTTCCCCAGGCCTGTAGTGTTGCATGGGTTTGTTGTGGCCAAAGTGCAGAACCCGGCGCTTGGCCTTGTTGAACTTCATCCAAATGGCCTGGGCCCATTGATCCAGCCTGTCCAGATCCCTCTGCAGAGCCTTCCTACCCTCGAGCAGATCAACACTCCCACCCAACTTGGTGTCATCTGCAAACTTGCTGAGGGAGCACTCAATCCCCTCATCCAGATCATCGATAAAGATATTAAACAAGACTTGTCCCAAAAACTGAGGCCTGGGGGACTCCACTTGTGACCGGCCACCAGCTGGATTTCACTCCATTCACCACAACTCTCTGGGCTCGGCCATCCAGCCAGTTTTTTATCCAGCGAAGAGTGCACCTGTCTAAGCCACGAGCCACCAGCTTCTCCAGGAGAATACTGTGGGAGACAATGCCAAAGGCTTTACTGAAGTCCAGGTAGACAACGTCAACAGCCTTCCCCTCATCCACTAGGCGGGTGACCTGGTCATAGAAGGAGATGAGGTTGGTCAAGCAGGACCTGCCTTTCATGAACCCGTGCTGGCTGGGCCTGATTCCTTGGTTGTCCTGTTAGCGCCCTCAAGATGAACCTCTCCATAATCTTCCCCGGCACTGAGGTCAGGCTGACAGGCCTGTAGTTCCCGGGATCCTCCTTCCGGCCCTTCTTGTAGATGGGCGTCATGTTGGCAATCTTCCAGTCATCCGGGACCTCCCCTGTTGACCAGGACTGTTGATAAATGATGGAGAGCGGCTTGGTAATAGTGCAAGTTTGGAGGTGATGCTTCAAATAAAGTATAATGGGCCAAAATTACAATACTTCCACTAGCATGGTTTCTTAGCTTTTAGCCTCTAGAAACCAAAGAGTTTCCATACTTGAAAGTAAGAGCACTTGGTAGACTTTTAGTTTTTGAACATTTTCAGTTACTTTCTGAACACATCTCTCCTGACAATAAATCCTATAGCGTCATTATGTATTGTGTGGGGAAGAAAAAACCTCGTTTGTTGTAAACATGCTGCCAAATCATGTCATTTTCTCCATCTTCATTCTCTTGTGGGCAAGTGTGACTAATCAGTCCCTGTTCACTTTCTCCTCATCATTCTTGGATTTATCTAGTACCTCCAGTCATTTTTCCTCCCAGATTAAAGAAACCTAGTCTGTTTAATCTATCCTCATGTGGAAACAAATGGAACATCGTTGTCATCTTTCTCCCTTTCTAGTTTTATTTGGTGTCCTTTTTGAGAGGCTGTAATGAGAGCTGGGCTTACTATTAATGATACAAGTACATCTTGGGCTTGGGGCATAAAAATGTTTTCTGGATTGCTCTAATTTTCTTTCATAGTAATTCCTAATAGTTCATTTTCCTTTTTAACTGTCTCTGGGTATTAAGCTGATGTTTTCATAGAAATAGCCACAATGCCGCTGCAATCTTCCTTCTGAATAGTAGTAGTTCATTTAGAGCCCGTCACTCGGTATATATTCACAAAGTGTACATACAGATAGCATTTTTTCCCAGATGCATTACTTTCACAGCACTGAGTTTATCTTTCACTTTATTGCCAAGTCACTCGGTATTATGACATCCTCCTGCAGCACTTCTCAGTCAGCTTTCATTTATCTGAATAATTTTATGTTATCAGCAAACGTTTTTACCTTTCTATATATCTATCCACTTTCCCAAGATTTTGGCAAATACGTGGATGAGCACGTCTCAACCCAGACACCTGATGAACTCCACTAGTGAACATTGTAACACCTGACAGTTATTTCTTCTTTGTGGGTTTTTTTTAATGTAGTCAGTAATAGCTGTGCTTCCTCTTTTGCCCCATGTCAGTTTAGGATCTCTGAGAGTCTTTGGTAAGAGATCATCAAAAGCACTCTGAAAGCCCAAGCATAAAACAGCCACAGGATCTTGTACATCCATATAATCACTGGCACCTGTAAGTAATTCTACTACACTTTCAGGGCATGACCTCATTCTGCAGAAGGCAAACTGAATGTTTCCCTATGTCATACTTATTCATATATATTACTGTCTCTGTATTACAGCTTCTTCCAGGTTGCTCAGTACGGAAATCAAACATACTCGCCTGCTGTACCCAGACCTGCTGTTAATCCCTTCCTAAAAACCAGTTTCAGATTTTCCAAATTTGACCCTTCTGGTCTCAGGGTCATTTTAAACAGTAAGTTGTACACCACAGTTCATAGGCCAGCAATTTTGTACCGATTGCCTTTACAACTCTTTGGCAAATATAATCTGATCACGTTAATTTGCTGGTTTTCAATTGCCTTTATTGAAACTCTTCCACTGCAGAGTGTCATGGTGGATTCTGAACCTTTCCTTCACCATGCTTGAAACCTCTCCCAGCTTGGGGCCACTATATACCTTAGACAAACACTGTCTAGCCCACCATCTGCTCTTCACTTAAAAGGTGGATGAAATGAACAGGCCTGCAACCACAACAGATTCCTGATGTACCTCAGTTGAAAAGGTTTTCTATATTGATGGGCAGCCATCAATAACCACTCCCAGCATCATAATCACAACTGGGTATCTATATTCACTTGCTTCAGAAACACAACCAGTCATTTTCTCTGGGTTTTGGTCTTTAAGGATTTGACAATAGCAGTAAAACGTATCCAGAAGGATATAGTATATATTAGCCTGGCTTCTCTGTTGTGACTCTTAGACTCTTGTTACTGAAGGGGAAAGAGCTGGGCGAGCAGAACGCTGCATGTTTGACTTCACTCAGTGACATTTGCTGCATATACGCATTTAAGAGACTATCCAGACACAGATTCAGTGCACTAAATATCTGCCTGTCCTTGTTAGGTCTTCTTTCAGCCTCTGTGGTATTCCTGATGCTCAGTAAACCACTGCCTTCAAATGCCTGCCTTGACAACTGAGCTCTATAAACCAACCGCCAGCAAAACCCAAGTTGAATCAAGGGGCTGCTTGAATAATTTATATGAGTGTTACTTTTACAACTTCAACACATTTACAACTAAATCAAATACACATGAACTACTGTGTAACAGTCTGTTCATGGCAAATTGGGCCAGAGAGAGCCTACATGTTCCTGAGATAAAAAAAACCAAAGCATGAAAAGGCAGCAACTGAATTCCACTGGAGCTGATCATACTTTTTGTACTGATATATAACTTCCAACAAAAAAATAAACAAACACAACTGGTTTCTCAGAACAGCAGCAGCACAGGTTTGTCCAGGTGCAAGTCTTTAGCCTGCCTCCATTCACATTGTTTTTCCTGGAATATGCACTCTACACTCAGAATTACTCAGTTTAAGAATATGTGTTGACTAAATGACTGTTAGATTTGGCCTCTTTTTAAGTGGAAATACGAAATACTGTGCTTACACTGGCATCAGCTGGTTCCAGTTAAACCATTCTCACCTAAAAGGAGTTAGGCACACTGTTAGTTTACATACATAATTTTCCAGTGTGCACATTCCTTTTAGGGCATCCTAACAGTGTAACACTAATTATAAACAAAATAAAGAAACACAGTTAAAGTAAAATGCTATTGTTTAATTGATCTCATTTGATATATACACAGTGAGAATCTGATCTTTTGATTCAACTTACACAGACACAGCCAGATCATAATTAAAATAAAAGTATTTATGCATTCTGTTTATGCTCCTGTGCAATTTTTCACCTGTAACAGGATTTTAAAAAGAGGGAAATGGGAAGGGGATGAGATCGAAAATGGAAGGGAAGGGGAGGGGAGCAAAAAGGGAAGGGAAGGGAAGGGAAGGGAAGGGAAGGGAAGGGAAGGGAAGGGAAGGGAAGGGAAGGGAAGGGAAGGGAAGGGAAGGGAAGGGAAGGGAAGGGAAGGGAAGGGAAGGGAAGGGAAGGGAAGGGAAGGGAAGGGAAGGGAAGGGGAGGGGAAGGGGAAGACAGAAGGAAGGAAGGAAGGAAGGAAGGAAGGAAGGAAGGAAGGAAGGAAGGAAGGAAGGAAGGAAGGAACTAGGTAGAATTGCTTGGGATGGACTAGGAGGAAGGAACTGGGAGAAAGGAACTGGAAAGAAGGGAAAGCTGTGATTTTGGAAAACAAATCATTCTGTAAGAAAAGAACAGAACAAGGGCATATGCACAAACACATCTTAGTCTATAAATCTGTGTCTTCTCAACTGTTTTTCTGAATTTGCTTAGAGAGGAAAGTGTATCCTGGATATTGATATGCAGTCAAACAGGACATAATGTACCACTTATCTTGTGGGCTCCATTTTCCATAACGTACTAACAGCATAAATGTGTGAGTGGGGGGGTTGTCTTTTTAACCATAATTTAAGGTGGTAGGAGTTGTGTAAATTGCTAGCTATTTGCATGATAAAGTGTAGTTAAAGCTGAACCATAGTGTGTAACTGCACAATCAAAAGAAAAATAACCTAAAAGTTTTACTGTGTGAGCCCCTTACAAAACTGTTGAAGACTTCTCTCACTTTAAACCTCTTTCCTTTTCTGGATGAAACATTGCCATTAATAACAGTCACACTACCCCTTACTGATTATTTTAATTGCATCAGTAATATTGTAGTTAAAAGCACAGTTTGGCTCCTTTATTATGAAATTTACAGTAATGAAGTCTTACAAGTTCAAGACGAAAGACCCATGATACCTACTGGGCAATCACTGTTAAAGCACCATAGCTCCAGCAATAAGAGCAGTTAAGCAATACACAGCCAAACTATTCATTGCATTTCCATATGACCTGGGTGACATATAGCTTAGGAGCACATCTCAAGTTAGGTCTGATGACATACAGACCTAGAGAACCACAACATTCACAGCTGCTAACATCTGAACAGTCACAGAGCCAACCATGACCAACTGTGGGGTACTTTCACTGCATGTCCTCACTGTACTCAGTCAATGTGGTTTTCAAAGGGGCTGCAACACAGAGTGTCTAAACAAGACATTTTTATTCTCATTTTTACTATGGGAGTTTGGGCAACATGTTTTTCTGTTCTCATCTTTGCAATCTTTAAACAGCAGAAGCATCCCAAAATGTCTCAAATTAAAGAGACTAAGGCAACATAGAAAAGATTTGTGAAACAGAGGCTTTATTAGCGATTTGTTCAGAATCTAGAAAGGAGCATAACACAGTTCACAAATATTTTTCCAAGATTTAACTGCTATCTTTGAAGATAAACACAATATGTAATAGTGCCACCTGGTGACTGAATGAAATAACTATTAACTCGATTAACTATTCATAAATAGGATCCCAGAATCCCTGGAGTGAGTGATATAAGCCCAAACAATAAGCAGTCTATTGCCAATGTGCAATGGTTCAATGCTTAATTTTAAATTTGACAAACATCAAGATCTAAGCTCTTTCTTAAAGTTGGAAACACATGTAAAAATAACTCAGTGAAGCTGAGGGTGCTTAGTATGTTAGATTTGTCACCTAAGTGAGTCAGCAAGATTTTAACTTGACAGGATTAGTTTATGGTTGAGATGTAAGTGGGAAGTGTAACTGCTAATATTTGCTCCAGAGTAAATAGAGTGATTTGTTTTCAAATCATAAGCATTGATTTGGACGTGCCCATACTTTAAGTGACAATCCATCTTGTCCACAATGGAAACAACCAGAATTTGCTTAGAAGTCTTCAGTAAAAGATCAGTTTCTTTCAACTCTTTGTTCTATTTTAAGTATTGTATTTTCAGTTAAGGAGCTTGGAAGCAACCATCTACCAAAGTCTTACTAATAATTGTTCCTGATTAACACAAGAACATCAATAAAAAAGAGAACTGAACACTTTTTTTTTAATTAAAATAATCAAGTCAAGGAAAACAGCCTACGTGACAGATAGCTTGTGTAAAAATAATTGACTCATTAATCTTAACCATATGAACATGTTCACATTAGCAGGGTCAGTTGCTAGAAAGGATGCAACCGTAGTTACTTATTCACAGACGTGTGAAGTTGAAGTCAGCCTAATTGCACAAAAACTTTCCTTAGGAACTGAATGGTGGCTTTAGAGAAGTTAGCTATTCAGCATCAAAAGCAGAGAAAGTTTCAGTGGGACTCTCAAATCATAGCATGTGGATTATAAATTATTTAGGCAAAGGAATAACCTTTGATCATGCTAAATAGAGCAGCCATCACAAAGTTTGGATCACTGACTGGGGTCTCTAGCAGTTATCTACAAAAATACATCCTTAACCTCAGTGCAAAGATATCTGTTATAACCTTTTCTTGGTGATAAGGCAACTAGACCTTTTAAGCTAAATCGCTTCGGAGTTGAATTGGGTTAATGCAAAAGGCTTCGCACTTGCAGTAAACATTGATGCCAGCACATGAGAATATATAGATATTCAGGAAGAGTTTTCAACAATGTGGGTATAGCTGCTGAGTGAAAATAGAGTCAGAAAATTATCCCTCTGTTGATTATGCATTATACAGGGTAAACATTTGTAGCCATGTAACCCCACAATGATGGTGTTGCCACTGCCCATAACATGCCACAGGCTTTGCCTTAAGCTGACAA
This sequence comes from Gavia stellata, assembly GCF_030936135.1. Taxonomy (NCBI): domain Eukaryota; kingdom Metazoa; phylum Chordata; class Aves; order Gaviiformes; family Gaviidae; genus Gavia; species Gavia stellata. The sequence goes on along the minus strand of NC_082637.1, from coordinate 33,013,396 downwards.
CTCAGGGCTCAGTACCTGACAAGGTTTGTCTGAATTTCACTTGCTCTCCGTGGAGATCTGTTTTAGCTTAGCGGTAACAGCAACTGTCTAATGACCAGGTAGCTATTGGTTTATGTTTTGTTCAGCTTTCAAAGTAAACTGTGTTAAAATAGTTATCACTATGCAGAGATATGCATTTAGGAGCTAAAAGCAGCAATAACAAGAAGTTAGTCCATGTGGAATGAGATAACTATGACTTAGAAGGAAATGCAGCATGTATAAGCAGAGGAGTCAGATGACAGCAGGGGCCTTCAAAGCCCAAGCACAGAGCAATGCCAGAGGCCCTGGGCTACCATGCAGCTAACCAGTCATTCCTGGTCACTAAAGGAGTGCAACCCTGGGAGCTGGGTAAAATCAGTCTTAAGGGTAATAAAGACAACAAAGAACAAACACCCAAACAGGAGCAAAAGGCACCTTATATAGTGTAACATGGACTTGCAGACCTGTAAAGGAAGAACAAGGTGCAGAGCATGTTTCCAAGCACACAACATTGGTCACTAGTGTAGCCTAGGTGGAAAAGAAAGAAACCATTAACGTCAACTTCATCTTCCCCTCTGCAAATGGCTCAGGATACTGGTGAGGGGCCATACCCTGCAGTCCTTGGAGTAAAGCTACCATCAACCTTAGGGCCCAGATGGGTACCGCAAGACTGAGCACATCACCAGAGAAAAGGGTAGACTTTAGGAAGTATGTGTCTATACCATTTTAACTACATGTGATTTGATCTATAAGCATTGGTATCGTGTTAGTATCATTGCAACTGGGCTACTAACATTTTTCCATTAAACTGTTAAGATTTTAATTAGTCTAACAATGGATTATTTGCTTTGTGTGTAAAGTGTGTGCCTTTTTCCTGTAAAAGGATTTTGAGTGTGACAAGCTGGCAGGAGTTAAAGCAATCTGTTTTGTAATGTAGGTACAGCAGATTGGCAGTACTTTACATTAGTTATGTTATTCAACACACAGGCTGGCAGCAGAGGATCATGTGCCTGTCAGAAGATGTTGCTGCATAGAGAGTGCACCATGCTGAACCACCTTAATTCTTTCACTCCTGGTATTTCAGAAAAGAGCACAGAAGTTGCAGTTAAGCAGTTCCAAGTTGCTGCTGACTGGACAGATGTGGGGCATATTTAGTTGTCTCCTATGTTACTTGACCATGAGATTTCTACACATGGAAGTCAGCTGTTGTGATTGCATTGTCTATAATAATATACTATAATAAAATGGGATGCAAATAAGTGCTTGGAACCCAGCCAGATGCTGTAAATCTCAGCTAAACTGTGAGGACAGGTCCTTGAAACTATCCAGCTAAAATAATTGATGGCAGTTGAAGATCTAGGTCAGCATGTTACAGAACAAGGAACTGTCTCCACTTTGATTATTTTGAGAATAATTGTTGAGATAAGCTTATTACCTCTGATCTTCTCAAATATCTGCCTTTTCAGTGTCTGTGATTGCCATCTTTTAATTCTCTTTCAATTTTTTAGTTCAGAGAGCACGTTAGCTCATTAAAGCCTACATTATTTTCTTGATATACTGCAGGCTTTCTCTTGGAATCAATATGGGGCTATCAGGTAGCATGTCTTTCATTAGGGACTGTAAGTCAAAATGCAAACCTTAGCTATCCAAGCACATCTAGTCTAGAGCAATGTAAAAAGTTACTCTTCTCTTTACAGAAGTACAAATAAAATTGGATTGTAGCTTAATGTCTTAATCAATGCAAGTTATCAGGTATTTTCATGCCTCCTTGCTAAAAAATTAATATACACATTACAGCTGCGACTGGTGTTTTTATATGACTGTAACCATTTCAAAATAGTATTAAATATACCTCTTATTTCTTATTTAGATGAGGTCTTCATAAAAATCATTTAAATGTGGCTTTTCAGATAGGACCTTTTTAAATGCTTATTGACATAGACTCCATGCCCCAGGCCCAATGTAAAAACTGCAAATGTTCAGGGTTTGAACAGCATAGAATTTAATCCCACCAATTGACAATGCTGTATTTCAAAATAATTAACAGGGATCTTTATTTTTCTTCCTTGCTTTTCTCATGATCTCCTCCAAATTAAGAAAAGCAATTTACTTCATAATTTTAAACTATCTACAGTCATTAGACAGATTAATCAATCACCTACAACTCTTTATATGGAAATAAATAAAATTGGCTTTTGAGAAATAGATTGAAGGAAAAGCAAACGTATAAAACTAATTTGTGGGGATGATGGGACAGTCACAGTTCAAACACAACCATCAAACACCACAAAAAAAGGAGATTCACTTTTAACTTATATTCAGAAGGAAATAAAAAAGGTTTCCTACTGAGCTTAGACCAAAAAGCAGCACATTTTCCAGTGACTGAGAGTTCTATGGGATGAAGACATCTTATCTGATCCAGAAAGAGGTTTCTAAGGGTTTTTTCACTGTGTTGGGCAGGAGCTTAACAGTGCAGACTTTAAACACAATAGTTCTGTAAGAAAAAATACTGCAAGTATGGGTGAGATATTTTTGGTATTTTTCTTGAAGAAAGGCATTAAGCAAAGCAAAACAAACAAAAAACAAACAGAAAAAAAAAAAGGCATTCTAATGTGAATTACTAATAGTCTTGTTTATCCAGAATGAAGTATTTTTATAACACTTCAGTCACATACACATTTTCCTCAGGTTTTTTCACACATGCTTCAATAAAATTAGTATTTTTTGGTGTGCTGCAGTCGTCTTCAGTTTGTTCTTTTTCAAATTCACTGACGTCTAAATACAACATCTTTCTCTTAAAAAAAAAACAGCTAGAGATCTAGCTGACAGAGAAGGCACTGTGAGATTGACAGGTGCATTAACCAAACCTGTGAGAAGCTCCCAGAAGATGGACGTTTTACCTTGAAAGCTAAATAGAAGGTTAAAAAAAGGTATTCAATATATTGTCTTCTGTGAAGATACGGTTGTATCAATAATAAGTGTAAGGTGAACCAAAGTCTACTGAAGAAGGTCTGAAAAGGAAAAGATGGGGGTGGGGGGGTGGGGGGGGTGGGGGGTGGGGGGTGTCTGTCATGGCAACAGTGTCTAGGCATCTATTTAAACTTGTCTTTGAGAAGTTCCCCTAGGACTTCACCCCCATTCACCAGCATTCCCAAATGTAGAGCTGTTTCCTACAGCTCTGGTAATTTCTTCCAGACTTTTTACAAAAATAAGCATTCCTGAGGCTATTTTTCCCCAAAGCCATTTTTCACTGTTAAGCAAACTGGATTTACACTCAGCAGAGACAACTCTAAAAATACTTTGACTTGCCAAGACACAAGACTAGTGACCCCCACCTGCCCTCCTCTGCCCAGAGCTCACAGTGGGGTACCTCGCTTCATAGAAAGTCTTGAATTGATATGACATCATTTCCTTTTATTCTTACATTCTCTGAGTTCTAGACACACCAGGTTGTGGCTGCAGTATAGACTTAAAAAAAGAAACCTGGAGCTTCTGTTAGTATTCCTAATTTTTCCCTGCTAAAAAGGAAGAATAAATAAAAATTATTTTCCTTCAACTCCCTACGATGTTTGATTTGATCAAATGTCTTCCAGTTCTTAGGCATTTTTACAACAAACCCAGAAAATATCAATGTAAATATAACTCAGATTACTATGTAAATAAATTCACTCCTTTTTTTTTTTTTGTCTTTAGGCCACCCTTTTAATCTCCTTTCCAAAATCTTTGTAAAACTGATTTTCACTAAATTCAGAAGAGATAGTAATGAAAAGCAAATATATTTGTGCTGAAGTCCTTTTACATTTTGTTTCTGTTACAGTTTTCATGTTGTATCTTTCTCTTAATACTCCTGCTGACTTCTAAAAACTATGTTATCCTCCAGAATAGATATATGTGGAGTCTGAAGAGAAGTAAAAAGAAAGGAAGGAGGGAATGCTCAGTATCTCATAACAGACCCCTTTTCCCTTCTGACTTTTCATGCCACTGTAAAATAACACCATTACAAAAAGGAGCACAAAAATTCAATTCTGCCATTTTTTAATGAGCTTTTCAGGTCTCACCAGAGTGATAACAGAAATTGTTAACAAGAATACACAACCAAACAGCCTTGGTGCTCACCACATGTTTGATTTATGTATGTTGTAATAAAACTGCTGGTGAAGAAACTGCATGGGCCAGGGAGAAACTAGAGGTCAAGTTCCCTAGAAATTTCTGAAAGTTTAAAAGAAGTCAGTTTCCATATAGTTATCTCTCAGAACCATTTTCCCTCTATTTTCAAGCTGTTTCATGGCAGTACTACCTCTTCTTTCAAGTCTGCGAAATCCTTCATAAACTCATTCAGAAATAAAACATGAGGGGCACTTGATGAAACGAGTAGAAGAGCAGGTTAGAAATTATGAAGAATGCACTTTTCACCACAGTGAACCTCTGGAGCTTGTGGCCAAAGGAGGCGGAGGCAGGTGTAACATCAGGTTCAGAATGACAGCAAACTCACTCAAGGACAACAGGTTTAAGAACAGAGTAAAGGAAGTAAGTAAGGACGTGTGTCACAGCACTTCTGTTCTAGCCACTGAAGATGCTGGGCTAGTACGAGTAACTACTGTATCAGGACTAAGTGATTTTATTTAAAACCTTTGTTAGACTCTCCAGCCTCTCTTCCTCCTACTCCAAAGTAAAGAGAATTTAAAAAAAAAAAAAAAAAAAAAAGAGCAGAATTTAGAGTGGTAGGATAATTCAGGCAACACCAGACCTGCTAGTCTGACCTCATGGAGGACAAATATTTGAATAGTCTTTTGAAAAGGAAAGCATGAAAGCAATTAAACAACTCTCCAAAATGGTGGAAAAAGGCTAATTAGTTAGTTTGAAATCCATATCCCTGAGCTGGAAGACAGGGATGGAGAGCAAAATAGGCTCCCCATGATCCAGGAGGAAGCAGTTAACGACCTGCTATGCCACCTGGACACTCATAAGTCTATGGGCCCTGATGGCATCCACCCAAGGGTGCTGAGGGAGCTGGCGGAGGAGCTTGCCAAGCTGCTCTCCATCATTTATCAACAGTTGTGGTTAATGGGGGAGGTCCCGGACGACTGGAAGATTGCCAATGTGACACCCATCTACAAGAAGGGCCGGAAGGAGGATCCCGGGAACTACAGGCCTGTCAGCCTGACCTCGGTGCCGGGGAAGATTATGGAGGGGCTCATCTTGAGGGCGCTAACAGGGCACGTGCAGGACAACCAAGGGATCAGACCCAGCCAGACCAGGTTCATGAAAGGCAGGTCCTGCTTGACCAACCTGATCTCCTTCTATGACCAGGTGACCCGCCTAGTGGATGAGGGGAAGGCTGTTGACGTTGACTACCTGGACTTCAGCAAAGCCTTTGACACTGTTCCCCACAGTATTCTCCTGGAGAAGCTGGCGACTTGTGGTTTAGACAGGTGCACTCTTCGCTGGGTAAAAAACGGGCTGGATGGCCGAGCCCAGAGAGTTGTGGTGAATGGGGTGAAATCCAGCTGGTGGCCAGTCACAAGCGGAGTCCCCCAGGGCTCAGTTTTGGGACCGGTCTTGTTTAATGTCTTTATTGATGATCTGGATGTGGGGATAGAGTGCTCCCTCAGCAAGTTTGCAGATGACACCAAGTTGGGCGGGAGTGTTGATCTGCTTGAGGGTAGGAAGGCTCTGCAGAGGGATCTGGACCGGCTGGATCGATGGGCCGAGGCCAGTTGTATGAGGTTCAATAAGGCCAAGTGCCGGGTTCTACACTTTGGCCACAACAATCCCATGCAACGCTACAGGCTTGGGGACGAGTGGCTGGAAAGCTCCCCTGCAGAAAAGGACCTGGGGGTGTTGATTGACAGCCGGCTGAAGATGAGCCAGCAGTGTGCCCAGGTGGCCAAGAAGGCCAACAGCATCCTGGCTTGTATCAGAAATAGTGTGGCCAGCAGGAGCAGGGAGGTGATCGTGCCCCTGTACTCGGCACTGGTGAGGCCGCACCTCGAATCCTGTGTTCAGTTTTGGGCCCCTCACTACAAGAAAGACATTGAGGTGCTGGAGCGTGTCCAGAGAAGAGCGACGAAGCTGGTGAGGGGTCTGGAGCACAAGTCTTATAAGGAGCGGCTGAGAGAGCTGGGGTTGTTTAGCCTGGAGAAGAGGAGGCTGAGGGGAGACCTTATCGCTCTCTACAACTACCTGAAAGGGGGTTGCAGAGAGGTGGGTGTTGGTCTCTTCTCCCAAGTGACTGTTGACAGGACTAGAGGAAATGGCCTGAAGTTGCGCCAGGGGAGGTTCAGGCTGGATATTAGGAAAAAGTTCTTTACTGAGAGAGTAGTGAAACATTGGAACAGGCTGCCCAGGGAGGTGGTAGAGTCACCCTCTCTGGAGGTATTCAAGGAGCGTGTTGATGTGGCATTGTGGCATGTGGCTTGATGGGCATGGTGCTGTGTGGTGTGGGGTTTGTGGTTGTTTTTGGGGTGGGGTTTTTTTTGGGTTTTTTTTTTTTTTTTATGGTTGGACTTGATGATCCTACAGGACTTTTCCAACCTTAGTGATTCTGTGATTCTGTGAAATGACTGTTGACCATTTAATGAAGAGGATTATGCAGCAAGTTTGCCTACAGTGCCAGAAGGTTGGACCTGATGACCCAGAAAGACTTTCAGCAGGAAAAGCGACACTTTTAACAGGTCTTCCCATTGAAAAAGTTATATATTGTAACAAAATATCACAAAATCAAACTAGCTGATTTCCCTGTTCTCCTTCTCTCATTTTGTTCTACCTTAGGGACCTCCTGCTCTTCTAGAAAAGAAAATAGACATCTGTATTTGGCAATATTTATGCAACACATCCAGCGTTGAGTAAGTGCTTAGTTCCACTGAAATCAAAATAACATAAACTCTCAGGCAGGCATACATATTTTCAGGCTCAAGACCACAGTCATGGTTTTTCCCTGTATGCAGCTATGCAAATTTCTCATTCTATTTGTGATGTGAGTCTTAAATTACTATCTGAATAACTGCATTAGTAAAAGCAAACTAACCATATGCTTTTACAGTTTGACAGTCTGAAAGTCAACACTCCGACACTGTTCTGAGGTTACTTTAAACCTCTGACTTACAACAGATTGCATCAAAGGGGAATGAGAGAAGAACTGGTCCTTGTCAACACTTCTGGCAAAGAAGGACTCCTCCCATAAACACTTGCCCTAACGGAATCACTCTTAAACTTAGGTTAGATTACTTCAGAAGCAGAGTTACAGAGATTTGGGCTATTATGGGCTGAATCTGGGCTAATTTGAAAGCATTGTTAAAGCATGGAAAAAGCAAAGCAAAAAACATAATCGACTCATTACAGATTGTTTACAACTGGAGCCTATGTAACCTTAGTAATTGAGTAAACAAAATGCAGATTATTTTTTTCCCCTTTTGGGAAATTAAAAACACAAGCATTTAACAATATATTCTTTATCAAGATTCCTGTTGTACCTATAGAGTTAGATGTGGTGATACCTCTAAGAAAAAATAAACATTCTCACTAACAAGCACAGGCAGGTGACAAATAGTCTGGGTTTTTTCCTCAAGTGAAGAGTCATTTTAACAGTGCTTGGCCTGCACTATGGCTGAGCTCTGATAGCAGGGGGAAAATTCAGCTGTAAACTGACAAGCTATATCTACGTCACAAACACTGATGCTACAGCAGGCAAATTCAAACTGGTTCTTAAGCAGAGAGCCTAGGTACTGCCTGCAGCCACAGCTGTGGCAACCCACATAAGAAGGTGATGAAATGTTCATAAGCCAAACACATCAAAGTACTCGGTACATTTTGCTAAGGGTGGCAAGCTCCAAGGAGCAGTAATCAATAAGATTATTGTCCTCAAAACTGAATGCAGAGCAGTAGCCTTTGCTTCCTTTTCTGCTTAATGCTGCAGGGAGTGTCAACACTGAGCCAACAAGTATTACCATGCCTGACAAGAAGGTCTGCACATCTCCTGATCTCCTTTTTAGGGGCCAGTCCGAAAGCATTCAGCAAAATGCAGCATCTTAACTTTGTCATTAGAAGTAAACAGCTCCTGGCCACCGATACTGGTGATATTGTATAATACCTTAAATGAAAACCCCTAATTCAATTTTTCAAACCAAATACTGGCTTTCTGGAGATGGATGAAGCCTTAAAAACCACATTTATCACCCCCTAATGTATCAATTCAAGGAATAGTTTTTGCTTCCTGTTTTTTATAGTATAAGGAATAAAGTGTACCTAGGACGTTTGTAACTGGTTTTAATTCCAGTAAGTGCTTAGCTGTGGTCATATGAAGAAACTCTAGCAGAGTAAACTCTTGACATTTTCTGAGAGTGGCTCCTTAAATTCCTAGAAAAGCTGGAAGTTAAATAACCTTGCTTATAATACCTCACATGCACTTAATTTTATGGGTTAGGATATGCATGATTAAGCCAAAGGAATAGTTATCTTCACTTACATTTGTCATTATAACCTCAAAGGTAAAAAACGGTCTTCTTTTAAATTACATTGGAATATTTAAACTCAATGTAATGTCAGGGTTAAAGGGAAATGGGGGGTGGGGGGAGGAGTGACTATTACCTAGCAGCCAGCTATTTGAGCAGATTTCTTAACTGGTCTCCAAAGACTACTCTCAAAGTGGGAATTACTTGTTTCAGGTATTCAGCTGGCAATGAATGCACTAGGCATTGATAGCAATGGTGAATAATAACTAATAGTGCATCTCCAAGAGTATCTTAGTTCAAATCAGGAATGCTTTTGTGAAGTGGCTTCAGGTTGTTCCCACTTACCACTTGACATCTTAGAACATCCTCCAAGCACATGAACTAGATTTCATCTGGATGAAACCAAACAAAAGGGGCTCACCTCATTTAACATTAATTTGATGATTTATTGTCAAGGAAACCTTATTCTCATTTAATTTCTACCCTTACCTTCATTTTACAAATTTCATTTTAAATTTGTATTATATTTGACGACACATTAAGCATTTAAAATATATTGTCCAGAAGATTTTTCCTCAAATATCAGAGTTCCAAACCTGCAAAAACCTGATGACATAGGAAATCTGTCTCAAATTCACTGAATAAACCAGAAAGCTCTCTCACATAATGAATACCCAGGCCAGGGCACTGTTTGTCAGTTTTTGCAGGAAAGCTAACTGATATATTTACTATAGTTTTCAAAATGTAATGTGAATTTTCTACAGCATTTGAAGGTCTGGGTTGGATAGTACACATCAATCTGAAACTGACCAGTACTTCATAATATGTCCAGATTCCTTCCTGTTACTGTCTGATCACAGACACTTGGGCATTAATGCTGTCAAGTTATTCTTCTTGTGGTAACCATGTGTCCTGACCTTACTCTAGCTTGGATAAAAACAATGACTTTCACACTCTCAATCTGCTAATGTGGGGCTGAGGTTTGCTGGCAGCTTCTCTCTCTCAATGCTTCTCTCCCCCTCATTCATTCCTCCATGGCTGGTGCTCTTTTGTCCCCATCTTGAAATACTGCAAGGAATGCTTGAAGCCAGTTGGCCCAAGTGTGAGCCCAAAATCGTCTCTTCCTTACATAGTTAAATTGGGTTTCGATTATTGGAGTACAAGGCTTCTTAACTAAAGGGCTGCAGGCTGCAGGACTTCATAGTTTACCTCTCAAACCCCCAGAGACACACTAGCCACCAATCTCAGGGTGGACTGGCTCAGCTCGATTTAAACATAAGGTAAGTTACAACATAGAAGTGGTCCCAGCTGTCAGACACTTCCATTGATACCAGAAAACAAAAAAGGACTTTGCCAGGATTAAGACAGAGTCCTACCTACAGCCCAGTTTCTCCACTTTTTATGTCTTTCTACCCTTTCCCTTTGCCAGCACTTGCAGTGCTGCAGAACACACTTCTGTGCCCCAAACCTACCAGTCCACTGTCCTCAGAAGACCCTGTTCCACATGGGTCTCTGGCAACCTTACATGCAACCATTCCAGAAGGGGCCACAGCCATGAGCCCGCTTCTGACGTGCTAAGGAGCTGTGCAACCACCTGAGCAGCCAGCGAGGCTTGAGGTGCACCTTCCGCAGCAGAGCATGTGAAGGGAGCAGCTGCTTATTCAGCAGCAGCTGCAGAAGTGATAGATATGGAAGGAGCCAGTCAAGCTGCAAAAGAAGCTTCTGCTGTTTTAGCAGAAATCTTCAAGTTGATGTTTTCCTGTTTAGTGAGATACATGAGTAGTGGTATGGTAAAAGAATATAGAGAGCATGGGAAAGAAATCACTTGAAAATCTCAAGACATATTCCATTCCTATTTGTTGATGTAATTTAAAAATCCTGATCTTTTTAAAGCTTACTCCTAAATGAAGACTACAGACTGTGTTTCCCTTTCTGAGCTGAGTAAACATAACGCTCTACTGTAAGAGTTACACACCTTATTCAGAAAGATAAGGCAATTTTAAGCATGGCATCTTCGGACATATTCTTCCTTTTCCTAAACCCAAACACCCCCAGTAAATACAGAAATTTAAGTAGACTGGAAGGTCTACTGATTATCTCTGTAGAACAACTGAAGTACTATTATCCTTCAGTTTCTTGAAACTACACAAATTTATTTTTAAAAGACCACCAAAAATAACCCCAACAAACAACAATAAAAAGGGTAGTTTGGGGTTACAAGAAAATTCAGCATTCCAAAACGTGTTGTAGCTTTGTTTCCAGTTTCAGTCCACTTCTTTCCAGAAACAAAGTCAAAGCCAGACGACTACGATAGCAGGAGATTTTATATTAGTTAATCTACTGGGTTTTATTTTTTTTTAATTAAAAAGACAGAACATTTTCTTCATGGTCTTCCTTATAGACTAACTTCTGTCCATTGAGACAGATTAATGTGTAATCTTGGCTTAGGGATATTTGTAGATTACACTGTTGTAGAGTTTAACTACCAATGAATAATTTGAATGACTGATTTACCCAAACATGCAATCAAATCAAAATCCACAAATAAATTGTCCTTATTCCCTCAGTAGCCTGTTTATTTTACTCTTTACTTCTTGTTGAGAAAATTTTTCTTCAAAGCCAAAAGATATTTATGCATCAGTCCTATTACAATATGTTCAAGTTAACCAAACAACACAACCTCACATGTCAGTAATTCAGGAGAAAAGGAAATCTGTTGGATTCCCAGTGGCAATTCAGAGTATAAGGATCTCATCCAAATTTATCACCATGGCTGGGGAAAAAGCAGATGACCAAGCACAGCCAGGATACACCAAGGGCAACATTTTCATATGTGGATTTGTCTTTCCTCTTTATGAATTGCAAGCATAGATGTATTTGCACAAAAGTATGTGGACGTTTTAAAGCAATTAATTAAGCACACAATTTATACAAAAATAATTTATTGTTGGATATTATCTAGGCATCCAAAATGCACATGCAATTTCTGTGCCTTCTAATTTGTGAACATCATTTATTCTGATTGTGCAACTAGGAAAGTAGATTAATTAATTTCTGTCTTACTAGAAGAAGCAAGGCAAATTCAGCAGCCAAAATGTCAAAGCTATCAAGAAAATAAAAAAAGCAGCACACAACACTGAAAAGCTCCAGGCAAACAAAGCTTCTACATACCAAAATAGAGAAAATAAGAATCCTGAATTTAGGGAGCAAAAGCTAGGCTAAAATGTGTTACCTAAATTCTCACTGTGGAAGAAAATACAGTTAATGCCAAATCTTAGAAACATAAATGTAAAAATAAAGGGGGAAAGATCCTCTAGCTCAGAGCAACCTAATGGTCTCACTGGTTCAGAAATATTTTGTATGGTTCTCATTAGAGCTCATTGGAACATTTACAGCTAAGTATGTTTTCATTAAAATAAGTATTTCACAGACGTTGGAATATTTTACAGAGGAATATTGATTTCAATGCGGTTTTCAGCTAAAGGAAGAAAAAGTAAGAGACCACCAGAATAAAAATCACAACCTTTTCAGTCAAAAGATGAACTCTTCAGCACAGCACTATATAGGGAAAAAAACATTTAGAAGCCTTGGTTTAGCCCCAGTGCATATATTAAAACTAACCTGAAGTGCTGAAAAGTTGCTGAAAACAGTCATCCTTCAACCTGCTCTGATGTCCCCCTTGATTCTTTTCCCTGCCATGAAAACCATTTGTGTTCCAGCTCAGCTGATGAGGCACATACCTATAGCCAGCAGCATTGCTGACAATGTCTGGGTTGTTATCTTGAACTCCCCTTTTATGGACCTGGTGCAAGGATTGTGTCAGTCTTATGAACCATAGGGAAACACATATTTGCATGAAGTGCACAGTTAGTTTTGGAAGGGCTTATCACATTGTCCAAAATACATAGCTGAAGAGTGAATGAGTACAAACTACATGTCCTCGAGTTCTAAAATATGAAGGATCTTCAAATAGAAAAGACTTAGGCACGTGCTTTGACAAGGGTATTCACTTGCCCAAGTTCATGCACATATTTCAGTTGACAGTATCTCAGCTGTGAACTGCGATAGGTCACAGTTACTCACAGCATTCTTAGCTTGTATAGTAAAGATTCAGAGGGGATAACATGGTGTTTTGAAACTCTTGAAGATGAAGATCCTTAAGAAAACATTCCCTATAATGAGTCAGTGTGAGTAGATGATCTCTATATAGACAGGTCCTGTAAAAGCTGCATAGAAAGCTTTCCTCCTTCCCTTCCAACCCCTTGTGTGATTTTGCCAAACCAGTTTTCTTTCACACTTCCCAGTTAACTCTTCTGTCAGTACCTCCTGCGTAGTAATCCTTCATAGCCTTTGGAGGCTGAATAATATCCTCTCATAAACACAAGGATCCCTACTTGTGCATGATTGTGTCTGCAGCAATCCCTAAGGCTATCAAGTGATGCCTCTGAGCCTCATGTCCAAGAGTGTATGTTGTTTAAATTATAACATTATAACATAAACTTATTTTATTAAAGACATCATTTCTATCTTGAAAATTCTCTGTTGACATATAAAAAGCACATCCAAACCAGATTTACACTGTTTTTAAAAAGAATGGTCTTTTCAGGTGCTTGTTTACTCATGACAAGGACTAAATGCATTGCAGTACCTTCTCATTAAAACCCCCATTCAAGTCACCAGAAGAAAAGGTTCCACCTTTTCAGAGTGTGATAAAAGTGCCCAAGACTACAACTGTAAATAATTTACTTCATTTCTTAAAAATTGTTGTGGAACATATAAACTTGGCCTAGAAGTCCTCTAGTCCAGACTCCTGTTCCAAAAAGAAGCAGTTCATACAGAGGAAGAGGAGAAGGCTCAGGTGCCTCAGGTGTCACTCGCGAGCAGCTCTCTGGAACAAAGCATCGTACTTTCTGACTTTGACCACAGGGGATGGAAGAATAAACTGTTGCATTAGCTTTCTAAACAGACTTTTTCTTGTGAATCTCATTTTTGTGTGTTCAGACAGAGAGTTAAACCAGCTATGGTAGCCATTGTGTTTTATGAATTTATTGTGTTTGGTAGACGCAGTGTTTCATTGCTTTTCTTGGGTCCGTACAACCTGAAAGTTTGTGAAAAACACTAAAAGCATTTTGTCTTTAAAGCATTTTGGATGAGTTTGAGAGGAGTGTTTTGTATGTTTTCAAGTTGGTAAAGTTAGAGATAGACATATTTTCAAAGTGCTTACCATGAACTTCTGTGCATTTAAGTTTAGATCAAGAGTTCTTACAGTTCAATATGATGGCTTTAGCACATGCAATGGCACAGTATTATAAAAGGTAGCATGAAGCAATGAAATGTCATGTCATAATAAAGGGTGCTCTTGTTATCTCTGTTATGCTAAAAAATGTATGTTAAGTGGCTGGTTTTGACATTAAATGACCTAGCATGGAAAAAATCTCTCAACAAGAATAGAATTTCTCTAATTTGTACATCATTTTATTTAAATTGAAATGTGTGTATCAGTATTAAAAAAAACAACTTGCCTATTCATGACTATTCAAACAGCTGAGCACTAAGCAGGAGATAAACAGGTAAATAAAGATTTCAGGATCTTTGGAAGTACCTGCGACAGACTTTGACATACACTACCTTGGACTGTCTATACAGCCTTAGGGTATTTAGGAACACACACGGAAACAAAGATGGCTCAGAGCTCCTCTTCCTGCCCCACCTAGGCTGATCAAATATGAGGCAGCCTGAGTTAAGAAGTTGTATCTCTGCAGTAACCTTATACTGTAATCAGACCAATTCATCCTGTTTTGAGTAGGTCTGATTGGCTGCCAAGGAAAGAACTTCTCTAACATAATGATATGGCTTCCACAACAGAGATGTCTGAGGTGCAGCTATTTCAGATCGCAGGAAAATGGGTAATGCATCTGCTCGCACCCACCTGCATGGGCATAGCTTTCTATAGACTGTTGCAGTCGAAGTGAGAAGTCAAAACACAGACCTACCTTGAATCTGCTCTAGCATAATCACATCTCTTATTTTTATGAGAACTATTACTATCCTGCAAGTAATCCTGTCAACGTGGCCAGCACTTCAGAAAGCCCTAAGAACACCTTAAATTGCATACTCCTCAGCACTGGCACTATCTCTTTTCTGTATGTTTAGAACAGCTCCTTTCTTAGAGTTCACCCTGTATGCTGACTAATGACTAAAAACCACATTGCTTAGAAAATTTGATCTTTACAGGAAGATTCAACACCTATAACAGGAAATTTCTTATGAAAACCTAGACATTTGATAACAGATAGACTTTACAAGGGTTGCTTTGCCATCAGCTGTTGGCTGGATCTTGGCAGGAGTTTACGGCAAATAGTAATCCCATAACTAAAGATACACCCAATATCCATATAAAATTGAAGGGGTAACTGACAAGCAGAACAGAGTGATTCAAATTGGCATGTGCCCAAGGTGGTGGCTTGTCCGTCCCTACATTGAATACTGCAAAGGGATCTTTAATAACTTGTAGGAAGGTTTGGGTTTTGCGGCTAGTGTGGCACAGTACAGCACTCTCCCATTCCCTATTCTGTGACAAGGTTTGAGTTCAGTGCTGGCTAAGAGAGAAAGTTGCCAATTACCAAATCAAACTCTGAAGTGCTTTGGCAGAAAGTGAGCCAATGTTAGCCTTTCAGGACCACGATTTGAGTTGTCTAATTTGGAATATCTAGGGTAGCAGTGACTCATAGAGTCACGTTCTTCCTCCAGAACTATCTGGACCTATGAACTGCATCTAGGTCTATCCCAGCAGAAACTATGAACACAGTTGCTCAGTCCTTTCTGTCCTCTTCCTTTCCATCTATCAGCACAATGAAGATGTGGCTGTGCAAAATAAGCACAGGACAAATACTCAATGCAAAGAAAAAAACCAAAGTTTTCCTTCTGCTCCTTTCGAATCTTGCATAGTCAGCCAGGCATTCAGAATACAAATCTTATTTGTTAAGGTAAATGACTATATTTTCAAGTTAATTCCAGCTCCACTGATTTAATCCTAGCCCTGCTAATGGACCTCAGCTGAAGACCTGGCTAACTATTGATGCCATTCTTGTGCATCCTGCCAGTGTTATACCACAGCGCTTTTTTTCAGATTAGGTTTTGCAGCTGATCCTTATTCATGCCTGACAACAGGAAGCACAACACTCCTCCTTACCATGTGAAACATGTAGCTGGCTCCTTACAAACCTATAATACTTTGTGGGGCAAGCATTACTTGGCCCAATAAAGTTGGAGTTCCCTACCCACGTGCTGTCAAGAACCTAACACTCAAAGTTCAGGAAAGCTGGCAAAATCTAAACTGAGGTGGAAGGAGGAAATGAATACTTGAGAAAAAATATTACCATTTGAACTTCTAAACTGAAATCCAATGTCTGGCCTAGATTAAAACACCAGAGTTGGTATTCCAGCTCATACACACAAGTGAGGTAAAAAGATACTATGGAAGTGTTCAACAAAAAGAAAAACCATGTTCACATTTAACCAGAGACAAGTCAGTCAATAAGGAAAGCAAATTTCAGTGCAGGCAAAAAGTGGCTATGTCTTTCTGCTGAAGAGAGAAAGGAGGAGGAGTGGAGGTGAATAAATATAAGAAGCAGAAAATTTAGCATAGCACAACCATGAAAATTTACGCTGGAAGCAAAAAGAGGGACAAAAAGGATCTGAAGAAACACTGATAAGGCTCAAGAGGAAGAGTTATAATAATGTACACGGAGGAGGAGAAAATTAGTGGAAGAACTATAGTATAGAGAGGGCTAATCTGGTAAATCCTACAACTTCTATATGACACAGGATTCAGGAATAGATCATATAGGATTCTCCCCAACCCTAGCAAAGCAATGTCAAATGACAATCATTATATTTCACCTAAGAGAACACTGTCATTAAAAGACACACATAGACAGAAAATCAATCTGTAGGAAATTATATGGGTTTTCCACATGAAAGGAATCCTTTATACAAGCTTTTGTACATAAGGTGGTAATTTCACAGGGGGAAAAATTAAGTGTGAAAATGGTAACTTAAATTGTTCATTTGTTATAAATATAAAGTTGGTGTGGAAGAAGAATGAATTGTGGGCTTGTTCCCCCACAGTATGTTGTCTGAAAACTGAATAATGTGACAATTATTCAGGGCTAGCAGCAAGGAAGTCTCTTTTCCAAGGCTGCAGAGTAACAAGGGAATGAGACAAAGTGGATTCTGCAAGTCCAGGAAATGGAACGTGAGTTCTGGATTCTCTACCAGCATGCAACCAGTTTAGCTGGCTAGGGTAATGTAGTGCCAACCATCCCTGGTGAATAAGAAAGATTTTACACCAAGATTAGTCTCCACATTTCCCAAAGTACAAAGATTTCCCTTGTGACCCAAACCTTCTCTATGTACCATCTGTACCTATGTTGAGAAGTTTTACTACTAAATAAATCATAAATTTGGCATCAAGTAGTTGTTTGGGGAGGGGGAAGTTTTTCTTCTACAAAGTCTAAAAATAATCAACTCCTAATTAACTTTATTTATTGTTAAGTATAAGAATGTTGTGTTTAATTATATTTATAAATACTAGTTCCCTGATTATGAATGAATGGGTACCACTATGTTCAAAGTCAAAAATATTCTGCAGTTGTGGACATGGATGGGGGAAAGTCATATATCATAGGCAACTGACTGATGACACTGCTCTTCTATGGAGAGTGGAAGGAAGTAAACACTATCTGGACTCCTTACACTTCAGAGGCAGAAAAGCTCAGAAGTCCGTTTCTACTGTAATGCAGAAGTGCTATCATCTCAACTGTGATGACACAGAGTTGAATACTCAGATAGCACACTATCTTGTTCAATTGTAAGGAAGAGAGCAAGCTCAGTGACGCCTTTTGCAGGTCAGTATTGGAGAACAACTACGAAACAGCAAAAAATCACATGTGCAATAAGGGTATTTTATGCTTTTTACAGGAAAGTAAAACATGACTGCAGAAGGGCTAGAGATGGAAGATGTGGAGAGTGGATGCTGGCCTCAGAAAACGCAGCTTCCTAACTTTATGTATTTGTGCAATTTTCTTTCAAACTTTTTATTAGACAGGAACAAAATCCAGTTTCCTCAGAGAAACTCAGATACAAATTCATTCAATCCATTAAATCCCACTGCATTGTAGAAAAAAAAAAATGTTACTTTACTGTATTAAATTTTTTCTTAGGTGGAGTAATGGAAATATTAATAGCATACTCAGAAATACTTAAATTGCTTTTCTACAAGAAAGAATATAGTTCATCTTACATGCTTTTAATATATTTATTTATAATATATTATTATTAGGATTTAGGCATGGGAATTATGGCCCATGATCAGTAACTAGTTAATGGTACATTTCTGTGTTTAAAATGAATAGTGCTAGGCACATATATTCAGCTTATAATCAATGCTGCCCACATACAGTTTTCCATACAGCCTTTCTTGCCTATTTTTCATCACTCTGCTATTCAGTTTCTCACATACATTATCAGGTGTATGCATGGAAACAGGCTCAGCTGCTTAGAAGGCTCCTAAACATGAATATTTTCATACTTCCTCAAAATGGTAGTGTTTTAAACAATACCAAGGTGTCTAAAGAAGAGGCATTTATGTTGTTCATTATTAAATATGTCTCCTTTGTATTTTATTAGATGGTATCTTAGCATAGTAATAAAAGGCAGATGTGATGGGCTATAGTAATTCAAAATATAAGATTGACTTACCAAAATTCTGCAGTCCTTAAAAGTGGATTAGTTGTTCAATTTTTCCATTATGCTCTCATTTTATAGATGGGAATCTGAAGCAGAAAGAGAAATTCATTTGACCAAAACCACAGAAGTGTGTGGCAGAACCAAGGACTGAACGCACTGACTGTTCCTTCTTCTGCACTACGGTGTTATTGTCTTCCTCTACATCAATGTCTTCCTCTACGTTGAAGCTTGGAAATCAGCTGGAAAGGTCTCTGCTACACAGACTAGACTTTCCTCTCCTTCCTCAGTCTAGGATCTTGTATACGCTACTTATTGGATCAGGTCTTTGCTGAATAAAGTCAGGGATCAGCTTATCTCTAACAGATACCTAAGGAACTTCTTTGACACTCAGCAATACCTGAATTTTCTTTCAATTTCTCTGTAAGTTACGATGTTTGGGGCTTAAATTCAAGAAAACCTATAAATCCTTTCAATATGAACAAGGTCAAAGGAATATAACTAGTATTTGTCTTTTTTTTTTTTTTTTTTTTGGTCGTATTTTCCATTCATACATAAAGTCTCCTGTGTTTTCTCAGTGTCAGATTCTAAGCAAATGAGTAAGCCCGAAAGAAACCATTTTCTTGGTTATTTCCTTGAGAAATCATGACTCGTCACTTCCCTAGCAATGTTCACCAGAAATTGCAAGAGAGCAGACTGAGGTTACCTTGGTATATGGCTTAACAGTGAAGCAGACAAGAGAGAGATCTTAACAGGACTAAGCTGGAGATTAAAGGACATAGTCACATAAAAAAGAATTGTTTCTTCCTTTTAAGCTCAATTGCAGTAGGCAGCTATGACGTAAAGTGCAGTAACTGCAACCTTCATCCTCAGATACGACACTCTCAACTAATTAAAAAAATTTCCTCCTGAAAAGAGGAGACAGTTACAGTGCCAGGATGTTTGTTTCTCCACACTTATCAACGAAAAAAACCCACCACACTGACCTATTCCTATATACTCCAGTTCATCACAGCTACATACAGTTTGTCTTCCCTCATCCACGCTGTCATCCCCACTCAAAACAATTTTAAGGAAATAAGCTGAGAAGAAAACAAACGTTTGTCTTCTCCCTTTGCTTTACCTGAAGGACAACCCTTTACTAAGTGAGAAGATGAACTTTTGAGCTGAGTGGACCAATTACATTTTGAGTACACATTCTGTCATGAAATACAGATGATGTAACATGTTAAAGGAAGTCTCCTGGCTTCAGAGGCCTGATAGGAAGGCTCGCCCTATGTTTTCCAGGGACATATGAATATACAGTTTTGACTTCCAGGGTATTTCACATTGGGAAGAAAGGCAATGGTGGGGGAACAGCAGAGAAGGTCTCTTCAGCATTTCTTTTTTTCCTTATTTTTTATTTTAATTACACAATTCACAAGGAATACAGAAATTCAGCCTAGTTTAGGATGAAAACCATATTTGCAAACCTTTTTTTAATTAGCCAACTGTGCACAGAAGTGAACTAGTTTACTGCATTTAGCCTGATGCAAGACTGCAAAGGGAATTTTGGTGTGGTCTTTGCCCACATGTTAATGTTGCTATAGTGGCAGGCATGGGCAGTACCATTATACTGAATCTGTAAGGTTGAAGCTTTTTACTTTATTTAGTAAGTGAAGAATAGTATTTTGTGCTTCTATTTGTGATGCTTTGCTCTGTTGTAAATTCTTTGCAGAGAAGAACTTTTGCACTAACAGAGCTTGTTTTCTGCATTCTTTTCTTTGGCCAGTCATTTTGAACACATCCTTGAAGACAGACACAAATGTGGAGATGAATGCTTTTGAAAGGGCATAATGCCTGTTCACTGTTTTCAGCCACTGCTCTTCATGAGCAGGTGAGCATACTGCTGAACAAACAAGGTACTCTAAGAAAATATTCTGCTTCAACAGTATTTTTCCTTTTCCACTCAGCTTTTATTTGAGTCTATTTATGCTTCTGAAAGACAAGAGAATTTGTCAACTTGGCTTATTAGAGAAAAGATTTAATTTCATTCTATAAATTACATCCTTTTCACCAGGAACTCAATTTTGTTGATCCTAAAAAATATTTGGAAGCCCTTTCAAGGTAGCAAATAAGAGAGAATGGTGAGGAAGCAACTGTTTTTCAGTGTATGGCTGGCCCACAGCAGTAACTAACTAGCTTAAGCCTCTGCCTGGCAGCAGTTGCTGTCTTTGTGGTCCTCCATAAAACATGTCTAGAAGATGGTTTCCAATTTCGTTTTATTTGAGTCTGTATATCAAAGGCCACACCTGAGTGATTTTTATAATTAAGATCTCTGAAACTCTGATTCATGTTGATCTTTCAGCCTCAGACCTTTCATGCTCCATAACTTCTTTCCTAAAATATGGCTCCTAGAATTGAACATGTAGGTTCCAGCTATGTTCCCCCTAATGGTCAGCATTAACCAATTTATAATCCCAACTCCTCTGAGTCTCTTTTTACTCCTGCTGAAGATTGTTCAAATAGGTTTGGTGTATTATTTATGATCAACCCTGTTTCCCAAGGTGATGTTTTTTCTCCCTACAATACATGCATTTGTTAGGATCTGTATTTTTAAGCCTACTAGGACTACTTTTTGTCTTCAGTCGAGTGAATGACCTAAATCAGTTCAGATCTATCTTTTTTTGCTGTTTTTTCCTATCTTCTTGCAACCAATCTGACTTTCTGGTTAGTATAAAGTATTTTTTATTCTTCACTTAACTATTAGTAAGATTCATCTCCATACTATATATGTTGCATATGTGTATATAAGCAATGACACTAGTTAGATTTACTCTGCAGAATTTGCACAAAATATTTTTGTCAAATAAAAGCTTGGTGAAGCTAAAAGAAAATACATCTGGTGTAGGCTTACTCTAAGGGGAGAAACAGTTTACACAAGGTGACAGATACTTGGCCAACAAGGGATCAGTGGCCAAACATCATGTGAAAGTTGATATTCAAAAGCTATGAGATTTAAAAAAAAATTGAAGACAGATAAATAGCAGTGAAGTTAGAGGATGTTATCACCACAGAACCTGCAAAGAAAGCGAGAGAAGAAGGACGTGTTGTCTCAGCAAGATCATGAACTGAAACAGCAGAAAATTCCCCTTCATATTTCTTTTACGATATAGGAAATGAGTCAGAAACCAAATAAAAATACATTCATCCAGGCCACTGTTGCATATTTCACATTCAGGCACTAATGGTTTAAAATACAAGTGAAACACTTGTAGCTCTTAATCTTAGAAATAGCAAATTGGCCTCAAAAAGAATCACACAAAGTCAGACAAACATTGAGGTTTAAGTGGACCTCTGGAGATCATCATTCCAAACCCTCCTGCTCAAACAGGGCCACCTAGAGCTGGTTGCCCAGGACTGTGTCCAGAGGACTTTTGACTGTCTCCAAGGATGGTGACTCCACAATCTCTCTAGGTGACCTGTGCCAGGGCTCAGTCACCCTCACGGTGAAAAATTGTTCCCTGATGTTCAGGAGGAACCTCCTGTGTTTCAGTTTGTGCCTATTACCTGTTATCCTGACACTGGGCATCACTGAAAAGAGCCTGGCTCCATCATCTTTGCACTCTTGCTTCAGGTATTTATAGACATAGATAACATCCCCCTTGAGCCTTCTCTTCTCCAAGCTTATCACTCCCAGCTCTCTCAGCCTTTCCTCATATTAGAGATGCTCCAGTCCCTTAATCATCTGTGTGTCCCTTTCTGGGCTCTCTCATGTATGTCCATGTCTCTCTTGTACTGGTGAGCCCAGAACTGGACACAGTACTCCAGGTGTGGCCTGGAGTAGTAAGAATGATTCAGAATAATGAGTACTGAAGCCAGGTGTGCTCTGCTTTAGACACTCCTACAACCCACGTTTCTTGGGATATTTAGGTTTCTAATATCTCTCAAAGCTTCACTGGCGCTTATTTAAATTATCTTGACAGCAAACTACAGAGCTTGCTGTTTCTCTTAATAGATCAAAAGAGCATATGCTATGCACTCTTTATCTCAAAATGATTCAGAAGAGAAAATATCATCCTCAATAAAAATCATTAACATGGTCTCCTTTGCTTTATCACAGCTGTGAGATAAAGACCAGATGAGATACAGATTTTGGATACGAAGTTTGGAAAAAAAGAATGTTCAAGAATGTTCAGTTAAAGATTCAATATGAAATCAGTCTTCAAAGAATGTGGAGCCTGGGAAGAAATCAGTGACCATGTTTCAAAATTTACTCAAGATCCTTCCCTTTTTTTTTTTTTATTTAAAGAGAGAAGATCATTTTAACTACTTAACATGTAGTTTCATACCAAAAGTACTCAGACCATGTAGTCTGAAATTGTTTAATTACAGGTAATAAAAGTACAATAGAGCTTCATTACATTAAGGTCAAAGGCTTTGATTATGCCAAAGCATTTCAGACTGCTTCAGGTTTTAGCTATGCACCTCAGAACAGATAAAAAGAAGCCAACACTTATGCTTGAGGTATCTGTAATGGTAGGAAAAAGAACAGGTCAAATATGCCCAAGGTTCCCAGTTGGCATAGTTTACATCATAGCAGAAGACAACCATAAACAATAGGTTCGTTACTCTGACTGGGAAAAATCTCACATCGACATCTAGCAAACCATATGATCTTTGGTGCATACTTCAGACCCACTCACCAGGTACCTGGAGAAGAATTGTCTCTGGCACATGACAGCACAAAAAGAGTGAGAACACAGTGCAAGAGATCATCCATAAGATGTGACTCCAAGAGTGCTCTTGTGTCCTCATAAATAGTCACTTCATCATAAACATTCCCTATAACACTTCATAAAATAGGCTAAAAATGCTCATGTGTGGGAGAGAGTATCAGATGGCAGGAGGCTGAGGCAGGACTGCTTCTTTACCTCTATAGAGGGCATTGGTGAGACTAGTATTTCAACAATACACTGTTAAGTCCAGTTCTCAACTGTAAGAACGATGTGGAAACATTTTGGAGTGAACTGTAAGAGAAGCTGAATAACCACAAATAAGCCTTGGAAGGAAACTTGGGTTTTGTGCTCTAAGTTGTCATTTTATTAGTAAGCATTTACATGAAAGGAGTAAATGGGTATATAGCAACTGCACTAAAATGTCATGAAAACATGACAGTCAGGCACAAAAATGTACAAAACTAGTCTCCCTTGGCAGTGACTATAATCAAATTGAGTCACTCTGAGTCAGTTCAAAGTTCTTTCTAGTCTAGAATCCTGTCTCTGACAACGTTGTTGGGAAATACTTTGAGATAGACTAGAATAACAGGGGAAGAATATGGTGTGCTTCCCCAGAGTACTTTTCCAGGTGCCAGTGACTAGTGTGTAACTTCAAACATGTGACCAGCATTTTTCATGTAAAGTAAAGAGGATGAATAGGCACTGTTCTACAATTCCATAATGATATATCCATGATATGTCCACTGGGGCATGGAGAATGTTGAGGTATATTCTTAGAGAGAAATCTTTTATTGGAGGAAGTGTGAGATTTTTGCACGGTTTATTTAAAAAAAAGTTTCCTCCTAATTCTGATCTTAGAACACCTGAGGGAATAACTAATGTAGATGTTTATATGCATAAAATCACTTTTAAAGTTTAGCTAGAAGTTGCAGCTTGCTTTTCCAAGCAGAATACGGCTAGGAATACCAGTGGGCATCATTTTGTGAATCATATTAACATTCAAGTTAACACTTTTTCTATAGTCCATTTAGAAAATAATACCTACTTCTTATAAAATTGAGAATTCTTTTTAATTTGTAGAGCAGTCCTGTATACATTCTATTGTGTCAAACCTCATCATAGATCATCATATCCTATGATGCGTACCCAAAATTCTGCAATAACCTAAGGCAACCGTGTTACTGTGGTGCAGCATATATTTAGGGAGAGAAAGGGAGAGATGATGGGTTTGATGTGAACAATATATCATATGTTTTTATAAGAAAGCCTAGGCTTGCATGTTACACAAAAGTGCAGTTACTAGATGATCTGAAAAATCTCTTCAGACCTTTCAATTCCAATTCATTTAATGCTCATAAATTAGAGAAAGAATACTACAAAATTTGGAAAGCTCTCAAGTAAACATCGAATCCAAGTCCATAATCTTCATGGTATTAATAAATCAGAATTATGTGCTAGTGTATCTAACGTATCTATCAGAAAAACTGCTACTCATTTGAGTTTTACTATAAATACAGACACATATTTTTCCTGAAAAGTTTTTGAAAAGGTGCATGTGAGATATAGCAGGGGTACACACAAAATATGCAGAAACAGAAACCACCTTGTTTTTCCTCAAAGTTGTTAGCTCTTAAGTTTCCAGTCATTAGAACAAATCTCTGTTGTCAGCAGGGGAATAACATTCATCAAGTTTGTGCCCTCCATGCTATCAAAAGGGAGCAAACACCTGAAGGAACAAAACACCTTTTGCTTGATTCTGGCATCTCCTTCACTGGTACCCACACCACTGACTTCAAAGAGCTTTCATTTATACTGGTGTACTCCAGAAGAGAATTGCAGCTTTATGTTTCATTTCTGAATAAGAGACACTGAGGACAAAATCTTAAACAGACAGTTCAAGTGTAGGCTCCTAAATATAGCACACTAACTTTCAAAGAGTACACGTATTTCCTGCTGAAGTCAATCAGCTTAATTTTATCTCTCACTTGCACAGATTTTGTGCCAATATAATACAAGTGGCATTACTCTTGAGTGTCTTCAGTGAATAGAATGGAAAGTTATGTCCATTTCTTTTCAACATTAATTCAGTTTAAAAAAAAAATCTTTTATTTAGGCACTTCAGAATAGATTTCAGTTCTTAATTCCAGGATATGAAGTAGATAGATAACTGTAATTTCTAGGTATTCATAACCAGTTATTTGTATGCAGCAGGATAGGTAATCCTATCTGCACCACGCAACCTTGTAAGTTCATGAACAATGCTTATATATAGCTTTTTCAAAAAGCGCGGGGGGGTTTTTGCCTTTTAACAAGACAAAAGGAGACAGTGAGCCCATCAATCTTTGTAGTTTAATGGTACATTCAGTGAGAGAAGGAAGGACAGACAGTGGTAGTAAAGAAAAACTTGATCTCAACATTGAAGTGACCTCAGGCACTTAATTTGTACCTCTGACTGAGAGAAAATATCAGCCTGCCTATTTTGTTCTGCTGTTCACACTGAAACTAAATCCCACTGTAAGGCTTTTCCACAGTGAGGAATATCTTGGCTGTGGAGTTATTTTAGGTTTTGTTCACTTGACAAATGAATGAGCCCCAATGGAAATACTTTTCTTACATGGTCACTGATACATACATTATTTTCAAAGTGAAGTAAAGCAACATTGCATAATGAAGCACAGGGAGGTCAGATTTCCATTTGAAGAACAGTCTATAATGTGTCTATATAGAATTATAAAATTAACCACAAGTATTATCTCACCTGTTGCTCAAAAGAAACAAAAAGGGGATCATGTGTTCAACTATTGATGCCTCTGATCATGCATGCAGGCACTAGTTCTGTGAAGCCTTTCAGACAAATAACTTACTCCTACATTATAATATTGTTGGTACAGGCTCCCTTGCTGATGTTTCAAAAGTATCACCCCAAACTCCTTTAAACAGTATAGACTTTTGTATAAACTTCTGCATCTTTCAACAGACATTGACAACAAAGTCTCACTGCATTTTTAACAAGATGCAGGTCTTCAGAATAGGAAGTTTTAATTTGAATAAGTGACTTTGGAGGTAACAGTAAAAATCATCACAAATTAATTAAAATGTCTTCCTTTGTTTGGGGTGATTAATAATACATAAGGAAACCAGGTTTTGCATAATTCATCAATCTGACACAAACTGGCACTCTCCAGTTCCACTAAGTGGAAACCCAGCTACTCTGTGACACTTGAAAAAACAGCTCTGAATTGATGCACTGCATCCTTCTGCCACAGGACTTAAAGTCATATGGATCCAGCTTGTCACATACTAATGAAGTTTCTAGGACTGAGGTAGTAAGAAATTAAAAAAAAAAAAAAATGCTCAGTTTAAAACAGGGGATTTTCTTCTTTTTTAAGCACTAAACTGACAAAACCTAAAAGTAACATACTAGCAATTAAAGATGGAGAAGGACTTAGGTAAGATAATGTAGCCTATGCTCATATGACTAAAAGTTTATTGCCTAAGCAACTTGAAATTTCGAGGCATGTTGTTCACAAGGCAATCTAGTACCAAGCATATATAACACAAATTCAATCTGAAGCAGCAGAGTGGCAACACTGGGATTGAATCACAGTGGCAGCAGATCCTTCTCCTTTCCAGAGATGCATGGTCATAGCAGGGAGCATTTTCCAGTAAAAGACAGGCAGTGGAATACTTGCTTAGCAGCGTTCCTCTTCCCTGCCTGGACAGACTTTGCTGGAGAGTCAAAAAGGAACAAGGAAAAATGTACTGAGCTCCCTTCAGTTCTTAGCCTTGATCAAGCTGTGTACTTTTATCTTCTTTCATCTTCTTTCATTATCCTCGTTACCCACTGCCTGATTGTGTGGCACTTGTAAATCTTTTTTCCCCAAAATCTTCTGAGCAGTCTGGCTCCTTCAGTTGTTTCCTCTTTGTGATTTGAATTTCTTTGTAGTTTGTCTCTAGAGTTCCTGTTTTTCCTACTTTTTTCACATTGCAACAGAGTATGAGGAAAAGTAGCAGCTCCTAAAAATCCATCTCCTCTGCTTGATGTGTAATGATAACCCTTTATTTGTGTCTGTGCACAGTACGCAATCAAAGACACTTGCACAAGGCAGAGCTCTGGTACCCGAGGCTGCCTCTGAACTGTGCGCAGCAATGCCAGCACTAGCCTGCTCAGCTGCCTGTGGTGGTTTTAGGGGTACACGTTCCTACTCAGCTTTAGACTTCTGCATCAGGTATCTCTAGCATAGATACTGAACACTTTTTTTAGTGTTCAGTGAAACCTGAAGTATGCAGGCCTCTGGAAAGATTTCAGCTGATTAGCATTATTATTGAAAGAAATATTTAAAAATAAGCATCAAAGTAATTATCAAATGCTTAAATCATGATCAAATGCTTTATTTACAGTGTATATGGAAAATGTATTATACTGATCCCATTTAATAAGCTGTCTTAAAACACCCAAATCTTTTCTGGTGAAATTTGTTCTTTATAAAATATTTGTTACTGAGTGTAATTCCTATCCACACTGTTGCGATAAATTTGGAACTTGTACTGCTGCTCATCTTGGAACATAATTTAATTGACTTTATTTTGAGTAAAGTGTAGAACATTTATTTTCCTTCCAGTTTTCCAACCAGTCATGTTTTGAGTAAAGACATGCCGTAAAGTCTGGCAATTAATCCTCTTAACATCTTGAATGTTTAGAATTCTTGTGATGGTCTTTCTTTTAAGGCAGAGACTTACTGAACATTAATATTTTTTATATTTAAGTATTACATAAAAAATCAACTGCAGATTCTATTTGAGTGTGGTTTAATGCCCCGTCTTTTAAAAAGGAGGTTGCTTGCATAAGCACCTCTTCTTCGTTTATTTAATGATAAGTGCTCTACATAGCTGTAGCTGGATCATTTATTTATGCTCATATACATTCATTTTCTGCATGGCCTTTTATGTGTAATTACAGTTTGACCAGACCTTTTTTTCTTGCAAAAGGCAAAAGTTCAGCACCTCAGCTAATTGAACCATCAGGTTAAGCTTTCTGTTACTGAAGGGATTGGGTTTTTATTGTGTGGTACAACTTTTCTGAATTTTTTCAATTGTAAAATTCATCTTTACACCCTCTCCTACTCAATAGCTTTTTTCTGGAATGCTAGTCATAACAAAAGTACTGCTTGGTTACTGTCATGGTTTAGTCCCAGCCGGCAACTAAGCACCACACAGCCACTCGCTCACTCCCCCCAGGTGGGATGGCGGAGAGAATCAGAAAAGTAAAAGTGAGAAAACTCGTGGGTTGAGATAAAGACAGTTTAATAGGTATCACAAAAGCCGCGCAGGCAAGCAAAGCAAAACAAGGAATTCATTCACTACTTCCCATCGGCAGGCAAGTATTCAACCATCTCCAGGAAAGCAGGGCTCCATCACACATAATGGTTACTTGGGAAAACAAACGCCATCACTCCGAATGTCCCCCCTTCCTCCTTCTTCCCCCAGCTTTATATGCTGAGCATGATGTCATATGGTATGGAATACCCCTTTGGTCAGTTGGGGTCAGCTGTCCCGGCTGTGTCCCCTCCCAGCTTCTCGTGCACCCCCAGCCTACTCGCTGGTGGGGTGGTGTGAGGAGCAGAAAAGGCCTTGACTCTGTGTAAGCGCTGCTCAGCAGTAACTGAAGCATCCCTGCTTTATCAACACTGTTTTCAGCACAAATCCAAAACATAGCCCCGTACTAGCTACTATGAAGAAAATTAACTCTACCCCAGCCAAAACCAGCACAGTTACAAAAAACAGTAAAATTAGGATAACATTAAAAAAATACTGCTAAAACACATGCACTATTCTGCTTCCGGTGCAACCATGGAGCAGTCATCAAGACTTAACTGCATATGACCCAAACTCTTAAAGCTGCTACAACAAAATACAACATTATGACAGGACAACCAAGAGTTACACTGTTATCATGGTAAATACCTGTGCAAACTACATGGCAAGATCCTTGTAATTGCCAGTGAGACACGGATCTATTGATGAATACTCCTTTTTTCCTTTGGTACATTTGCTTAAAACAGAGAAATACACTTCAAATTCCTGTAGTTATTTTCATCTCATCATATCATTCCCTGCTTTTCTCCCACAGAAAAGATAAAAGAATGATTCTGTAAACTCTGGAGCACCTTGCATAAGTTCTTTGTTTTCCAAAGGCCTATTGGTCTGTGGAAAGATTCAAAACACATGGACACCAGCTATTAGTTAATGAATAGATTCATTTTTTGATATCCATCTAATCTTCAATCCTTGGGTCTAGCACAATCTTATGAAACCTGAAACTGTACTAAAAACAGAAAATAATTTCCAAGTAGACAAGAAAATACAATGAGATATTTTTCTTGGTTTTTTTTAAGATAACAACATTTGTTTTTAGAATGTTTTAAATTCTAGTACTCTGTTTTTCACATAGTGCCTTCAGCTTCACTATTAAATATTGACTTCTGAAGGCATGTTGTCAGTCTTTATTTAAGAATTTTTGCAATAAACAATCAATATTTGCCTTAAGGATATCCTACAACAGTTTTGGAAAAACAAGCTTCCTGTCTCAAACAGCTGGAGGATGAAACAAGCTCCCCTCCCCCTTAAATAGATAACCAATGCTAGTTTTCCGAGTGAAAAAGGAAAATGCTTTATTGACCTCCATTCATGGTAGAGGGTGGGTTCGTGCATGGACTTGAAACATTTATTTTTTATTTCCAGTTTATTGCTCCTATCACCTCTCTTCCAGAAAATACTCAAGTCATGCAATATACCTGTTAGCCTAAAAGTCCTTTGAGCAACAAAAGACTTTTAAGAAAATAGGTCAGAAATCAAGTTAAAATTTGCTAAAAATTTAGCTCTTTCATTGTCATTGATTTAGCCCCATCCCGATGATGATTTGCCTTTTCTGTAAATCCAAGATGGTGAAGTTGAAAGACCCCCCAGGGTAAAGGCATAACCTGGTTTATAGAAAGATTTAGCAGCTTCAGCTGACAATTATCAAAGTTGAGCACTTTTTCCCCTTTTCCTTGATTTTAGTTCCAACAGTTTTAGTTCCAACAGTGTCAGAATACAGAATATGAAACATATTGCACTTCTCAGATTAGTGTGGCAGAAACTGCTTCTAATCCTCCATCATCCTCAAATTGACTACTGTCTGACATTGTCAAAGCTGAGCACTGCATATACCTGCAAACACTGGTGACTGAAAAAATATTTCATTCTAATCCAAAAGAAATGTAACTGGAACTGCATAGACATTGCCTGTATCTTCTCAGAGAAGATAGAGAGAAGGGGAAATTATCTAAAAATCCATACTTGATTGAAAAAGGAGAGATGTTTGGAGAACGTTTTGCTGTGCTATACATTTCTGAGCCAATATTTTATGTGACAAGGCTAGTATATATATTTTATACTATTGTGCAGTAGAGACACATATTTGTTAAACAAGAAGCATCTGCATATTCAAAGTAAAAAATATGGGTCCAAGCCAGGACTCTGGATCCAAACAGATGGCAGGTAACAAAGGCTAGTTCAGACAAGAGTGTTGACTGCAAAAAACAAAGGCTTTACTGACAGGGTGATACATAAAAAAAATTTCCAAGCTTATGCTGAGGTTGTATTACAAACTAAGAGATTTTGCCTATCAGCCTCCACTTAAGCTGCCAAATCCTGCCCTGAGGAGCTATCCTTTGCAGTACATTATTTTATCAACCCCAAGTGCTCACAATTTGCAAAAGAACAAAGCACGAAAACCTCTCTGAAATTACCACATATCTGGAAAGCCTTCCCCCATCTGTTCCACCAGAGAATAACCACCTGGGTTCCAAATGTGGAACACATTCATCTTTTAAGAAGTTCCTAGAAAACCTAAGCAGCGTTGATCCAGGACTTGTTGGATTTAAACTATGCCCTGACTAACAAAACATTGTAAATAATTGGTGCTCCTCTTTTCTGAAAAAGTCAAAATATCCATCAGAAAAAGCGCTTTCACATCCTTCTTCTAGACGCCCTGCTGTCACGAGAGACTTCAGGAGTGAGGTAGCCGCAAGAACAGAATCACACCAACCAGAGACATAGATTTTACTTCCTAAATAATCCGAGCAATAACAGGTAACCAGCAGTTGTATCTTTGCATTAGAAATGACAAGAGGGGGTTAACTTAACAGTTGTGTTGCGAAATTGCTCACTGAATGAAAATAGAAAGCTGTCACTTATTGGCACATGTTACACGCGTTTGCTGCTAGTCTTCAATGCATTTCATGTTTCAGACATGGCAACAAATTAGGCTAGAGACTTGTCTAATAATGCTGTAATTTACATTGTTCAACAAGATGACTGGAGAAGGAGAAACATTAATAATAATAAATACAGAAGAGAAGATGATCTCATCAGTCCCCCTCTGAAAAAGCCATATCTAGGCATAACATACTGACTGCTGACATTAGTCCTTTAGATAACCAGCCAATAAATAGTCATTGCTGACTCTCCTGCATTTCAGAGTCTTAGGGACATATTTAGCACTAGACCAGGGGCAAGTCATGATCCAACCCTTCATCACTCTTTTAATCTCTCATTGCTTGGCAGTCTTTCCACAGACTTTGGAAAAGGTAGCAAGGGGATTCATGGCAGGTTTCAGACTCAGGAAAAAGGTGCAGATTCTAAGGTTCATGAGACAGGGACTTTGTCACCTCTGAGCTCTGCTTCAGATTTTCCCACAGCTAGTGATGATCCACAAATTCATGTGCAATGAGCTAATGGGCTGCTTCTCCAGAACTGGCTTGCAGAAATTACACCACAAATACCATCCCAACCTCTACTCTCCAGGAAACTGAAGTTCAAAAGAAAAGGGGATTATACTAGGTCTGAGAGAGGAATCCAAATGCCTATTTCATACTATCTTTGCAATTCTGCAGTCCTTTAAAAGCAGGAAATGATGGCTTTTTTCTTAGTTTGGGGTTTTGGAGACAGAAGAAATTTTAGTGAGCAAATGGCCTGATCAGAACCAAATCCATGCAGAGCACGGTCATGTGCTGCAGTAAACCAAGTGTGCTTTTCAGAAGGAGGTATCTAGGAATATAGGAGATGGAGACTGTAACTTAACTGAAGTCACGATGTGATTTTTCACTAGGCAGTGAAACAACTGCCGAAACATTCATGCACAAACAGCAAAACAAACAAACAAACAAGCAAACAAACAAACAAAAGTCAGGACTTACTCTTAAGCAAATACTAGATTTTGTAAAAATCACATGAATTCTGCTCTCCAAAAGGAGTCATCCTTACTGAAAAATATGCATTTCTGTTCAACTCTAGCTTTTAAGGGCAAAACATATTATTGATGCTTTAGTGTTTTACCCTTGAATAAGATTTGTGTAGACAATGCCTGAAGGGTTAATAGTAGCAAAAATTATAAACAAAGCAAAGAACAACTATGTTTTAAATCCATCCCTTGTGTCACCTCAAAGAGGTAAATGTTTGACTGATTCTTTTACCAAATCTGTTTTCTTCTGAAAAACATTTACACTTCATAGTTTTCAGGATATGCACGTAGTTTGCTTTGGCAGTTGCTTCACCTTTTTATTGAGATGTATGGAGATTTTCCAGTAACAAAATTTGTAATACACAAAAGTGGCATGGGGAACCAAAATTAGTAAAGACAAAACTGGTATCATATGTACTGAAAAAAAGAACATATAAATTCTCAGAATCTTATTCCATAGGAGAGTAGGAAATCTGCAGACAGTGCATATAAACATAACATTAAGTTATCATATTACCATGCCTGAGACTAAGCAGGTATGAAAAGAAATCTTAGCTACACTTTTTCTCTATTAAAATGGCATTTAAAAGCTGTGCAAAAAAGGTCTCAGGAACACTAAAACACAGTCACACACACAAATAGACTAGGCGTTTAAAAAACACAATGACCTTTGCAATATCAGCTATGGCACTAGCAAACAAGGTCATGGCTTTGTACCATGGCACAAACATATACGCTGACATATTCAACTGTCAGGGGAAAAAATGAGTGAATATGTGTCTAATCAGAATTAGTACCTTGATGTGAGATTCCACTTCTCATCCGTACTTAACGGATGTTTAAAGTTTAAAGATAAAACACCTTTCGCTACTACCATGAATGAGCTTTGCAGGCGGCAATGTAAAAGATGGCCTTAGGGATCAGCAGCTTCAGAGCCTGGGCCTCCATGGCTGGAGATTCTGCATTACCAGTGCATTTTCCAAGCAGAGTTTGCATTTCATTAACCCCATGGGTTTTAACAGCGGGGCATTCTGGGACAACATGAGGGATTTCCCAAGTCTTCTCTGTTGGGGACAGAGAAGAAAATGAAAACAATTTTCTTTTGAAGTGAAAGCCCAAAGGATTTTGCTGAGCCTTTCTGTTTCCCTTTAAATATTTATTTCCTTCTCTGTGAAGAGACTGCACACACACAAAAATGCATCTCTACACACTGTGGCAACCAAGCTAATCTGACTTTAGTTATTCATATGAGCATACCAAGGAATATGACTAGCATTAGAATATAGTCTTTAATCACATGGGGGGGAGTAGTGTGTCCCCTAAGAGAGGAGAAACTCATAGACTTCAAAGAATTATGAACATATGACCTCCTGCACAGTAGAAACCATAAATGTCATCCAGCAATTCCTGCATCAACCTCGTAATTTCTGCTTCAGTTGCAAGATTTGCTTTATGAAGACATCTGAGTCTTGATTTAGAGACCTTTTGAGCAATGTCAGAATGCCTGGTAATAGGGACTTAATCAAGACTGAATAATCAGTGAATACTAACTACTGGCTCAGGAAGAGCCAAAATAAAATGTCTATGATTTCAAGCAGTACATCTCACCACAGTCAAAAGAGGAAAGGCTACCCAGTACAGTGGCATCTGTTCTCCAGCTGCTTTTAAAGAACACTATATACAGAAAAGCCTTTGAAATCCAATATACAAGGTCTTTTTTGGCAAAGAATAAAAAGCTCGCTTTCCTAATCTTGGTGTTTTAATTTCTGCCTCTTCTTAGAACAAATACAATAGAAAGTCCCCCACGGATAGCAGTAACTTAATCTTCTTGGTCTTCCACTCTATCTTGGATTTTATTAAACCTTTTATTAAAAGCTTAATAGTCATTCCAGCATAGCCTCCATATTGTTTTAAATATCTCAGCTATCCTCCTTGCTAACACTTAGCAATGGGAGAAATAACATAATGTGTTTAATAAGGAGTGCCAATATTTTAAGCAGGCCTCAAGATACTTTCCATTGAAGGTCAATACACTGTTAGTGAAAAGACATTATAATAAGGGAGAGAAAATAACTGCATCAACTATTCCCCCCTGTAACCTTAAATCACTGAGATTCCTTCAAAATATGATGTAGTTCAGGGGCTAATTAATACCTCTAGAAAGTCAGAACTCTAATAGACCTAAACATGTCATATACAGATGGCTGCTCCAGCATATATGAAATTTTTCTCTTTGCTTTGGATGTGAGCTATTGGAAAAGAGGGTCATGGAAAGAATAGTTAAACAAGTGCTTCAGCTTCTGTAAGGCTGATTGAAAACAGGGAAGAGAAAATAACTTTTAGGAAGAATTGGCTTGTAAAAATCCGTAATATTACTGAAGTGCCATGTGAGTTACAGCACAATATAGCTGAAGTGGCACTTCCATTTCAAGATCCTGCTTTCAAATACTTGTAATTTTCATAGAAGGAGGTAGAAAATATGGCTGAAAATTCTATCTATGTTTTCAATTTGTATGCAATTTTTGAAGACTTCTCTATATTTTCTGGTCTAAGAACCCCTATGACAAATTAATCTATAATTTAAAATGGAATAAATGCAGTTCAAAATGCCATAAACACACTAAGGCAAATTATATTACAGGAATGTGAGACTACTGTTCAAATAATAACAGGTGGAAATAATATCTACTTTTTTTCATACACTTATAAACCACAAACCCGCCAAGTGTCCTTCCAGAGAATACAGGAAAGAATTTTTGCTTCTGAAACCAGACAAAATTCATGTTGTCACGTGTTTTCTGATTTTTCCTGAAACTGCTTGCAAACTGTGACTGTAAGCAAAGCTTTTGTAACAAAGTGAGGAAACTTTGCATAGCTCTGACTTAAATTTCATTATTCCCCATCAGTCTAAATCCTACTGATCTAAAGAAGTGACCATTTGACAGAGGGACAAGCAGAGTGTTTTTCTTCGTGCTTTTAGAAAGATGCAGTGGATGTATTGGTTTTACATGGCAAGGTTTTGGTAGCAGGTGGGCTACAGGGGTGGCTTCTGTGAGAAGATGCCAGAAGCTTTCCCCATGTCAGACAGAGCCAGTTCCAGCCATCTCCAAAACACAACCTGCCACTGGCCAAAGCTGAGCCAATCAATGATGGTGGTAGCGCCTCTCTGATAACATATTTAAGAAGCGGAAAAAACTGCTGTGCAACAGCAGCTGAGAGAGAAGTGAGAATATGTGAGAGAAACAACCCTGCAGACACCAAGGTCAGTGAAGGAGGGGGAAGATCACCTTCTTCTGCACCTGTGATGAAGACCATGGTGAGGCAGGCTGTCCCCCTGCAGCCCATGGAGGTCCACAGTGGAGCAGATATACACCTGCAGCCTATGGAGGACCGCATGCTGGAGCAGGTGGGTGCGCCTGAAGGGGGCTGTGACCCCATGGGAAGCCCACGCTGGAGCAGGCTCTTGGCAGGACCTGTGGTCCCATGGAGAGAGGAGCCCACGCTGGAGCAGGTTTTCTAGCAGGACCTGTGACCCCATGGGGTATCCACGCTGGAGCAGTCTGTTTCTGAAGGATTGCACCCTGTGGAAAAGGCCCATGCTGGAACAGTTCATGAAGAACTTCAGTGAGTGGGAAGGATCCACATTGGAAAAGTTCATGAAGGACTATCTCTCATGGGAGGGGCCCCACACTGGAGCAGGGGAAGAGCATGAGGAAGAAGGAGCAGCAGAGAGAGTACCTAAAGAGCTGACCACAACCCCCATCCACCTGTGCCACTTAGGGAGAGGAGTTAGAGAATTTGGGAGTGAAGTTGAGCCCAGGAAGAAGGGAGGGGTGGGGGGAAGGTGTTTTAAGATTTAGTTTCATTTGTCATTATCCTACTCTGACTTTTGATTGGTGATAAATTGAACTAATTTTCCCAAGCCAATTCTGTTTTGCCCATGACGGTAATCATTGAGTGATCCTTCTGTCATTATCTCGACCCACAAGCCTTTTGTCATGTTTTCTCCTCCTGTCGAGTTGAGGAGGGGGAGTGATAGAGCAGATTGGTGGGCATCTGGTGTCCAGCTAAGGTCAACCCACCACAGCACAGTGCAGTACTTGCAAAGGATAAGAACATGTACAGCTTCCATTCAGCAGTCAAAGGCTATAGCTACGATTTTCAAGTGTATTAATTCAGGGTTGAACACCAAACTGCCTACGTGAGACATAGGCTAGTGCTGTAAGATGGAAAGCATCTGTAACTCCTGATGCATCTCCCTGGCACTGCTAAAGCTTTATACGCCCATCACTGCTAATGCTAATCTGGGAGCCTGGTAGTTTAACATGCAAGCACCTGGACTGTGAAGTCACAAAGTTACTCTTCACATCCACTTTGAAAATTAGTTTGTACAAAGAAAGAATGTACAGTAGAGAACCGGCTATGAGTAATTATCAAGCTACAAACCCCTGTCTTCCACCATTTACTTTACACAAATTTCTGTAAAGGGGATTTAAATACCTACACAAACACTTCAGTCTGTATTTCCCAGCCAAACTTCAACAAGCCTCAATGCACCCTAAGCAACACTCCACAACTGTGGGTAAGGGAATAGCAGTATAGACATTTCACCCATCTGAATTATGTACGCATAGTAAAAGTCAAGCTGATTCATTTGGGCTGTTTAAGAGACGATAAACACAAGTCTCCATGCTCCATATTTGTGCTAGCAGAATTCTCTTTTCTATATATACAGGATAAAACCATTTGGATTTTCATTTCTCTTCCTCCATAACTCATCCAATCTATTTTAATTAATGTTTTAAGTGACCTGAGCCCTGAAATAAAGGATTCAAACAGAAATTCAGAGAGGGAAAGAGCATGCTGTATTTATAACACTACATTCATTAATATCACCAAGAAGGTCACACACCTTTTTGCATGGCAGTCTAAAAATATACAGATGCTCACAAACCTGAGCAAGTAAGGACACGGCTAATATTATTGCTTTTTTCCTTTACCCAAGCACTTGTCAGCACAGCAGTCCACAAACTCTGGCCATGCCAAAAACAGTCCCAAATTTATCTG
This sequence comes from Gavia stellata, assembly GCF_030936135.1. Classification (NCBI taxonomy): domain Eukaryota; kingdom Metazoa; phylum Chordata; class Aves; order Gaviiformes; family Gaviidae; genus Gavia; species Gavia stellata. Next base: position 32,976,113 of record NC_082637.1, on the reverse strand, counting down.
ATATCTCTCTCTAGCAATAAAACAGAGATTTATGTGGTTAAACCTACAGAAGAAAAAGAAAGAAAATCATCCCAGATGACTAAATCACGGTTTCTGCTGGGTAGCTTAGTAACTGAACTCTTTATCCCCTGAAGGACTACTCAAACCATTTGTTTTCATTTTCTTGACATACTGTCAGTGTAACATAACTGGATGTGCTGCTCTGCTTGTTATTTTCTGGGATGAAAATGACTGTCTTTGTTGAGGAATCTTAAGAAGTAATGAATAATAAGTGAGAGGAATAGACCCAGTCGTGTGATCTCTCAGGAAAGAACATTTGCTCATAAGCCCATTTACAAACCACAGAAGTCAGTGAAGATCTCAGGAGCTAGGCCATTCACGTGGGAGGAGCTATGATATGTTCTCTTTATGCTCCCTGAAAAAAGATGCATTTGATGAAATTTTAGCACTTTTTTGAGGCTGGTCCTCAAAGGGTGCTCTTTTTTTGTATACAGAATAACTGCTCAACTGTTTAATGCTTTGCTATTTTCATGCTCTCATTCTCCCTGCATTGCCACGGAGGTGGCATTCATTGTGACGGTATTACAGACTTCAGGAGAAACCAATAGTATCTGGGATATTGTCGGTGCAGTGGGTTAAAACATTAAGTCACGCAGACCTTTCAAATCAGGCACAGCGAGCTAGAATTTTTGGCTTACAGAACAAGTGAGTGCAAGTTCAGTGATCTCACCGTAGCCTCTAGAGGACATTAATCCACGTCACAAAACCATCAGGCAATTTTTCAGGTAGTTATACACTCTTCAGAAGATAATCTGAGACTAGTGAGTTCTGAGGGTGGTGCTGGACAGGAATCGCTGTTTTTTTTCATGTAGAGTTTGCACTGTGTTTGATGTCAACATCACTTGCTCCAGGCATTGTTACTAGAGACTCATTTTTATTCACATACCTGCCTGTAAGAGTGATAAGAGAATTTTAAAGGGGAATATCATGAAACTTATGTACATACACAAGAACTTCTTGTGACAAGAGCAGAGATGTAGCCTGTAGCAGCATAATATTAGAGCTACAGTCTCCCAGAGATGTTATGCACCTGAGAATCCTGCTGGAAAAAAATTTTTCCTCTGCTTTCTCCTTGCTCCCAGGGAATGATAAGTTACTGCTAGCCTAAGACTACTCACTTCCATACTTACACCTTCAACAGTAGTTCTACGCAAGGACCAATAGAAAAGTGGCTGTATAGAGAGCGTTTCCTCATGCATTTCCTAGCTGCTGCTCTGGTAAGGGAATAACTGAGTAAAGATCGCAGCTTCCTCTAAAGTGACAAGACCAAATAACGTCTCAAAAGATGAAAGGTAGCTGTCACATCACATTATGTCCTTGAAAAGGACAGCCCAAACAAGAGTCTAAGATTTAACCTTTTCCTTCTATGTAGCTCTCACTTATGAGAAAAGGACTGGGAAAAAAATACCTTCTCTATTCATTTCTATCAGCATCCTTTTTTTTAAAAAAAAAAAGTATTAATGGGGCAAAATGAAACAAAACAAAGTCAAACACAAACTTTATGGGTACTTTACGCATTACTACTTGGCAATTTTATTCCTAAATCCAAATTACTTCTATCTCTCAGGAATAATGTAGAAAATCCTTAAAACAGGAATGAATACCTATATAATCAGACTTCTGGTTAGAATTCTATTCCTTTACTAGTTTATAATGTGTTACTGTAATACAAATTTTTATTTAGAAAGGCATTTAACCAGAAGAATGTGTATACTTATACTTAGCTACAGTAATTTTTAAAAGGAACAATATTATTTCTCTAAGCTCCAAATCCCTATTTTGCATAGTTCCTTTTAAAAATATATTTAACACTTCTGTAAGTTTTAGAAGCAAAAACCAAAGTTCATCAAATTCTTTTATTTCTTTATCATGCTACAATATAATTCTAACTGATATGACCCTCAGTAATGCCTACCAGAACATCACAAGAAGTGTAACATAAACATTGAGATAGCAGTTGTGCATCACTTTGGATCTGGCTTTTCTTCCAGGCATTCACGTCTGTGTTGTACCATACAATGTTTTATGATAAAGGACACCCAAGACATGATTTTTTCTGTCTGCCCCATCACAGCCAAAGCTGTTATGTATGTCCTCCATATTTCACATGTTGCCTTCTGTGAATCATCTTAAAAAATGCTGTGTTGGCAGTCTCACAGAAAGTTAAACATGTCCTTTTTTATGTGTCATTGTAACTTTGCACTTGCCCACTATCATCCTTTTTTTCCTTTTTTCGTAGCATCAGTCAGCAACTCAGATACCATTAACTATCCTCACCCTACTAGGTTCATAAGATACACAGTCAAAATATAGGGTCCAATATCTAATCTGAGACTGTCGTCACCCTGACAGCTATCTGTCAGATTTTCCACTACCTCCATCTCATACTTATGTTGCTCTCTCAGCACAGGAAACATTACTGTATCTGTCCATCATTAAAACCCACCACTTCCATGATACCCATAATCTCTTCTACCACAGTTAAATAGGGGCTTGCTTTAACAGATGCTTTTTACGCTTTCCAGATGTGTTTCATTACTGACCATTTCACCCACTTTGTGTCATTCACCCTACCTGAGGGACGATCTTCTCTTCACATATGTGCTTCAAATATTTCCACCTACCCAGGAGCCCTTCCTGGCCTCTTCAATCACAAATATGAAATAAGTATTATTCAGTCTGGGATTTAGGCTGAGAAGTCATTATGCAATTGTTCTAAGAGTACTCCACCTACTCATCCTGGAGTACAACAACAAATACAGTTCAGGAATTGCACAGGTTTATTATAATGTGAAAGGAATGAAGCTGTAGCCTGTTCCAACAACACAGTTGTGATTGGATTGCTTTTAACATCAAGAAGTTACAAAATTTTATGTGTGCCTGTATAAATAAGCACATCCATAGACATTTTTAAGCCCAATTGTGTAAAGTCCCAGTAACATGAAACTAAGCCTGTCTATAGCAATGACATGTCAGAGGCACAGCAGGGGACCCTGAAAGCACAGGCTGGCAGAGGTGTGGAAAGCCCAGGAATAGGATGGTATTAGGAGCCCCAGGACCAGTCACACAAATGTCGAGTTGCTGACATACAGCTGTGTATCAACATAATGAAGCTGCACATAAATGATAGCACAGGTGGAGCTGCCTTAAAAGTGTATAGATTACAAAACCAATCAGTTGTGCTGGTGTCATCCCTCAGAAATAAATACGCAGAGCTAATCGCCCTAGCACCCTGTACTGCATGGCCACTTTTGTAAGTATTGTCTTTTCATTGTTCAGGTGAAGTTATATTTTAGTATTTGGTTTAACATGTTGCTGGTTCTGCTTAGTAGATCTGGCTACCTACCCTTCTGGACTAGCTGTTAAATCTAAATACCACATGGTGCCTCCCTCAGGCCATCTGAGCTAAAGGAAACGTTGTATTTCCAGAAGTACTGTATATACAGCATTGCAAACACTTGCTACCACCAACATTTACCACCAATGAAGCTTAACCTGTGTACACAGTCATCGTTGTCTGATGGGAGGATGCTTGCAGTTTTTGTACTAGGCACCATGAGGTCTGGTGGGAAAGCCCCTAATATCCCAGCAGTCCTGAGAAAGATGGGGAGCATGGAAGCAGCTGTCAGAAAGGCACTTAGATGTCAGGCTTGAAACCATGGAGAGGATGACTGCTGCAGACAAACCAAAGTACAGGAAGTACTGCCAAGCAGAGAAAGCATCAATATATAAATATCAGTCCAAAACAAACATTTAAAGCACAACTGATACAGCTGGGGTAGAATAAAGACAGCTAGAGGTGCCCATGTGACTAGTTATTGGGTGGCATCTTCCATGGCTGTGGTCTGTAAAAATTCTAGGATCCTAAGTTTTAGACTTTCATGACTACCCCCAAAACCTTCCATATTGGTGAATCTGCGGGATGATGGTCAATTAAAGAGTGCAAACCAAGGTAGCACAATTAACGACCAGAAGAGTGAAAAGGCTGCCAACTTCCTGAAGAGAATGAAAAGCAGCAAACTGACACCAAATTGGATTAGATTGTTTCAGGAATTTATAAGTAGTTTTGTTAAAAATAAGAATGTGGCTAGTGGAAAAGACTGGAAGCTCAGCGATGCTGTCCATTAAACTTCAGTAAGAACTTCCTGAGAAATACAATCAGATGTTTCAGTTCAAAAGTGCCTTTATATCCATTATTTAACCATGGCCAGAGAATCAACACAGAATAAAACATGGCAAATCAGATCCTTTAAAGCTTTCTATACAGCAAGCCTTGTGCTTTGCCCAGTGCTTGAGCAAAGTTGTTAAGTGTTAATGCATATAATCTATCTAGCCAGCTAACTAGTTTAATCCATCACACAGTGTGTGAAAACATAAAAGCAACCCAGCTGTGACAAGTTAATAGTAGGGTTAGGCAGTAAAACGGTAACAAAACCACACTTTGATTAATGACCCCGAATTGTCCAGCTCCAGTATAGATGGCTTTTGTCTAGGTTTATTTAGTGGCCAATCAATGCAAAATAGATCTGGTAATTTAAAGCATTATACCACATCAGAAGTGTTGGCCCATACTGATGAAAGCTGGAGAAAATACCACATTTTCACAGGGACTAAAAGTAACAATTTATATAACTAGACTTGCTTCAGAGGAAGAGAGAGAATTAAAATACACAAAACTCAGGGGTCAGTCTAGTAATACCTGCAGTGGAAGGCATGCTATAATTTGAATAAAATAAGAACCATGCCAAACAATTACTCAAAGAGTGAGGCAAAACCGTATTTGACCTCTAAAACATGTGAGGTGCTTCCCTTTCCTTGTATCTTCGTTTCCATTTCCATAACCCTCCACAAGCAGTTTCCAAACAGGGTCAGAAAAAAAAAAATTATGAAATTTAAGAAGAAAACATGCTTTCTGGATATCCCTCCACTTAAGTATCCAACAAACACACATACTTTGGGATACATCACTGCACTGAACAGTCAGCATTCCTCCTCCTTTAGTGCATAGAGCCTTTCCTGTTAAAAACACCACTGAATGAATACACATGACACAGTCCCTGTGACCTCAGGATCTGGGAAGCTTGGAACAGAGACTCCCAGCCTGAGGAATTCAGGCATCTGTTACATCCTGAGGGAGTGTTGCAAGCATCAAGATGTAGAGCTTAATTACCTCCTCTTGATATTTTTTCTCCCAAATAGGTGTCCTACCACTCTGCAAAATATGTGTAATAGGGTATAGATTATTCCTAAGTATGCCTCCTGTTGGATCTGTTTGGAGAATGAACTTGTAACAATGAAAAGGGCAATGAAAGAAGATAATAAACTACCTGTAAGAACTTTTACAACTGCTGAGCAATATGAATGACCCAAGAAAAAATCTTCTATGTACCAGGGAAGTTGGAATAAAAACTAGAACCTGCCTGTGAAAGTGAAGAGAAATCTCTTTTTCTGCACAGCAAATAACTGCATGGATTCTACTGCTGTATAACAACATAGTGTACCACTTGGGCAAAACACTTTCCTAGCCTGCAAGATCAGATGAAGTCTGTCTTTATTGCTTGTGCACAGTGCCCAATATAGCAACCTTTCAATCTGAGATGTTTGATAATGCTAAGCCTTCTGACTTGTATAGCTGGTCAGAGTGTGGGATTCCATGAGTAGGTTGCAGTGGAAAGTGAAAAAGATGAATGCATCTTGCCACTGAGGAGCAATTGCAGTTATCTGCAAAGACCACAACATCCCATTTCCCTGAACAGAGAGGGAATAGAGCAACTGGAGATGGTTACTTCAATCACAACTTCAAACGTCCTGCCAGCTGTTATGCAGAACACCGAGCATTCCCTTTGCTGTAATGCCATGTGTGGTTTCTCTGGTTGTTTATGACTTACTGCTCATTCTCTCACCCTGCATTGCCACTTTCTCCATTTTCTGTCATAAAGGCCTCCATCCACACATAATTAAATATGTCGCATTTCACTCTCCACTGCTTAAGTTTTGAATAGCATTCATTATTATTTTTGGTGTGAGTTGTGGTGAAGTGTACGACGATTTCATAAAAAGAACTTAACACTTCATAAACAATGTGATAGCTGATACTGACTGATGCATGAAATAGTACAAAAGAAGTCTGTAACATAAGAAAATGCATCCATGAATGCATCAGTGTTCACTTCTGACACCACAAGATCTAATTCAAATACATTATATCGGTCCTACTGCAGGGGCCTGTGTCGTGGTTTAAGCCCAGCTGGCAACTAAGCACCACACAGCTGCTCGCTCACTCCCCCCAGGTGGGATGGCAAAGAGAATCGGAGGAGTAGAAGTGAGAAAAATTGTAGGTTGAGATAAAGACAGTTAATAGGGAAAGCAAAAGCCACACAGGCAAGCAAAGGAAAACAAGGAATTCATTCACCACTTCCCATCGGCAGGCAAGTATTCAACCATCTCCAGAAAAGCAGGGCTCCATCACACATAATGGTTACTTGGGAAAACAAACGCCATCACTCCGAATGTCCCCCCTTCCTCCTTCTTCCCCCAGCTTTATATGCTGAGCATGATGTCATATGGTATGGAATACCCCTTTGGTCAGTTGGGGTCAGCTGTCCCGGCTGTGTCCGCTCCCAACTTCTCATGCACCCCCAGCCTACTCGCTGGTGGGGTGGTGTGAGGAGCAGAAAAGGCCTTGAGTCTGTGTAAGTGCTGCTCAGCAGTAGCTGAAGCATCCCTGCTTTATCAACACTGTTTCCAGCACAAATCCAAAACGCAGCCCCATACTAGCTACTATGAAGAAAATTAACTCTATCCCAGCCAAAACCAGCACAGCCTGTAACAGGAGTTGCAGATATATAGACTTGAAACCAGAATTTGTTTCTTATGATGGATTTCAGGCAAACTAATAGCAAAAGTCTGTGTGTAAAAGGTGAAAAATCAAGCTTGGAATATCTGGCAAATTTTTAGCAGAATAGTACCACAGCTTAATTGTCAATATAGCAGCTAGAAACATGGAAAGGCTGTCATGTAAAGTGACAACGTGACATGCCTGTAAGTAGCACAGCGCTCCTAAAGAGAACTAAATTGACCTGCCTCTTTATAGCTATCCATGAGAAACTGCCTGCTGTAGTATTCTTTCTATCAGTAATGGCTGATAGCACAATACTCCCATCTATCACTTTTGAATGGGAAGCATACCTGTCATCTCATCTAACACAAGTAGACGTCTAACTATGTCTAGAAATGAACAAGGGACTGGCTGTGTTAGGAGCTGATAGTAAGCTGGAGTCAAACGTTTTCAAAAAGGCTGTGTTAGAGAAGGATATAACCAATAAGGCATTGGATCTACAGAGAAGGGAAGGAATCCTTCGTCAGTGACTATTTCTGATAGTTGATAGTTCAAGACTCCTGTTACCTGACAGTCTGTTCTGGGCAGCCACATTCAAAGTTACATGCTGAGACACCCATGTCCTATGATGTCTGAAGGACAACACAGGCCTACAGCTGCCACTAATCCTTCAAGCACCTTTTAGAGATAAAAAAGCTCAGTGGGTCAAGCTAAAATAGCCAGCTGTCTCCAAACAAACACTTAGAAAGTCCTTTGAGATGTGTCAGATTACAAGCAGTGATTTGGAGCATCATCTGTGCCAAGTAACTCTAAGTGCTGCTGGCAATGTCCAATTACATGCTGACACAAACTCACAAAACACTGCCACCCTGATGTGATAAACCAGCTTGCAAACCAATATCTCCCAGTAGAACATTTTTGAATATTCCCGCAAATGAAAATAAGCTCAGACTTCACAACTAAATGGATATGACCCAGACTGGCCGTTTCTTTATCTCTTTTTTTAAAGGTTGGTTTTCTATTTCAGCTGCTACGTGGAGTGGCCAGTCCTCATGGGAAAAGCATGGTTTCAGTGACATTCAGTGAGCAATTCAAATAGCCACAAGGACTGGGGAGAGGAGGTAATAGAATGTCTTCTTTTTTTTTTTTTTTTTTTTTTTCAGGATATTTTGGTCAGGGAATGATATAATTTATGGTCACTCAGCAGGGAGCAAGTAATGCAATGTTTATGGTAAGGGGACTATTGTATACGCCTAGCTACCACAGTTCTTCTCAGGCTTTACCTACCAAATAAGAGTGCCCTCCCAGTGAAAGCTTCACACTAAGGATGGGGACAAAGTTTAAGAAACTAATTCAATTTCCAAGGAAAAATTGCCATACAGAGTGCCATCAAATGCAATTAGAATCCCTAAAGAAATTAGTTCAAAGGGACACATGTCCAAAGGAATTTCAATGATGTTGAAAGCAATGAACTGATTTTGAAAAAACAGGTGTATGTTTAGAACAGGAGTGCATTCTAGAAAATACCTACTTTCATTACTGCTTTAATTATAAAATTACTTTTAAGATATGGTAACTAAAAAGATAGAGGAGAATACTGCTTTCTTTCCAGACAAACCACTAGGTGAAGAAACGTGTTGCTTCTGATTTTCCTTTGAGTGAGTGAGAATTATAGGAACCATGCTAGGAAGTGTGCTGCAGTTGCAAACATGAACATTAGAACTTTAAGAAGCCTTACCTTACTAAAGGAAAGGAAAATTTCTTCAAAAGACAGGAAAAGAGCATGAGAAAGAGAAAAGAAAAACTTTAAGAAAAGCTAAGGCTTTTTTTTAAGAAAAACTTAAGGTTGAGATTTTCTGATGTAACATTTTCTGAAAAGTTTTTGTCCTTTCCTTGCACTAAGCAGGGGTCTAACATAGTGATTTGACAGAGTAATAATCTTTCTTTTCAGAGAAAGGGAGGCTTTGCTGCAGAGTAAGGGTGTAACTGGTTAGTGGAAGAGAACCTCTGATGTCATTTGTCTGTATTATTCCTAGTAACCAGTAATAAGCTTTATTAAATATATTGTTTTTATGACAAAGAATACTCTTAACTACAAGCTCTTGTGAAATTCAGAGATCACTGAAAACAAACAGACATTGGGCATATGAAAGATTATCAGAGAATATTTCTGTGAGTGATTTTTTTCACAAAGAAAGAGAATGAGAATCTAAGCAGTGAGGTGAAGAAAACTGGCAAAAAAGTACAGAAGCAAGCAAAAAGAACATCCTCGTATTTGATCAAGCAATGCTGAAGGGGAAAGGGAAGGACAAGGGAAAAATAAAGGAAATATATCTAGCTGAGAGAAAGGACTGTCACTGTGCTGACATGTATAATTTTGCATACAGAATTTGCCAAGAAACAACAAATCCCAGGCTGCTATAACTTAAAAGGCTGCTATAGGGGAGGGGGAGGGCATTGGGGGCAGAGAACTCAGCAGCAATAAGCTTACTAAAATAGAGTATTTGTATTATGCCTGAAGAATAAGAATTCCGTATTACAATATCTTTCAGTGGCTCGGATTGCCTGAAGCTTTCAACCAGTGTATTTATTGTTTGTGGGTTAGTGGGCAAAGGACACCATCCAGGCATTGACAGGATTGCAAAGGACTGAAAGGAGCACAGCCTTTCTCTGCTTTCCATTACAGAAGCAGCTGATATCCTGCCTGTGTCAGTGAGACCTTACTTCTGCTGTCATAACCTTTCACTCACATTGTCCTGAATGATCCTTAGTTAGAATGATCCTTGGTCAGGCATACAAAAGTGAGCTAAGTCAGAGATTTAAGACAAGCTTGAGAACAAAACGATCGTCTAACATGTTCCCATTCTTCTTACTGACGACAAGATAGATCACAAGTCTAAAACACAGATTTTTGTCCACTTGCCAGGAAGGAAGTAGATACATTGTTCAAAGGGGAGGGGTGAACAAGCTGATTCAAACTGGTGCCCTGTTTTGGCTCATCTAACAATACAAGAAATGTATGCAGAGCCAAACAGTTCAGTCTAAATGGCAGTTTATCCAGAAATAGCTTAAAAAACAGAGAGACATTTCTAAATTCAAGATCAACAAATGTGGTTAATCTTAGGGCTCTTCCGTATCCCTAAATTACTGTAGGCTGCTGTTACACACTATAATAGCTTGCTGAGCATTTGTTAACTCCAGCAGAGTATATGTGCAATTATTTCTAATGAAATCCCCAGCCCCTTAGGAAAAAATAAAAGTCCTTTTAAATTGGTTCTACCTGTTGGCGGCATTAAATTTGGAAACAAAAGTTATATATTTTCAAATCTCCCCATACAACAGGGCTCAGAGTAAGATTGGCATGTTTATTTTCAGAAAACCTCCCAAAGCATTTTAGGCATGGCCAAACTAATACATCTCTCCTTGACAGTTGCAGAACTTTTATTTCCTTAGCTGGAGTGTAACAGATTGCTTGCAGTTTAAGTCTCGATGTTTGGGTTGCACTGCAAAATCTGGCTGCCTGCTGAGGTTGTAAAGAGGTCCCATGCAGAGAGGAGAATTCTGGGAACATCTGTCCACCTAGACATTATGCAACCAAGGAGTCAAGGGAAGGAACAGCAATTTTGTGGGAAGCAAAGAGAAAATAATTTTCTCTCACATATCAACAGACTTTCTACCAATACACTAAGCTTTAAAAAATTTGTCTGTTCTTGAAATTCTTGATGATTTAGCTGGCAGACGAATTAAAACGGGAAGATAGGACCCCATCCTAATGAAGACACTGGTTTTTTCAGTTTCAGAACATCTCTTATTCATGTATATTTTCAAGTTTGTTTTTTTGACTTTCCTTTATATTGCAGTGTAATTGGAAAAATACAGCTTCACATGAGAGGATTTTCATTTTCATGGCAGATTTACATGAGATTGCCTTTATCTGGGAGATTCTTGATCACCACACAAAGCAACAGCTGGTGCACTCTGCTTCAGCTGTATTTGGACATTGGGAAATGTCATGTTATCAAAATGTTTTAAGTGCACCATCAAAGCTGACATAAACTGGAACCCGCGACATCAGCCAAGCAGACTGCAGGTTTATTGCATGGTTTCACATCACTCTGCAGAAAGTAAATTGTGCACAGGAAGTGAAACAGAAATTATTCTAATACTAAACTTACTTCACTTTCAACTGTCCCAGACAATATAACTCAATTTAGGTCCCAGCACTTCTGGTGCTGTTTCTGGAGTTTTAAATGTTTACTGTTCAACAGCCTGTGAATATTTTTCCAAGATCAGCTTTTAAAAAATTATGAGGCCTTAAACCATTTATTCCACCAACATTTCTTTTACGCTGATGAACTTAGGTAAACAAAATACACTTCAGGAGTGCAAGGATTCTGCAAGTGTTTAATAGCACTTTTTACGGAATTTGCCTAAGAATACTTTTGTCTATGGATAGCAGTGAAACCTTATAAAAACCTCTATGCAGTGTTAGACCAAGAACCATTATTGACACAGAACTGCAGTCAAATCATAGCAGTGATCTTTGGTACTTAAAACAAGGTTTTTCCTCATAAACTCTTAATTACACACACAGAGTATGCTAGATGCATGTAGTATATCAGCAGCTTTAATAATTTCCAATTGCTTTAGCCAATGTTGAGTTCAATTTTTTTTGTCATAATACCCAGATTGGCACTATTATTTTCATGACACGTTATTATGTTCTAGAAGAATAAACAACACACATCACCTAATGGCCTACAATGTATAGGATGTGCATGTACTAAGTATTCTTTTCACAGTCCACTTTCACAATGCTTTACAACTCCCATTCTGGCACAAAATTAGACCACAAACTGACCAAACACAGCTCTCTTAGACTGAGCTAGAGTTCCACAGCCTGAATTTCTGGTTGCCAATCAGGAAGGCAGAAAGAATTTTAAATGCAAACAGCCCAGGTGTGTAGGAATAGATTATAAGCACCAGGTAGAAAGCAATGAATTCATAGGAATTTGATGTTGCCATAATAAGGATGTTGCTGTGCAGCTGCCAACTTAGTCCCAAAGAGGAGAGGACATAGCTGAGCACTTCAGCAACTCAATGCTCTCAAGCATATGCCTTTTTATGAATGTCCATGGTTTGCCCCAAATACATCCCTCTTTATTCTCTGTTCTTGGAGCTGAGAATGCATACCTGCAAAGGGGCTTGAAACATACAATACTGAAGACTAAAAAGCAACCTTAAGCTTAATGTTCTCACTTGTGGCTCATACATAGCTTGGTAGAGATGAAAGAATCACAGGATTCTCAGGAATAAACAGAGAAGGCTGAATTTACTGCTGAGTGTCTTGTGACCTTTTCAAGTACCCTAGAATAGCAATCATTTACAAGTTACAAATAGAGATCGCAGATGATGTTTGCTCTGAGTAACATTACTGCATCTTCTGCTATAGCACTCAGCACGTGTCAAAACCAAATTTTACTGAAACTCACATGGATATGGCAGAAGTTTGGCATCTCACCCTACCTGACAGTATGTTCACCCTTGGTAAGCCAAATAAAATAACTTACTGTAAATCTTGGTATGTATGGGGAAGATCTGTTCCAAAATAAGATTTGCAATATGCACCCGTAGAATGTTACTGCTGCTTTTCAAGAGAGACCTAAACTTTCTATTTTTATTTTTTTTAAGTAATTGTTAAAATTTGTACTCTCTAATCAGATATTTCTGATAAGCACATACCAGTAGTACTAAAAAGTAAAGGATTTTCATGTTTTTTACACCCAAAGGTCTCTAGCAATGTTTTGCTTATTTTTCAGCTTACTCCAGGTTTATATGCACTGCTTTGGAGCAACAACTCAGAGTTCCTGAGTTGATGCCTGGCTGGGCATCGGTCTACCCATGGGAGGTGGTGAGTGGTTGGCTTTGCATCACTTGTTTTGTTCTGTTTTCTTTCTCTGTTCTTCTACATCTCCTTAGACTCTTAAACGATTTTTTATCTCAACACACAACTTTTCTTGCTTTTACTCTTCCTTTCCTCTTCCCCCATTCTGTTGGGTTTGGGGAGGGTGGGGGCAGTAAGGAAGTAGCTGTGTGGTGCCTAGCTGCCTACTAGGGTTAACCTACAACACTAAGATAATGTACCAAGAATCTTTAAAACAGAAAATCTGTATCAATAATTAAATAGAGTTTTTCAGGGATGTTGGTGGTTTCTTTTTGTTTTACAGAGTCCACTGTATATGAATGTGAAATATTCACTTCTAGTGTTAAATATCAACTGCCTGTTCTCTAGAAAATAACTCAAGAGAGAGAGAACAAGCACATTGTTAAATTTCTTCACTGAGAGAGTGGTCGGTCACTGGAACAGGATTCCCAAGGAAGTGGTTATGGCACCAAGCCTGTCAGAATTTAAGGAGCGTCTGGACGACCGCTTTTAGTCATATGGTCTAGTTTTAGGTAGTCATGGAAGGAGCGGGGAGTTGGACTCCATGATCCTTATGGGTCCCTACCAGCTTGAGATATTCTATGACTGCAAATGGTTGTATATGAGCATCAGAGCAGTATTCATTGAGGGGACTACTAACGGCACATCTCATGGCTCCTTATGCTGTAAGCCACCCTATTTGTCTGTCCTGTCTGAGCACGTGTAAGGAACCATGCGAAGAAGCAGAGAAACAATCCAATAGGCATGATTCAATGTTAACCTGCACTCACTCTGAAGTGTGGCAAGCTTTCCTGTTTCAACCTACACTTTCTCTCCATTTAACCAACTCAAATTACTAAGCACTCTGCACAAAAAGCTGAGCAGCTCTGCAGCATGTATGCCAGGGCTCATCATTCCCTTGCTGTACAGAATTAAAGTATGTGTTTCTTAGGTGGTGTTCATGACAGAACAGTCCCCAGTTTGTCCCTTTGCCTCATCCAAGGACCAATAACCCTGTCTGATTTACAGTGTTACCTGCAGATGCTGAAACTGGCTAAATTCAAAGATAAAAAGGCAGCTAGTCCTTCACTTCAGATTCACGTCACTGTTTGTTACTTATTTTCTTACACTGGGTGACTGACCTGTGGAAGAAAAGCACAAAATATTTCCATGCTCTATAGGTAGCCTTTTAGCCCAAAGGAATATCTTTCTGAAGCCACGAGCTACCTCACCCAATACTACCTCTGCCTTTTGCATGCACTCACCTTCTTCACCAAAGCTAACCTGACAGACAGGCTGACCCAGGCAAGACCAAATATCTGGGACCTTTTGCCAGGTGGTTTCTGCTTTGACACTTTAAAGTAAATTTGTTCAAAATCTTTTAGCATCTGATTATTAAACACCTAAACACCACACACCCCACCACCACCACCCCCCCAAAAAAAAGAAACCAAAAAAACCCCCCAAAAAAACGCAAAACCACCACACACAGAAACTTCACAAAAGCCTGACTTCTTAAACTAAGCTTCAAAATGTGAATGAATCTTCACCTCTAAAATCATCATGGAAGTACAAAAGGCAGAATTCATGAGGGGAAGGACTTCAGGGCACAGAAAATCAGATGTAACATGAAATGTCAAGGGTGAAACACAGGCAGTTATTACTCTGGTTTCTCACAGTTAAAACTGCCAGTGCATACTCTGTAAATGCAGAGCTCCATTTCATTGTAATCCCAGTCACCATGTCCCAGACCCCCTGTCACCATGGAGTTGTGCTATAAATTATGTTGCTGTTTCTCAAGTCAGACCTAAACTTTTCAGTTTTGTAAAAAGAAAGTCATAATTGAAATCTATGCCCCCTGTTAAATTGTTTATAGTAAATGCAGCCAGTGGTACCTAGAAGGGAAAAAAGGTATCTTCTTCCACTCTTCAGCATCGCTGTCTTTTACATCATTTGCCTCAACAGCACATGTGCTAAAATCAACCTTCCCTAACATTTTATGCCACAGTCTGAGAACTAAGTTTTTTCTTTGCAGTCATCAAGCCTAAGTCTAGCAAACAGTAAATTAGTTCTGAAGATATAAAATGCACTGGAACTAGAGACGAGAGTTGCAGCAAGAACCTCATCTTAGAGAAACAGTGAACCGCCAACAATTAGCTGATACTGTGCTGTCCATGTGAGGCACCTATGTTACACAAATGGAGGAAGGGGCATACCGTCAGTGTAAATTAATTGTCCAATCACAGAAAAACAAAAGTTTTGAGATATGTTTGGAAACTTCCTGTTGAGTCCTATGCTTCATTTACTACCCCATCCTGCCATCACCATATACCTTTTAAATTCCAGTCGGTTATTTCCATACCCTAAACCATGAAATGTTAATCATTTACATTTACAAAATGTAAATGATAATAAGAATATTATAATTGTAAAAAATTATAAGAACAAAAGTCAAGTGGGTGATTTGACTGCATTCATTGCTATACTCACTTGCCTCAGTAACATTTTTTGCAATTGAGATGTCAAAGAACCTCAGGCAAAAAAATTTTGCAAGCCAAGCAGCTACAAAGCAGATTCAACTTCCGTTTTGTTCTGCTGCATACAGCTTGTTTTGTTCCCTAAGTACTGTATTTACAGAGCAGATTATGTTTTCACAATCCATACTTTTCAGAAGGAAATTAACACTGTAAGAGTATGATCGTGATACGAGACTCATAATCTCATCTCCATGATGAGCATCTAGGGTACTTAAACGACCGCCACAATTACACTGTATGGCTGTTTAAAGGTGCACTGGAGAAGCAGCTTGGGTTGTTAGAGAACTCAGATGAAATGGGATGAATCTGTAATTCACATTGGAACTGTAAAGTGACAGTGACTTAAAAGGAGAAAAATATGTAGATGGCTCCAGCTTTTTTTCTTACTTCTTTCTTGAATAATTGTGTGGCAGGGTTTCTATACCCTAATCTGTTTACAGAAATATTGAGTAAGCATTATACATCAAAATAAATAATTCCCCCATATCTTTGTACTCCAAAATTTGCAGTTAATTAAACTAATTTGTCAGGTTTTGTAAGTTGGAAACTCTTCCTGTCATCCTCTCCAATCACTACTTATTTAAATTTCATCCTTGGCCAGTTTCATGATAATGTTTATCTGCTCCAGAGGATTGGAAATGAGAGTAATACACTGCCATACCATTTAATTTCTTTCTTAAAGCTGGAAAAAGCAAAGCATCAACTGGCCAGTTAGATAACACAATTTCCCATGTAGGTTATTTGCTTATGATAGCTGGGGGCTAATTTAATTCCTGAGCTGCTTATTTAATGGTTCTGAGAGGGATTCCCTACAGTTAAGAATGAACTGTGCATAAAGTTTATATCAAAATTGTATGAAAATCTTCTCACATCAGAGGGTGTTATATATATTACTGCAACACACATTTAACAAATTTCATTATTTGAACAGAATAATAATTCTCTACTATTTGTGTACATTGTTTTTATAGTATTCATCTTGCAGAATGTAGACAGAAAAAAAGGGATGTTTAGTATCAAATGCATATTTTAAAAACATACAGGTTTTTTTGCAGGCAGCTCACTTCAGCCTTACTTCTGATTTCTTTTTTAATTGCTCATGAAAAACCTAGCAAGGAATGAATACAGGTTAACCCAAGTCATATAAATAATTTTTTACATTTACTTTCATGCTCAGTGTGCTTTATAAACATTTAGTTAATTCTGACTCCACTTTTGTCAGATGGAGAGTGTGTGCTTCTGGTTTCGGTACCCTGGGAAATTTAAGGCTCATGTAAGAAAGAGCTTTTTTTAAAGCTCCTTCTGCCCATAAGAAGGATCCAAACTCTCCAGATCAGTGAAAATCCTAAGGAGCACTTGTCTGTAGATAGATTAAGGATGTTTGCATGTACCCTACCTCTGCCTGGGAGAGCACACTACTCAGTCAGAACACTGTACCAGGTAAAACTTCAAGTCCATGCACCAGTGTTTTATCACGCTGTTTCTGTTGCTACAGTGTTCCCTGCTATGTACCAAATATATCTTAAACACAGATGGAAACCATTAAGATGTTCTTCCTGCCTCTTGTTTGGGTGTAAGCTTACCAACTTTGCTACCAACAGCAGAGACATATGCCAAGTATTTCCATGATTCCCACTTTCTTAGCATGAATTTTTACTTATATTGCACCTGCCTGGCAAAGCAAAGAAAGGAGACTAAGCTCAAGAGAAAGGGATAGCAAGAAGCGTTCCACAACATATAGCACACATGCAATAAAAACTCTCCTGTTCACAATAGGGCGCAAAATGGGAAGGACAGTGGAATATGAAGGATTTCGCATATCTAACAACAGCAGATGATGATCAACAATAGTGATTCTGCAGTAGAACTGGAAAAGCTGGACTTCCTGGTCTTTGATAGCAGAAGTATATTTTAATCCTCTTCTGCAGTGTCTTTAGGCCATTGCAGTCTCTTTGCCTGTAAGAACCTTTACTTTGAGTCTTCGTGTCTTCCTCACTCTCCCCTTTTTCCCTTGAGAAGTTAGGCTGGAATATCAAAGGACCCAAAGTAACCAATATAATCTCAGTTCAAGAGGATCTGAGCTACTTCCTCTCTGGGCATTCACCTGAGGATTTAAGTCGCGACTTTGTTTTCACCCAGCAGTTGTATCCTAATAAGGAACAGCTGGTACCATTTTAATAAGAGGCATTTTGTCTTATTGTCACAGAAAGCACTTTTCCTTAGACCTAAACCAAATCTTTATTGCAATGTTATTGTTCTTTTTAAGATTCATGTGGACACCCTTGTAACCAGCCTTCTGGAAGTTGTCTTGCTGGTATCCTAGTATATACTGTTTCACATTTTTATTTTGTATGTGTCTTCCACTCTTCCAAGTCATCTGACTAGGTTTTATCTCTCCATCTGAATGCTGGTGGGCAACCAAGACTTCTCATTAGTGACATCATGTAGTAGAAAACTCACAAATTGTCCTTACAGTATTGTGATCCAAACCAAGTAACTAATTTACACTCTCCAAAATCATTAGCAGCTGACTAAGTCTGTCTGCAATGGAGCTGATTTTCTTCATAGGAATTTGTATGCCTCTGTGTCTTGGATTTGTGACTAAAATGGTGTTGATAACACACCAGAATTTTGTCTATTGCCGAACAGTGCTTGCACAGCATTGAGCTTTTCTCTTTTTTCCACTCTGCCCCCTCCAGTGAGTAGGCTGGGCATGGGCAAGAAGTTGGGAGGGGATACAGCCAGGAGAGTTCACCCAAACGGACCAAAGGGATATTCCATACCATGTGACATCATGGTCAGCAATAAAAGCTGGGGGAAAGGAGCAGGAACTGCAGACATTCATAGTTGTGGCATTTGTTTTCCCAAGTAACAATTACAGCATGCTGAGGCCCTGCTTTCCAGGAAGAGGCTGAACATCTGCCTGCCAATGGGAAGAAAAATTTTTTATTTTGCTTTGCTTGCATGCTCAGCTTTGCTTCACCGACTAAACTGACTTTCTTTCAAACCACAAGTGTTGCTTTTGCTCTTTCTATTCTCTCCCCTATGCCACCAGGATGGGGGGAGTGAGCAAAAGGCTGTGTGGTGCTTAGCTACTGGACAAGGTCAACCCACCGCAAGAGTGGAGAGCTTCCAGATGGTTGTAACAGGGGTCATATTACCTGCTGAAGTGTGTCTTATGTTACTATTTTGCCAGTGAGAACTGCAATATTTTATAGCTACACGTTAACTTTTGTCAAACAGCTTTTCATAGTATTTCTTTGTCACTGACCTGTCTCATAGCCACAGTTGACAGAGTTCAGAGATGGCAATCCACAGAAAGAAGATATTGCTTAGTTTACTGCTAACATTACACAGCAGTTTTCAGTGTAAAACCATGACCTTACCACTCAGGTAACTGTCAAATGGTAATGGTTAAGTTAGGCTTCTTATCTTCATCCTTCAAACCTCAAAATTCTTGTACTTGTCATTAGACAACTGACAGGGTGTTGACCAACTCAGACGTTAATATTTGGCCTATCTCAGGGTGAGAATTTGACTGGCTGTCATGAAGAATAACTAGAAAAAAGTGCGGGACTCAACAATCGTGAAATCTATGTGTTGGTTGATGAAGTCAGCTTTATGGCTACCAGATAGTTTTAGGTCATCTTGAAGACTCTGGTATAATGAAAGAGGGACAGGTGTAAGAGATTTTTTCTTTTATGTAGGTATGCATGCATTATGTCTCTATAGTACACTAGGCTTATCCTGTGCATTCACCCTGACCTAAAGAATATGAATTGTGCACAGCTTCATAACTATGCATTTTGAAGATCAAATCCAATTGTGCCAAGTAGTCATCTAAATAACAGCACAGGATTTGTTTCTACTTAGAGTAAATAGAATAGGGACTTAAAAAGAGTAAATTTGAATTAGCAGTTAACAACAGTAAAATACTTTTTCTTCCTTCTTAGCATATCACAAGCTCAAAAGCTGTTTTCTTGACTGTTACACAGAAAACTTATGCATCTGTAATTTGAGTAAACTATCACCTAATTAAACAATTTAGTTTGCATATGCTAATGTAAAGGATCATAAAAAAACATAATTACAAAGGGACTTCAAGAGGATAATTACAAATGGAGAATGCTGGATCCGAATAAAATTCTTATGTTCTTTAATTACTGAAAAAGCATCTAAACAAAGGATTGATTATATGTTAATTAAGCATTGTGCACAATGAATGTCTCTTCAGACCCTTGAAAAACATTAATTTGATGATGTATTTGTTAGATATCACTTAACAACTTTCAAAGCCTATGAGCTTTAGGGGAAAAAAAAAAAAAAAAGAAAGAAAAAGGAAAGAAAGGTGGAGCAATGCTCCTTTTCTATAGGTCTATTGGTAGGTGTTTCCCATCCCAATAGTAGAGCAGCGCATGCCTTGGTCAGCATCACACTTCTGAAGCTGTCAGAGGGGGGATTCCACTCCCCCAAAGTGACTTAACACAGTACTATCAAAAAGATTCAAGTGCTTAGGAAAAAGAAGCAAAATCAAAACCATTTACTTCAGCAAACAAATGCACACATACATATACAGAGTACTGCTCTGCAAACAGGTCTAACAGTAGGCTCTGTTCCTCTACTGGTTTGAGTAGCTCTCTAATATGTTTTGCCTCAAATGTCTATTTTCTCATGCAGTGAACTGTTTGCCAAGCCAATACATGCAAAGATTGTTGCTTGTTTTTCCTTTGTACTTCAATATGTTGATTTTGGGGGGCTTCCACAGGTTAGTTGCATATTTTTAAATGTTGTCACAATCCCACCTACCACTGTAATTTCATCAATGTCAATAGCAGGTTTTAAGAATATTGTCATTCAGCCTTTTGTCAAAAGACTTAATGATTTGCAAGGTCATATGGTTTGATCACACTAGTAAGGAGGTCCATTTAGCAGGAGAAATTACAGTATCAATATTATATATGTTGCATCCCTATAGTAGCCTCAGATCCATTTACATAAACAGCCCCTGCGGTTTTTATTTAAAATGCCAAGCCAGACACAGGGAGAAGAAGCAGTTCATAACCAGACTATCTCCTTGATTTGTACTTGGTTTGGTTAACGTGACTCAAGTATTTAACAAATGTTCTAGAAGCATTCATCTCCATCTTAAAAGGCTGAGAAAGCAGTTGCTTAATTTCTCCAAAGAAATTTGCAAGAAATATTGGAAAAATAATATCTGATGCACTATTTTTCCAAAGGAAAAAATAGAAAATATTATTTACTTTTACGTTTCTGTTGTATCTGTTCATTAGATAGAATGTATTAATTAGATGGAAATAAAAAAGACATAAAACCTTTCTTTTTTATTGTTTAAACACATTTTGGATCATCCTGAAGCACAGCTGAACTAGAGGTATATTTCTGAGCAATTTCAGCATAAAAGAAACACAGTGATCTGAGAATGAAAACCTGAAAAATGTCTGTTCATCACACCATCAGAATAGTCAGCTAAATACATAGAGGTTACAAAGCACCCAGGTTGATGCCAACAAGAGCTGGAAGAGTCTAGTCATAGATAATCTTAGACTGTAAATGAAACTGAAAAACATCTTGAAAAGTTAAAAATTTGAATACTGCAACCTGTATTGTACCCTGGTATGATGTCAGGATATTAAGAATTAAGCCTTTCCTGATAGACAGAAATTAAAATAAGAGAACTGCATATGTAAACAGGAGAATTTTGCAAAACTGTGCAAGATCTATTACATTCCAAGGGAAAATACCTTGATTGAGGACAGTTTTGGTTTATATTTCTTTTTCGTGTTTCATTACATACCCATGTTATTTCCAACTAATATGTTTCAATTTTAAGGTGGAGAGTTGGTTGCAGGTTCTTGGGTTTCTGAAAGAACACTACTGAAAGCTAGTAAGATTTGTGTAGCCATAAGGGAAACTATTAAAAGAAATAATGGCTCTGAGTTGACTATTAAGTAGGGTATTCAACCTGCTGAACTTGGGTTATATGGGATAAGCAGTTTGTCTTGCTGTTGAAATAATTCAGTAGAGTCACACTGAAGAGATCACTGCTCTAGAAATATTTAGGTGAGACTATACAATGCACAAATGCAATAAATACCTGAATTTCCTGGATTTGGACCAGAAAGCGAAGTCTATGTTGCACTGCATATTGTACTTGTGAAAAATCAAGAATTGCAAACTTATGTAAACTTCAGTATGAGTGTACACAGCCACAAACACACTGCAGCTGGGCTACATTCCTGAACAAGAGGCACAAAACCAGGGAAAACATTAGAAATCTGCAAACCTATTTATAACCTAACTAGAGAAAAAGAAGGTAGAAAAGATGGGAAATTGCTTTTACAGTTATTTCTCAGCTATCATAACTTGTAGGAACTGAGATAAAAGAGAACCTACCACCTGTGATTGAGGAGAAGACATGTAACCTTCATCCTTAGGAAATAAGCAGTCTCACTCAACTACCTTAAAATTCTCCAGTTCTATTTTACCTTATTTACCTCAGTTTCATAGCTCTTAGATACAATATTTCCGCCCCAGAGACTCTTTTCCCCCTTAACAAATGCGGGATTATAGAAAATTGAGTCAATCTTTAAGGCAATTGTGTTGTGATATGATCCTACGTGAGCTGGTGAACAAAGGCTCAGAATGACTCTGATGCGCCTGCATTTGAAAGCACCATACTGTTTTCACCTGCCCAATTATTGAGCACTCAAGGGGAAGGCACTGCAGCTCCCTAATTGGTAGAATTTATGGCAACTTTTTTCCCTTTGAGGAAAGTTGCCCTGTGAGACACTGACTGAAACAGACTCTTTAGAAGCAGCAGCAGCACAACCCAATATAACTATGTCTCATTCTAATTTTGCAGACCATAGGCACAATATGAGTTCTTAATAGATTAGACAAATCTTATTTGTAGGAGTTTCAATAACTTACAAAAAAAGTATTTTCACCAGATAGTTGGTAATTTCAGCTACCAAACTATTCTCTGTTCCTGGCACACAGCTGCTTCATGAATCTAGCTTGCCCCAACTGCCACAGCTGGACCTACAAAGTTTCCTAACACTTTGTGAACTAAGATTTTCTTCTGTAGTTTTCACAGGAAACTTCACAGAAGCTGTCTCTGAAATATCAGGAGAAGTATGAATGTCCTTTCTAGCAAACCCAGGAAATATTCAATGCTGCAATTAGTAGGCTGAGAAAGGGAAAGTCTAATTAAATTGCAATCTCTTTGAACCCAATGTCTTCTGCCAAATTTCTTCTTGATTATTGACACATAGACAAACTATAACATTAAGGTGATGAAGAATACCTGAGACACAAGCCAACAGACTACAGCTGTATAAAGAACCAAGAGTCACACACGTAGAAGTTCAGCTGACTGAAACAGACAAGTTTTTTGGAACTTCGTACAAGCAGATTGTTAAACAGGCTTTTTTCAGCCTGGCCTGAAGTAAAGAAATTAGCATCTGAGAAGACATGACTCTTTGCAGTCTAGCTGAAGTCCATTACAAATAGAGGTTACCTATTTTGTGCTGCAAAGTAGGTCCTGACTTTTAATAGCACCTACATGATCTTCCTAATGTGCAGTGGCTATGATCCTCAAGAAAATGCAGGTTTCTAATTCCTTTAGAAATGAAGCAACTAGATAGCTTTGAGGGTCTGGTCTGTATTACTTGTATGGCTAATAGTTACTTAATTCACCTCAATTAGATAAGTATTTTTACCCAGCCAATCCTCACCTGAAACCATATAGGCGTTAACCTGAATTCCAAGGGAATTAATGTATCATTAGATGACAATGCAAACACAGACACACAATCCTCCCCTTCTAGAAATGCAGCTGAGATAACATTACACTGACTCCAATATATTCACTCCAGCATAAACAGTATACTGCCTACCAGCAGCACTTTGTGTTTAAGTTTCTGGACAGGGACTCCACTTCTACATTCCACCTACAGATTCCCTTCCACATTCACAACCTTACCTAAAACAGATAAAATATAGACTAAGTGACTTGGAATGTATTCTGCTGTCTTGAAAAATAATATTTTAATATAATGAAAGATCAAATTTTAATCTTAAATCAGACTGATTTGGAGAAAAGTGATATGCCATATTCAGGTAGTTTGCTTTTCAAGAAATGCAACAAATTAAAGTTATTAATATCTTTGCTGAGTAACAAATTTTAAAATATTTTCAAAAACCTACAGGAATGTTAAAATTGTTAATTTACTCTGACAATGCTTGCTGCACAACATTTGTTGCTACTGCTTTACTTTAGTATCTACACCTACAGTGGACAATTTGTTATTTTGTGATCTCTGGATTTGCTGAAATTTCGATGCAAGAACACCAAAGATATCTAAATAGCATAATAAAGCTGTGAGTTTACGGCATGCCAAAATCACAGGCATTTTGTATGTGAAGGTGTTATACTACCAGCGTCTGAAGTCAAATTACCACGTGTTCCACTAAGCATAATTACATCATACCTAACTACAAGTTGTGGCACCGGAATAAAGAATTTTGCAATTCTGCTTTTGAATGCATGCAGAATGTATTGAACTGAGGAGCTTGAGATGGCAGGGTACATTTACAGTACTTTGAGAAAATGTAGCTACCACATGCTCAAATACTCTTGAACTAGCTTCCAGACCAACAGCAGAGATGTCATAGGTGAAAGGTCTTCGGGATGGGTTTTGCAAACCAACCTGTGATCATTGCTATCATCATACAGCTTCACCAGATGCATTAGATGAGATACAGCTATAGATGTTATGTTCTTGTTCTGCAGACATATCCAGAAACTAGGTTTTGCTTGATTCCTAGACAAACCTGGCTACTTACACCCACTGCCATTCAAATACTCTCAGCTTTTCATCTCAGATGCATAGGCAAATTGTATGTAGATAGGCAAACTGGAGATGAAGTGTCAGATAATACAGATTTTACATGTAATATAAAATGGGTATGATTAGTTTTCAGTGTGTAAGTGCAGAATACCCTATTTGCCCTCTGCTCAGGGAAATACCAACATGCCTTGGACCATTTTTATAGACTGTGTTTGTCAAAAGCAGATTTGAATCTAAAGTTCTTTGTCCCTTTTCTAAGGTTCATCTCTCCCCAAACCACATCCAGATTTTCCTTCTTGGTGTTATCCCTTAGTCATGTCCTGTCTTATACTGTATCTCCCTATATCACAACATAACCTCAGCTTCTGATAAAACTGAGCAGTTTCATTTCCTCAGAATCATTTCCATTTTGCTGAGCCTGCTATGAAGGTGATGAAACAAATTACCAACTCTGGCCAAACTGGCCTTTCCAAAAAAAAGTCTCTCCAGTTCTGCTCTCACTGACAACCAGCACAAATAAGCACCTTCCCTAGGTGGGTTTTTTTTCTGCTGTTTCATTCAATTGTTTTTTATTCAGGGTTTCCAGCTGCAATTGGTGCAGGGCTCTTACAGCTTCTCTGAAGACAGTGCTGCCAGCATTCAGTATCACACACACATCTCAATTCTGTACAGTCTGCCCCCAAAAACTGTCTTTTGGGCAACAAAGGCCATTGACACTAATAGCAAGGTGTATATCACATAATGTCTGAAACTAGCCCTCAAAACCTTGTCATTCTTTAAGCAAAGAGTGCAGAGAAGGAGTTAAAGTAAACTCAGTAATGTGTGCTGAGTTAGTGTGCTGCTATTGAGGGGTGGATCTGAGTGCTGATGGGGGATGCTTCTGACTGAGCAGGCAGTATAATAGACCCTGTTTCTCCTGTTCCATTGCAGGGATCCACAGTCTGCTCTGACTCAGATCAGCTGTTGTTTTGCAATTTCTTTAGGCCACCTGCTGTCTGTGCCAATTTCATAGCTAGCAAAGCACTCAGAGGATAGGTGTGCACAAATACGGTACTGTAGTTGGAGTAGAAAAGGATCAGAGACTAATACAATTATTAAAGTTAGACTGTGTGTGCACTAGTCTCTTCTAGGCATTAAGTACAATAAACATAGAGTTTACAAACCATCAAGTTTAACGCACTGCAAGCAATTAGTAAATACGATCCTCCAAGGAAGATTTTGTCAGTGTCCTTTCCTTCCAAATATTCCTTAAGCTTAGTAGGAAAAGTGAGCATCTCTCACCTCATGCTATTCTTATACTTTCTTAGTAATGTGTAGATGGTTGGCAATGACACTGGAGGAAATCTTGCTCCCAGATTAGCACTGCAGGAGTGCCTATCTGCAATGCAGATCCCTGCTGCTTTCAATACATGTTATCCACAAATGCCAGTAATCTTAGAACAGGGCGGGGGAGAAGCAAAAAAAAAAAGAGGTGGGGGGGATATCTTTGCCAATTAGGTGCCACTTTTTATCCATGGATCTCAACTGTTTTAAAATTCTTAACCATCTAATCAGATTATGTGAATATAAACCCACAATAAGCAAACAATTTTTGCATCACATATTACATACCGTGAGAGTGAAAAGTACACAGCACAGAAGTATTGTAGCTCAGTTGATGGGTGGTAATTAATTAAAGCACGGTAACCCCTACACTTCTAAGCATTTGCCCATGCCCAGAGTGTCTAGATGCTTAATTCTGCTCCTAGTTTTTCTACAAACTCTGCCATCTAACTTCAGGCAGTTTACTTCATCTTCTTGGCTTTACTTTATCATTATCCCAATCCCCAGGGTTTTACCTATCATATCTCTTTAGATTGCAAATATATCAGGGCAGAGGTGGGGTTAAGGTTGTAGGTGATTTTTTAAAGACAGCACAATGAACCTAGATCTCTTTGGAGCTTTTATTACACAAACTATAATTTCATTTTTTTCTCTTTCTCTAAGACAAAGGACAGAAAGATTAAGAGAAAAATAATCTAAGGTAATCCTAGAAGTAAAATCAACTCCTGACTTTCAGTTTTATGTGCTGTTCTTTCATTAATAAAGACTGAAGCCTTAGTTTCAACCTGTTGTTTTCCATCCCTAGAGGGATTTTGATATGCTTGAGGGTACACTTGTTCACAACTAAAGGAAAATTGTCCAGAGGGTTATTTATCATTGTGTTTTAAACCACTGTTGTCTAGAGCTTAGTACTAAGTTCCATGCTAAAACATGGACATAAAAGTAATAAACCCATACTGATTTAGACTCTTTTTACTTGCCCAACGTCATTGTTTTCTCCATTCAGGAAGCCAAGCCAGGTGGGGCACTAAGGTATTTATGCTTCCTACCAGTCAGGCAGATCACCCATAGTATCACAGTAATGTGGCAACACTGGGAAAACTGCTCTCTTTTGCTATCTTCTTCCATGAAGCAAAACAAAAATTGTATGTGCATTCATGGATGCCAGCAAGATTTTCCTGCAGTTTCACAGAACACGGCCAGAAGGGAACAGTGTGACCTTTTTTTATAGCACAGGGCACAGAATTAATTACTGTATGAGCTGGAGCATGTCTGTTACAAACACAACCAATTTTGATGAAAAAATTGCCACAGTTAGGAAATTCAGCACCACTGTTAGTAAGCTGTCTCAATGGCTAATTATCTTCTCTTAATACTTATGCCCCTAAGTGATAAAATGGTAAATTTTAAAAGAAATAAAGACTGCTACTTACATGACTAGCATGTTAAAGCAGGCCAGTTCTGAGACCTAAAATGCCAGAAGCTGTTTCTTTTTATTTGCTGAAGTTCTGCTTAAGAAAAACTGTTAAAATACTGGAAATACCTATTTGTTGTGGGAAAGCACAATGCAATAACAAAAGAAAATTTCTTGGTAATGATAACAGTTATAACTTTGGTAGAAACTAATGAGTAAGTTAAATTTATGTTCCATTTCTAGAGGCTGTACTCAAAGACCCCTTTCCAGTATGTGAAGACCACAAAGCGGCCATGATGGGACTTCCTGCGATGGGGGGCACGTGAGATCACGTTTGTCAGTTGTCTTGTAAGAAGTGGCTCCTTCATGTCTGCGCAGGGTGCAGGTGCCCAGGTGCTGACAGCGGGGGCTGCAGGGGCAGCTTCTGTGAGGAGAGGCCAGGGGCTGCCTCATGCTGAACACAGCCCATTCCAGCGGCTCCAACAGCCCTGCCACAAGGCACAGCTGAGCCCTTCAGCCCAGATGGAGGCCCCTCTGGGAAAGCAACTTAAGAAAGGGCAAAAACGATGGACAGTCAGAGGAGGAGGGAACAAAAAAGAGTAAGAAACAGCAGAGGAAACACCAAGAGCAGAGAAGGATGAGGGGGAGGAGGTGCAGCATGGTGGAGCGGGTAATTCCCCACGGCCCTTGGCCAGGCCTCACTGGACTGGGTTTGTCCTGAAAGACCACAGCCTGAGGGGAGAGCCCACGCTGGGGGCAAGGGAAAAGTGTGAGAAGGAGGGAGCAGCAGAGAGGAGATGTTATGGACCGACCACAACACCCCATTCCCCATCCCCCTGTGCCACTCAGTGTCGGCAGTAGAGGAGCCAGGAGTGAAGACTGAATTTGAGCCTGGGAAGGTGGGGGGAAGGTGTTGTTTTAATTTTGCCTTTGTTTCTCACTATGCAAATCTATGTTAACTGGCAATAAATTAAATTAATCTTCCACAAGTCAAGCCTGTTTTGCCATGATGGTGATTGGTAAACAATTTCCCTGTCTTTATCTCAACCCATGAGATTTTTCATCCTATTTCTCCCCTTGTCCTGTTAAGGCAGTGGAGTTAGTCAGCAGCTAGATGGGCATTTGCCCAGGGTTACCCCACCACAACATGTCATAGCAGTGGAGGACAGCAGAGCTTTAGGGACGCTTTTGACATGGAAATACTGTAACATTACAAAGGTAGGAAATAGCAAGGCAATAATTGCATTTGAACCTGCTTAGGCGTGGTGGATTGACTCTGGCCAGCAGCTAAGCACCACACAGCCACTTGCTCACACCCCTTCCACCTCCAGTGGGACAGGAGAGAGACTAGGAAGAGCAAAAACCAGAGAATTCATGGGATGAGATAAAGATCGTTTTAATAAGTGAAGGAAAGAGGAAGAAAAAAAGCCAAAACAAGTGAACATAAAGGCAATCATTCACCACCTCCCACAAGGAGGCCAATGCCTAGCCAGACTCCAAGCCATGTCTACCTCCCCAGAGAAACCTTCCTCTCTGTTTTTATTGCGAAGCATGACATTATATAGATTGTAGTGTCCCTTTGGTCAGTTTGGGTAGGGTATCCTGGCTGTGTCCCCATCCAACTTCTTGACCATCCTCAGCCTTCTCCGTGGGGGGCAGAGTGGGAAAAAGAAAAAGCTTTGATGCTGTGCAAACACTGCTGAGCAATAGCCAAAATACTGGTGTGTTATCAACATTGTTTGAGTCACAAATCCAAAACACAGCACCATTCGGGCTGCTATGAAAAAAATTAATGCCATCCCAGCCAGATCCAGTACATCACAGCAGCCTTCATATCGAACAATTCATAAGAGGTGAAAAGCCAGTGTTTAAGGAAGTAAAAATGAACCTTTTTAGATTTGTATTCACCAGGGTGGTCACCCGTGAAGTGATGATGAACTGGGAAGAGAATAGTTATCTATGCTGGGACAGGACAAGAGAAAAAGCAGAAAGATTTTGATGCTCTCAAACTAGGTTCCTATCTCCTGCAGAGAAATAGATTCCTTCATTTGAATTTTTCATGGAGCTGATATCAAGAAAGTATCGTGAAACCGCTATGAAACCTTTCCCACAGAGGGTCAGGCAGACATGCTGGAGCTGCAGTAGAGCTGCCTCTCCCTTCATTAAACACCTGCTCTGCAAAAGATACAATTTCACTAGACAGCCCATACTGACTTATTTCTATACCTCAGCCTTTCCCAGGCTTCCACCTCCACACTCTTTCTTCCAAATGCACCCAAAGACCTCCACTAGCTGGCCACCTGTGGAAAGGATCACCTGGTCACCTGGGACAGTATAGCATGTAACACAAGGCTGTGTTGACACCTTGACAGTAACAACACCTAATCATTTTTGTATAATTTGGTCTTATATTCATTCTGATTTTCAGCATTGTGGAAGTGGTATGACACTCATCATGACTGTAGATACATATGAAATCACTTATAAAGAAACAGTTTTACACAAAAATTCAGAACATTAATGTTGTTGCCCTAGATTAATATGCAGGCAAACAAGGCAGTAAAATACTCCTTAAGATGACGTAGGTATTGTTCTGTTTGTTATTTTATTAAATTCCATGAAATCAGGTTGTTAAGTTGAAATAATGTATGCATGGGATATATAATGCTACAACATCTGTAATCCAAGCAGGCTGTACAGCAGTGAAATAGCAACTGTTTGTGGTAGTGGCTAGGTTTCACAGTATGCCACAAGCATATTCACACTACAAGGTCTGTTATTGTCAAAGGGAGAGATAAAACACAAGTTTAGCACCTGGAACATGCAGAAGAACAGAGGTACATTGAACAAGAAGAGGCTAGCAAGAAAATTGAAACCGGGAAGGTGACAAGAACAGGGAAATGAAAGAGAGTTGGAGATTCATGACAGGCAGATGATCACAGAGCATGTAATCCCTTCAGAAACATCTCCTTCCTTAGTGCAATTGCTGTTTTGAAGAAACACGCTGGGGGAAGAGAACCACGCAGAAAAACTTCTAGCGGGTGTACATTGTTGCTGAATCCATCTGAAGAGAGCACACAGTACATATAGTTTAATCACTTTCTATTTCTTGCTCAGAATAAAACTTGGGGAAGAAAGTTGAGGCAGTGTGGGTGCTTCCATCTCCTTCCATCAGGGTCTCCAGACCCCAAGCCAGATTTCTGTGTTGTTAGACACAGTATGAGTCAGGCTCTCAGACAAAAGCTCCACCTTATCAGAGCCATGCTGTGTTTTATCCATGGCAGCTGGAGAATGGCATTCCAGAACAAAATCCTGCACAGTTGCTGAAAGGACAAAGGTAGGTGATACAAGCTCTGCCATAGGACCCATAGCTCTCCTTGATTACCCCTAAGCTGATTCCAGATTCTTGCTTTTGACTGTGCTTTCACAGAATCACAGAATCACTAATGTTGGAAAAGACCTGTAAGATCATCAAGGCCAACCATCAACCCAACACCACCATGCCCACTAAACCATGTCCCACAATGCCACATCCACACGCTCCTCCAACTCCTCCAGTGAGGGTGACTCCACCACTTCCCTGAGCAGCCTGTTCCAGTGTTTCACCACTCTCTCAGTAAAGAAATTTTTCCTAATATCCAGCCTAAACCTCCCCTGGCGCAAGTTGAGGCCATTTCCTCTTGTCCTGTCGCTAGTCACTTGGGAGAAGAGACCAACACCCACCTCTCTGCAACCTCCTTTCAGGTAGCTGTAGAGAGCGGTAAGGTCTCCCCTCAGCCTTCTCTTCTCCAGAATGAACAACCCCAGTTCCCTAAGCTGCTCCTCATAAGACTTGTGCTCCAGACCCCTCACCAGCTTCGTCGCCCTTCTCTGGACATGCTCCAGCACCTCAATGTCCTTCTTGTAGAAAGGGGACCAAAACTGAACACAGTATTCGAGGTGCAGCCTCACCAGCGCCAAGTACAGGGGCACGATCACCTCCCTGCTCCTGCTGGCCACACTATTTCTGACACAGGCCAGGATGCCATTGGCCTTCTTGGCCACCTGGGCACACTGCTGGCTCATATTCAGCCACCTGTCAATAAACATCCCCAGGTTCTTTTCTCCAGGCAGCTTTCCAGCCACTTGCCCCTAAGCCTGTAGCGTTGCATGGGGTTGTTGTGTCCAAAGTGCAGGACCCGGCACTTGGCCTTGTTGAACCTCACACAACTGGCCTGGGCCCATCGATCCAGCCTGTCCAGATCCCTCTGCAGAGCCTTCCGACCCTCGAGCAGATCAACACTCCCACCCAACTTGGTGTAGTCTGCAAACTTGCTGACGGAGCACTCAATCCCCTCATCCATATCATCGATAAATACATTAAACAAGACCGGCCCCAAAACTGAGCCCTGGGGGACTCTGCTTGTGACTGGCTGCCACCTGGATTTCACCCCATTCACCACGACTCTCTGGGCTCGGCCATCCAGCCAGTTTTTTACCCAGCGAAGAGTGCACCTGTCTAAACCACGAGTCGCCAGCTTCTCCAGGAGAATACTGTGGGAGACAGTGTGGAAGGCTTTACTAAAGTCCAGGTAGACAACATCCACAGCCTTTCCCTCATCCACCAGATGGGTTACCTGGTCATAGGAGATCAGGTTGGTCAAGCAGTATCTGCCTTTCATGAACCCGGTCTGGCTGGGTCTGATCCCTTGGTTGTCCTGCATGTGCCCTCTGAGCGCCCTGAAGATGAAACTCTGCATAATCTTCCCTGCTTTGCAGCTGGGGTTGAACATCTTCCCTGGCTTCTTTAGTGACAGGTTATAGCTACCCATTTTCTGATATATCCCTAAGAGCATTACCTTAGCAAAGGATGTCAGCACTGCTCCAGGTAGGTTCAGATAAAGTGGACATGAGTAGACATGTACTATCCTACAGCTTGATGATTCTGGTTGCAGGAAAATGACTCAAGTTTTGCTACAGCCAAACATTTGAGCAAAGAGATGACATACAGCAGCCTGGCACGAAAGCAATTGAGGCACATTGAAAAATTGATCAGTTAGTCTTAGCAGGTTGCAAAGCACTGTAGGATACCAATTGGAAGTTGGTCAATTTGATGTGAGGTAGAGATGTGTCCAAGGTAGAATGTTAGGCCCCATTAACTTAATATGCTGTTAAGTTCACACCCTTTGCACTAGAATATAGGAAACATATTATCTGGCCAGTTAATTCACCTAAAGAGCTGCAGCAAGTAGAGGCAGGTATTTTCAATACTAATAAATTAAGTTTGGTGTGGATTAACCCCTGATCCCCACCGAGATATTTATTTACATGTACCTGTTGTCCAAAACTGATGAGCTCATTTTGAAATAGATGGAAAAGTATATTACTAGTGCCTTTTTTTTCTGACTACTGCATTTTCAAATTGTGTTAAACATAATAATTAGATTGCAAATTGGCATCAGCAGAATAATGTAGTGAGAGTGACTTTTTATGATGTTTTTCCCTTATTTTTTTCCTTTCTTCTTCTTTACAATCAGTTTCCAAGATAATTGTGCCTCCCTTCACTGAAAATGATGACTGTACTTACGTATTGCCCTGTAGAAAGTGAAACTGCATGCCTCAGTGAATTCTATCATCATTTCACCCCCTAATGAGAGAGA
Organism: Gavia stellata; assembly: GCF_030936135.1. Lineage (NCBI taxonomy): Eukaryota > Metazoa > Chordata > Aves > Gaviiformes > Gaviidae > Gavia > Gavia stellata. The sequence goes on along the minus strand of NC_082637.1, from coordinate 32,943,506 downwards.
TTGTTTGCAGGCAGATGAAATTAAATTGTAAGCTCTATTGACTTCAACAACAGGTGCCATTTGTGCAAACCCAAAGGGAACCATTGAATTGTCAGACAGATTTAACTCTTCCTGACACAGTGGCATCAGATAACATCTTCTTGGTACCTGCACCTCACATAGTTCCTGCACCCACAATATATGATCTCATCTCCAACATCACTGGAAAAATGGCTAGAAAGAGCTGAATTAACTGCAAATGAAACAGCTAAACTTTCTGATTGCTGATTTGTATCAGGTCTGCATAAAGTAAAGTGAGGAAGGAAGAGAGAAAGTAAGCTGGAAAAAAAAAAATCAGGAAAGCAGTAAGGATTTTAAAAAGTTTCCATTGTTTTAAAAAAAATCCTCCATGGTTAAAACAAACTCAAAACTGCAATTGGCAAATTTTAGTAGGAAGAATTTCATTTACAAAGGTTCCACACTTCTCCCGTCGCCCCAGGCTGTGAAAGGTTGCCAATTACTTGATCTTCATTTGCAATTAAATCGAGATGATCACTGATAAGTTACACAAAAGAAATCAAAACAGAAGCAGGTCTTCATCTTTTTTGAACAAGTGTGGCACAGTTGTGATCTTACAGATTAAATTAGCTCAATGGCTGGTTTTTGTGCAAGTGTAAAACATTGGCATTCTTGGTTCAAACAGAAAGAATGCCCAAACCCCAGTGTTGAACAAAATAAGAGCTGGTGCTGTTTGAGTTACTTCCTTAATGCTGTTTCTTTCCCTGACATAAGAATCCTGTTCTTGTCAGATAGAGAGTCAATCACTGCTATCTAGCAAGAGAATCCTCTCCGTTTCTGGATATAATTTGATATTTCAATGATGTGAAGAACAATTAAATACTTAAGCATTACATAACTTCAAAAGTCTCTTTTGAGATTAAAAATATGCAAATGATAATGTCTAAAATGGTTATGGTAAAATTCTTTAATTTTGACTTGAAAGCAAAGAGATTTCAAGACAGCATGATATGTTTGATCCAATGAAATAATCAAACCAACTTTCTATCACTTTGGTGGCAATTTATCTTCTCTGCCTGAAGCAGAAAGATATTCCTGCTGCAGTAATGTATTTATGTAATTTCTCCCATATCTGTTTCTTTCAGTTTAAGCATCCAAAAATGTGAAGTCCTTTAGTGGGTAATAGCTCCAGGCGTATAATAGATAGGAGACTTCCAAGAGATGAAGGTTAGAACATTCCCTTGTTGAATATGGTTACAGGGCTACAAGTCAGCACTCTTGCTCTGCTAACAGGCCCTCATATTCACTGCCTTATTACACCGGTGGAAAAAGGGAAAGAAAGGCTCAGAAAACTAATGGCCTGCAATTGCGGAAGCAGCACAGAATGCAGGTTTAAATTGTCAGCCAGCAGAATCCTAGCATTAACAACAGTCATCCCAGGTTTGCAGCAGCTGCAGCAAAATCTGTGCGCACTGCAGCTATATCTGTGTGAGTTCCTCACCAGGGTCCTCACCACTGCATACATTACAAGCACTGCCTGCTGCCTTCCGGGCACAGTCACCACCACCTAAAGACAGGGAATAGAAAGTAAGTCGTGCAAGCATCTGGTAAGGTAATGCCTGGTTTATTCTGGTAAGAAGTAAAATGTGCTGGTAACATCTTTGACATTTAATGATGTTGCTTTCATTTTGAACACATCATTGAACAGATATTGAATCAATTCATTTTGTAATAGACTCAGAGCTGCGGAGCTTCTGTTTTAATAAATAAATAAATACATACATACAAAACCTGGATACTTTTCTGTGTGGGGTGGAGGGTGGGAACAGTCATAACCCCCATATTCTACATGTTAGCATTTCATGAGTTTTGCTCCTTTGTGTGGGTCTGCATATGTCTCTTTGAAAAACTAATTTCATTTTCCTATTCTTGTCTGCAGCTTTTCCAATTTGAGATCAAGCTGCATATTATTCTTTGTCAGACTGGCTATTCCAAAATAAACGCTAACCATTAAATATATTACCCATGTTTTTCAATTTGGCTGGAGAAGGTCAGGTTTAGATATTATTTTTCAGACAAAATGGTAGCATTTTTTCTTATCACACCAGTTACATTTTGTAATTATATTTCTCCAAAAAGGGGGGGTTGAAATTAAATAAAATTATTTGTAAAAACTGCATGGATATTTTCAGATTTTGTTATGCCTTTTTTATAACTGGCAGAGCACTGCCATGACCACTGCCACATTTACTTCCCTAAATTCAATTCTTTGTGCTGTTATACAAAGTAACTCAGCTAACAGTATTTGGACAAAACTAGGTGTGACACAATCAAAGGTGAGGATCACTGTGAGGCTAAACAAGCCAAAATGTATACCAAAATCCAAGTCTGGATTTTCTTCTTACGTTAGGTGGATATTTTTGGCCAGTGCATCTCCACCTACTTTTGTGAAGTGGCACCACATTTATACCACAACAATTGACATGAAAATCTGCTCTTGTGCTAAGATTTAGACATGTTTCCAAAAAGAAGTTTGATCTGTTACTGAAAATTACTATTTAGACATGAAAATAATTACAGATGCCTAACTCATTATATGTTTAGTCAACTTACAAAAATGTACAACTTATTTAAAAACCTGAGTCCCTCTTTGTACATAAACGGCACAAATAATAATTAAAATAAGATCAATCCCATATGCATTTGAAGCATGTCCAGAGAGTTACTGTCTCCAGGTCATGTAGAATCACATGTAAACTGTGCACCCATGTTACCTGATGAAAACATATTGTACCAGTTACAGACATCATCCTAAATTCTGCTTACAATTTTAGCTGATCCCAAACATCCAACAACATTTTCTCAGTCTTATCCTGCTAATCACCTTCAGAGTCCAAAATTAGGTTGGTGTTTTGTGGTTTGTTTCATTGCCCCAGAGAGGTCAGACTTAGCAGAGAAAAAAGAATGAGAGACATTGGAATACACACTACATCATATCTGCTCAACAATCTTTAGAAATATGCAAACTGCACGGGGGGTGACATTTTAGGGGTTTTTTTTAATTGGACATAACAGGAACTCTGTGTGTCTTCCTATAGAAATATGTCTCTGTATGAAAGAAAAAGAGACTGTTCCCACCCATTCTATGGCTGCGACCACTTGCAATATGTTCTGATATTCATCTGTGTAGCTACTGGTTTCTTTAATTTTTCCTGAAATGTCCAACTTCTTTCCTGTCTTCTCCTATTCGCTTTGCTGAACTCTCTGCCCCTGTTGAGAAAACTACATGGTCTCTCATAAAAAAGCTATAATTAAATCACAAAAGGAGTATTGCCTTACTGGGCTTTTGCCAAATTCTGCCTCTGTCTTTCCTATTTTTGAATAAGCAATAAGATGCAGAAACAGCACAGTGGATAGTCCAACAGTTTTTTCCTTGGTCATAGGGTAAAACTGTTGCAGTAGGAAGGTAATAAGCTGTTAACAAAGATGTTTGAAGAAAAGCATGCTCATAAAATAAATAAAAGGAGTATATTGAGTGATACAGATGAAAAGGTGAGATAGAGGTCAGCCATGTAATGACACCAGGTTGGCTATTCTGTGTCCCATAAGCTGATTAGGACTCCTTTTAGCTTCCCATATTAAGAGAAAGGGCCATACTGCTGTGAATTGCTATTGTAAATACCCAGAAAGACGACAGTCTGCAGGCAATACTGTACCTCCATTCTCAGGTTTGAACAATCTGAGCTGTGGGGCAATAAGGAATGAAGTCCTACACCCTTTTAAGACAGAGAAGTTGGAGAATATTTCTGATTTGTTGTACACGCAGGCATCCAACATACTCCCTGCTGCTAATTCTACCAGTGGATCGCGCAAGTGAGTATTTCTGAAGCCTTCCTTTTCTTCTCAAGAAACTTCAGCATACAACAATGCACAAAATAACCTAACTTAAAGTCATTAGCTATGCACTGATGCAGATGTTTATTTATGCAAATCTCTCTCATTAAGTCCCACATACTTTAACAAGCTCCAGGGCTAAGCAGCAGCTACTGATTGCATTTTTGGATTTAGACAACCAAAGTGGCAGGTAGCTGCTTAAACTATTTATGATCTTTCTTGCACATAGGCTCTCCATTTTTCACTTTCATAATCTACACAATGGAAACAGGGGTTCCTGCATCAGTTTTCTGAGAGAATAGATAGGTTACAGATTAAAAAATGCTCAGGTAATCCATCAGCACATGAATATCATTGAGATGTCAGAAACAATGGTAAATTACTTTTGATCAAGCCATTTAAATCTCCAGTCACACAGGGCTAATGAACCACCTGGTAATGAGCAATAAAAATGAAGTTCTTATTTCATCCCTCTGTAGTTGAAGGCAGTTTTCTGTCTCCTGTCACTTGGTATCAACAAGCAGGTTTCCAGTATCGCTGAAACAACACTAGATTTGAAAGATGTACACACATTTGTGTCATCAAACATATTAGCTGCTATGAAAGCCAAACCAAGTTTTTGCCAACAGCTGCAGCTAGTTTCCCCAGTTCAGTAGAAAGGCTGCAAGTAAAGAACAGCTCACATTAAATCCTGGATGTGGCAGGAGGCAAATGACAAGACAAGATCTCCTTCTAATACAAACTACCATCCTTACAGAGACAAGATCTCCTTCTAATACAAACTAACATCCTTACAGTAGTTCCCATATGGAATATAACTAGAACTTGAATTCCAGTCATTTTTTTCAGTGCTTGTACAGTGATTAGTCTGTGAACCAATAAGTTCAGAGCCACCTTGCTAGAACAGGTGGATAAAATAGATATAATAACAGGTGGATATTAAATAGGTAAAATTGTATTTCTAATCAAGCAAAATGTGGGCAACAGCCCAGCACAAGTCAACTAAAACTATATTCCTTGTAATGGGATAAAAACTGAATTTCTCACTTTGCTACTACTTGTGTCCATATCAAACAGTTCTCAGTAGCCATTTCTGGCATGGTGATAGCCTTGCCTTTTGGAGAGTATGCAATATAAATCAAATAATGAAACACTCTTGAGTGCTTTGTATGAGTCTGAGTAGTAGTGAAATCTCCTTCATCCTGAAAGTTATACATTTATTTTCCCAAGGGAAAATTGTTCTTTACTGGGAAAAGTAATTACAGGCTTGCAACACTGTATTCTGGTCTCTGTTTCACAGATGTAAAGTAACCATTTGAGGATCTGGCAAAAACTGTTTCTGCAGAAACAAACCCATATTTAATTGACTGTTTGTTGGTTTAAGACATGTACTGGGGAACACATTTTTAACTGATTACCTCTTTTAGGTAAAGCCACATAAATATGCAGATTGATCATGCATTTGAAATTGTTAATTCTCAATGCAAAGTCAACATTCAAAAGTGTGTCCTCCAGTTCTGGAAACTGATTATTAGCCAGCATATCAAAGCAGGCAGAGAACTAATGCAGTTGCCATGACAGTATCATGTTGCTACTGTTCTACTATCAAAACTGTGGGTTTTACATGCAGGAGAAATCCAAAGCAGTGTGTTAATAACGCATACTAAGAAGGTCCTCTGTCCATCTATAGAATGGCTGCCATGCATCTCCTTTCTGATAACGTTTCTCTAAATGATTTTTCAGCTTTAAGCAACTTTCTGCATCCTGTCAAGCAGACTTCACAAATATGAAAATGCCTACAACCCAAAAGTAATGACCAAATCCTCAAGCTCTAACATCAGCGTGGCTTTAAAAGGATGGTAAAAATGTTTCATATATTAAACTGAAAACATACCTCCTGCCTAGCCTACCAAGAAAAGAACTGATAAAGCACAATGGCTATTTATAGACCAACTACAGAGAGAATTTTTCTTGACAAGACATGCTTGGATATTCAGAAAGAGGCTATAACATGTGGACTTTTATTTAGCAAAAGGTACATCCAGAAACTGTGAAAGATCATAGCAGGAAACTGCTCTGCTGTAACCCAATATCATTGTTCATATTATTAATTTCCTTCTACATGCCACCAGTATAGTTCTTCCTTTTTTTCCCGGTGCATTTTTCAAGCAGGTGCCAATACCAGACTGAAAAGTAGAGGCAAGATCCACCTATGAAGAAAAATTTAGTACTAAGGACTCAATTAGTTTAAAGATATTTCTCCAGACACACACATCTGCCTAGCTGATCAGCCACTAGTGTAAGATTTAGATAACCTGAAACCCTAGCTCTAAAAGAGATTACTACTGAGTTCCCACCATTCATGGGATTCCTTTTTTCTTCCAAATTTCCTTTGGTAAACAAACCTGTCTAACAAATTCTAATCCAAGGCTAACAGGCCCAGATTTCCCTTAGCACCAGTTGCACAATACATTTCAAAATCTGAAATTTAGTATTTGCAGGAGTAAGATTATTAAGAGCTGGGTGACGTTAGCAGAGTTGTCTTTCAAAGGCTGTGAGCAGTCTTTCACAGGAATTTACTCTGAATCCATGGGAGCAGCCTCCCTCCCCAGAGGAAGGGACAATGTTGTATTTGCTAGGCCCAGACTCTGAGCAACATTTTTGTTTTCTTCTGTTTCTGAACTGTGAATTCTTCTCGTGCATTTTTCTTTCAAAATGAATGCCCTGCTGTCCCTTTTCTAGGGAGGAATGTCACTGTCAGTGGCTCAGTGCTTATCATGAGAGACCTTCCATGTCATACGTGGCTGTGCAACTTGATGCAGTTTACTGCACTAGTGCATTTCCAGGCAGAAATGAAAGTGCAGGAGTGCCTATGGTTTTGGGGAATGGCTGCTTTTTGCAAAACCTCTGCGTTTCCCTGAATGCAAGTTCTCTCTTTCTAGCTTCTCTTTTCCTCTATTTTTATTGTTCTTCCTCAACATACAAATGTCATTAAGGATACAATACGAGCCAACTGGTTTTTAACTATATAAACCATTCAGACTGCCCAGTAATAATAATCTTATTAATGCTCAATATCTGTTAATCTATTTTTGCTAAAAAGAAATGCCCTTGGTTTAAAGACTCCAGGAAATTCTCTTCAATAACGAAAGTTCAAAATTTGAGAGACACTAATTTTTCTTTTGGAGTACTTATGGAACTTTGCAAGGGTTGCACTTTTGAGTCAGCTGTCTTTTTTGATTACATCACAAAGTAAAATTAGTTGCAACTATTACTTAAGGAAAAATTCATCTCATTTTGGAAGTTAGTAAGACGCAGAAACCCAAGTGCCTTTTAACCACTTACCATTTATGTCTTTATCTGCCTCCAATCTTTTTTAAAATGTATTTTATCTCTCTCCTATCTTTCCTATCTATCCTATCTTTTTCAAAAAATCTAATTTAACTATATTTTATATTCTCCATGATATAATACTCTTAAATAATTTTAAACTGTTTTGGAACCCTTTTCAAAAACATGGTTAGCAATTTAATTTGTTTTGATTGTCCGGAGTTTTGGGAACATCAAAGTTGTGTTAGTCTAAGAGAATAACTTGGTTTGAAATGTTCCATTATTTGCTCATGAACATCCTTGACAGTACTTTTTTAGCATTAAAGCAGTTTTGGGAATTGATTTCTTTATTGAATTGTATTTACTTACCCATATTTGCAGCCATAGGGTCAAAATATCAGAGGAATTATAAATCACTGGTTGTCTCTGTTGTCTTGGTTTGGAGGCAGAGTTATGGAAAACAATAAAATTTGTTGTCCTGGACCAAGGGTTTGAAAACCATGAGATTTTATTCAATGAAGTACAGCTCAGCAAATACAGCAGAAAACATCTTATAATTTGCAGAGTTAAATGCAACATCCAAGAGGAATAATCTTGTCCTATTCCATGCACATAACACTCTTTGACAGTAACAAATGTTACGGGTATGCACATAAAAAAAAAGAGAGTAAGAAACAAGCACACACAAATCCTTGTATGGTAATTGCTCAAAATGAAAAGAAAATTAGTATGTTAAGATATACTGAGCTGGCACTGGTAAGTCCAAGTAAAACAGTGTCATAAATTGATCTGATATTACAAAATATCAAAAATACAAATGCAACGATGTATAATAACAAGAGACTGAAGAAAATCCTCCAAAAGAAGACAAGCTACAAAGGGTCTGACAGAGAGAACAGGACATCATGGTGCCAGCAATATGCCCAATGGCAATATGGACACCTCAGCCCTAGAGCCAATAACCATAATAATTTCCTGAACAACAAGATTTTTCATAAATCTAAACTACAAGACACTTTACAGCTTTTCCCAGCACCTGAAGATAGCAGCTTGGGAGAGTTTGTGAGTCATAGGCATAGAATTTTGCCGTAAGTTTCGTATTAATTTTGACTAGGGGCTGGTGAATGATATCTCTAACTGAACTGTTCTTTCCATGTTACCCCTTTCTTCACCAACTACCATGACTAGCAAGCAAGAATCTAGTAAAATTAATATGGGCAACATGTAAACATCATGTTGATTTGTCTTTCCAAATTTCCACCCATTCTAGTTGCAGAGATCCTGTTCTGAATCACAGATAAAGTTCAAAAGTAAAAGGATGACTACGTCCTTAAAGAAAGCACAGGTCATGTTATAATACAGTGGTAATAGCATGTTTCATGACACCTGGCTTACAAGAGGGAGAAGACCTTTCTAATGGACTGGTAGAAATGAAATGTATTGTCTTAGTACACCATCTGTAGTTCAAGCAGTACAGTGCCTTTGGGTGCATAGAAAAGAGTGAAATATCTTGTAAATGTGATTAATTTCAGGCAATTCAGGTAGCTTTCTCAGTCAAATTCAGTCTGACACAGGAAGATAAAACTTTCTCTTTTTTTTCTGACTCATTACATGAAAGGGCTAGCACAATAACAATGAAATTCATGTCTAAACTGAACCATTTGCTCAGCATGCTACCCTTCAATATTCCTGGGTAGCTTCTTTAAAGAACTGACATACTATTCATGGATTTTCTCTGAGATGGGGTGAATAAGCTAGACTTCCTTCAAATAAGCTATGGGATACTGTAGTTCCTTTTTTAGAGGATTTAACCTACCTAACTCATTATACACAGGCAGATATACTCCTTTTCATTACATTGAACTGAATCATACACTGTGGCCCTACGTGAACTTCAATGACGTGGTTTTGTCAAAGCCAAAAAACATTCAGTGTTCAGATTTTTTGGAATATCTCCTAACTTCATGTCCATGTACAAAAAAGATAAGACAAGACCTTTTTGCCCATGTCTGTTGTGACAACCTGCCAGCAAAATGAAAATAAATACTTCTGATTTCATGAAACCTCCATTATGATAAATCCTCTTCTGCAAACCAGTGAATCTTTTTCCTGACAGAAATGGCAGGCAGAGGTGGATAGGTTAACTCGTAGATGAATTGTTAGATGGTGGAGTAAAATCTTTCAAATAGGAATTTTACTTACCATGGATGCTATAGCAAGTATGCTATTTCTCCAAACAAAGCGATGCAATTGATCTGTCTTGGGAAAAAGAGTAAAATCCTGTTTAATTCCAGAACAAAGTATACTTTGTAGTTATGTTTAAATATAATGGGAGAGATCCAGAGCCCACGGAAATCAATGGAACTATTTCAACGCAGTTTTGATCAGGTCCATAAACGGAATTGCTTTGTGAATCACTATATCACAGCAATTCAATACAAACTGCTTCAGAGGATTAACTGAACTTCCAGAGAAGAAATGTTGGAATTTCACACAAAATAAAGAAGAACTCCAAGATGTGATTTGGATTCTTGCAGAGTGTCCCATTTAGAATGCAAGAGAAAGAAAAGATATGCTTATTATAGTTGCAGGGATTAGTTACTTTGGCACTCTTTTAAGTAACACTGCTTCCCCACTACCAGGAGCCGTTGGTAAGAAGGATAGGTTTTTTTCTTAAGAGCCAGACTGATAGCTCAGATGAAACCACATCAGGCCTATGTGGGGATCCTAGCTAAAATCTTCTGTGCTTACAGACACTCTGCAATTCAGATGGACAGCAAGTGGCTAGTATTTACTCAGGGTTTCAGGACCTGCATTCTGGGTGCTGAACCAAATGGCAGTTTACCCTGGCGGCAATGGCAGATCCCAGGTGTAAAAGGTCTCTTTTGTTTTTCATGTCTCAACGTCTTTTCCTGTTTGCGTCACAGAGGAAAGCCTTCTAGCAATAAATCAACCTCCATAACAGAATGAACTTAGAAATGAGCAGACCCATAGCTAGAATGGGGCATCTTCTCTTTGGCAATATTTCATAATCTCCCTGAAGACTGAGTATGGAAGACAGAGTGAGGAGAGACATCTAGGTGTCAGGACACTATGAGTTCTTCGCTGTATCAACTTTGACAAAGCATGTAACTTCTCTACCTATTCCAATACAAGTCTTACCCTCAGCTCTCGGCCTACAGAATACATCTGCCTAAGGGAAATTTAGGTCTATAATGTTTCTTTTTCATTCGCATGTGTGTTCCATTTATGCATACCTATTCCAGGAAACAGATGTTCAAAAATCAAGAAAACCAGTCATTTTTTCCTTTTTCTTAAGTTTTAGCCCCACTACATCTGGGTATTCTATTGTGTATTCCCTTCACACCAGGTCCCTTGGTTCTGTACAACACCTCTGAGCACCAGAAAGCAGCTAGGATGGGAGTCTTTACTCCTTTTTGGCTGTATTTGCTGCTTAGGTTTAATAGCATCTGGATGGCTCCCATCATATTAGCTGGGTATGCTACAGATACTGGTCTCCACACTGCAGCATGTCAGTGAGCAGTAACACAGGACAAGCAAATGTGTGATTCAGTTTTTTTACATTGCTATCCAGACACATTCAGGAATCCCAATTGATTTGCTTCATCTTCCCCGTTCCCGTTTCATGTTATCAGGTAAAAAGTAAGTGGCATCCCTGCCCGAAGCCTATATCTGGCAGTCCTTCCATTAGGGCATGGAAAGCAAAGGGCAGTCATATAAAATCAGATGCATAAAAGGAAAAAAAATCTCAGTGCACTGGCCAAGTATTAGAAAGGTGTAAGAATTATTCATTAAACCATCTGAAAGAAGGACAACCTACTATTATTGCATGCTTACTTTTTTAACAGTTCATATAATAACTGGTTCCAAAGTATAATCAGCAATGCACCAAACGTACTAGTGTTATATCTTCCGAGACGATGAGATGCTCCAGTCAAAGGAAGGCATGTGAAGATATATATGAGGGTTAAAAGGAAATCCATGACACTATATAGAAGGGAATATTTTTCTTTGTTTGTGTGTTTATTGTATTAATGCTGTCTGTGCATGTTTCTCATATTTTTCTATCGATGAGTTTACAAAATATTAAAGAGCAAATGAAGCTCTTTTATCTTTTTTATTTCTCTGCCATATTGATAAGTAAATCTATGAGGTAAAATTCAGATAAACTACAAAGAACATATGTATCTTTTGAGTCTTTAAACATAAACCTATAGCAATGAGTCAAAAACATGTCTAATAACACATGAAACCTGTAGGCTTATCTGTGTTTGGTTAGCTATACACTCCAATCTTCTGCAAACTCCTGTTATGGGGCAGGGGCGCACAACACACCACCTTGCTGTGATATTCCATACAGAAAGAGCAGTCAGATCCTTCCATTTCAGACAAATGTATTTTATAGGGGGAACAAGAGTAGCTGCAGCAACAACAATAAAATGAAATAGCAATGAGAGTAAGGTTTCTCTGAGAGACCAGTGTTGTGCTCCCCAGAACTAGCAAGTTGCATCATTGCAAAAATACTTAGTTACTGTCATCTAAAATAAACAAGTCAGCACAGCTATATGTACACCAGGAAATTCAGCTGTGAAAGACAAGAAACTTTCAAGTTAATGGCCTGCCTTTCAGATGTGAACAGAAGACACAGCCATTACTTAACTGCAAAATTTCTTTATTACTTCTTCCAAGCATGTTCATTGATGCTGTATATGCAACAAAACAAAAGGCATTACTTCATTCTCCTTGTCCTGTTCTGACAGTCAGTGTAGGTTTAGGAATTCCCTGTTGGGTCTCTCCACTGCTTGATATCTCCAACTTTCAGATATCCGACTTTCTCAAGATTTAAACTGGAAAAATTTCTGGCTGCTAAAATACAACCCCAGGTCTAGTGCATCCCTCCAATGAAGTGCTCTCACTGCATGTGCAAGAATAGAGCCAAGCTTTCTGGTGGCCAGCACATCAAAGACCAAGCCAGTCTGAGGCAGGACACAGAGTTGCATAGCACTGCTTTTGTTGGAGGCTGGTTAGAAAAAGGATCTGTCATATTAGGAAAAAGATACAGAGGGTGTATGATGTGCCAAAATAGAAATAGAGAGTGAAAGAATAGGAGATTTACAGCAGAGTTCAAAAGTATCTTTCCCTTTATGCATTCCTCTAGATAGCTCTCCCATGTATTTCTCGGATTTGCAAGTGGGGGGGTGGCAGGGGAGGGCTGTTCCTTCCTGACTGGTTTGTAATTATTAAAGAGAAGGTAACATATGAAAACTTAGGAAATCATATGGTATTCAATATATATTCATACTTCAAACACCCATCTTTATTAAATCTGGCCAGGCTCATGCCCCTAAATAGGGAAGAAGAGAGGAATTTTTACATTGCTACAGTTAGGCTGGAAAACCTACATCATGTTATGATGAGGATGGTGAAACACTGGAACAGGTTGCCCAGAGGGGTTGTAGATGCCCCATCTCTGGAAACATCCAAGGTCAGACTGGATGGGGCTTTGAGCAACCTGATCTTATTGAAGATGTCCCTGATCACTGAGGGGGGTTGGACTAGATGAGCTTTAAAGGTCCCTTCCAACACAAACCATTCTATGATTCTGTGATTCCATGTGAAAACTAAATTACAAAGATACTCTCTACAAAGATTGCTCTCAGGGCTCATACATTTATTTCATAATCAATGTTGTGAACGTTCACTTCTCAAAGTATCAAATGAATAATTTTGCCACTGCTTTTATTTATAGTGTGAAGAGGTATTCAGCATTGTACAATTACTAACACTAACTTTTCTCCAGCCAGTCTCCAGTAACAGGCTGGTTTCTTTTCAGCCTTTCATTTCACTAACTTTGCAATTTGTCTGCCGTGAGACTGCTTCAGTAAGCAGCATTAAAGAGCAGCTCAAGCACCCACTATCTGGGGTCGTTGACCATGTTTTACATGGGGAGAGGGAAAGAGATGGAAGCAGCTCAGAAACTCAGGTTGCAGAAAGATCAAGTCAGCCACAATTACCATTGTATTCATTTGCTAAACTATTCAATTGAGATTCTAATTACACTAGGACAACTAATTCTGTTCATTAAAGCTCAATTAAATTAATCTGAAATTCAAGATAGTAGCATTGTTGTAGTACAGCCATATTAAAGATGAAATATAATCTCTCCTGATTGTTTTCCTCTGACAGAATAAAGTTTTCTTCACATGGAATTAAGATACAGACATCTTCTTTAGCAGGACAATGAAATTTTACAAACAAAAGACTGGGTATTTTTAATTAGTCTCATTTTAAACAGACTTAATTTGAAGACAAAATGGAAGTCTGTGTTTTCAAAAAAAGAATTACCAGGTAAATGTCTCATTAATGCTATTATAGTGAATATTTCCCTTGACTGACCACAGAAAACCTATTTTAGAGTACCTATCCTATAATCAAAGCTTACACTTCACTAGCCTCAGCTTACTCAGTTTAATGTCTTTGAAGAACTCATCCTTTTTACGTCATAAAATTGAGGCAGAAACAAGCACACCTCCTCCCTCAAAACAGGTCTTGCTATCCCTGAGCTATTTTAGACAGATGTTGGTCTAAGCTGTTCTTAAAGACCTTCAGCAATGGTGATTTCACAGTACCTATCATAGCACTTCTTTCTTCTTAACAGAGCTGCCCCTCAGTTGGCAAGAAAAACAAGGGACTAAAACTATGCATTTCTGCAGGGTCATTAATTACCAGCTTCTCTTGGTAATCTGTGTGATTTCACCTAAAATCATCTCCATCCCTGTTGGTGTCTCCGTTTAGGACCTTATTCTGCATTTTACAGATCTTCCTGTTGTTACTGTTATTAGTACATGGACTGTCAGCGAAGCCAAGCCACAGCTATTAACGTCCAGCCATGCTGGATTCGGCAGGACTCTCTCTTGGAAAGTGATATTCCAGTCACACTATGTGTGATCAACTGCACAGGCTTCCTTTTCAGCCAGGGAACAAGTACTTCTTCATGCTAACTAAGTTTGGAAGAAAAATTCAGACTTCTCTCCTTCAGTGAATGTAACTCCCTCTTTCACCAGTATCTTTCTAGTAGCTTTTTATCCTATATAGAGAGCAATATGTTGTTGTGTAATAAGAAAAGTTTCACCTGATACTAAAATGTTAATAAACAAAAGAAACCATTATAAATTAACAATAATTGGGAAATTAACTATTGAGCAGGGTTCAGTAGTTTCCTACCAAATGCAGAAAAGAAGTTGTCCCTGAAAGACTGGGGGGGAGGAAGCAATGAGTGCCTCAATGACTATTTAAGCTAAAAGTCTGTTTAAAATTAGGTTTTTAAAGACTTTGGGTTTTTATTGATGAAAATCTTTCATATAAGGCTATGTTCCTTGTACTTAATTGAAGAATACATCCAATCTTATTAAATTCCAGTGAGATTAAGAGGATACCTTGTTCATGTCAGCAACCAACCAACAACCAAATCACAAGAAGAACAGAGTGACGACAGGGCACTAGAGGGAAGCCACCTTCCAGTTTATCACCAGTATCAGCCACCACGTCTTAAGTCTTAAAACCTTTGCCAAGGGAGCAGGCTTAACTTTCTCTTCTAAGAGTTTTAATGGGATATTTTAATTCTATTTTAATTAAAGATATTGTCAACTTTTCATCTGAAGCAACAAATTCTTTAAATGATGTGTTTCTATATTGTCTGGAAAAAAGAAAACGGGAATGGGCTTTCATTTGGAATTATCGATTTAGATGTACATCTGTCAAAACACAACTTTTTGAACGCTTTTTTCTAAGTAGGTGTTTTAAATACATTCTTTGGGTCTGTGGGGCTTAATTGAGATTACTCTCCTTTTCTCATTTATAAATTTTTTAGACTAAACTTACGTGACAAAAAAGGGTTGATTGAGTCTGCCAGCTAATTTAAAGGAGAGAACCATTAAGAATTACTTTGTCTTATCCTTTCTTTTCTAGAATGGGCATTTTCAGTCATATAAGAAAAAGTTACTTTGCATTTATGCACTTGAAATGCCCTATTCTACCCCATAAAAACATGATTAGAAGAGATAGGCCTGAGAAGTAGATGTATTCCCTTATTTTACTTTGCTTCAAAAGCAGATAATCAGGATTAATTTTGCTGCAGAGCAGAGAGGTATTTATGAGTCTGTAAATTCTAAGTGAAATCCAGTGAACATTAATTCTGAATACTTTGGTTTCCTTCTTTCCCTTCTGTGATCTATGCATTATTTTATTTCTTCAGGGAAGTATGCTTCAGTATATCCTGTGCTGTACTATAAGTTCACCTCCTGCTTTCCTATTTCAACTGCTTTTAGAGCTTGAGAGCAAAAGGAAATAACCTATTTTGCAGGAATCCATCATACTTTATTTCCAAATAGTTTTCCTAATTTCTGCAGCAGACAGCTACTTTCCTATTAAAAAACAAAACAAAACAAAACACCAAAACAAAACCCAAAAAACCCCAAATACAAACAACCCCCCAAAAAGCAGTACTCAGACAGTTGCCTTACCTTTTTAGAGTTGAAGTATGCAGGTTCCTGTTGGAAGATATGTGTTACATTACAGAATACATCTGATTAAAAATTCAACTACTTCAGATGCTGAGTTACAGATCAAACATCTTAGAGTAATTTACTGCATTTCATATGTAAAGTCAAAGCAAAAATTAGAAATTGTAGTTAAATTACTGTTTTATTTCTGCAAAAGTGACCATTTGTCGATAAGCATACTTCCTTAAGAACTGCTAACAACATAATTACTATCAAATGGAATACCTTCACAGCTTTTCATTAGCTCTCTGGGGAAGCTGCTAAAAGAGTTGCAGTTCAAAAGACTGCACTACTGGTGAGTTACTGAAGTCTAAGGTTGATCCGAAAATGCACACAAGTATATTTTACATTCCAAGGCTGCTCCTCCAAATATCCAGATATAGAATTTGGGCTTTCTTCTGTCACTCTTTTCTTACCAAAATTATGTTTTAGAATGAGGTCCTTATGTGAATATGCGGGAATAAATTTGGTAAGATTCAGTTCATGAAGTATGGTGATACAAAGTAACAAGGAAACACTTGCTTTTTCTGGATGTATTTTTGTATCAAGCTGGAAAAATCCATGTTGGAAAATGACTTTTTAATTATACATGCTACTTACCAAATCTTTCAGAAACATGTTTTTGATATAAAAATCCCAGGGAATTAGCTATAATGCAGTTATGGATCGACATTTTTGTAATATATAACCACAGAAATGCTAAAAGTAGAACAAGAAGGATATTCATGGAGTCTACTGATTTAGCAAGGATTCCTGAGATACTTCCACTCTGGCCTGAACTTCAACCCCAGAACTGCACCCTAACAAATTCTAAAAGATTCTGAGTAAACACTACAGCATTAAATACACACTTAAAATCTTAACTCACTCTGCAACAAGACAGGAGGAAATCAAACTTGTGATGGAAAATAAGCATTAGTCTGTCGCTGACACTACAGGAGTATATACAGAACTGTATAGAAGATAATATTTTCAGTCATACTTATTACCTGGGCATGTTAAAAACTGCTGGGACAGGGAGCAGCAGATAGAAAACGAGAGATCCTAGTAAGGAAATTATATTGGCTAAAGGCTATATGCAAAGCATAAAACACAAAAGCCAGATAAAAAGAAATGTAGCAAAATGCAAAGCAGTGTTTCTGCCATAGGGAATACCACATAATTCACTAGAGAAAATGGATTACATGGCCTGACAACAGTAAGGGGATGCCAGAGACTGTTCTCATAGCAGAACCAAGCTATAATTGCTGTATTGTTATCATTTTCATTGGGCCAAAACTAGCAGCTTTATCTCTGCCAGCTCTCATGTTAGTGCTATGCGGTGTTCAGCAAGGGATTTGGGCTCCCATCCTGCATTTAAAAAAACTGGTGTTGCTCTGTGTAGACAAAAGGAAAATCTTGTCTTTCATTTGAAGTACTGTCAGACAAGTCAAAAAAAATTCTGCAATAGTATTCGCTATGGAGTCAGACCTGATCTTTCATTACACCACCATGAGAGGAATAGAAAAGTGCATGTCTCAGACCTGAATTGTCATCTTACAGGTCTTTTCCAACCTTACTGATTCTGTGAGTCTGTGATTCATCCTTGCTAACATACAAGACTGGCTTAGGCAAGGAAGAGGAGAGGACAAGCTAGAGTGGTTGTGAAACTGGTGCATACACCTGTGACATATCCCACCACACCTGGTAAGGCATACCAACCCTTTCTGTCACTCTTCCCTAGCAATCATAGCCATGTAGGACTCTCCACTGGCCCAGAGGTAACATCTCCTTTTCAACCAGAAATTTTTTAACTTGTCACTAAGATCAGTTGCTTTTAATCACTGAGAAATCAATTGTGCTGACGTACCAGTATTGTTTTCCTCCAGGGCCTCCTTCAGTGGCTACTGTGTCCTTTCTTTTAAAATGCATCATGAAATTAATAATTCCGATGGCAAGTGATTACCCTCCTGGAGTTTCTAAATTGGTTTCCTGTGTCTTTTTAAAACATCACTAATTGACATTCATTTTCTCACTACTGTCCCAGCAGTTAATTTGATGGATACTTCACAACAAGAGTGTCTACAATAGTGTTTTCTGTTTATTCTTCATAAAGTACCTATTGTTACATAGCTTTGAGGGAGTGCCACAGAACAAAGCACTGGAACTTGAGAGCGATGCACACTGATCACATTTATGAGTAGGGGTTGTGGTCCAAGTGCGCCCCTACAGCATTTGTCAGTTAGTATCCCCTAAAGGGATACTAGGGATACTTCCCTAAAAGGAAGTTGTGTCAAATAGCAGGTGAATTTTCCAGAGACACAGGCTCTTTGATTATTCCAAAATCTTAGGGTGCTGTAGCACAACACTGTTACAGTACTTCAGGCATCCACCTTCTTTTGGGGACAAAGACCTCAGAGAGCTGAACAGTTGCTTTAAATCACCCTTTTTACGTAGTGTTTCAAAAGTTTTGTGGAAGAACTTCTGCATGCATGGTCATGTCTTGGTCCTGCTTGTTCTCTAAGCACATGGTGATACACCACTGTCTGAGTGGTACCCTGCAGCTTGAAGATCTTTCTTCAAAGACCTACCTCCAGTTACAGCAACTCTCTCATGTAGCCTCTGCTTGACTTTCCCTTGGCAGAAAGGAGCTACTGAAGCGTTTTTTTAATGTAGCTCTCTGTGTTATATGGCAGCATACCATCTATCAGACCTTCCATTTTTAAAATATACTTACTGAACCAGCTTACATAGTGTCACATTCACTAATTTCTTTAAGCAAAGAAAAGAGGATCCCTGGACACCTGCCCAAAATCACACAGGAAGGTGGAGTCAAAGTTGTGAGCTCTTGCCACAATGTGCTGTGCCATGTTGTTGTGCTTCAGCTGTGGATGACAAGGGTGACAGTGAGACTATTGAATAACTCAAGTTTTTTGCTTTTTGCTTATGGCACTACTCACTGCTGTTTCCTGTGGCTATGTCTTTATTTAGTAGTCTCCAAATATGCAGTACAGCCAATACCCATTTCATTAGCTGGGACAGCACTGCTCCCCATCCACAGACCATACAAGGCATTGCACATGAACAAGTGAAGCAGAACATACTGAGCCTGTCTCAAGCCAAGTCTTAAGCTGACAGGTAAATAACAATCCACAGAAGGAGCATGGAAACACAAAACTGACAAGGTATCTTCCAGATAATATTAGGGCATGCTAGGAGGACACCTCATCAGCAATTTGGCACTATTCCTAGCCAGTCTATCCTGAACTCCAAAAATTGCACAGATTCATAGGGGAAGCACTCTGGGGAAAAGCAATGATGTTTCCCTGGAAACTGGGTTCCTGAAGTCCAGAACTGACTCCTTAGATCCCTAGTTCATGTGTAACCTGTGAGAGGTCCTGCCCAGCCCTGCATAAATATTGAAATTAATTTCTAGCTTTATTTCAGGTATCTTACTATTTTTCAGAAGTCAAATCCTTTTCCATTTAAGCACATGTATTCTGTATTACAAAGACACCCTATCAACTAGTTCTAATCACTAGGCAAATTGTAGGAAGGAGACATACATGTTTCTCTGGGGTACACAATAGATAGAGCATGAAGAAGAGAGGGGAGGCACTGCGTTCCCATAGGATGTGGAACTGTGGCGCCTTCCTTGCAGAGGCTGGGATGCCTGTTTTGTGAAAATAAACCTATGTGTCTCATACTATGGTAGAGCTTTGTACATAGCTTAGGTCCCCATAGTAATTTCCATGAAATTCTAATTTGTTTTATTTACCTCCTGCCATTCCCAAGTCAGCTTTGTTGGTCTTCTCTTCATTGAATCAAAGACATTTTATCATAAATGATATCTTAAAAATCCTTAATCATGAAGAAACCTACAACTCCATTTCTTCTTATTTCAAAAAATCAGTGAAGTCAAGTATGTTGCTATCTAATGCATGCTGACCATTTATTCATTTCTGATCTATTCAGGACTATGCTGTTTCATTAAAAGTAAAATATATTATTCTTCTAGCTTTTGCAACTGCAAATATTGTCCTTAAATTAAGATCAAGGATTGAAAATCCCTAATCAAGGGCAAACTTATCATTGATTTCAATGAAACCAGGACTTCAATCCAGATGTTATTGACAAGGATGCTTCGGTCATGAAGGATGCTTTCAGCAGAAAACTTCAAATCTGGGGCATGTGAATAACTAGCTTCTTGACCAAATTGCTGAGCAAGAGAACGGCTTTCAGCACATGGACACTAACTCAATCAGATATACATACTAAATACCCACCAAGGTCCTTCATGTATGCAGAAGTTATATACAGAACTAGAGACACTGAACTGCTTCCCTCACCAAAGACCTCTGTCCTTTGCATTTTAGCTCCACACAATTGTCAAAGGAAGACAGGAAGTTGTCTTTTTTTCTACTTGTGTGCTTGGAGTTGGAAGAAAAAATTTAGCTTATTTTCCTCTGCCTTTTGGTGGGAGACTTTGAAGTGGGAGCTACAAAAGTAGATAGGCAAAGAACAGAATGGCTCCAGCCCTTCCTTTGAGAGGACTTAACACCTGAAATGACAAAAAAAAAGAGGTATTCAGCACAGAAATCTACCTTATTGCTTTTTCAATAGGTCAACAGGAAAAGGAAAAAGAATACCTTTTTTTCTGCTCCTTCTTCTTCCCAGCTAAAAACAAATATATGTATCAAATTCTCCTGTTCCTGCTTTCACCCACCTGATAGGACTCTAAGGGAAACAACAGGGTCATGCAAGTCACCCTTGGTTGCCACGTCAGGACTGGACTGAGGTAACAGCTTTGTTTATTACTCATGTCCACTGCACATGCTCACAGAGAAAGGGCGAGATATGGATTGCAGTGGACTACTTTTAGACATGGAAACTTTTCAAAGATAATTTTCTTCCATTACATTGATCCTTGAGCTTTTTCTCCTCCATAATACAGCATGACATCATTGCCATCAACTGTTAGTACTGTGCCAAGATATGCCCTTTGGGAATGCAGTGCCTCATCTCTATTCTTCCTTGCTTTAACTCCTGTGCATTCCAGAGAGTCATGGTGATTCTTTCCCAAAGTTCCTCTAGTTACTAGATCCGTAAGGAACATATAAGGAAACTTCAAGCATTATGTTTCTTCTGGGAAAATTCTGGCATTGCCTCACTTTGCAACCTTAACTCTAGCATAAAAATTTAAATGCGCACAAACACACAAACTGTTTTTTCTAGTGATCAATCTGAAAAAAAAAAAAAAAAGAAAAAAATTAAAAAGTCATCACATGTAACTGACTTCCAATCTGTACAGCAGAACCAGATCATTGGGAGAACAAAGACAACTGCTCCTTGAGTTCATGCAGTAATTGGCATCAGGAATAGAATCACAGAATCAGTACGGTTGGAAAAGACCTGTAAGATCATCGAGTCCAACCTGGGGGGGGGGGGGGGGGGGGGGGGGGGAAAAAAAAAACAAAACCCACAACACACAACATCAAAAAACCCACAAAAAAAAAAAAAAAAAAACCCACAACACAACCACAAAACCCACGCCACACAACAACAATAACAAGCCACAACCCACCCAACACCACACAGCACCATGTCCATCAAGCTACATCCCACAATGCCACATCCACACGCTCCTTGAATACCTCCAGGGAGGGTGACTCTACCACCTCCCTGGGCAGCCTATTCCAGTGTTTCACCACTCTCTCAGTGAAGAACTTTTTCCTAATGTCTAGCCTGAACCTCCCCTGTCGCAACTTGAGGCCATTTCCTCTAGTCCTGTCACTATTCACTTGGGAGAAGAGACCAACACCCACCTCTCTGCAACCCCCTTTCAGGTAGTTGTAGAGAGCGATGAGGTCTCCCCTCAGCCTCCTCTTCTCCAGGCTGAACAACCCCAGCTCGCTCAGCCGCTCCTCATAAGACTTGTGTTCCAGACCCCTCACCAGCTTCGTCGCCCTTCTCTGGACACGCTCCAGCACCTCAATGTCCTTCTTGTAGTGAGGGGCCCAAAACTGAACACAGTATTCGAGGTGCGGCCTCACCAGAGCCGAGTACAGAGGCATGATCACCTCCCTGCTCCTGCTGGCCACACCATTTCTGATGCAAGCCAGGATGCCGTTGGCCTTCTTGGCCACCTGGGCACACTGCTGGCTCATATTCAGCCGGGTGTCGATCAACACCCCCAGGTCCTTTTCTGCAGGGGAACTTTCCAGCCACTCATCCCCAAGCCTGTAGCGTTGCCTGGGGTTGTTGTGGCCGAAGTGTAGAACCCGGCACTTGGCCTTATTGAACTTCATCCGGTTGGCCTCAGCCCATCGATCCAGCCTGTCCAGATCCCTCTGCAGAGCCTTCCTACCCTCAAGCAGATCAACACTCCCTCCCAACTTGGTGTCGTCTGCAAACTTGCTGAGGGAGCACTCTATCCCCTCATCCAGATCATCAATGAAGATATTAAACAAGACCGGTCCCAAAACCGAGCCCTGGGGGACTCCGCTTGTGACCGGCCGCCAGCTGGATTTCACCCCATTCACCACAACCCTCTGGGCTCGGCCATCCAGCCAGTTTTTTACCCAGCGAAGAGTGTACCTGTCTAAACCACAGGCCGCCAGCTTCTCTAGGAGAATACTGTGGGGAACAGTGTCAAAGGCTTTGCTGAAGTCCAGGTAGACAACATCAACAGCCTTCCCCTCATCCACTAGGCGGGTCACCTGGTCATAGAAGGAGATCAGGTTGGTCAAGCAGGACCTGCCTTTCATGAACCCGTGCTGGCTTGGCCTGATCCCTTGGGTAACCTGCACGTGTCCCGTGAGCGCCCTCAAGATGAGCCTCTCCATAACCTTCCCCGGCACCGAGGTCAGGCTGACAGGCCTGTAGTTCCCCGGATCCTCCTTCCGACCCTTCTTGTAGATGGGCGTCACGTTGGCAAGCCTCCAGTCATCCGGGACCTCCCCCGTTGACCAGGACTGTTGATAAATGATGGAGAGCGGCTTGGCAAGCTCTTCCGCCAGTTCCCTCAGCACCCTTGGGTGGATGCCATCAGGCCCCATAGACTTATGAGTGTCCAGGTGGCATAGCAGGTCGTTAACTGCTTCCTCCTGGATCACAGGGAGCCTATTTTGCCCTCCATCCCTGTCATCCAGCTCAGGGGGACGGATACCCTGAGGATACCCGGTGTGGCTGTTAAAGACTGAGGCAAAGAAGGCATTAAGTACCTCAGCCTTTTCCTCATCCTTCGTGACAAGGTTCCCCGCCGCATCCAGTAGAGGATGGAGATCCTCCTTGGCCCTCTTTTTGCTGTTAATGTATTTATAGAAGCTTTTTTTGTTGTCCCTCACGACCGTGGCCAGGTTGAGCTCTAGCTGGGCTTTCGCCTTCCTAATTCCCTCCCTGCATGACCTAACGAGGTCCTTGTACTCTTCTTCACTTGCCTGCCCCTTTTTCCAGAGGTGGTAAGTTCTCTTTTTTTCCCCAAGCCTCAGCATAAGCTCCTTGTTGAGCCAGGCCGGCCGTCTTCCCCGCCGGCTCTTCTTACGGCACACGGGCACTGCCTGCTCCTGCGCCTTCAAGATTTCCTTCTTGAAGAACATCCATCCTTCCTGGGCCCCTTTGCCCTTCAGGACCGTCTCCCAAGGGACCCTCCCGACCAGTGTCCTGAACAGGGCAAAGTCTGCCCTCCGGAAGTCCATGGTAACGGTGTTGCTCACCCGCCTCCTTACTTGGCTAAATATTGAAAACTCTATCATATCATGGTCGCTAAGCCCAAGACGGCCTCCGACCTTCACTTCACCCACCAGACCCTCTCTGTTCGTAAACAGCAGGTCGAGCAGGGCACCTTCCCTTGTAGGCTCGCTTACCAGCTGCGTCAGGAAGTTATCTTCGACACACTCGAGGAACCTCCGGGACTGTTTCCTCTTAGCTGTGTTGTACTTCCAGCAGACATCCGGTAAGTTGAAGTCCCCCACAAGAACAAGGGCTTGCGACTGCGAGACTTCTGCCAGTCGCTTGAAGAACACTTCATCAGCTTCTACGCCCTGGTCGGGTGGTCTATAACAGACCCCCAGCAGGATATCCGGCTTGTTGGCCTTCCCCCTCATCCTTGCCCATAAGCATTCAACCCCGTCGTGACAATCATCCAGCTCTATACAATCAAAGCACTCCTTGACGTACAGAGCCACCCCACCGCCTCTCCTTCCTTGCCTGTCCCTCCTGAAGAGCTTATAGCCCTCCATTGCAGCACTCCAGCCATGCGAGTCGTCCCACCATGTTTCTGTGATGGCGACCACGTCATAGCTGCCCCGCTGCACGATGGCTTCCAGCTCCTCCTGTTTGCCGCCCATGCTGCGTGCATTGGAGTAGATGCACTTGAGCTGGGCTATCGGTCTTGCCCCCGGCAATGGCATGCCACCCCTAGGCTCACCTCTGGGTAGCCTGGCTTCATCCCCTTCCCCCTTCGAGTCTAGTTTAAAGCCCTCCTGATGAGGTTTGCCAACTTACGGGCAAGGATTCTTTTCCCCCTTGGGGACAGCTGGACACCACCTGCACTCAGCAGGCCCGGTGCCACGGAGACCACCCCATGGTCAAAGAATCCAAAATTCCTCTGGTGGCACCAGTCTCTGAGCCACGCGTTGACCATGTTTGCTTTCTTATTCCTTTCAGTGTTCCTCCCCGCCACTGAAGGGATTGCAGAAAACACCACCTGCGCACCCGATCCATCAATCAGTCTCCCCAGCGCCTTAAAGTCCTTCTTCATCCCTTTCACGCTTCTTTGCTCTATCTCCTCGCTGCCAACCTGCAAAACTACCAGCGGGTAGTAATCGGTGGGCCGTATCAGACTGGGGAGTTTCCTCATGACCTCCCTCACCCGGGCCCCAGGGAGGCAGCAGACCTCCCTGTGGGTCGGGTCAGGCCGGCATATTGGGCCCTCCGTTCCCCTCAGGAGGGAATCACCTACAACAACCACCCTCCTTTTTGCCTTGGTAGAGGTGGTTGTGATGCGTGGGGCAGGCTGTCTCGCCCTAGGCAGCCCCGCAGATGGACTTTCGTCCACGTCCTCGTTAGCCTGGCCCTCAAGTTCCAGAGCCCCATATCTGTTATGTAGGGGCACCTGAGAAGGTGAGGGTGAGGGAGGCCGGGAGGGGATTCGCCTGCGGCCCCGAGCAGGGACCTTTTTCCATTCCCCTTCGCCTCCTAGGTCCCCTCCTTCTGCCCGGTGGCAAGAGGGTAAGGGGGCCTCTGCTTCTCGTGGAGCCTCCGTCCTCTGCCTTTCCCTCAGGGACGGTAGGGCGTGGCTCCACCAGTCTATCTCCCTCTCGCACTCCCTGATGCTCCTCAGCCTCTCCACCTCCTCCTTCAGCTCTGCCACCAGGCTGAGCAGATCGTTCACCTGGTCGCACCGCACGCAGGCGTTGTCTCTCCGGTCCTCCGGTGCCAGCAACAGGCTCAGGCACTCCTGGCAGCCGGAGACCTGGACAGCCGCGTGCCTGGGCGGGAGTTCCGTCTGGGTCGCCACATTCCTTCTGGCGATGGCTTTCGGCCGAGTGGAGACCATGGCTGGGCCTCTTCTGGGGGGGCAGTGACCACTCGTCAAGAGAGCCTTCAGAGCCAGGAGGGCAGGACTGCGCCCTGCCCGCTCGCCTACCCTGCTCGTCCCGCCTGCACGAACTGACGCGCAAACTGACGCGCCACGCCCTTCTGACGCGCCACGTCCTGTTTGCCCGCCCTGTTCGCCGCGCTCCGGGTCGCTCGCGCTCCCTGGGGGCTGCTCTTGTACCCGAGGGCCTTGGAATGCCGCCTCTCTAGTCCCCGCCCACGCTGAGTCAGAGCTCCCGCTCGTCAGCAGCTCGTCAGCAGCTCGCGCTGCCGGCTCGGGGGGGCGGTGTGGGGGCGGGCTGGGGCACCCACTCTCTCCCTGAGCTTTCGCCTTCGCCGTTAGCCGCCCTAGGAAGGGTCCCCCGTCGCGATCCTCTGCTCCGGAGCCCTTCGCCTCGGTGGCTTCGCCGAAATGGCGGGCACTCTGGGTTTTAAACTGCCGCCGCCGCTCTAGTCCCCGCCCACGCTGAGTCAGAGCTCCCGCTCGTCAGCAGCTCGTCAGCAGCTCGCGCTGCCGGCTCGGGGGGGGCGGTGTGGGGGCGGGCTGGGGCACCCACTCTCTCCCTGAGCTTTCGCCTTCGCCGTTAGCCGCCCTAGGAAGGGTCCCCCGTCGCGATCCTCTGCTCCGGAGCCCTTCGCCTCGGTGGCTTCGCCGAAATGGCGGGCACTCTGGGTTTTAAACTGCCGCCGCCGCTCTAGTCCCCGCCCACGCTGAGTCAGAGCTCCCGCTCGTCAGCAGCTCGTCAGCAGCTCGCGCTGCCGGCTCGGGGGGGCGGTGTGGGGGCGGGCTGGGGCACCCACTCTCTCCCTGAGCTTTCGCCTTCGCCGTTAGCCGCCCTAGGAAGGGTCCCCCGTCGCGATCCTCTGCTCCGGAGCCCTTCGCCTCGGTGGCTTCGCCGAAATGGCGGGCACTCTGGGTTTTAAACTGCCGCCGCCGCTCTAGTCCCCGCCCACGCTGAGTCAGAGCTCCCGCTCGTCAGCAGCTCGTCAGCAGCTCGCGCTGCCGGCTCGGGGGGGCGGTGTGGGGGCGGGCTGGGGCACCCACTCTCTCCCTGAGCTTTCGCCTTCGCCGTTAGCCGCCCTAGGAAGGGTCCCCCGTCGCGATCCTCTGCTCCGGAGCCCTTCGCCTCGGTGGCTTCGCCGAAATGGCGGGCACTCTGGGTTTTAAACTGCCGCCGCCGCTCTAGTCCCCGCCCACGCTGAGTCAGAGCTCCCGCTCGTCAGCAGCTCGTCAGCAGCTCGCGCTGCCGGCTCGGGGGGGCGGTGTGGGGGCGGGCTGGGGCACCCACTCTCTCCCTGAGCTTTCGCCTTCGCCGTTAGCCGCCCTAGGAAGGGTCCCCCGTCGCGATCCTCTGCTCCGGAGCCCTTCGCCTCGGTGGCTTCGCCGAAATGGCGGGCACTCTGGGTTTTAAACTGCCGCCGCCGCTCTAGTCCCCGCCCACGCTGAGTCAGAGCTCCCGCTCGTCAGCAGCTCGTCAGCAGCTCGCGCTGCCGGCTCGGGGGGGGCGGTGTGGGGGCGGGCTGGGGCACCCACTCTCTCCCTGAGCTTTCGCCTTCGCCGTTAGCCGCCCTAGGAAGGGTCCCCCGTCGCGATCCTCTGCTCCGGAGCCCTTCGCCTCGGTGGCTTCGCCGAAATGGCGGGCACTCTGGGTTTTAAACTGCCGCCGCCGCTCTAGTCCCCGCCCACGCTGAGTCAGAGCTCCCGCTCGTCAGCAGCTCGTCAGCAGCTCGCGCTGCCGGCTCGGGGGGGCGGTGTGGGGGCGGGCTGGGGCACCCACTCTCTCCCTGAGCTTTCGCCTTCGCCGTTAGCCGCCCTAGGAAGGGTCCCCCGTCGCGATCCTCTGCTCCGGAGCCCTTCGCCTCGGTGGCTTCGCTGTTCCTAAAGGCAACCAGTCAGTAAGCTGCTGGTACATTTCACAGCCATTTGCTTATACCAGAAGAAATTTTAGCCTCAGGCATCCTGGGTTCTGCAGAAGGCTGTAAACAAGTCTCTTTTTCAGAATCTGGTCCCCCTATTTCCTCCCCTTCCAGCTCCATGAATTCTCCCTATCTGTCTTCAACTCTTTACACCTTTGTATTGAAGTCAGGGTTTTTTTCTCCAGCTTTTCTGTACTACTGCAGCAACATCAGCAGGGCATTGAGAACAAACGAGAGCCTGTCTGTCCTCCATTTAAGTAACTAGAGCGAACAAAAAAGGCCCTCCCAGTTTGCAAGCCTGGCAAGATCAGTGCTGAGCTGGCTGTGGTGGCAATACATGCACAGCACTCTCCCTCACCACAGAATGGCACTGGGGTGGGACAAGCACTGCAAGTGGTACATGCTCTTCCAAAACATTATCTCAGAGCCCCATCCACAGACCACTCAGTTTATGATAGCTCAGTCAAATGACAGCACATCAATAGAAACACTAACAAACCTACTTCTGATACCTAATGGGAATCACTCTTTCCCCTATCCACCAGCAAGTCCCTCTTCTACTGTAAAAAGGAACCACAGAGATTCTCAAATAAATGGCTGGGAAACTCCAGGACAAAAAGAATGAAGATTTTTTTTTTTTCTCTAATCCTCCTCTTCCAAATGACCAAACTGTTTAAAGTAGAGTTCCCTGACTTTTTTTCAGGCACAAACTGACACATAAACATTTCAACTGCAAGATGTCTAAATTGCCAGAGTTTTTAGTAACCCAAAACAAGCTCTTACAGAAGAAAGTTTTGGCAGCTAACAGCTCTACCTACAAATCTAGATATAGAAGAAATACATTAAAGTATTGAGAATCACATCCTAGCAGCATGGCTGCAGGACAATTAAAGCTGATAGTAACAGTGAAGCCATAACCAAGTAGACAGTAAATACAACAGCTCAGATGAACTCCGGTAAAACCTTTATGCCCTACCATATCATCACTCATTTTCTTTTTGCTAGATGTGTCAGAGAAAAATCCTATCATCTAAGGCATTTGGAATTCAAGACTAGAAGCCTCAGAGATGGCTTTTGAAGTTCAAAGGTGTGTGATAAATTTATCAGATGGTTCTGCAATTTTTTTAAAAGATGGATATGCTTTTTGTGCATATGTGCAGGAAAGATTCCTCTTGCCCACCATACATAAGCTTTCTCTCCTGCTAATATGCTATTGGACACTGGCATGAAATACTTCAGTTGGTTAACAAGAAACAGAAACACCCCTACAAAATTTAAAGACTGAAGAAAAAGCAGCATTTCGTAACAGCAAGTGAAATTATCATTTTGCCTTCATCTATTGTCAAAGTTAACACTTGTGATTGTGCCACTAAATAGGGATGGCTAAATCAAGCAGAACAGGTAGCAAATATAACTATTTGTTATCTAGCCAGATGATTATTCAAGCAATATTTGCCTTATTAGTAATTTTTCCTGTGATGTGTTCTACACTGGCAAACATCCCACAATATCAGAAAGGGTGGAAGTGCATATATAAGGGCAGCTTTTATTCTGCTATATTTTGTTTCTAGGTATCAGGGTATCATATTAACTTCTCTGTTACAAAAAAATTGGTGTTCACTTACAACACAGCTGGAAAGTATAAACAAGCTTCAAAGCAAAAATATTGTGCCGGAATTTATCTATTACTCCTTCTAACTGAAAACTTTTAACCACTGTAGCACTACACAATATATTGTAGAGCTACTATTAAGCATCAAGAAAGTTGCTTTGCTACAGTAATACAAGAGCAAATAGGATTCAAGAGAAGTAATCTAATTTTTATCTAATTCTAGTAATTTGATTTTATCAGACTTTAGCTATAGCTGTGGAAATCATAGTCATAGTGCTAAAGCATTCTACTTCACAAGCCAGCATAAATTCAAGTACTTTAGACCCTTCCTTGATATTTTTAATCAGACGAGCATGAATACCCTGAAAAAAAATTGGTAATGCATCCTGGTCAAACCACTACTTTGTGTGTGTACGCTCACAAGCACACCCATAGCCTTCAGGATTTTTGAATATGCAAAGCAATTACTTTGCTTTTGTATGAGCAAGATAATAGAAAGAGCATGGTTCCTCCTTTCTTGAGATATGCAGCGCTCTCTTGCTATGCCCATTCAGTTCTTTAAATCTTTTTTTTTTATCCTAGGAAAATGACTGCTGATTCAGTTAGCCCACCTTTAAAGGTAATACTTCACTCTTCCTATATACTTCACTCTTCCTTACACAGACACTGTAAGTGAAACGATCTTGAATGCCGACATGCTTTTTCATCAGAAAATACATATCCGGCCCTAACGTCAGGACAAAAATAACATGTAAAGGTTTATGACACTGTTCATGGTGTCATAACAGGTCATATCAGATCTAGACAAAGAACACACATTTCATTTCTAGCCTCCATAGTACCACATAGCATCATCTATTTAATTACAAAATATATTTATATGTATTTAACCAATTAATAATGTCATAGTTGTTTTGAACCTTCATGGTAGATCATAAAAGCACTCTTATCCTAGAACAGTATTTTGAAACTAAGCATCAATAATTAGGTTATCATCAGCTGCATTTAACTCTAGAAGGCAGCAGCAATCTTGCATTTTGCAAATGTATCGTGAGTTTTTATTTTTCCTTTACAATACCAGAAAGACCTCTGATACTCTGAAATATGCCAGACACTACCCACCATAACTCACTACCTCTAGAGAAAGTGCTGTCAATTAGAAACACATTCCAATTGTCACAGCTAAGCAATTTCTTAGACTAAAGGGATACTGAGTGATTTCACGGTGCAAGAAAAGATAGTTAATATAACACAGAAAGATTAAATTGTCAACTGAGGTGTCACACAGTAAATGAAAAGATTTCACTGTCAACTTGAAAAAATAAGAACAATCATGCAAGGGCTACAGTGAAACAAAGATCTCTATGCCTCAGCATATAAAGGACTGGGTTTGTCATGAAAAATTCTTTGGGTCCATATATTCATGGTTTTTTTGCAAGCAGAACCCTAGAAACAGCAGTGCTCAGATTTAAACTAGATTTTGAGAGGCTCTTTTTCCTGTGGCAGACAGTCAGAAATCCTGCTGAAGGTCCAATTTACAAGAAACAGATGATGTCATTTTGATAAGGGTCTCTACTAGTTTCACATACCCAAGTGTTCAGACAAATTCAGACTTTCTGCTTTCTGTGAAACATCCAAAAAGGTCAAGATCCCAAAGACTGAAGGGAAATAGAAAGACAAGAAATGAAAGTACAGTATTTAACAAGCTCACATTTTAATACCAAGCCATGCGAGTGTCTGCATGTATATTCTGTTCTGTTCAGGAAACTACATGCATACTGCATATAGTGAAGTTTCTTGATTCCTGTAAGTATAAAATAATAGGATTGAAAATCACATCAACAGACAAAATGCTGCAAGTAAAAGGACAGTATTTATTTGTTTATTTTAAAACACTATTACATGGATAGAATATTATTTTAAAAGGAAGACCATAATATATTCATGCAAAATTAGGCTGTTTAGCATACATATTTAAACTTCAATTTTTCATACACATAATGAAAGAAAATTATATTTTACAAATAGCTATTTTTAATAGACCTTATGAAAAAAATGTTTCAAAATAACTGCCAAAATCTGCCTCTTTAAATATACAAAACACCCTTGCTGTGCTGAAGATATCTTTCTTAAAAGCCAAAAATATCTGTCAACAGTTGAGTCCACATCAAACCCTACTGAAAGCAGTAGTGACATAAAAATGTAAAAGCACTGTACAAAGTAAGTACAGCTTTTGTTTGTTTTAATATCATACATATTTGTATTTGTTTTAAAAATATTTTATAAAAACTGCTATTATTGAACCTAACATTCTTTCCTGTATGCAGAAAAATGAACTGCTGAAATTATCTCTGTTTACTAAAATGTCTCCTCTTCTGAATGTGAATCTTCTCTCATAATTCAAAGGGAATTCTACCACTTATTTCAATGTGAGCAGGACTGAAAGTTTTCTTCAGTAATCCCTTCTACTCTCACTTGGTTTCCCCCTTAGTTTCACAACACAAAACACTGCAATATCTTTAATACATTAACTGAAGAAATCAGAACTCAAGTACATAAGTTTATGAGGCTGGTGTATGAATTAGTTCATTGTGAAACCGAGTGTTCAGTTAAACAAAAAACAATTGCAAATAATGCTGCATGCTTTTTAATCAACATCCCTCTCTTTCTCTTTCTTCCTTTATAGCCCCTTCTGGCATTTCTTCTGGAATGAGCTTTTTAAGAAGGTGCGGTATCCTGGATCATCCACATATTCATTCCTAAAGCGGGAACTCAATACTCTCTGCCTCTTCTTCTCTCCCAAAATAATATCTGCTCCATAAAATGTGTCTTCAAATCTCATGTCAGAGGCTGTAGACTAAAACCAGACATTAATTACACATACAGCTTCATACAGGCCATCATATTCTGACATATTTTAGACAAGTTACAGGAAATACATATATTTCGCCAGATCGTATGAAGCTAGCTACATTACTGATTATGCAGTTAACAACTGTTTTCAGGAATTAAAATACAATTTTTACTTTTCCATATTTTGCATGTACCACTCATCATTTAATTCTTTAAGTCTGTAGTGTTCCTTAGAAACATGCGACTAACACCAGTTGCTAGGTTTGATTTTATTCATAGGTCACAAAATCACTCTAATTCAAGGTGAAAAACACCAACATGGAAGTGATGCAATTGTTGGGCAGGTTTGATCCCAGAAGTATCAAGTATTATCCACCACTTTGTGTTATTTGGAAGTTTTAAGTGCCAGGTATTACGGCATGGATCTCTGAAAAGAAACCTGCACACTGCCTAATTTGCAAAGCATCACAGTCACGAGTTCAGTTGTTTGTCAGCAAACTTAAAACAGTTGGGAATCAACTGAAACAAAGCAGCGGGACAGCAAACAGCAAGCCATTTGGGAAAAAGCAGTGGTAGGAATTTTTGGACTAACTTCCACTACTGTAGTCATGGCAAAATTCCCAGGATTAGGAAAAGCATCATTTAGAAGAAAATGGTGTCATTTATTTCAAAAGATGGAAACAATATCATAAGCTGTCTTTAACTTGCACTGTCATATTTCAGCATGAGGAGGGGAAGGAGGTGTTGGGCATACCTTGAGGACTAAGCTACAAATTTATAGAATTTGAGGCAATAGTAGAAAATTATGCAAAGGTCTGAGCACAGGCTGTGGTTTGTTTTATTTAGTTGACCAAATTCGATGTTTTTAACCTATACTTAACTCCCCTACAAAGTTAATGGTGTCAAATACTATAAAAAATCTATTTTAAAAAGAGTAGCATAAACCCAACTGTATTTGTACTGTTATCCTTAGTGAAATGCAACACTTTACATTCTACGGAATATGCAGTTCATTATAAATGCTTTTTACACATAGTCTCTAAAACAAAAAATGGTAATGGAATACTTTCAGAGTATAATGAAAAACCCCACTGAATACAACCAGATGGTTCATTTAACATTTCCTAAGACATCTATCTTAACACTAGACCGTCAGGACACTGAAAGATGTGTGCACTTATCCCAAATACATTAATACATTGACAAAAACACGTCTTAGCCAAGAATATTTGACCACCGCACCTTGCATTAGAAAGACCTGTCCTAATCTTACTCTGTTTCTTCAGTAAAACAGGGCAACCTGCCAGTGAACACTCCCTCAGCAGGCTGACAGCCTCACATTTCTGTCTCTCTTTGTTTCCCAGCTTTACCATCCCTTTCATACATGATGCCAATCCTTTCCTTTGACACACTCCTAGCTTCTGAAATATACAGCATCCATGTTGGGGTTGGCTGCTGAGAACTGGATGAAAGGAAATGATGATAATAATAATGATGACAGCTGCATGTGGCAAGAAGCATAGAAAAGCAAAGCTGGACTGAAACCTTCTTCAGCTACCTCGCCATGTAATGCTATGTTAGTCCACCAAACTCAAGCTGACATATGCCTGAAGAATCAACTCTACACATCATTCCCCTACAACTCCTTGCACCTAGCTTTCAAGAGGCAGCTAATTAATGTCACCTAATGGATATGTGAAAAGGTATTGTGTATAAGCCCACCTCCCTGCAGCAATGAAAAATATACTGTACACTGCTCTCCCTTTCAAAGCTTCACTGAAAGGATTCTTCAAGTAAGCGGGAATTTTTCATTCACAACAGTGAATTACTGTTTGTTTTCAATTATGACAAGATTTTTGCGTCTTTATGCTTTGGTTTTACATGTTAAGAAAGCTAACGTTTCACTTGCAATGCAGTTTTGAACAAACAGCTCTAAAAGAGTACATAAATATGAGAAGAACATGATGCTCTTCTGAGTAGACTTGGTAATGGATTGAATTGCACAACAGTCGGCATTAATGACAAAGACAGGTAACAGCAGTCATCTTGTCTCTTCCAACAACTGTATGGCACAACTTTCCCTTTTCAACCTTGAAGCGTTATGCTTTTTATGAACCTCAGCACTTTTCCACATGGCATACATATAAATGACTAGCTGGTGAATGTTTTTGAAACTGCAGGGAACTTAAAAAAAATATAGCAAAGATTTGGTTTTAAACCAAAGACTAGTGAAATGCTGATGAGTCCTGCTGGTGACATTAATGAGTTGTGATCAGGCACTTTGTTTCTTAGAACAGTTAATTTCTTAGAAAAGTTAATTGCATTTTTATTAAATTCAATGCTTTTAAAATCATAAAGCTCTGAGAACTTGGCAAGTTTTTAAAAAAGTATATATTTATGTTACAAGCATACTGCAAGAACAGAACATCTGCCAATGTAAGTATTTACTAACTTGGTGCTTTATGATCTGACAGATGATCGACCAAGATGTCCCTTTTAGGAGGAAAGAATTATGTTTGACAACAGCATTTGCCTGTACTGGAAGAACAACTAATCATTCTCACTAGCAAATGGACACTTGTGCTAAGTGGTGTGCTGATTTAGCCAGTCATATTAGTACAGGCTTCACAAACATTTGTCCAATTTAAACTGAAAATCCAGAATAAAGCCAAGGATAGCGTTATTGGCATTTTAAGCATATATATACTATAAAGTTATCATCAGCAAATACTCACAAAACGTGCTTTTACTCTCTTAGGAAGCTCTTCATCTAGTGTATAGATCTCTTCTCTCTTCATTACTATTTGAGAACCATCTTCAAACTCAACCTAATTGAAAAAATGGGTATTTAAAAATAAATTCATAATTTACCTCTTCCAGTTTCTGGGAATGTCTCCAGACATAAAAACATGTGCAAACATAGAAGATTTATATACAAATATTTTGCTATCTATTTTAGGAAGGTAAAATTAGGATAAAACATAAAAAATGTTATGTCTTAGAAAATGCAACACATTCATAAGTTGAAAATAATATCTAAGCCTAAGCAAAGAGACTTCAAAATCAACACTGACAAACATACAATAAAGTAAAATTTATTAGACTAGGGATGCCAGGCAGAAAAAACAGACATCATTTTGTAGGAGTGACATATTAAAATGTCTTCATGTCATTTGTATTTGCCTCTAATTCTTTTACTTGCTTCTAATAAATAAAAAAATAATTTTAACATCCTGTGCTTCAAGGTTGAGGAAGACCATGTCAAAAGAAAGAAATTATGAGTGACAACTAAGGAAATACCAGTTAACAGAATTTTACGGAATCTGATGGAATTTCTTTAAAATGCTCTATTCAGAAGATGAAAAGCTTTATCATGCTTAGGTTTAGATTTAATCCAACATGAACCCTGTTAGCAGAAAATGAGAAAGGAAATGTAACTAGGTGCGGAGAATGTTAAAATGCTGAGGCTTTGAAGCATTTAAGCTTTTTCAGTAGCTGCTGATTTTTATTTTTTTTAATACTTCATCTAACAATTGTGAATTTCAGCTATTATCTATGACTGCAGTTTTAGTTCCCACAGAAACTGTATTTTCAAGTTTGGTATAAAATTAAAAGAAGTCCCATTCCACATCCTTGGGTGACATAATGAGACCATGTGAATGACAACTACAGACTGAAGCTGGAAGAATAAGCCCAAATACAAACACAGGAAAACATTAACTTATCAAAAGTATTATTACACATAAAACTGAAAAAATCATGTATTTGAACTTGTAAATGCACTGGGTTTTGTAGGTTCAAATTAAAAGCTTGACACGACTGAGTATGTCAGATTAACTGTGAACAGCTTAAAAACCCGAGGTTGTATATCCATTCTCCAAAGCCAGTGTACAGATCTATGAACTATTAACTTCTTTAAAAGCAATTTTTTTTACAGCAACTAACAGGGATGCAAAAATCTGGAATGCATTTAAAATCCACAGAGCAGAGACAGATAACAAAGTAACAAAAGTCACCCTTGCTCCTCTGCATTCCTGTTGTTAACCCCATAAACCTAGTCTGTTACTAGTATGTTAGGGGAACTTAAAGGTCAATTTGGCTTAAGCTTGTTTAATAAAATGATGGCAATTTAGATATTTTTCACCAGGATGCAGGAGTAGCCTTTCTGCTGCTCTTGCTCCTTACTGCACAATACATTTGGTAATATGTCTTTGCATAATACAGCTGGTAATGATGTTTCTTGCATCACTGGTGAAAGAACTGGGCAGGAAATGAACTCTGCCAGCTCCATGTGATCAGAAAATCATCTCCTGAATGGGCAATGTTTTTGTTTTTACTGGTAGTGTGCAGCAGGAGGTAACTGCTTCATACCACAGAATCTGGCATGCTTACAGTACGAAATATATTGAACACTTAAAATGAAGAGGAACTGGAAGTTCTTCAGCTATAATCCAGCATACGACACTGGAAATAAATTTGCCTACCGTTAAAGGCAAACACAACAAGAGTTCCTCTAAGACTTTCAATAGTATCATGATTCATGCAAAATATAAACCTACCATCTCTAATAGCTCCAATTTAATTCAGACTGCAGACACTACATTTCAAATCATCAATTTTATCCAGCAAGTTATTTTATTTGGACTTCTGTTGCTGTACTGTGTCTGTGTAGTATGTTATTCTCTCCATGAATTTTCTTTTATCAGGACACCATAAATTAAAGGGTCAGCTGAAATTGTCAGAAAGCAATTAATAGAGTGAATGGATAATTTAATAATTTAATGAAACTCAAAAATAAATAGTGAACATCAATATCAAAAATTATCAGGAAATCAAACATAGATCACATTAACAATTTCACTTGAACCTCTGCTTCATTTGGCATATATAACTCTGCTTAGGGATACTGGGTAGCAAATGTCGAACTGGATGACACAAATTCTGGTCCATTGTGTCATAGCTCCTGCGTGCACAAGTACTGTCACATTCGCTACAAATGTCTCATGAATATGAGGAAAATTCAGACTTATCCAAGTAGAACAGATCTGCCTTATTAGATCATAATACTCATTTCAGACTGTCCTTTTCAGTCTCTCCTTTTGTTGTACCATCTAAGACATCACACAAAAGACTTGGTAAGAGATTCTCAAAGGTGCAACAGAGATCTCACAACCCCGAAGAAGAATGGAGTATGTGTATGCATGGGTCCTGGGAGCTTTCAGACAGACTGTGTAGAAAGACCAGAGGAAGAACTATTCATGTGTCTTGAAGTTAGCCTTGCACCCTCCATGTCATAGACTTTCTGTAACCTGTGGCCATGTGGTGGCAGCCTCCTCTCCTGTCCTACAGATTGAAATACTTGTTTGTCTCCAAAGTAGTGCAATCCGGACTCCTCCTAATCTTTAATCTTTGCTATTTCCCCCGTGACAGGAGTTGTTACAAGGCAGTAATCTCCCACGATTGTTATGCTGAGGAGCTCCAAACCTTACTGACCTTTGCATGCTAAGCCATTTTCCTTAAACTAAACTGGTTTCATCATGTTGTCCAAGAGATCTAAAATAAGACAAAGAAGCTTGTTTTGACTATGTCAGATTCCTTCAAATATGAAAGATAACATTCATCTAATCTACCTCACAGTATTCCTCAGAAGACCAGCTGTTCAGAAGATTAAATGATTTGAAGATTAATGTGACTATAGAACAATAATCTTTGTATTTTATAAAGAACTTTTCACCTTCACAACATAATACAGCTGCTAAATATAAGGGAAGAGGTAAGATTTAGAGACTAGCTCAAGGGATCAGGCATTTGAGGACTTGAGTTCAATTGCAAGTCATTGGCAAAGTGAGAAGGTCAATGCAGCAAGTCATTTAGCCTCCCTGTGCCTTAATTTATCTAGAAATATAATAGTAAATTTGACATTTTTGTAGAGTAATGTGAGGCCCTCAGATGAAAAGAGCTACATAAGTGAAAATGATCATATATAGATAAATGAAATGTATCTATATTCTCATTCTTTCAGAAGTGCTATTATTATTGTGATTGTTTTATTGCAGTTTCTACCATTCACTTGGGTACTCAAAGCTGCTGACTGATTTTTCTCAAAGGCAAGCACATAAAAAACCAATTATTGTGTCTCTGAAATCAGAAGTCAGCTTTTTAGCCTTGCCTTCAGTGTTCAGTTTCCTTTTGCCTTTACTGAAGACAAAATGCTCCGTAGATTATGTGTTAATTAATTTAAAAGTGCCTCAGACAAATGAAAGTGAGGCTATTTATGTTCTTCTTTTTAGTGTCCTCCCTTCCATCTTTTTATGAAATTCTTAAGGTTCATTGTAGTCACACACCAATACTAAAATTTACATCATTAATTGTATAATTACCTGACATCAAATAAAAGTAAATAACCTGGAGAAAATAACAAATGTTATCTTTCAATCTTAATGTTCCACCTGTCCACCTGAGTTCTTATTAAATAAGCCATTTTCTTGATTTTATAAGAACCGGTGAAACCTCAACTCCCAAAGAGTGCACAGCACTTGTTAATGGTTTAGACAGCTTTATTTCTTAGTTTAAATGCATTAGCAGTTACAGTAACAGTCCACACTCCAGCCTTCTGCAGCTTCGAAGGTGCAGCTGGCCACTCCAATGTTAGAGCTGAATGAGCAATTTGCAATAAAGACATATGAAAAACAAGCACATGGTAAAAATATAGACACTCACCTGATACATGTGAGCTGTGTTTGTTCCCAGATACTTTGCACCATACAGTTTTCCATCAGGCCATTTCACTTGGACAACCTCTCCCTCTGCAGGTGGGCCCAGCCTTAGGCAGTCTCTGCTCTATTTACAAAGAAGGATGGATTCTCAAATCAGTGAGTGAGTCACTACACTGAAATTACCAGTAAGCTGCTTTTCACAACTTGGTAATTGGAGGAGATTTATTACCAAGCGTGTTTCAAGCTTAATAATCCTGCTAATGGGCTAACAGAAGATACTGTTAGCCTTTATGAAAATGAAGTACTGACCAAAGAAACACTCTCTTTACAGCTTGATATTGCATTGGCAAGGCAACACATGCATAAATCAGACAGCTATCAGCAACTGTGATACATTTCCCCCAAAATTAATTTGCATCACACATTGAAAATGTGAAAATGCATATGTGCAACACTTTCTCTTTTACATATTCAAGTTTATTTAACCACAGCACATTTTTGCTAGATGCTAACTTTGCTGACTGAAACATACCCTCATGGATCAAACTATAAATGGTGAGAATGTCAATGAGTTCTTTGCTTAGCTAATGGAGAAACACTGAAAGAATCCAAATGCTTACAAAGAAGAATTAGGTGGGATTTTTTTTTTCAGAAGATATGAAGCAGTTTTTTCCTCTGTTTTGGCCAAATTTTATGTCTGACTTGTTCAGCGTATCAGAGCAGCACAGTTTACGCTACTTAGAACATAACCTTGTTATGGTTTCTTTTGCCCCATATGGCTCAGTATGACCTAAATGACTCATTTGTAGAGCACACTGACCACACACCTGTAACAACAGCTGTCCACATGAGGAAATACACGAAGGACCAGAAAAGGATCACGTCAGGTCTGTGCTCACAAATTCTTTGGAAGCTATCCCCAACAAAAGCATCAATACTTTGCACTGACTACATCACAAGATTTGTCATGTAAATTAGCACTAATTTAGTGGTACTCTCCAGGTGTGAGAGGTCCTACTCTGTGACCATGTTACCTGAGCTCACTGCTAAGACGTCTAGACTGGGAAGAGAAAAGATAAAGCCAAGGACTCAGGTACAAGGACTCAGTGACAAGGTCCTGCAGGACCTGGTATTATCTCAGGTTGCTGCAATACTATTACCATTTTCAAAGTCTCAGATTTACATAGAATAATTTATAAAAATACTGTATTTTTGAGTTCAACAGTTCACCTCCAACAGAGGCCAACAATCATCATGTCAAAGAACTCAAAATGTGGGAGCAAAAATGCACCACAGTGATCATTACTGGGACATTATCTTGTAATGTCATGCTAGCCACATCCAGGCTTTATAAACTGTTTTTAATCACATGTATCTTAATCCATGAATTTGATTCAACACAAAAGAAATGAAAAGCTGGATTTTCACAGAAACACACTTTCCTGCATGACAATACTGTCTCTGTCATCCCTCAGGTGCTGTGCCAACGGGACAGCGCTAAAACATGCCCTGTGTGTTGGCCTGGCAAAGGATGCTGTGACACACACAGAAAGATATATTCTTTCAACTTCACCATATATTTGGGGTAGTAGGTGGCATTACTGTACTACCCTTCCCGGTATTTCCAGGAGAGGCAGGGGAAAGGGGAAAGAGGAAAGGATGGCTGCCGCCCACTTTCCAACAGTGGAATAATTATGATTTCTCAGGGGACAGGGATTGCTAAATACTATTATAGCTCTCACTATAAATTAAATGAGACTATATTTTTAATGCTCTCTCCTTAGTGATGACTGTCAAGATGGTTACTGCCATTATCGCAGGACTTCCTCTATCTATTTATTGCTAAAGTGCAAAAAGGAGTCTTGGCTAAGTGTCTTGAACCAAACTTTTAAAATGCATCATGGAAGATAGCAAATTTCCTGAAAACAAACAATCTATCAACAATGTCAAGTCAAACATTAATTTTCAAGAACAAAAGCCCAGCATGAATTGCTCTGTTTGCACTTTGCACAAGAGAAAAATCTCACAGCTTTTCTAGGATAGTTAATGGAATTGCTCGTATGGAAAATTAGAGTTCTCATGCAAATAACTAGACAAAGAACAATCCCATTCTTCATGTATCACCACAGTGTCTTAGTCTATGGAACAATGTTTGGGAAACCTGTACTAAATATTTTTTGCTGATTTCTACCAGAGTTCCTACCTTTTATTTTCATATTACATAACCATTTTAGAGACTCCCTTTTTACTGCAAAAATAGTTCTCAGCATTTTCTTCTGGGGAATGATTAGACACATTTCTTAGGCTGACAAAATTGCAAAAAATGCAACCTCACTTTTCTCAGTGTTATAATGAAAAGTCAGACAACAAGATACAGCAATCTTTCAACATTCCCATACCCCAGCTGTAAATAACATACAGTGTGGGCTCAATCTACATTAAGCTGGTAAACCATGTACATTTCCCATACAATTACATAGTATATTTTCTTCTTCACACAAATGGACAAAATCATGCCTATCTACACTGAAAAGTCTATCCACTTCAGTGTCTATTTTCATATTCCAGCTGTTCCACAGCTCAGAGCTGTAGCTCCAAGCATGGTCAGCTACAGAAGGTTGCTCAGGAACACGTCCAGTTGGGTTTGAGACTCTCCAGGGTTGAACACTTCACCACCTACCTGGACAACTAGTCCAGCATTTGACAACCCTCACAGTGAAAAAGTCTTTTCTTAAGTAAAGAAAAATACCATGTCAAGGAATTTCCTGTATTTCAGTTGGTACTCGTTGTCTTTCATCCTGTTGCTCTGCACCACTGAGAAGTGTGTGGCTCCATCTTCTTTACTTCTCCCATCAGGTATTTATACACTCGGATAAGATCCCCCTGAGTCTACTATGCTCTAGGCTGAACAGTCCCAGCTCTGCCAGCCTCCCCTTATATGACAGATGTTCCAGTCCCTTCATCACCTTCATATCCCTTCACTGTATTTGCTCCTGTATGTCCATATCCTTCTTGTAAAGGTGAGCCCATAACTCCATACAGCACTGCAGATACGGTCTCACCAGTGCTAGGTTTACAGCCATTCAGAAAATTTCTTTATGAGCAAAAACCTGTAAATAACAATAATTCTAAAACTTTCCTTGTTTATTACAGGTGGTATTTTCTGGGTTTAGAAACATTCATTTTGGAGTTCATTATATGCACTGAACTAAAATAGTAAGCAATTCATTTGCAATAGACATTGGAAAAATATGTTGAATTACTGGGTTTGTCTCCTATGCTGTCACTAAGGACTTCTTGTGTACAGCACTACAGGTAAAATAGATATTTTTGCTCTTTTTCTCTTCTGATATTCCTTCATTTTTACCACAGAGGTTGAACAATACTTTGGTTCATTAAGGCTGGACAGAGCATTTGCAAGTAGCAAATCCAGTTGCCGTGGCAGGGTGGTGATGGTTGACACAGACTAGGAACAAATGTGGAGCCACACCAAGAAAAAATAGGGAGGAAGTCTGCACCTGAAGCATGCACCTGAATGCAGGGACTGTGAAATGTTGCAAGATTCCCATAATTTGAACACAGCCATTGACACCTGAAGAAAAGATCTTAATTTTTAAGAAGTTTTATAAATTATGTTCAAATGCTTTCCTAAATCAAGGGTAAAAAGTATAGATATTCTGGTCTAAGATAAACTTATGAACTATTGATACTATTCTGTGAAACTGTCAGAAACAGATGTTCCTTGGATACCTACAATTTTATTGTGACAATGTTTTGCTTGGTAATTATGTTATTAATTCAGCTATTTCAAATTCAACAATTATTTTCAAAACAATAAGAATATAAGAACCTTTGATGTGTTCTACGTTTGATCCAAAGGAGCCACACTGAAAACAAAGTGAATTTAGAGGAAACAGAAAACTCTGTGGTGGAATCCTCGAAGTCAACAGGGCTAAATTGGCTCATATCTTCAGGCACTGGCTAAAAGAAGCCTGCAAGCTAAATTAATAGTAGAAAGGATACTGTAGTCTTTCATGTCAAGATTATACTAGGAAAAGATTAAATTATGCTGTGACTACAAAAATCAGCCCATGTTAATTTACAGAGTCTCTGGTCTGACAGAAAGCTAGATAGAAAGGAAATCTTAGAAAGGAAAATACTAGCATGGCCAAAGTAGAATATGTGAGTAATTAATGAAAAACAAAGAGCTTTCAGTTTGAGGGATTTTTCCCCAGTGAGGAAGGCAGCAGTTGAACAAAAAAGACCTAGAGACTGCAACACATTATTTAATAACACTTAAAAAAAATATCTTTTCAGGTTCAATACATGAAAAGCAAAAAGCTCTCAAAACCATTTCTGAATATTCTGAACACACAAAATCCCCACCACTTCATTCCTCCTGAATCTAGAAGCAGGAAAAGTTTTTCATTAGCTTGTACAATGTTCTGCCTTTCAACAGTCAGCTTATAGCTCAATGTTTGATCTTTCAGGAGCTTAAATGGAATCATATCCATCCAAATCTGATTCAGTCTTTGGTGAATGTGGAACATGATTGGTAAAGAAGGGATCAATTAACTCCTTTAACTTAAAGTAATGGTCATAAAGGTTAATACTGTATTTAATATCATAGCAATAACATTGGTCATTGTATCTCAAGAATTTGTTTGAAAAGAGGAAAATGTGGCCCATATGGCATGTTTTAGAGGAGGTATTGACCCAACAGTAGTCAAATATTTAACATTGTTGCTAAAGAACAATCATATTCAAATAGAAAAAAGCCAATAGTTGTCTATTCAAATCAGGGGGCAACTTCGTTAGATCACCTGGCGCTTGTTAATTGTTTTGATGATGTTATCGTACCCTGACTCAAGAGAAGATCGAAGAGTTGTGATGATTAAAGTCCTCAATTTGACCCTGCAATTGATAACCTAGGCTAGTATGTCTTGTTTAAAAAGCTGCTTTTGCTTCCCACTTATACTTCTGCATGAGCATTCTGTGGAACTTCTCCTATTACAAAGAAGAAAATCAATCTCCATCTTGATCAGATCAGAGTATTTTCTGTGGGAGATTACTAAACTCAGTTCTCACAGCTGTGCTCCTACAGCAGTCTTAATAGGGAAGAGGAGA
The DNA here is from genome assembly GCF_030936135.1 of Gavia stellata. Taxonomy (NCBI): domain Eukaryota; kingdom Metazoa; phylum Chordata; class Aves; order Gaviiformes; family Gaviidae; genus Gavia; species Gavia stellata. The sequence goes on along the minus strand of NC_082637.1, from coordinate 32,899,899 downwards.
ATGAAAGATTGTGAGGTAAAAGACATTTGCAATCCGTAAGTAACAGTCTGAAGACCCTCATCTAAAGCTGATGAATATTGCTGGAGACCAGTTTTCCCTGAGCATAGCCCTAAAACATTTTTATATATATATATATATATAAAATGATACAATGAAGATTGAGAATTATTTTTCCATGTATAAAAAAATAAGGCTAAAAACTTGGAAAGATACTGAAGAAAAATCAATCTATGGTATACAGTATTAAGTGGGAATATTGTCTGTAAGTGGTTCACTCTTGAAGCTTACTCTTATTCACCACTAACCCCTCTGAATATGCATAAATTTTTCCCTTATAGCTGCACTGTTTTAGAAACCTCAGGTTTACATTAATAAATTGGAATCATTTAAAGTAATTTGTTAGACATTCAGAGTAGCCTCCTCCTTTCCTGAACCATTTCATTCTTCTGGAACTTGTTAAATAATTTTCAAATCCACCACACCCGTAACATTCTTCTACCCATTTCCCATGAGGGTGTCTCTACAAAATCCACAACATGGAGCATCAAACTGTCATCAAGCATTAAGCAAGAGGGCAAAAATAATCAGGCTGGCACCTCTTTCTTCAGGAGACTGTCTAACTGAGCAGCCCCTATGCCATGAACAACCTCAGAAACCCCCATGTTATTTTCCTCAACAGTAGTAGAGTTGTTTATCTGTTTAACTGGCAAACACAGTGCTAAGCTCTCTTATTTTTCAAATCACTATGGTTTAGACTGCATTAAAAATAAAATATTTTTGTTTGTTTAAATTGTATTCAAATTACAGCATTTTTCTCAATGTCACTTAGCAAAAATTTCTGCACCTCCTTGACACTCCGGGGTTTTACTTGCTGATTTGCTTTGTTTCCAGAACAAAGCATAAAATGCCTCATTGTTTATTCAAATTCTTGTCAAATACCATCGATGGTATAACTGACATAAACCATACTGGGCTAAAGTGGCTAAGTGTAGCTCTTGCAACAGGTTTTGTGAGCTAGCACATACTTCTAATTCTATTTTTGCTGTATGGCTCTGTAATGTAGCAAGAGAATGAAATACACAGAAACTGTAGAAATTATTTTACTTAATGGTAAAGGGATAGTATAACTATACATAGAACCTGACTGGCATTATTTTTCCTGGGATGCTATGAGTTTAAAGACAGTTCAAACGTTAGCTCAAAACTAATATTTGTAACAATTAGTTTAGCTGGAGGTATTTTTTGTCCTTTGAAGTTACTCATTATTTCTGTACCATACAACATCAAAACCCTCTAAAAAGGGTTTCGAAAAAACCCTTTTCTAGTGTTCCCCCCTGCGCCCCCCCCTCCTAGTTTTCTATAAAGGGTCTAGAAACCTCTATTCCAATCAATCAACAGTAGTCTTGCAGGAAGACGGTGTAAGAATCCATTTCGTTGTGCTGCTGCAGCTTTCTGTATCAGAGGGTTCTTGTGAATCCCACTATGCTGTTGTCATGCAACTTGACAAGGAGGAATGGCAAAAGGCAGAGGTGAACAGCAGCCTGGCTTCAGCCCCACAACCTGCCTGATGATACCGATCTTCCCATATTGTTCCATCCCTGATGCACAGGGGCCATGGCACAATATTGTAATCCTCCTCCTGGCAGACTGAAAGCTGATAATCTAGCCCTGAGGTTTCAAAGATCAAAGAGAAACAGATACCAAAAAGATGAACTAGAGCTAAATCAGACTCTGTAACTGCAATAAGCCTGGCCTTCCTATCCTGTGTATCTACATATATTTTTACTATCACGCATCTTGCGCTTGTTCATAAATTTATACATATTGTTAAAATCAAACTGTGAAATAGAAACTGTCCATTTTCTGTCATCCCCTACATTGCTTAAATCCACAAGAATGGCACAGACCTTAGTATTAGCCTATCTAACCACAATTTGCATGGAGTGAGGCATAATATCAAGTCATTTGGGCTTTTATCCTAGAAATTCCATGGTTTCTGAAAAATAACTTAAAATTCATGCATGGTCTCCAAAACTGAATAACCAACACCTCTACCCTCTTTTTTTGGAGAAACTGAAATTCATTTCACAGCAAATTCAATTTATAGCACATTCATTTCAATTTATAGCAAATGAGCGTTCTGGTATTAATCACAAAATTAAAGATTACTTCTCACAACACAGACAAAACACACTAACTACATCTGATTTTCACTGATAAGACTTCAAGTGGGTTTCTAGTCTCCAGATTCACAACATGTAAAAGTAGGAAAAATCCTGGCCTGATTATTGGGCTTTTGCACAGAAATAGTCCTCTCACTGACTCTAGTTGAACTGCAGCAGCCGTTTCTAAATTTTCTCCTTAAATTAGCACCTGAGTTAAATTTACTATCCTATTTCATTGCTACTAGGGTACCTACTATGAGCTCTCTGTACTGACAGATACCACATGAAAATGGTTTGAAAGGGAAGGAGTGCAGAACTAAGCACAGGGTGACCACACTGTCAGAAACAATTAGCTCTTGCTGTGCAGACCCAGGAAAGAAAAAGGCTCCCGCAGCAAAGCAGGAAAGGTACTTCTGAACAGTCCTGAGGTTGGAGCTTCAATGTCCCCAATGCCATTCTGCAAAGGCACTTAATGCAAGTTGTCTCCTCTGCCTACGTTACTTCAGCTAACATTACCTTTCAACATGAGTGCTAGTGATTAAGCTTCCACAGTCATGCTTACCAGTGATTGTTTCATAAGGAGCACGACTGACATGATTACAACTAGAACCTCCGATTTAGAAAAGCTTGTCATACTGACAAATAACATACTGCAGCTGCAAACAGTGAATATATCTACCAACACCATTAAAGTAGAAGTGGAGAAACAAATTGTGGAAACTCTCTGAAACAACCACTGATCTCAACAGACTGTCAAACTGTGATTTTCTTTTGGGACCTGACAGTATATGGTAGTTAATGCAAATTTTTAGAAACACAAAATTAGGTTTCATACATTCCAAGACAATTTGAATGAAAAGGAGAGTGGTAGCTAATTTGCCACAGTCAGAATTTTATCTAAACAGGAACAGCAATTTACACAGTGCATTAGCATTTGAAAGAGCAGGCCTGATTCCCAGGAGTGCAATTCTGGTTTTGAATGGGTATAAATTCAGTGAAATCACCAGATCAACAGAATAGTTACTGTAATTCAACAAATTTAGCCTTGGATCACAGAATGCATAGTATAAAAATACTATGAATTTATGTATAATATGTTACCCTTAAAACGTTACTGATTCTTCTCTTACAAAGTGAATATATGCTTTCACCAAAGGGAAACTGCAAGATGAATTGGATCATGCAGTCCTGGATACATCTAAAAATTTCTCACTTTCCATTCAGCTTAGAAAGTTACTATTTCAACTGTTACACTGCCTTTCAGCAAAGTATTAATGACACAAATACATGAGAAATGCTAATTGACAGATGCAGAATTGCCCAGAAGGCCAAAATTCAAACCCATATTGCAGAATGTGGCTTACGATGTCCAGGGTGGTACTGGGCATCAGAATAAGGTGCAGCACAGAGGACACAGAGGAAGCCTTAATTTGGGGTGCAATATACTCTTATGGGACAAAACTCAGTGTCAGCAGTTGGAAGGTCAACTGGCAAGGACACCATGATGTCTGATTCACTGTACCTGACTGAAGTACAAGGCTCCTTTAGAGCAGCAGAGAACCCATGCTTATGCTTACATTAAAGTTAGATAAGACTCAAGTCCTAGAGCACTACCTCATATCCTGACCACCTATATATTGGTGAAGGCCTAAAGGTTTAAAGTTCCCAGTAAATCAATTCCAGTCAGAAGAGTACAACGAGCAGCTCATGTTCTGCTCCTGCCTCTGCCTCAGGACGTAACACACTCAAAAGAAAATGCTCCTTCTTCACCCTCCCCCCCACCAGAACACACATGGCAAGTCTGGAAATAATCTGTTTCTGAAGCACAACAAATAGGGTAAATTACCAGATCTGAAAATCCTACAATTCCTGGGTTACCTTAGAACAAAGGTGGGAGGGGGAAATAATGCTTCTCCCTCCCTCCCAGCAGTCCCACCTCATCTCAGTGCTTCCTGTGCGATTTCAGGGATTTCACTGTGCTCCACATGCTCTTTACGGCTGTACTCATTGTGGTCCCGGACATGGATGCACACTCACTTCGCAAACACAAGAAGTGTTGTAATATCTTTCTGTTTCTCACCTGCTTCACTGCAAAGTCAGCCATCTTATCATAAACTGAAAAGTAATGGGTTATCTTCCATTTTGTTTCTCCTGCTGATCTGTGGGGGCATTACCTTCAACTCATCTAAAATCATTATTGATAAGGATCCACAAAGCACTCCATTATAAAGTGGAAAGAACATTATACACAGGAAACCACGTAAAGATAATACTTATATTTGAAGCTTTGATTTGCCTCTAATCTAGCCTATATTCATTTTTTATGCTTATCTATTAAGTTGCCTGCCTTTCTACTGTAACAGGAAGCAGAGAAAAAGCAAGAGCCACAGAAAAATCACTTCTGTTCTCCATAACGGCGTAAAGTGAAAGTAACTCGCTTAAATCAATATGGTTATAGTACTGTACAACAAGTTTCAGATTAGAATCAGACTGTTGCATCTTTTGACATTTTGCAGCTTCAAGGGTTAAACGATGGAGTAAAAGCCTCCAGCGCGAAGCCTTAGAACTTAGTCTTTGCTTTTGAAAAAGTCTGATTTTAACTTAATAAGACCACAGTTTTAAAAACAGTAATTCATTTGTGTTAGTGTTCAGAAGATGCAAACAATGATTTGCATGTGCAAAGCATAGCAGTCTGTGTATCAGCGCTTGCAAATCCAGTGCAAAAGTTCAGTTACAAAAATGTGTTAAAATAAATTTCTCGGCTCACACAAACTTGAAGTAAATTCTTCAAAACATATATACATATATAACTTCTTGGAGTATTTCACAGAACAAGAATGCAAAATCCTACACAATTTTTACAAATCTATCTAATCAGGAAAAGAAACCCAAGTTTTCTCCTCACAGACACGTCATGCAGCTCTCAAACTTGCTTTCCAGAATTTTTCAGAATTGTCTGTCAATGGTCACACCATACAAATTGCTGAGTAGTAAGTTCAACTACACAGCAGCTAATTTTATAAAGCTGCAAAAAAAATTGTGCCAGCCAGCCCAAAATGAGTTGCATATTACTCAGCTCAGAGGTTCGATGTTGCCTCAGTTAAAAATTAAAAAAAAAGGTTGCTAATCCTATTATAATTCATTAGGTCTCTTTTCCCACACCACACAACTAGTTCTGAGGACTTTTTGACTAAGTTTATAACCAATATGATCTATCCTCTCATTTCCTTCAGAAATGCATTGCTTGCTTTTCTATTTCACATTGTCAGAAATCTCTGGTGATGGTGGTACTGGAGTGCATGCGAAGTATCTATAGATTGCTCAGAAGGAATGCGAATTCAACCGTTTTAATTTCCTTAGCTATTCTTTACAGATTCACATGCCAGTATAATAAAACTGAACAATAAGCTATTATTGACTGTCAGAAGTCTAATGGATCTTTCACGGAGAGAAGGAGGCAGGTAAGCACTACTATTTAAAGTTTTGATTTGAACAGGTAGACAAGCAGAGAACAATTGTCAGAGCAGATGAAGAGAAAAAGGCATACAGAAAAGACACCATTGGAAAAAATGCTGGAAACTAGTCAGGAGTTTAGTCATTTATAACACCAGACACAGTTGATGGAGGAAAAGTTACATACATCTGGTTGTAGGACAGATTTTCAAAAAAGCACAGCATCCTCTGGAAATTACTAGGGCTAGAATTAAATCTTCCATTTTTTATATCCAGGTGGACATTAAAGGGCTGTCAAGACTTACATGCTAGTCCGGTATTTCCAAATGTCCATTGTTCAAGCAGTATGGTTTTTCAAAAGCAGCGGCAAAAGTATTAACATACACGGAAGTTGAGAAGCTGACTGACAGTCCACGTAGACATATGCACACACATATTTATTGCACCAGTGAAAGGCCGTAGTCATGGACAAAGTCATTAGGGAGAAGTTCCTGTAAAGAAGTAAGACTTCGTCCTTGAAGCTACATCCTGAGCACCAACAATCATGGCTCCCAAAAATGAGCTACCTCTTCTAATTTGCACATGCAAAAAGTCCCACCTACATAATGGCACATTACGGTTTTAAACTAATGTTCCCTTTAGCTAGCCTGTGAAGGAAATAATTTTCGAAGAACCATCCAGCTAAATCCTATTTGTTCTACATCTCAAAGGAGGATGAAGTAAATCCATTCTGTCTCTCATTAGTCTAACAATACTATCCTTGGGACAATCTGTATTCAGCCTGACCCCTTTGCCTGTACTTTACCCCAATTAGTTCACCTCATCTTGAGCAAGTCTTGAGCAACTTCAAACTCGTGCCAGATATCTAGGCCAGGAAGGATCATTCAGAATCTCAGTGAGTCCACAATCATCAAGAAAGACTGGATAATTGGCAAGGCTATCCACACAGTATGTATATACATTAGAGTGTGGGTCATGAGAGGTCAAAGCTTTCATTTCATAACTTTGTAGGGGTGTAAAGTGAGCATTTGTGGGCTGAGGAGGTAGAGGATTGCAAAGAAGGTCCCTGGCTGAGAAAATTCTCTTTTTTTTTTTTTTAATAGCTTCTCAAATTACATTGGTATCATACTGGCATGTTTTTCTTCAAATACTGGCAACTAAAATGTGCTCCATTTTATTACAAAGAAAGCAGAGGATAATAATTCTGGACTTTGTGAAATTTAGATGCACACTGTAAATTGTAGCCTTCGTGATAATCTCATTGAAGTACTTTGGCTGTCAGAGTTCTCAATAGCCCTGTTCTTCCCTCCCCTGCCAGTGGTGAATTTGGAGTATTGATAGACACAAAAAGATAGAGCTTAATCTCCTCTGTTCTCTTCACACTGAAGGCTCTCTTGGGTCTGCTACTGAAAGAAGGTACTTGCATGAGTATCAGCATAATTTTGTTAAGGATTCCAGGTATCACTGTTGGTATGTTAAAAAATCCACTGCCAGGTGGGGTTTTTTTTATGCTTGAATTTTTTTCAGGTAAGGGGGCATCCACTTCAAAAAACAGTGGTAGACACAAAAAAAAAGAAGCAAGATGTTGGATGGACCAACTTGACACATGCAAAAACAATTTATTGTTCCTGCTTTTGACAAGTGCAGTCTGAACATCTTAACCTGAACTAATATATACTTTTTCAAGACTATGTTTTTTGGATTTTATTGGGACCTCAGGAAATTACCATAATGTGGTTCTGCAAAACAAACTCATGAACTCCTGAATATAGCATCCAAGTGTCCTTCCAAACACATCTAATTTCCTCAACTCTTAAGATGCTCTTGCTTGTAAGGAACATTTACAGCAGCATTCCGTAAGCTACAATATATCTTAGAATGGTATTCAATTTAAAGATTTTAATAACTAAAGTCCCTTTTGGGTTGTGGGCACGACAACCCACAGATCAGCTTTACCTTCTCAGCGGAGAACCCCTACATTTCTACTTAATAGGAAACTACAACACAGTGTGGGTATGTCATGGTAGCAAGAGTAAGTACACTCATTTTTGTTCACCTAGTTTGCTTGATAACCACAAGGTGAAACCACGACAGCAAAGAACTCTGTGTTAACTGGTCACTGGTGGACCAGGGCACTTACTGGGGCAAGTGGCCTGGGAGGATATCTGCCATTTCAGGAGAGGTGTGCTCAGCTCTCCTGTAATCAGAACTCCCGAAAGACTCAAAACATGCTTGACTGCAATTTTTTTTCTTTCGTCCTCTCTTCCTTGCAATCAATATAATTTCGTGGGACCTTTCTGCCCCTGATGAGGTATACCGCAAGGCCTTCCTGTTTAGCTGGGACTTTAATAAGGTAATGTGGGAACAACTTCATTTTTAGCTCTAATTTCAGGTTACATATTTAAGTATACATATTTTAATTACACTTGCTGTTAAGGCATTATTCACAACATAGAGAAACAAATAAAAACACCTAACTAAATACCCAGAATAGTTGTTTCTAGCAAACTGCCAAGATATGCCAGTGGAGATATGTCCATCAGGTACTAACAGAAAAACAAACAAACAAACAAAAAAAACGAAAAAAACCCCCAAAAAACTGTGGGACACCCCCCATAAATGAGCAGGGCAAAGAACTGAGACATTTTCTGATGCATAATCTATAAACTGATGTCTGGCCTGTTGCGCAGTATGGTACTCCTGGTGCTGAGCTAGAGGCCGTGTGACAAGTTACAGAGCATTTATTCTTTCCTTCAAGAAGTGGCAAGCTGCACACACACACACACTGTCTGTTGGTAGCAGCTACTCAGGACTGCAGCATTGGCACTCCCCACTTGTGTGCATGCATCATTAAACTAACTGCTAAAGCTGTCATCTCACCTCCTTGAAGGTATCACGTACTATCCCCCTCACTGCAGTCTTTCCATGACTTACAGAGGAAGTTGTCCTGCTGTTTCATCCAGCAAAGCATTGTACCCATATATTTCTTTGCACCCTCTTACACCTGCTGGGTTGAAGGAAAAGCTGACTGGTTAGCACATCAACAAGCTATCTAATGGGTTTAAACTTTGTAATCGAGAAGTGATTATTCTAAGAAATTCTGACAAGGTAGAAATCAGTTATAGTACCCAAGCATAGCTGGAAATAAAAAAATCTATATAGCTATGCCTATATTTAACACCTACACTTAAAAAAATGCCCAGATATATTTGGCAAATGCTAACACAAATCAAGAAAAATACATATGAGAAGAGAACAACGTATACCCTGCTTTGGTAGTTATTGAATGCTTACACGCAAACCGAGTTTCACAAAGCTTTGAGACTGAAATTTCCCTGCTCCCTATTTTCCTCCTTAAAAATAAATCACTATGCCTGAACATTGGAATTGTGGTCTATTGTGAACTGAGCTGAAATTATGTAGTGGATTCAGCACATACTGGAAAAGCAGAAAGCTCCTGCTATCTTTGTGAGCTAGTTGAAAAGTGAAAACAGATTAGAAAAATAAGTTCTTCAATAGGCAGCAACATTGCTTTCACACCAGGTTTGATGAATAAGTCCTCCCAGCGGCACTAACACCTGATACGCACATTGCATGGATTAGCAAGTTTTAGTCCAGGCAGAAGAAAAAACATTTTTTTTGCCTTCCAGTAACTGCTGTAGGTATATTATCTAATGAAAACACAACAAGATTTCTCTAAGGAATATGAAATTCGTTTGGTGTTTCCATCAAACAATTATATGTTGTTCATCCACTATCTGAGAAGCACTGAGGCATATCCAGACCTGATTACATTTATTCTTAGCTCCAGATCAGACTACCCCACTAGGGCAGCAAGCAGTTTCTCCTCTCTGCCTTACCAGATCCTTGATGCAGACATACACAAGAGGGGTTTCTAATAACAATACAACCACATTTGCTTAATATCTTGATCATCCTAAATCAGAATGTCTTTGATCATTAATGGAACTTTTTGCAGTGTTTCAAATTAAAGAATAAATTTTCAAAGACATGTAAGAAGGATTTGCTGACTGTCTTCTATTCAGACCAGTGGGAGGTAAACAGCTCAATCCCCATACACTGCTCAGAAATGCACCCTTTCAAATACTGTATTTTCAAAAGGCATCAGACTTTTCAATAACTACGAAGCTTCTAAGAACAACAGTATCATTTCCACTGATATATCTGTCAGCTAGTGCTACTTCCAGGAAAACATTAGGCCTGCAGCTCAACAGCTCAGACTTTCACAGGAGAAAAACATGGAGTACTCCTAGGGGTTATGCCCCTTGAGCTGCAAAGCCTGTATTCTTTTGCACCGCTGCACATGCCAGGCTCTCCCCTCTACATACATAAACAGGACACAGGGCTAAGTGAAACGTGGTCATGCAACAAACAGCACTTTTGCATACCAACATTCACTGAAGGCTCTAACTTTTAGAGATTATTAGCAGAAGGTACATCAAAAATATCCGTTCACAACAAAAAAGACTCGGAGGAGCATGAAGGTAAACAAGGATTAGAGTCACACCGTGAGAAAGACATCAAGTGGCACGTGATGCACACAACGAAAGTTAGCATCCAATGTATTCATTGCTTATGTGGAGGGAAACAGAATCTTTCCCCAATTGTCTGCAAATTTTGTTCATATGTGCTAACTAAGCGAACAATGTGGTCCTTAACAGTTCTGAGGAACATGGTAGTTTATGTAAGCGCATAAGGGAAATCAAAATCTCAATTTCTTTTTGGAAATGCAATAAACTACAGATTCTTCTCCCTGATGATTTTTATCATTAATAATGTAATCTCACAAACTAAATATCAGAAGGTGTAAACAAGTTCTTAGAACAGATTCTTGAGAACTGTTCTTCCCATTACAGCAGAATTTTTCTAGTCTGCAAGGAATTTTTACAAGTTATCGCTGAGAGACAGAGAAGGATATATGGAATTCCCTCTCTCATATCCTTTATTAAATACATATTTCTTATTTAATTAAAAGATTTTCTAAGATTACTTATGATTCATTTGGTCAAATGGCAAAGACTAATTAGAGCAACCAAGGTTTGGAATCCCATTAGAAAATAATCATTCTCAGCAACAAAAGTAACAAACATGAACTGAATATTAAGACGTTATCTACTCAAGGTCAAAAGAAGTAGTTCAAGAGGTTCCAACTCTCTAACTAAAAATACCCAACCAAAACCAACAAACAAAAAAAACAAAAACAAAAAAATGAGAAAGAACAGGTATCTGAGAAAGTACTTACTACAATGTCTTCAGGAAAAGTATCCAGACTGAAAGAGCCATCATCAAACATGACTTCATAAAAAAGTTGAGATGTCACTCCTATGACTCTGCAACTATAGTATCGTGTATTCCTATGTTTCGTGATGACTGTCTGCCCAACTGTAATGGCCGTCTCACATGCTTTAGCTCTCTTGAAAAAAGGAAGAATTTGAAAGAAAGAGTAATTTTAGAATACCCACTTACTCATCAGAAATTTATCATGTCAAAACAGAATTGGTAACAGTTTACCACTCAATATAAAACCTTCAAATGCAAAATCGTTCTTTCCAATCATGACCACACAAATTTGTTTTACATACATAGTTTCTGCATTTTATGAGAAAACAAATGGCATCTGAAGAATAAGAAATCACAGCACTCAAAAATATTTTTGCAGCTGATGCCTTCTAACTATTCTGCATTAGATCAATAACACTTAGACAACTAGCAATATCTGTAAATTTTATTTGTAGAATAATTTGTAGAATTTGCTTGAAGACGTAAGATGTGGTGAACTGAGACTATGGTCTTGCATTGTTTTAAATGATGGGATTTTTAAGTACTGGATTTCAGTATGATTCTACATAATTGCTTAATATTTTTCTGAATGGGATGCAATAACTAAATGCTTATCCAGTTCTTGTCAGAGCTGTCTACAGCAGTGTATCTGAGTAACTTCTTAACCCACACTGTGCAGAACTTTTACTTTAAAACTTCAGACAACATTGACCACTCTTCATCAGTTATTTATGTAGTAAATCAGTAACAATATTTTTTTTAATTCTCACTTTTAATCCCCCAGAACTAGTTATGTCAATCAGATAAGTAGCAGGCTTGTTAAACTATGTAAAAATTCTACATCAATAACTGTTTGGTGGATTCTATGAATAAAAAAGAATGGAACCTTGCCAGTGAGCAAATGCTCAGAAGCTCACATGATGCAGACAGCTGTTACATCTCAGCTCCCAACTAATGTATCCCCATGTACCTTCCACTTAAAAAGCAACCTTGTTCACCAGGAAAAATAAAATTAAGAGCTTCTCATTCTAATAACACAAGGAAGGCACTTTTTTCTTATGATCCTGACTGTCTATTCACTACGTCACAAAGGCCCATTTGTTTACACAAAAGTGAGTGACTTTGGCTATATCTGAACAATTTAACTTTTCTTATAATGGAAGATGCTACTACAAGGGGCAACTACACTGGTATATAATAAGCATAAAATATTGTTATTAGAAGTGTTTATATAAACAGCATGAAATTACTTTATTACATATACTAAAGTAATTATTCTCCTTCTGTGACCAGGTGACCCGCCTAGTGGATGAGGGAAAGGCTGTTGATGTTGTCTACCTGGACTTCAGCAAAGCCTTTGACACTGTTCCCCACAGTATTCTCCTGGAGAAGCTGGCGGCCCGTGGTTTAGACAGGTACACTCTTCGCTGGGTAAAAAACTGGCTGGATGGCCGAGCCCAGAGAGTTGTGGTGAATGGGGTGAAATCCAGCTGGCGGCCGGTCACAAGCGGAGTCCCCCAGGGCTCAGTTTTGGGACCGGTCTTGTTTAATGTCTTTATTGATGATCTGGATGAGGGGATAGAGTGCTCCCTCAGCACGTTTGCAGACTACACCAAGTTGGGAGGGAGTGTTGATCTGCTTGAGGGTAGGAAGGCTCTGCAGAGGGATCTGGACAGGCTGGATGGATGGGCTGAGGCCAACCGGATGAAGTTCAATAAGGCCAAGTGCCGGGTTCTACACTTCGGCCACAACAACCCCATACAATGCTACAGGCTTGGGAACGAGTGCCTGGAAAGCTCCACCGCAGAAAAGGACCTGGGGGTGTTGATCGACAGCCGGCTGAAGATGAGCCAGCAGTGTGCCCAGGTGGCCAAGAAGGCCAACGGCATCCTGGCCTGTATCAGAAATAGTGTGGCCAGCAGGAGCAGGGAGGTGATCGTGCCCCTGTACTCGGCTCTGGTGAGGCCGCACCTCGAATACTGTGTTCAGTTTTGGGCCCCTCACTACAAGAAAGACATTGAGGTGCTGGAGCGTGTCCAGAGAAGGGCGACGAAGCTGGTGAGGGGTCTGGAGCACAAGTCTTATGAGGAGCGGCTGAAGGAGCTGGGGTTGTTCAGTCTGGAGAAGAGGAGGCTGAGGGGAGACCTCATCGCTCTCTACAACTACCTGAAAGGGGGTTGCAGAGAGGTGGGTGTTGGTCTCTTCTCCCAAGTGACTAGTGACAGGACAAGAGGAAATGGCCTCAAGTTGCGCCAGGGGAGGTTCACGCTAGATATTAGGAAAAAGTTCTTTACTGAGAGAGTAGTGAAACATTGGAATAGGCTGCCCAGGGAGGTGGTAGAGTCACCCTCCCTGGAGATATTCAAGGAGCGTGTGGATGTGGCATTGTGGCATGTAGCTTGATGGACATGGTGCTGTGTGGTGTTGGGTGGGTTGTGGCTTGTTGTTGTTGTGTGGTGGGTTTTGGGTTTTTTGGGTGTGTTTTGTTTTTTTTTTTTTTTTTTTTTTTTTTTTGTTTTGGTTTTTTTCCCCAGGTTGGACTTGATGATCTTACAGGTCTTTTCCAACCGTAGTGATTCTGTGATTCTGTGATTCTGTGATTCAATTTCCTAGCACTGCTTTTCAAACCTTTAAAGGCAATGATTTCCAGTTATTTGCGGGGGGTTCAGAAGTAAACGGGAGAGTATTAATTGATTTACTTATATGAAATAATAGAAAAAGGTTGACATTACAGAAGCCCAAGGTGAAATAGCTCTATTAAAAGGTTTAAATGTTTTTGAAACCTGAAGATGGAACTCTTCAGAGAAGATGGAAGGCAAAATACAATATTTTAAGAGACAATACAGGCTTATTTAATGATAAAATTTTCAGAGAAGAAATGTCATTGCTCATTAGAAAAAATAATAAAAAACAGAAAAGCATCCTAGCTCAAGGAGAAGATTATTTTTTAGTATGTTATCTTGGTAGGATTCTTGATTTATTTCTCAGAAAAAATATTGACAAGCACAGTCTGTAATTGATTGCATGTCCCAGAAAACATTTCCTGTCAGAAAATCTTAAGAATTTATTAATGTTAAGAATGTCATTTTTGATCAGAAAGGACAGTTGTTACATAAGGGCATCTTGTCAGATTAAAGAAACAGCTGCGGTAGTTACCAGATTATTGAGAAAGCTGTGGTTTAAAAAGCATGATTTTCTTTAACAGTACCTAAGCCAAGGATGAACTAAGATAGTGGCAGAAATACAGAAAACAACCAGATACAAAGGAAAAGTTAACCTCTCCTTCTGTGTGCAAACTTCAAAAAGATAAGAGGGAAAATTGCTTTCTCCTTCATTTTCTGTATGGCAAAACACAAAAATATTCTTAAATAAAATATGCAAACTGTATGTATATGAAATCATAATCACCATCATGAAATAGGCATCTGATGCATATATAAAAATACCTAGAAACTTTCTCTGACTACAATTTTTAATGGGGGATCCTCAAAATTCTGAGACTTATTCGATACAGGAACATAACTCTCATTTCATCATTTTAAGCTTACTCCTCAGAACTCCAATTTACGCATAGAAATGATGCATGACATTTCAAAAATATGCCGGCTCATGATTTTTGAATATGTCCTTCCTAAGGCATGCCTTAATCTCTCTGAAATGTTAAGGGGCTGGCAGTAGTTAGCAGACAGTGGCAAACAATGATATTGCATTACTCAGGTATTCAACAGAAAAAGGATCTACAGCTTCCATTTGACAGCATCCCTTTGTTCCCTGTGTGCTACAGAGGTAAGAACTGGCCAATAATAGCAGAAGATAATTTGAAATATCTCAAAAAGCAGCAACAGTAGGTTTTTGCAACTCCTATCTAGTGGGTTTTTGCAACTCCTATCTTTGCCCCTTCTAAAGACAGCTAGTCTTTCAAAATGCACATAACTGGGGCTGCCTAGACAGCCTCTTCTGATCACACTTTCCAAATGAAACATCAGCTATGATTATACGTTTGCCTCCAGCTGGCTTTCTCTGACTCTCAGTGCTGTCTTTGCTAATCTTGCATGGATCCTTTGGGGTTTTTTTTCCTGTTAGTATAGGTGCTTACAACTTCTTTTTCTCACTTCCTTGTGTATGAAAGAGTTCTTTTAATTAAAACAAATACATCTGCAGCACCTATTCTCAACCGTACTTCCAAGTGTTCTTGCAGTTTGATGACAAAAAGGTGTGAGGGATACGTTTCAAGCCGAGACAAGCACAGTGAAAGACGAAAAATGAAAAAAACATGACCTACTGTCTGTAAGTAGTAAATTGCAGAGCCTTCCTTGCATATTGACACTCCAATTTACATAACAAAATAATATAGGCTGTGACAGGAATAATCAAAAACATTCTGCATAAAACAACTTCTCTGCTAGCAAATTTTTGTGTTATATCTAAAACTGTACCTTCAGCAAATACAAGGGGAATGCTCAGTTTTGAGTCCATGGACCTACAAATAACATATTTTTGAAAAGTCATATCAACATTTGAAAACTCCAGTTCTTAGTATTTGTATATTTACTTCATTTGGCAGCACTATATGGATGCAAGGATTATGCTTTCCAGTTTGATTGTATTTGCTGATTTTTCATCAGAAGACCTGTCAGTGTTTTCAATTGTTAACATTAAAATAGTACTCTAGGAAAAAGTCCTGAAGAAAATACAGAATCTGGTCCACAGTGAAAAAGACTTGTGAAAGTATATTGATGAATAATTTGGACACAAGATCACAGCCATAAATAATCTGGATGTGTATTACACCTCAACATTGCAATAAGCCCTTGCCTCAGGTGAAGAGATACACTAATACCAGTAATAATACATACTTATCTCTACATAGGTAGGGTTTCTGTTGAGCACCCTCATTGATTTACATATTAACACTATAGATATATGTCACAATTCTTCCTAGTGCCCAGAAGCCATCCTTTGGTTGTTGAGTTTTGGGTTGTTTGTTATTTTTTTTTAAACTTGAAGAAAGTAGCAATCAGACGTATTCGCTGAGCATTTAGGCACAATAACTTGAGGCTATATTGTCTGTAAAAAAACAGACAATTTTAATTTTGTTTCCTTGAAATGACGAGAAATAATAGTGCCCTTACTCTATGTACAAGGTTTTCAACTGCTAAATACCAGAAGACATTTTTTCTTCTTGCTGACAAGACAACCTATTTAATTCCCGTAAAAATTTGCAATGTGAGTGAATATTTCAGTCTGCATTATTCCCCTGTTCTGCTTTCAAGTAAGGAAGTTAAAACAACAGACAAATAAAAAGATTTCATTAGAAGTAAGATACATTGCTATGCCTAATGGTAAAGAGCAATGTAATTTCTGCATGAAGGAATAGCTAATAGCTAAGAAAAGCATAATAAGAAAACCAATGGTGAAAAAACTTCCAAAGCCTTAAAAATGTGATTAGATTCATTATTCAAAACACAGAGTATAAAACCAAGCATATACAAACGTATGGCAATCCCTTTGTCTCAGGAGTAAGAATATCACAGAAAAAGATTCTTTAACAAAATATCTGATCTTTCCAAGTTTTGGCCCAATGAAAAACACAAAGGCATAATTTTTCTCTCTCTTCTGCAAATCTGATTTTGATTTGAGCCACAGGAAATAAGCTGATAATACAGAATTTCTTCAAAAAGGTTGGTGCTGAGTTTCAGGAAAGGACGTGATAGTCTCATTCCAAGCTACTTTGAACATCCTTCACACAACCTCTTAAACAGTAGCCAGACAAAATCCTGTCTCTCCAGAGTTGGTTGTTTTATTTTTCTTTGATACTACCTAATATAGGTCAAGAAAATCACTAAGAAAAAATGGATTTTACGGGATTCCACATCACTATTGTGTTTCTTTCAGAGGAAGTTATTTAATAACTTATTTTCTGTTCCAGAGGAAGTGTACACTAAGAAAGTTAAGTGCAAAAGCCTGCACTGTTTATTAGATTGAAAGTATAAATTCTGCTTAAACAACCTACCTGGTTTTCATTAATATGTCGTAAGATATTTCTATTAATAACTAACATGAACACAGAAATGCCAGAAAAAAGTCTGTTTAGGACACATATACCACTATATTAAGTGCTATATACACATAAAAGAAATAATGCAGAACTTCAGCACATTTACCATTTAGTATCATAAAAGAGAGTAAGGTGAAGAAAATCACATGCCTTGTTTAACAGCATAAGGAGACTCCAGCAGCAGAGACAGATATATTAGAGAAAGGTGGAAAAATTAAGGGGCTGAGGAAGTGGCCACAATATACGTATGAAGTGGGAATAGAAGAAAGTATTACGCAGAAAGTCCTGTTTGATCAGGGAATGATTTCCCAGCTACTGATGCAAATCCCACTACCTAGGGTATAAAGGCTTGTCCCAAACAAATACTAGAAAACATTTTGAAAGAACAGCCCTATTTCTACTGGCCATTATTTTAACCCAGTAATTTTCAAATAATGATAATGTTTTCCAAGAAAGCCAAGAAAAGTATCGTAAGTTGCCTGTACGGATAGAGGTTTAAGTTTGTTTGTTTTTCAAACCAAACTAATTTTCTTGAAAAATGAAGAAACTAAAATGGCATGAACTGTACTGGTTTCACATATTAATTCATTTTGGAAAACAAAAATCTTTAAAAGACTTGAAAGTTCTGTGGAAGTTTTAAACAGGGACATACAATTTGTTTCCCTTTTTAAGAACCACCAGCAGATTGAACATTCAGGACTGATTACTCTAGTTGGGAGGCATTACATTTTACTACACTCGAAAGAAAATCTTACTCTTCAGTAGTCTTGTCATTAAGACCAAGGATTCACTGACAACCTCTTGAAAGAAAGACATATATTATACAGACATTACTTGGGTTTATTTCTTTCACTTCTAATGTATAAAGGAGATAAAAAGTTTGCAACTTGCAAATTCTCAACTTGACTAACTTACCAAGCTATTTCCTTAGTAAGACTATGTTAAGTCCTTCTAGTTCGCTAGGAAACAAAACACAGTTTTAAAAGCCCAAGATAAATGGCAAGAGTTCTCTCTTAATTGAGATAGTAACAATTCCTTTGAATAAAAGACATTGAACTAATTCTTCATGTGTCTCATCTAAAATTAAAGGTTTGTCCTCAGCACAGGCTAGAAGTAAAAAGGCATAGTAATAACATGACTTCTCATGACATAGCAGTGTTACTTTGCCAGATGACAGAATAATTGTAATTGGATATTTGCAAGACACTATTTGGCTGTGGAACAAAGAACTTACATGTACACCACCTCCTTTATCCCACAGTATCTGTGAGTATTTACAAGATACTGTGATCTGGGTATTTGTAATAGACTCCAGGTTAACAAAACAGGGAACTCAAAGACTTGTTCTGGCTGTGAAAACAATATATTCAACAATGACTGTAATGCAAAAATGTGTTAGGCATATCAAGCATAATTTCTCCCATGTAACGGCATAAGGAAAAACCTTCAAGATTTAATAATTTGCTATGTATGGAAATATGATAGATGGAGCTATTATCACACATAGCGTGGATCCTTTCTTCCATTTTCTCTGGAAACATACTTTAATTCTGCAATTTCATTTTTTAATAAATAAGGAAACAAATTCCTTACCACATTTTGGTTGATCTTGTGCCTGAAACATGTGATGTAGACAACATACGGCCAGTCATCAGGTTCCATCAGCACTCCTGCAGCATGGGCACAGGTAACATGGAAGGAGGCTGGGCAGCGCCCATATGAACATTGAATGCAGGCACCAGAGGTTTTCTTAACTCTCTGTCTGCAGAAGATACATTTCTGTAGAAGGAAAATAAGCAGAATATTTACCATACTACCCCAACTCCATTGACTTCTCAAGTACTGAGAAGTTATTTGTGCTTCACTGATTACATTTTATACCTTGCAATATGCAGGGCAGAAGAACCAGCATTTATGAATTATAAGGTAACTTAGTAATATGATAATTAATAGATAGCATTTTTGCCTTTTTTACGTTAATGTGAAGACTATCTGTTCTGGTGCTATAGTAAGAAAACTGAGATATAGATAGCTATTTAAAAGTTTCATTTCAAATTCCATACACTGCTCTGAAAATTAATCTGCTCCTCCTAAAACAGGTAAATTGAAAAGCCTCTACATAATTCTGCAAAAAGTAACAGCAAGACTCAAAAATAGAGAACAGGCCCACAGAAATGTAAGGCTAGACAGGTCTTCCATATATCATTTAACCTAGTCCCGTACTTTGAAGCCAGACTAAATATATACTTAGACAGTCTTTGGGAGATGGCTAATTTAATATGTTCATGAAACAGTTTCTACAACATCCTCAGATAACCTGTTACAGTGAATAAATCTCCTCAAAGTTAGAAATGTTGTCTTTATCTCAAGCCTTTGCATAGTTCCACAGCTGAAGACTGTTCCTAAGCTCCTTTTCATTTTTTCTCGTCTGGTATTCATCAGTTGTGTATTTAATATAATGGTGATTGAGTAAGCTCTATTTCCCCACTTCATATATCAAAACATATGTCAACAGCCTTACCAGTGTCAAGACACACCACTTTTTTTTCCTTTTGCCAAAATGAAGACCATGTCAAAATATTGCCACTATTTTATAAATGACTTAAGTAAGTGGCCCATATGAAACAAATGAAGAGACATTAGGTTAACTAAGTCTGGGAAATAAGCTCCACCATACTAACAAAGACAAAGTACAAGACGACCGGTACCTTACCATCAAAAGACATTAACAAACATGCTAGATAGAATAATTACTTTAGAAACGTCTATGGACAACTGTGTTATAACACATGGGGGAACTATCCTCTGATAACTCTCATCATGGCTAACAAAACTGCAAAGGTTATTGATGATCATAAAATTATCTCAGCTATTCTAAAATACAGGCATCTTATTTAATGACACAAACCAGTGATTCAATAATTTGAAAACATACTGCTGGAATAGTGATTATTTCCGCTTGTTCAAAATTTGCTAATCACTGATTTTGTTGAACACCCTCTTGTTTGCCTATGCTGGGAACACAAGTAAGAAAAATTTTGATTTATTTTTACTTGATGTTTAATAATTCAAAGTATTTCAAATTAATTAACATCAAATTCTTCTTCCCAAGTAACCAGAGAATTTTGTTCTATTGTTTATTAATTTCCATATTCTGAAGAAAACCTGCAGAAATTTTATTGTATAATTCAGAACTTACATAGTTTCAATGGCTTCTGGCACTAAGTTTGTGACTGAAATAATGCTTTCTGCAAGTGCTAGCCTTGTCAAGCTCATCAATCATGCAGGGTTCTAGTTCACACATCATCATTCTGAACGTGAAAAACTCTTCAAGTTCTGCCTTCATATCTACTCTCTGAAAGCCAACAGCCTGCATAGCTTTGCACAAGCAGAAACAAGAGAGGCATCTGGCATCTGGAACTTAGTTAAAGATTTTATTTATCATTCACTAAAAGGACCAGAACTCAGCTCAGTCTGCTGAGCAGCATCAGGTCTGAAAGACTAGTAAGAGCTGAAGATGATTTCCCCAAAAGAAATGTTCCAGAGATTTCAGTGATATGCTGATATCTCATTGTGCATTTGTATTCATGTGCATGAAGCCATTTTCAGATAAGTCAAGTAACTGTTTCTTAAGGGAGCTTAAGGATTTTTTTATATATACATATTCAGAAACAAGTAAAATGGGAATTCCAGAAAAAATACAATTGAAATCTATTACATGTAATGTCTAGACAAATGTTCATGCAAATACACAGCTCCTTTTGAATGCTTTTTCACACAAGTATACACACAAATTCACCAGTCAGCTTAATTAAGGAAGAAAGACCGAAATACGAAACATGTATGAGTATTAAAAAACACCCGGCTGCATGTTCTGACTAAAACACTCCAAAAATGCAGTTCGAACAAAATGTTGAGAATGGGGAAAAGGGATAAAAACACAACGTCCAGCTAAGCTAGCAGTAACTGAAGGAAGTATGTTACAGCAGGAGACGCTGATCTCCTTAAATTATTGACTGCACTTGTGCAAGGCAGCAAATACGCAAATATTACGTGGCTATAAGTTTCCTCAGAATCTTACTAAGGTATCATGAAAACTTGGGAGACGCAGAAATTACATTACATGCGTACTACTTCAGAAAAAGATGCACTTACAACTATATATAGACGTACAATTGTTCTTCTATTTTAGTATTTTAAGGATTATCCCATTTCAGAAGTGGAGAAGCTGAGAAAAACAAAAGCAATATGAGGACAGTGAGAGATGCTGGAAGGGAAGCTGGAAGTGCAGTCAGGAAAACTGAAAATGTAACACATTAAATGAGATGGCCAAATCCACAGAAATTAGAGCAAAACTTCATCCCTCCCTGTAGAAGAGACCAACTTCTCTGTTCTCTTCCAGCATAGGTTAATTTAGTAAAAACATATTAGACAAACTGACATACTGTAAGAAAAGTTATGTCTCACAGTACTTTTCAGAGTTGCAACTTCAAAGTACTGAAAAAATTAATTAAAAAAAAGCTGTCAAATTACCATTGACTATATTCTTATTCCTGTCATGCTGGTGTAAAATTACTGTAATACTGATGAAAAGTGAAAGTACTTCAGATTTACTCCTATATAAAAGGAATACTGCTTGGCCATATGTAATTACGTGAATGCAAGCTTCAAGTCGCATGAAGAAAGTGAAAAAACTTCCTGTGTTCTAACCATGAGATGAATCCATGTCACTGCCAAATACAAGGAAGGCAGCTGTTACAGCGGTTAACTCCAAACACACATTAATCTTTTGTGCTACACATTAACATTCTTCAGGTTTCAAAATAATTAAGATCATGGATATGATATTCCTCCCTGTGCTTACGGAATACCAGGAAAATTCTGAAAATCTTCCAGAAAGCATGAAAAGAATCAAGGTTGACAAATAATGAAATAAGTTTCCTATTATTTGTAAGATGCTATGTCCTTTGTTCAAGTATGAGACTGAAAGGGATGATCCAGATGTACCTCAGCTTTACAATGCGTCTCAAACTTAGGCATGAATTTTTAAAAGTACACATATGCACAAATAAGTCAGGTGTACAAGCAAACTCACAGCTTGCATAACTGTATCAGGCAGCATGGCCCCATTCAGAGATATGAGAAAAAGCTCCTTCATATTTGAAAATGTAAGTCAAACAGTTAATTTACCATATTTGATTAATAAAATCAGAATACACAGAATAAAAGCAGAGCAAACTATAAAAATCTACTTTGCATAGACTTCTGGAACCTTAGCTGAGCTACATACCAAGTAAATTAGCTGTAAGTAGTAAATTGAACTGTGCTATGTCTGACCCATAGTGGCAAATCTTTCCCCTCCCTAGCTTCTAACTAACAATGTGTTTCTCATACTCTCACTTGGGGCTTTACAGCATATGAATTTAAATAAATTTTTTCACCTTTTTTCCATGTTAATATTATTTTTTATATTATGGTGATATATGGAAAAAAGGATGATATAAATGTAAAAAAAAAAAAAAAAAATCACTGAAAGTGACGAAAGGAAAAAGGCATCAAATTTAAGAGAGAAGAGAGGAAACCACTGGTTGTGAAGACTGAGGTTTCACTCTCCCTCCCACCCTTGGCTGAAGTCTGACTTTTGTAAGTTTGTAAAATGAAGGAATTGTATAGAATGGAACCAATCTTGAACCACTCCTGCAGCGGATAGAATCTAAACATTTCTCTGTCTGGATGAACCTTGTATTTAGCTATGTAAGCTTGCTACTCGCGAAATTAACAAGCTTGACATACTATGAACACATTTATTGAAATACAATCATGCTAATTCAATGCCTAGTTGACAGTTTTTCATTAGCCTGAAACTGTAGCTGTTCCTGCCAGCTATAGCAAATTCAACATCCTAGATAGCTAGGAAGAATGTCATTTTCACATAATGCTTGCTAGATATTAGGGCAAAGCAGAGACAATGGGGGAAGTAGCTCCGGATCAATCTTAGTCAGAGACTCAGATGCAAAATGAACTGGCAAATAAATACATTTGTTTATATAACAGGAGATTAAGAACATAGGACAGAACAATGTATTGCAATTTCCTAGATGGTGAAATGACCTCCTTTTGCCCCCAGAATGAAAAATACTCTGCTGCAAATGGATTTCATAATCATGGAATAGCTCTTTAATATTAATAGGTTGCAAACAGAATGGATTTTAAAGAACGAGTCTGATGCCAGTATTTTGCAGAAGAAAGCCCACTGATAGCTTTCATAATAATTTTTATGCATACTTATAGAAAGAATTTGATATTGCTTCCCTGAAAAAGAGTAATATTTACAAAACAAAATTCCAGTCCCTAACAGGATCATGAATTAAACACAGTAACACTGCTTTCTGATGCAAGGATTTATGAAAATAAGCACAAACTGAGGTTGCAGCAGAAAGCCGGGGCTGGATTTTAGGAAACAGTTTGGAGTATTGATTTCTCCCAAAAGTATTTCTATGCCTTGGCAAGAAGAATGACTTATGCGAAGAAACTCACTATAGTAAGGTATTAAATTCTACAAAAAGAACCTATTTCAAGACAGCCTCTAAAAATTATTGGATTTCCAAATATTACTAAAAATCAACCCATAAGAGCTCTTCTTCCACTGCTGCAGATGGTTATTAACTACTAGTCAGTACAGTAATGGAACTGTATATTCTCATCCTCTTTTATATATTTGGAATTTTTGGCCTTCTAGTTATCATCAGAAATAAACACTAAGACAGAAACACCATTGAAAAATTTAGGAAATCAATTAAAAATCATGGGTAATTTTTTTCCCTGTAAGATCTGCTTTAGCATCTCTGCATTCCGTAATGAATCTGCTTTGCTTCAGAATTTATAGTACCAGACAAGAAATATTGCTGTTGTGTATGATCACACTCTAGATATGTAACGTTGGTCCTACTGTAATCAACAGTAAAATACCCATAGATTTTAACAGAGCAAAGATTTCACAGAGAATATTGATAGAAGGAGCTTCACCAGCTTATCAACTGTTATAACTGGAGACATATAGTATAAAATGCACAGTGAAACTAATCTTTTCTTTCTCCAATCCAAAGCCATAACATGGATTAGAAGTGAGAAAAGGTTACAGTCTAGTCATACTGCAAGAGTTGGTAGCAAGGTACTGCCACAAAGATTTGTTAACAATGCACAATGCAATCAGAAGATACATACTATGAAGACATTTGACACATTATCTGCAGATCAGCGAGTGAATGTTGTCTGCACAACCATCTTTCAGAATACAAAGTCAGCACTTAATTTTGGCAGAGAGCATAGTGCGTTTCTATGGAAACAAGCTCATTACTTTTTTCATTTTATCTTTCCTTTTATTCCTGATTAGTCTAAAACTAGCTGAATATTTCAGCTACGGAACAGAACCAGAATCAGAGCTTAGAATCAGAACGTGAAGAAAATGAGTTTCTTAGATCATCTATTCCACGTCTTTGTTCAACATATTTAGACAATTATATAAAATTAAATAAGAATGTTGTTAGATAAAGTATCAAGAGACTATTTTGCATCCCTCTGGTATTTCAAACATAATAATCAGTACCTCAGGGGGGAAAAAACCCCAGTGCTTGTAGAAAATGATTTGTAATTTCCTGCTACTCAGTAAGCCTGCCTATAGCATGGGGCTATGGCAAATTAAAGATGGCAGACATTATTTAGAAGTAAGTGAAATTCTGTTAGTTATGTGTTCCAGCAGAGAAGTAAACATATCAGTAGCAATTAGAAACCGTAATCGTATTTTCTAATAACTCTGAAATAATGTAGTTTTCGTTCTACGTTTCGTTGAGTGAACTTCCAAGTAATGTTGTTTAATTTTGAATTAAACATGAAAAGATCTTGAAATGGCACCAAATATACATATTGGTTTAATACACAATTTTAAGAGCTGATGAAATATTACCAGGACTTGCCAAAATTATGTATAATACAGTATACATGTACTATTTCAGTGAAACTGCTAAGGTACCAATAGCTTTTTAATTCATAGAAAAGGAAAGACAAGCATACAGTGTAGAGTTAAAAAAAACCTTAGCTGTTCTAAAGCACAGATTGTGTGATTGTAATGAAAGAGTCCTTACACTGTAGATTAAAAGAGAAAGAAAAAAAAATCAAAGAAAACAAAGCATTTGGTGAAGAAGTTCTTATTTTAGAAAGTGCCTGAAAAGGTTTATGTTCCTGTGATACACTATGTAATCTCCTTAACTGGTAAAAGGTGAGTGCTGTGAGGCAAAAAGGAAGAAATAAAAGACCTTGTTAGAGCTCCAACTGTTGCCTGTACAGTGGTACTCACCACCACAATACCTACAACTATGCCATAGCTAGGGAAGTAAACTGCTGTGTATTTATTTTCAGCATTCTTGAAGTCCTCAGTATTTGTAATTAGATTTCAACACCAAACACTGCAGTTAAGTCCCTCCTCTTTTTTCAGGCTACAGCAGTACCATTAGTGTTCTATGCTGTCAGAGATCCATAGTATTGGAGATAGTGGAGATACAAAGTACTTCAGAGGTCTGTAATCCTACCCTAGAGATCTACTGATAAAAATACCATAAACATGTATCTCTACTATCTCCTTGAAGTCTTAATATCAATAAATACTAAAAGGAAAATACTCAATCATTATCTCCTTTAAAAAGAAGAATCACTTCATATATAATGAATATGCTGCTAGCACATAGTCATTGAACACAAAAATTCTCCCCCACTTCCTTCCAGATTCATACACACCAGGTGACACTCCAAGAATTTAGTCATCCTAACTCTTCTTTTGCCCACTTCGTATCTACCTCCTTTCTGAAATATTTAGATGTGACCATAAGCCTTCACTTTATAAGGTGACTCTCATGGTTTTAGCTTAACTCTAATTTTTATGTATTCATATATAATTTTTCAAATGCGTTTAATTATAGGACAAAACAAATGTTTTTGCCAGACAATGCTTCTTCCTCTGTAGCTTTGAAATGTTGCATGTCTTCTTTTCGCTTTTTTTCCCCATAATTTTCACCTTTTAGCTTCTACATTGTACCATATAAATAATTAGACACACAGCTTTATAGAGGGTAATTTTACAGAAGCATCGTGCCTGTATTCAGTGCATCCTTCAGGCATCCCGAAATGAACAAGAAGAAATGGTTGATATTAGTATTGGAAGGGCAAAATTCCAGGAAGATAAACATGGAAGGTTGGAGAGAATCTCCTTTTCTCCTTTTCTTTGTTCTCCAGGAAGAAAGCATTTTTATTAAAACTTCGGTTCGGATTTGCATAGACCAGTTTGAATAGATTTGCCATTTACACGAAGGCTAAAATACCTGACAAGCTGTGAAAGGCCATTTAGGCTGAAAAGGTGACGAGGCATCAATTCACCCCCTTGTTGCTGCAGCCTCCGCCAGATGATACTGGTTAGGGGTCCCAGTATTATATTGTAACTGTACTCTTTCTAGCCAATTCCTATAGGCATTACTGGAAATTAAAGGCAATGGTTATTGTCAGGTTCTTTT
Source organism: Gavia stellata (assembly GCF_030936135.1). Lineage (NCBI taxonomy): Eukaryota > Metazoa > Chordata > Aves > Gaviiformes > Gaviidae > Gavia > Gavia stellata. Next base: position 32,873,362 of record NC_082637.1, on the reverse strand, counting down.
CTGCACTCCAGTCATCCAGGCACAATCACATATTTCTTAATCCAAGTACACAGTGCAGAGAAAAAAACAACTGTGCAAAATGAGAGCTACACTATTTCCACAGAGTCAAACAATAACGGAGGTTGGAGGGGACTTCCAGAGGTCATGTAGTCCAACACCTTGCCAAAGCAGACCAAAATCATGTTGCACAAGGCCTGTCCAGCTGAGTTTTCAACATCTCCAAGGACAAAGATCCCTCAACTTTCCTGGGCACCCATTCAACCGTTTGTCCAACAGCTTTCATAGTAAGAAAACGTTTATTTTACTGAAACTTACCATGTCCTGATTTGTGTTCTTTGCCTCTCAAGCTACTACCATGCACCTCCAGAAAGCATCCATCTCCATCTTCCCTTTATTCTCTGATTACCCAGTTATAAATAGCAATAAGATCTCTGCAAAAATCTCTTTCCCAGGCTGAACAGACCCAGTTTCTTCAGTCTCTCTGCATACGGCCTGTGCTCCAGCCCTAACCATCTCATTGGACTTGTTCCCGTATGTCAATAATAGGGAGACCAGGTGCAACCTTACAAATGCCAAATAAAAGGGAAGGATAGATCAGTTCCCTGGGCCTGCCAGCTACAGTCTTACAAATCAAGCCCAGGATGCAACTGGCCCTCTTTGCTGCAAGGGCATACTGCTGATTCATGTTTAACTTCTCCACCATGATCCCCAGGTCCTTTTCTGCAAAGCCAATCAAGATAAATTCTAGTGGCAGACTTTGTATTATTCAGATTTCAAAAGAGACAGATCCCTAACTAAAACAGAGCGTGACTACACGAAGTAGTTAGAGAAGACATCTAGAATTTGCTAGCTCAGAAAAGTGCTTAACAGACAATGAATGGAGAACTTTAGGAGACTGCATGGCCGTTTCAGGGTCCACTCCTTCATGAGTTGTCATTTAATGCAAAACACTGCTCTGAAAAGTAATATAATTATTTATACTTAGTACAGAGAAGATCATTGTTTCTGTATAGTTTATTTTATAATTGCTTTATCATACTTCATATGAATACATACAATTATACAGAGATAATTTAACATTTTACTAAGAGAGCAGTTAAAATTAGAACATTGAGATGCAGCACGGAAAGGATTATATTCTTAGCAATATCCTGCAAGCAATTTACTGAAATGAAAAAAGGCAAAGACAGTCTTTATCAAAATAAAGGTACCACCATCTCTTATCTAATAAACTCTCTATCCTTCTGAGAATGGCTAGTCAGTAAGGTGATACCAATAAACTAAAATGTGTGTGGTATTTCCACACACACCCCCAAAGAAAACAAAATTACTAAAGAGACAATCATACAGCATTTAAGACATGCATGTTCAAATGTTTAGAAACAAGAATCTTGTCAAGCTCAGACAGAAACCTCTGGCGAGAATACAAGCGCACATATCAAAATTTCATCTACCAACTAGCATGACAGTAATGTGCTGCTTTGTGTCTTAAAAGATTAGAAAATGGGAATGGACTTCAGTATATGTCCTCTGGGCAAGAAGGGGTCATGGCCAATTATGTAGGTGAATGCACTTTGCCTCTGGGAAGGAAAAGATTGTGCTTGTGAAGTACACTGAATGAGGACACAGCTGCTTGTCAAGTTGTTCTCTGTTGAAGGGAAGCTATTGTGGACAGAATACACTATTAGAAAAGAAGGATAAGGAAAACCATTTAGTGTGGTTATGCCACTGGCCAGGAACTACCTGGCACCCCTACAGTAAATCTAGCAAATGTGAGTCATGCTATTTCCAGGTGCTAACAATAGCATATAAACAACTGAATAAGTCAAAACTGGAAATAAAGGGCTATCCCAGGGTAGAGGGGTATGGGGTATTTTTTGTTTGTTTGGGAGTTGTTTTTTTTGGTTGTTTGGGTTGTTTTTTAATTTTAGGAAAGGGTCAAGGCACACATAATTTAAACATGCTCTGCATGACAGAAAGTTTTTTCCAGTTCTGAAAAGTTTGGGGAACTGCATAGCTTACAAATAAAAGATTATTTCTGAAACTTTCAGCCCAAAGCAAAAATCTATTTTTCAGCAGAGATGATGTTAACATTACACCTAACCAGAAAGTAGTGTCATTTGAACAGGCAAAAGTGATAAGGCAGTACAGAAAAGTTATGACATTCTTTAAGACATACTAAAATGTATTAAGTATAAGAAGTTTAAAAAATTCCACAATCTAAAATGAATCAGTTTGTAGTATCTCAGAAACAGTAAGTTATTTCTAAATGTTTCCCTCATTTCTACGTCTTAACTTCATAAGTAAGTATTTAGAATAATCTGATCCCACTGCAGAAGAGGGTGAGCAGTGTCTTGGAGTAGTTAGCCATTGTAAAAATTTGCCAAAATTATCTGTTAATATGGCTGTTAAAATGGCTGTCGGCAAAAATGCAGAAGCAAAAATTGAAATTATAACATGTTTAAAATGAGTTGGTTTTTTCACCATCTTTTATTTTTCCCTGTTGCTTTCCCTCAAAAGAGAAAAAAAATAGAAGAACGAGATGATCGCTTTATCTTGGGCAGGTAGGCAAATGACCTTTTGCTTAAAAAAAATCTCATAAAGTATCATCTTTCTTGTATAAACCCAAAAGTATGTGGATGTCAGCACAGTTGCAAAGTGCTCCAAGTTTGCCATGGAAACAACATTCTTATTTCAAAATAATACAACCGCTCACTGTGGACTATTGGCATGAAAGCTCCCAATCCAAGCTCATTGACAGCTTGTGAAATGGACAGATGAGGCATGGAAAATATTTTAAATTAGTTCATTTATCTTGCTCAGACATGGGAAGAGACTGAGAATTTTTCACGTTCATAGAAAAGAGCGGGGGTGGGGGGAAGGGGAGAAGGGGGAAAAGGCAGGGGTAAAGATGGGTAAAAAAGGGGAGGAAAGGAAGAAAAAAGAGAAAAGGGGGGTAAAAGTAGGAGAAGTGGGGAAGGGAGAAGAGGGGAGAGGAAAGGGAGGGAAAGGGGAGGACAGTTTGGGAAAGGGGAAAACCAGAACCTTTTTATATAAATTATTACCAGTTAAGCTAAATTTCACACACAATGCATTTTTTATTCATTAGAACACATGCACTCCAACATGAGCTAAACTAGCAGATGTTTTTAACTGGGTTTCATTTTATCTTCACAGTTTTCAGAAAAGAAACACTGGGTTTTATTACTGCATTTAACACATGCAGATTTAAATTGTTTTGTCCTAATGACTCAGATTACAGATATTTTTCGAACACGAGGCATAATTCCCCTCACATACCTCAGAAATTATGCCATACACATCCAAGGTGAAGAATACAATAGATTAAGTACTTAGTTAATGCAGAGCATCGTATTGCCATGGATGTTACTGGACCCCAAAACATAGCAAGGGAGATGGCTCAAAGGACACAGTAATGTACTACAAGTCAGACAACTAATTTTGCTCCTGAGATTCCAATGGCTCCTAAGAATATGATTCTGACAAACTTAAACAGAGATAGTTTTCCTCCTTCTGCTTTGAACTTACATCACCCTATGGTTATACTCAGAAAGGCAGCTTAGTACTGTATGAAACTCATATGAGGACCAAATACACCTGACATGTACACGTCAAATTTCCGTGAGAAGCTCACATGGGAATCTTGCCACAAATCATGAAGTGTATGGAAATTTACACAAAAACATGGAATTCTTTTATATCAGAATAATGAGCAAACATTACAAAGATCTGTAATTACTGATTGATTCTGCAGTATCAGTACTAATGCCATTTATAGAGAGGCTTTGAATCCTATTTACTTATTGGAATGTAAGATATTATTCTAAAAGCAAATGGAAAAGTGAAATAACACAGTTCAAAGAGAATTTGAATAAAAAGAAATGTGTGTCTTAGTTATTTTCAATGGAACTACCACCTATGGATAGCATTCGATTATGTTTTGTACAGCTATCTCCTGTACGCAGCTCAAATTCTGGAATATGGAAATATATATATGTTTAATTTTTTGTATTTTTATTTATTCTGTATGTCTTCCTCTTTACCCAGCTTTTCAGGCACAGTGATTAGGCTTGAAGGAGGTTAGACTTTTCCTCACATCTCTATCTTTGACATTTTTCATTTTCTAATTTCCCACTCTGGGAAATGCTTCACATCCTTGATAGACATGTAATTGATTTGTTTAGTGTTAGTATTTAGTAAGGACTGCTATTGAAGGGCAAGCTGTACTCTCTTCCACTGTGATGCCTGGTCCAATAAAAACACATCATAACAAGAAAATTTGTAGAAGTCTATTTTACCCATCCAGTGTGTAGACTGACCCATCTATTTGGTCTAAGTGGAACCATTTAGCATGCAAACTATTTTGTTCAATTTTAAAATATCATTTCCAGCATCTCTGCCATCTGGCTGCATACCTTTCTTTCCTGAAAAGCATCATCTCTCACTGTAAACAGAACTTCATTAAATTATGAAGCCTTGGCCTATGGGCCCATGGGCCCAGTTGTCCACGGTATAATTCTGAGAGCTTCTTTTCTTCTGTTTTTGTATCACAAACCTTTTCTTTAATGTGGGTCTCATTCACGGGGAAATAAACTGCTAACTACAGATTTAATTTTAAAGGCAATTTTCTAAAGTTCCCTACCAAGCACTGCATCAGCAACAATATGTAGAAAAGTACAAATCCCAGTATTTAAAAAGTCACAGAACAGGAAGAACACTTAGCATATAGTTTGACTTTTGATACCAGTTTCCAAAACTTCTTTTTGAGTAGTTAGACTTCTGGAAGATATTCTTTCTCTCCACACACTGCATCCAACTCTTGTGTTAATGGACCATTAAAAGACGCTTCATTGTGTCTTAATGGCATCATACATTATAAAAGTCAGGTGAAGGAAGGAATTACACCTCTCAATCTAAAGACATGTCATATAAAAGGCCATAGCTGATATTTCCAGAAAGAAATATAACAACAATTTGCTAATATAGCACTACCAAGTAATAGGTGAATTTTTGAAAACTTGTCTATCATACAAAAGATTTTTTAAAAATTTGTCCAGAATTCAATTAAACCATTTATTAAACTATAATCTGACTTGAACTTTTAACACTGATTTGAACATGTCATTCACACTTCTAAGCATCTTGATAATTATTAGAGCAGACAAGTATAATATTTCAAAGCATAATTTAGTTGCTTTAGCTCCTAAATACCCTTTTAATGACCCAGTAGATCTATGCGTGATCTCTAAAAATTTCTAAATGCTTATGCAGGAACTGAGATAGACAGCACTCAAAAGATTCCCCCACCCCATACACTGTCCATTTGCTATACACAACATAGTGTCTCAGCACCAGAGAAAGAATGACATGGGTATTTGGATCTCTGAAGTCTCACAGCACAGTACAGCTAATCCAGTGATATGGAGGCACTCATGATATCCAAGCTTTCTGGGTAACTGTGAATCATTAATATACTTATTTGCACAGGTCTTTGCTATATTAAGACTAATAAACCCCTGTGATTTCTGTCTGGTGGGGGCACACACGGTACAAATCTTCGTATACAGTGTACTTGGCTCAGCACCCTTAGGACAGCATCCTGTCCCTTTCAGAGAGAGCTCACCATAGCCTGAGATCACACAGGAGGCAACACTGAGCATCTATGTCCCACAGAAAAGACAAAAAATCACTGGAAGCAAAAGTGAAGAGAGCCTCTCTGATTCCTGGGAATTCCTGAAGTCCGTAGATGACATAACTGTTACTTCCCCACACCACACTGGTGGGGTAGACATAAATCTCCATAAGGATGGTTCACCTTTCATTTACAATCTCACTAAAAACAGCAGCTTCAACGGTGAGAAGGCTGCATTAGTAAATCACAATTTAAAACAGCTGGGTTTTAACTTCTTACAGAACTATTTCTAGCAGAACAAAGGAAAGAAGTTGAAACGGGGAAAGGACACAGAATCTTTGTTATACCTAGGAATCAAAGTATATGTTTTATTGCTTTCACCACTTCACTCAGAAATACTCATTTTTTTACTTCACTCTTTTTACTTCATTACTTTACTCATTTTTTACTTACGGTTAACAACCAGTTTTTTAGCTTTGAGGAAGTTGCCCAGAGAAACAGATAGTGGAAGATCACACTAAGTTCTCACACATATTTATCAGTAAGTCAGAAAAAGGCTAAGAACATAAACAATTAAAAAGGAAAAGGAAAACTATTTTCTCATAAAGTGAAATTTCTACAAATTTTATTCTATTCATCTTCATTCATTCTTTAAAATAGTAATCCTATATTTCTTGATGTAAATGCTCAGTAGAAGTGGAAAGTCTTGTCAATTCCCTCTACATCCTTTTGCCCTGGAGATAAGAGATATAAAGCACTGTGTGATCTAGAGGTGAAAATGAATGACAATGAAGTGGTGACAAGTTTAGCTATCAGCAATCTGGCAAACATCTAGCTTGAAAAAAATCACTGAAAATTTTTGCAGAGTCATAGGAAGTGCATTCCGGGATCACAGTGATGGGCTGCACAAAACCAGTTGAGGCTTCTTGGAAACCTCTACTACCACAGCTTTTGCCACATTTCCACTGCCAGAAATCATGACTGTGTGTGAACTGTCATGAACTACTCTATGAGTCTGTATCGGTTTGATTAGCTTTGTTTTAATGCCCTGAAAATGGACAAAAGAAATGGGTTCATTCTCACAAGCCAGTTACATGTATTTACTGCTTTGCAAACTGAACTGATGGGGTTTACAAAGTGGTTTACAAATGAGTTTGAGAGACTCAGCTTCTTTCCTTTTGTTTAACATACTTCTGAAAGAACACACTTACAGTCACAATGCTCACTGTGATAATTTCCAGAGATGTTCCTTGGCTAATTTTTATCTGTAATCTACTGTTTTCATTAACTGAGGTCATCTCAACCTGAATCTGTTTCACTCTATCTATGAGCACAGACCTAACACCTTTTAACCTTGAGAGGATCTTTGCTTTCATTGAAGATTTCTCTCTTGACCATTACTCTTCCATCAAATATCAACAGCAGTATGAGGTAAACTAGTAATCACCCTCTTTTGACTTAATGACCTCTGTAATTTGTCAGACACACAAAAACCTCACAAGTCTGAGTTGAAAAAGTGAAGACCTAAGTAAAGTATCTCTAGGAACTTTTTAATTCAAAATCAGTGATATTTTTCAATGTTATATGATCATATTTTTAAATAAGCAACATGGTCCTCTCATTTGTCAATATGAAGTACTATAAATATGACTGCATATGTGTAGCGATCTTTTATCTACCCTTTATGTAAAAGGTAACAGTTTGAGCAACTTCTTTGTCCTTAGCTGCATTTTTCATAACTGACTTTCTATTCTTTCATTCAAATATACTCCCTAAAAACCCCCAAAAGATGGTGGGATGCATAATAGAATGCATAAAACTGTAATTTATTGAAGCTGTGTACTCAATGACTACCATCAAGACTACTAAAGTAGTTGTAAATACCCAATCAAGTGTTCTCTTTTAAACTGGTATATCATATGGTAACCAAAAGCAAATAATAAAAGCCTGTTTGGTACAAGAAACAGTCAGTAGTTAGAAAATATTTGGGGGGGATATGTATGCTCTGTGTTTGTTTATGCAAAGTTCAGTATAATTTAATAAAGTCTGTTCTCAGTGTTTAGGTAATTTCTATGCATGGTCAAGTCAGTTTGTAAGTCTAATAGTCTTCCCATGCTGTGTGGATTTCGCAATACTAACTACCAGCAGACCAAGGACAGAGACTCAAAACATGTAATAAAGAGATTATTGTGGTTCCTATTAGCAAAAGGAAGATAGTATGTCTTTCAGTGCTCTCACTAAAGCCATTTAAATTTAAATATTGGAGAAATGTCAAGTTTAGAATAAATATGGCTCATCGTGCATTGGCTGGGCATTATTTCTTTTCCCTGCTGTATGCTAGAGACAAATGATACTGCTTTTCCATGATTAGGTATAATTTCTCCACATTTATTTTTGCTGATTTTTCCAATTAAGCAAACATGAGGAAAAAATAACATGTAGCAAATACATCCCGTACAACTGTATAATTTTTATAGCAGAAATTAAGACAGAAGGCTTTCCCACTGGAAAAAACAGAAGTAATCAGCACTATTGATTTAAAATACATTTTGGGGTGCCTATCCTCTTATTTTCTCAACCTGCATGAGGAAGGAAGTGCACTGAATTACACACCACTAAGTTTTCACTCAGTATGAAGAAACTCTTCATAACTAGTTTAGCACTCACACACATTTACTGTACTGGAATCAGAGTGATCAACTGGTAAGACAAGGATTTGTTCAAGAAAAGACATATGTTTCACCAAATACTTTTGGAAGATACAGTAAGCAGAAGAGAGGTCTCTAAACATAACTTGGTGGGTTCTTAGTTGCTTACTGGCTCCATCTCAGGCAAAGTACACAGCACAGGTACCCTGCCTGGATGTTACATCAAGCAACAAAGTGGCACCTGCCTTTTAGCAGTCTGGCAAGTGTTAGAGCAGGCATGTGAACTGTGAGTCTTGAAACATCACTTTGTGCATCTGCATTGCTCCTGACTTTTCCAGTATTAGTTTTTCAAGGAATTAACCCAACATGTCTGAAGCCTGACCCCAGGACACTTGAGTTTGGCACAATGCAAAGATCTTCATCAGGGCAGAGTGTCAACCACAATATATATTATTTCACTGCTAAGATCTCATGAGGTTCCTTTTGCTCATACTGACACTGCCTTAGCACTAGTAACTTATTATGAGTTTGTAAGGTAAATTATTCAGACCATCATGTAATCAGCAGTACAATCTGAAACACTTGATTTTGCCACAGTGTTTGCTTTAAATCACATAGCAGACTAAAAGATTTAAAAAAAAAGAAATCCACACAGAAAAATACCACAAGTATGTTTGAAGTGTGGAGCTTCAAACAACAGCAACCATAATTATTAATTCCAAGTGACTGTCGATATGCAGAAACAACAATATGGTAACTGATGTTTAATATGACAATGAGTATGTGTGCTGGTTTTGGCTCGGATGGGGTTAACTTTCTTCATAGCAGCTAGTATGGGGCTGTGTTTTGGATTGTATGGGGCTGTGTTTTGGATTTGGGCTGGAAACAATGTTGATGAAGCAGGAATGTTTTAGTTACTGCTGAGCAGGGCTCACACAGCACCAAGGCCTTTTCTGCTCCTCACCCCACCCCACCAGTGAGTGGGCTGGGGGTGCACGGGAAGTTGGGAGGGGACACAGCCGGGACAGCTGACCCCAACTGACCAAAGGGATATTCCATACCATATGACATCATGCTCAGCATATAAAGCTGGGGGAGGAAGAAGGAAGGGGGGGACATTCGGAGTAATGGTGTTTGTCTTCCCGAGCAACCGCTACGCGTGATGGAGCCCTGCTTTCCTGGAGATAGCTGAACACCTGCCTGCCGACGGGAAGTGGTGAATGAATTCCTTCTTTTGCTTTGCTTCTCCGCGCGGTGTTTCTTGCTCTACTTATTAAACTGTTTTTATCTCAGCCCACGAGTTTTCTCACTTTTACTCTTCTGGTTCTCTCCCCCACCCCACCTGGGGGGAGTGAGTGAGCAGCTGTGTGGTGATTAGTCCGGCTGGGCTTAAACCACGACAGTATGGTAAAGAATAACCTCACCTGTGCTTTAAGCTAGGACAAAGTGGAAGATATTGAAAGATAAGATCAAAATCATCAGATAAAAATGGATAACTATGTCACATTCCTTACAGATGCTTGTTATCAGTAGTACAGACTCCAGAGGTGTCCAGGAAGACCTCTAGGGTAAAAATTCAGTTTTCAGGTCCCTACAGAGCTGTGCATTGAAACAAAAAATCCGTATGTTTTAACCAGTGACTGAAGAGAATGTAAAGAACCACCTACTCCTATCACCAGAAGTTAGTTAATCAGAGAATCTGAAAAAGCACACTCACCTACTTTCTACCTGTTTTCATCTCTGGTATTTCCTTATTCTCTGCAAGGGTAATGCAGGACCCCAGGTGTCCGTCTTTAAGGCAGTGAGCCAGTGCATGTGCTCAAATGCATAAATGCTGTTTTCTGCCACAGTGAATTTCTAGCAAAGCAGGTTTTTTGTGAAAACAGAATGCTTTGAACAGAATATTGAAACAAAAGGAACATTCTGTTTTTGCTTTAGCAAGACTGAGAATATTTTAAGTAACTATTGCATATTTTCATCTTTCTTAATTTGTTGTCTTTGTTAATGAACATAAATTTCATAGCCATTGTTTTTCCATATTAGAAAAATGTTTTCAAACTTAGACTAATGAAACATCCCTGTAAATTTCCACTGAAAATCAAAAAAAGAGAATAAAAAAGTTCCTACATTTGGTATATCAGTCAGTTTTTCTAGATAAAAATTCTGTAAATTTTCTGTCCCATGGAGAGCAACTGACTGATTTCACTGATCGATAGACACAGCTTACTCAAACAGAATGCAGTATCATAGAAAGGAATTAATATAATATTGGTATAGCTATTTTGGGGGCGGGGGGGGGGGGGAGCACATGACAACACATATTAGATCCTGTTTTCCCAGTGAGTTAGTACATGGGCCCAGACAGAGGATATGTCCTCTTATAATCCACGTTCATGCAGGTCCTTCCCAAACAAAGGAGGAAAGCAGGCATTGCACATCCAGTCTTGTCCCAGATGATAAGCAGCTGCAGAGCACACTTGGACACTGAGTTTGGAAAGATGCACCTGTTCTCAGGTTTAGACACAATCTGTGACAATTCAAGGCTTGTTTTATTTATAGAAGCTTAAACACAAATTCTCCCAATAATCAGAATTATTTTTAAAAAACAAAATTAAATCTAAAAATTAGCTTTTGATCTCACCAACAATTTAAAAAGGCCAGGGTGCAGATACCCATGCAGGAAACTTTTAATATTCATTAACAGCTGAGTAAATAGCTAAGACCTGCAGTGTTTTATCTTGGGACAACCTACTTCTTGATAAGATTTTCTGTAGCATGTGGTATAACACTTTAGAAAAGAAAAATGTCTGCTTCAGGTTCAGCTATGCTCTTTTTTGCATAACCAAGAACAGGAAAAAAAATCACAACACCCAGGAAGTTACTTCAGCTTCAATTTCAGGATTAGACTTCTTCTAATCATCCCTTGGAGACTAAAGGGCTTATTTCCCACCTTATGACAAGCTATTCCAGCACAACTCCCTTCCTGCTTCCACAGATTCCTCCCCTTCTCTTTTTCTTCCCTCCAAAAGATGAAAGAGAAGATATACCTACTGTAAGATATAATTTGCAAGAGGTATTAAGTATTAGACACAAGGTGATATTGACATAACAGATCTCTGATACAATCCAAATTACTCCCCTATTTGAATGTGCTCCAGTTTGAGAAATAGTGTTATTCAAAATTGCCTCTTCATTGATTTGAAGTCTCTGCTACTGGCTTGCAACAGAAATTTGAGGAAAGCAGCCTTTTGTGCCGTTGTGTCCCCCCATAACTTATTTTTCATGTTTGGACAGCCAGATACTAGCAAAGCTGTTCCTAAGAATTTGTGCAATAGGCTAAACCAGAAGATTTTCCTGCTTTATCATTATCGTTATAAAACGTATGAAACACATTTAACTTACATAGACATACAATTCTTAGAGAAATCCAATGGTATCTTCTCACAGCCCTACCTTTAAAAACAATGTCTTAATTCCATTCTAAAATCATGTTAAAGTAGCACCTCATAGGACATGAAATCCATGTGGCTTAAGAGATCTAAGATTTATTAAATGAGGTAGTGTTTATTACTAGTGATTTTGACTTCATGCCCAAGTCCCTAATTAACACACTGTAACAGGGGTAAAAGAGACCTATATTTTCAATAACATCGTGACAATGAACAAAAGCAAAATTTATCTCTTTTTAAAGGACAGCTGTATTTGATGGCTTGAAAAACCAATCTACCTTTTTATTTTCTTACCACAAGCATGAAATTCAAAAGCATTTCACTATTGACAATTTTGAAAAAAAGCTCTATGGTAACTGTTAAGAAAAACAGCACAATAAAAATTCAGCAAGTGTGTGAATGGAATGTAAACCATATCTAAAACAGTTAATGATCTCTGAAGTGCTAAATGCTATTGTTTCAAAGACCAGGGCTCCTACAAATTTTAGGTACTACATTTGTACTACCTGCATAAAGAATCAGGGGCTGGGAAACTCTGACGGAGAAGAGATAACAAGATAAGAGACTGTGCAAGTAGAATAAATGCAATATAGGGTGAATGGAAGACATCAACAAATAAACAAACAGAACAGAAGGAAAAAAAGGCAAGAAAACAAAAAGGTGCCATGGATAAAACACAGAATATATCAATACTGGTGCTAGTGAAAATAATAAAAAAGAAATACTGAAACTGAGTAACTGAAATTCAATATTGAAAGCACTAATCTTTAAAATGCTCTAAACACATAGACAGGCAATATTTGGAAGTGATGATGATGCTATATATCCAGGAATCCACTAGCAACTTGTACACTCCATGATCCAGGCTGTGAGTGCCTGCATTGTGGGATGTAGGTCATCATAACTGGGTTCTGCAAGACTTTTCTGGCTCTACAGCATGAAGTTTCCTGCTGCCCTTGTGCCATTTTGGCTGGAGTCCTTGTTTGTGTTGTAATACCAAAAGTATAAGAAATTCATAGATGTTTAAATGAGTAATTGTCTTTTATGACTTCCCCTCCAGGACATGGCCACTAAGCTTTTCATAGAGAACATCTAGACTCTATTCTTCAATATCTGGAATTCCTAATGATGGGCTAATACTAATGCTCCTTGAGGCTTTATAACTCTATAGGGGAAGTATGATTCTGACAAAGGTCTTTTAGCAGTGTGCTTACTTCACATCCACAGAGTTTTTTGGTATTTTGAGCTTCCAGGAGGTGCATGTCTGGTATGCTCATCATGAAGAGGCCTGCAAGCTAAGAATCTGATCTCTCTTGAGGTCAAAATTTAAAAGGGTTATTCCTAACTGAAGCAAGAGCAAATTGTCAGTAAAGAAAAATTCCTTCAAAATAACCTTTTCAGAATAATTTTGGTAATGCTCACAGGATGGAGTGTAACATGGTATATTTTGTGTAGCATTTTGAACGTTGTGCTGGTTTTGGCTGGGATAGAGTTAATTTTCTTCATAGTAGCTAGTATGGGGCTGTGTTTTGGATTTGTGCTGGAAACAGCTTTGATAACACAGGGATGTTTTAGTTACTGCTGAGCAGTGCTCACACAGAGTCAAGGACTTTTCTGCTTCTCACACCACCCCACCAGCGAGTAGGCTGGGGGTGCACGAGAAGTTGGGAGGGGACACAGCCGGGACAGCTGACCCCAACTGACCAAAGGGATATTCCATACCATATGACATCATGCTCAGCATATAAAGCTGGGGGAAGAAGGAGGAAGGGGGGACATTTGGAGTTACAGCGTTTTGTCTTCCTAAGTAACCGTTACGCGTGATGGAGCCCTGCTTTCCTGGAGATGGCTGAACACCTGTCTGCTGATGGGAAGCAGTGAATGAATTCCTTGTTTTGCTTTGCTTGCCTGCGTGGCTTTTGCTTTACCTGTTAAACTGTTTTTATCTCAACCCACGAGTTCTCTCACTGTTACTCTTCCGATTCTCTCCCCCATCCCACCTGGGGGGAAAGAGCAAGCGGCTGTGTGGTGCTTAGTTGCAGGCTGGGGTTAAACCACAACAAAGGTGAATGCTCTGTGACTAGTGTCAGTATTTTCAGTAACAACAATATTGGTATTTGTTCTCTGTTTTACCCACGGTTAAGTTCTTTCTTTCTTATTTGAGACTATTCTTTTCCTGCTTGTTTTCCTTCTATTCTGTTGGTTTACTTTACAAATATAAACAATTAAAAATTATGTAAAAATGATAACACTGTACAAATAAGGAAATTCCACACATTGCACTGTAATAATGAAGTGTGAAACACAGTTCTGCAACATTATTAAAATGCTGGTCCATTGCAAGAAATATCATCCACATCAAACTGAATGTTTTATCTGAAAAAAAGAATTATTAGCAAATATTATTTTTCTTAATAAGTAAAAAATATATTAAAAAAAGCAATAAAGAACGGTTTGCAAATCTGTCACCTGACTTTCAAGAAAGTCAGAAGTCAGCAGCCCCAGCTGTACAGAAGTCAATTAAGCCTTTTGTCCTCATCTGCTAATAGAAGCTGAATGACGTGGTAATTCTCTTGGGGAATTATGAACTCTAAAGTACAAAAATTGTCTACATTGATAATACCTTTCCCTCATAATTCAGTGCACAGATTGCACAGGTTGTTCCCTCATAATTCAGGTTGCACAGATTGTTGAAGCTGAAAAACAATTCTGCAAACTGCATATTCAATTCCACAGCAAAACCAAGAAAGTTGAGGGATGCTCTAATTCAGGATTTCACACAACGGAAGGAAGCAGCATAAATGTGGCAAGCACATCGAACATTTTAGCATTATCATGCAGATGATCAAAAAATAGAAAAGTGTTTTAGAATCATACTGCTACAATTCTTGTAAAGCCAAGACAGCCATACCACACAATACATTCTACTTCCTGGTTGGTTGTGAGGGACTGTCAGGTTTGCATCTGCAAGAATTCCAGCTGTATCCGATATTGATTTATATCATTAAGAATAGTTTATTTTTCTAGACAAAAAGCATGCAATTCCCAAGAACCATTGTCTTAATTCCCAGCAAAGGCAACACAACTATTATTCTACGAAATTATACTTATTAAGTATCATCAAGGCTTTGAAGATTTCTGCAAGTTGCACAGACATCTCAACACAGAGAACTGCATACTACTCCGGTGACAATAACAGTCTGTACCGTAATTGTCCTTACATATCAAAAGAGCTATTTTGTCAGAGTAATAGGCTGAATGTGACTGCTGCTGGGCATCACAGTTTCCTTCACTGCATATTTCAGTTTCAAATTATGACTTGAAGTCCTTTTTGTTTTAGCACTAAAACAGAAGTTTTAAATAGATTCTGTCTCCAGTGGGTCAGATGATTATAGTGAAGCGGTAAGAGGCAATAGGAATTGAACTATAGAGCAATATAGTTAGTGCTGAGGAACTGATGTCCGTACATTTTTTGTGGGGTTCTCCTTCACACTAGCTTGTCTGATCACTGTATTTTTTTATTGTTTTGTTACCAAATGTTTTATGTTACACAAAGAAGGTTCTCCTCTTTTTATTATGGGTGGAATTTTAAGGATTGCAAGAACCTTACAAATCTGTGAAAACGTTACTGTGCAAAACTGAAGTATTTGCAAACAGCAATCTCCATGTATTAGAAGAAGAATAATTTAAGCATAGATGGATATATATGAACTAATGAATTGTAATAATGTTTCATCTTTAGCTTTGTACTCAGTCTGAAGATACAAAATAGCATAATGATACCAGCTTTCAAGAGAGTGAAACAAATGTAAGAAAAAAGAAAGTCACAGGAAGCATGTAGGCGACCCAGAGATCTGATCTTCCAATTTAAAAACATATATCTAAACTATCAAATTACTGCTGAATTTATGGTTTGAAAACTCCCTTCTCACAAAATGCGCATGGTAGTTTACTGCTGCCTTTAAATAATTCACGTTGACTAAAGGAGGTACACTGTTGCAGTGTGGTGGGCTGACTTTGGGTGGCTGCCAGATGACCACCCAGCTGCTCTCTCCTCCCACCTCTGTAAAAGGAGAGGGGAGAAAATAAGATGGAAGACCTTGTGGGTGAAGGTAAAGACAGGGAAATCACTCACCAGTTACCATCATGGGCAAAACAGACTTCACTTGGGGAAAATTAATTTAATTTCTTGCCAATTAAAAATAGAGTAGGATGGTGAGAAGCAAAGACAAAACTAAAACCACCAGCCCCACACACCTCTTCTTCTCAGGCTCAACTTCACTCCTTCATTCCAGATTCCACTATCTCCTCTTGCCCACCAAGCAATGCAGGGGGATGGGGAATTGGGGTGTTGAGGTCAATCCGTAACAGTTCCTCTCTGCCACTCCTTCCTTCTCACACTTTTCTCCTGCTCTAGCATGGGGTCTCCCCCACAGGATACAATCTTTTCATGAACTGCTCCAGTGAGGATTGTCCTCTCCATGGGCTTCAGAAAAAGCCCTCCTCTTTTTCTTCCTCTTCAGAAAGAGACTGCTCCAGCGTGGGTCCCCCACAGGCCGCAGTTCCTGCCAGAAAACCTGCTCAACCGTGGCCTCCCCTCCACAGGCAGCAGTTCCTGCTGGAGCCTGCTCCTGCATGGGCTCTCCACGAGCTGCAGCTTCCTTCAGGCATATCCACCTGCTCTGGCATGGGGTCCTCCACGGGCTGCAGTGTGGATTTATCTGCTCTGGCATGGTTGTCCATGGACTGCAGGAGGACAGCCTGTTTCAACATGGTCTTCTCCACAGGGGGAGATTCCAGTGCAGGGGAATATTCCAGTACAGGGGAATCTCTGCTCTGGCACCTGGAGCACCTACTCCCCCTCCTCCATCTCCGACCTTGGCGTCTGCAGTGTTGTTTCTCATTTTTTTTCTCTGCTCTATCTCACAGCCACTGTGCATTGTTCTTTCCCCTTTCCCAAATCTGTTTTCACAGAGGCACCACCAGCCTGGCTGACAGGCACAGCTGTGTCCTGTGGTGGGTCCAACAGAGCTAGCTGGACACAGCTGTGTCTCACACGGGGCAGCCCCTGGCCTCTTCACAGAATCACAGCATCACTAAGGTTGGAAAAGACCTGTAAGATCACCAAGGCCAACCATCAACCCAACACCACCATGCCCACTCAACCATGTCCCACAATGCCACATCCACATGTTCCTCCAACTCCTCCAGTGAGGGTGACTCCACCACTTCCCTGGGCAGCCTGTTCCAGTGTTTCACCACTCTCTCAGTAAAGAAGTTTTTCCAAATACCCAGCCTAAACCTCCCTTGGCGCAACTTGAGGCCATTTCCTCTCGTTCTATCACTCGTCACTTGGGAGAAGAGACCAACACCCACCTCTCTGCAACCCCCTTTCAGGTAGCTGTAGAGAGCAATAAGGTCTCCCCTCAGCCTCCTCTTCTCCAGAATGAACAACCCCAGCTCCCTCAGCTGCTCCTCATCAGACTTGTGTTCCAGACCCCTCACCAGCTTCGTCACCCTTCTCTGGACACGCTCCAGCAACGCAATGTCCTTCTTGTAGGAAGGGGACCAAAACTGAACACAGTATTCGAGGTGTGGCCTCACCAGCGCCGAGTAAAGGGGCACAATCACCTCCCTGCTCCTGCTGGCCACACTATTTCTGATACAAGCCAGGATGCCATTGGCCTTCTTGGCCACCTGGGCACACTGCTGGCTCATATTCAGCCACCTGTCAATAAACATCCCCAGGTTCTTTTCTCCAGGCATCTTTCCAGCCACTCGTCCCCAAGCCTGTAGCGTTGCATGGGGTTGTTGTGACCCAAGTGCAGGACCCGGCACTTGGCCTTGCTGAACCTCACACAACTGACCTGGGCCCATCAATCCAGCCTGTCCAGATGCCTCTGCAGAGCCTTCTGACTCTCGAGCAGATCAACACTCCCACCCAACTTGGTGTAGTCTGCAAACTTGCTGACGGAGCACTCAATCCCCTCATCCAGATCATCGATAAATACGTTAAACAAGACCGGCCCCAAAACTGAGCCCTGGGGGACTCCACTTGTGACCGGCCACCAACTGGATTTCACCCCATTCACCACAACTCTCTGGGCTCAGCCATCCAGCCAGTTTTTAACCCAGCGAAGAGTGCACCTGTCTAAACCACGAGTCGCCAGCTTCTCCAGGAGGATACTGTGGGGGACAGTGTCAAAGGCTTTACTAAAGTCCAAGCAGACAACATCCACAGCCTTCCCCTCATCCACTAGACGGGTCACCTGGTCATAGAAGGAGATCAGGTTGGTCAAGCAGGACCTGCCTTTCATGAACCCGTGCTGGCTGGGCCTGATCCCTTGGTTGTCCTGCACGTGCCCTGTGAGCACCCTCAAGATGATCCTCTCCATAACCTTCCCCGGCACCGAGGTCAGGCTGACAGGCCTGTAGTTCCCCGGATCCTCCTTCTGGCCCTTCTCGTAGATGGGCGTCACATTGGCAATCCTCCAGTCGTCCGGGACCTCCCCCATTAACCACAACTGTTGATAAATGATGAAGAGTGGCTTGGCAAGCTCCTCCGCCAGCTCCCTCAGCACCCTTGGGTGAACTCTTCTCACTGAGTTCCCCTGCAGTGCTCCCCATTATCAAAATCTTGACACCTACACCCAATACGTGTAGCCATGATGGATTAAGGATATAAGCAACAAACATTTGAGAATCTTTAAAAAATCATTTTTTCTCTAATAGAGCAACATGTCTACTGAATTTTTAATCTAATATTCTATTAACACTATATCACAGTGTTAGCTGAACTACAAAAGTGGATTACAGCCTTTCAGGTTTTTACTGATAATTTTTAGCCATTTTATTATCATTGCTAAACCAAAAAACTGGTATTGAAATAAACAAAAATTAGTGCATGTATGTCACTTATGGTACAATTTCCAGTTTGGTTTTTTTTTTTTAAATTGGCTTGAAATATTTCATTTATAATATGACCCTTACTAAACTTCTCTCTTAGAAGACTACAAAATACTCAGTTTTAATTTCACTCAGCCATATATATCACACCTTTAATTTACTGAATTGCAAGTACAGATGATATCTCCTATAAGGCTGTAAAGAAGCAATGTGCTGTATATCCTTCAGTCCCAAACGAGCATGAATTAATACAGTTTCTTAGAGAACAAGCATTTTCATAGATTCTTCAGAAAAGCTACACAAATGAGTATTTTTAAAAAATTTTATACTTGCTATTGGTAAGTATGAGGTCTCTCCGGAAAAGATTTCACAAAAAGCAGGGCAAAACTCTTTTGCCCCACCATATCTAAGAAACTACCACCGCAGCTTTTGAGATGAGATACAACTGTAAATGTGTTATGTGTTGATTAAAGAAAAAATAATAATGGCAGACTCATTATATTTCAGAACACTTAGAGGTTTTGGCATTAAATATGACTCAAAAATCACTAAACATATCAACAAGTGACACTCATTAAAATAAATCACACAAAATGGCACTTGTATGATAACACATTGTGACAGTACTACTGCTTTCATAAATAAAGAATGAAAATTAAACTTTCATGGTAAAATATTTCACTAGGCTAGATTGCAAAGTTTGACATGGTCAATTCATCACTGCAGATACCAGACAAAGCTCAGTCTGCTGTAGTCACGAAGCTCATTATTTCATTAAAATTGCACTGTATCTAGGACTCTAACATTCCTTTTATTAAAAATAATCACCAAGAAGCTAAATGGGAATTGTCAACCTCCTACACTACAATTTGATCTCCCATTTAAATGAAGGCTGAAAAGCAAGAAGTAGTCATTGTCAATAAACCTGCATTGAACTCATTGTGTACAGAAAGCAGATGGATAGATTCAAGTCCTTTACAATTTGTTCAATAATTCAGAGCAGTACAAATGCTCTAGAAAAACCTAAACAACATTTTTAAGAGTTTTTTTAGAATCAAAACTAAAACTACAAGAAGGGTCAGTTTTAATTAAAAGTTCTGAATTATAAACAGGATGAAGAGCAACTTCCCAGGTTTTTGACCCCAGTCCTTCATTCTGAGAAGCAATCAGCATAACAGAATCACTTTGATAAACTGTATGATCTCTAGAATAATGCCACCAGGCCTGTCAGCACACTTTATTCCCACTGAAAGACTGTTCAAGAACTTTAGTATATAGATGAGTAGAAACCTCCTTGTCCTTTAAAGCCTAAATTTGCTTATATTCTATTTATACTGTCACAGTTTTAGAGCAGCATTGCTTTTTAGCATCAACAATACAAAGTTTTTATATAGCTAAATTTTCTTTTACTGTTTTGTAAACTTTTCTCTGTATTGAAAAGTTACATTGTCTATTGAAACACTACCTTGTATTAAAAAAGTAGGCTCAAAATCTAAATAAATAATTTAAAAATTACTAAGATAGAGATTTTGATCTTGCTGATAGGAAATTAGTTAAAATTATCGATTTATTCTTCAGGGTTTCAATTCATGTCAATTTCCAACAAGAATGTTTTTTGAAATCTTGAAAATATTTAGGAGTAAAAAAAATTGCTTTTAGTGACAACACCTCTGAAATACTACATCAAATCCCACTAAAATAAAAATAGAATCATAGAAGAACAGAAGCGTGGGGAAAAAATAGAAGCATGGAAAGACTTTTTTCCTGATCTAGATAGTGTGTCCTGTATTCAATCCAGTCTATATTCCACTGCAGATCTGAATCTGAGGTTTTCTCTTGGCTGGCTGAGGGCTTCAACAGAGATCAAACCAAATGGCACAGAGAGACTGAACAGCCTATGAAAGCAACACTCCAGAGAATCATTTGCATTTGGCATTGTTGAACCTCATGAGGTTCACAGCGGCCCACTTCTCAGGCTTGTCCAGGTCCCTCTGGGTGCCATCCCATCCCTCAGGCGTGTCAACTGCACCACTCAGCTTGGTGCCATCTGCAAATTTGCTGAGGGTGCACTTGATCCCACTGTCTATGTCGTTCATGAAGATATGAAACAGTACTGGTCCCAATACGGACCCCTGAGAGAAACCACTCGTCACTGATCTCCATACGAACATTGAGCCGTTGACCACTACTCTCTGGATGCGACCGTCCAACCATTCCTCATCCAATGAACAGTCCACCCATCAACTCTGTATCTCTTCAATTTAGAGAGAAGAATGTTGTGTCAAAGACCTGACAGAAATCCAAACAGATGACATCAGTAGCTCTTCCTTTGTCCACTGATGCAGTCATTCCATCATAGAAGGCCACTAGGTTGGTCAGGCAAGAATTCCTCTTGGTGAAGCCATGCTGGCTGTCTTGAACCACCTCCCTGTCCTCCAGGAGGATCTGTTCCATGATCTTCCCAGGCACAGAGGTGAGGCTAACAGGTTGGTAGTTCTTACGGTCCTCCTTTCTACCCTTTTTAAAAATGGGTGCAATGTTTCCCTTTTTCCAGTCACTGGGCACTTCACCTGACTACCATGACTTTTCAAATATCATGGAGAGTGGCTTGGCAACTACATCAGCCAATTCCCTCAGGTCTCTGGGATGCACCTCGTCAGGTCCAATAGACTTATGTATGATCAGGTTCCTCAGGTGACCTTGAACCTGATCTTTTGTTACAGTGGGAAGGACCTTGCTCCCTCAGTCCCTGTCTTGCAGTCACTCCACTCAAGACATGTGGAAAGACAGCGTGCCAGTGAAGACCGAGGCAAAAATGTTGTCGTGTACCTCATCCTTCTCCTTGTCTGTTGTTACCAGTTTGATAGTCATTTTCATTGGGGTGTATACCTTCTTTGACCGTCCTTTTCTGGTTGACATACCTATAGAAGCCACCTTATTATTCTTTGTGTCCCTTGCCAAGTTCAGCTCTAGGTGTGCCTTGGCCTTCCTGATCCCATCCGTACACAACTGGGTAGAGTCCCTATACTCTTCCCAGGATACCTGTCCCTGCTTCCACTGCCTGTGCATTTCCTTCTTGCCCTTTAGTTTGAAAAGCAGGTCTCAACTCATCCAGGCCCATCTCTTGCCTTTCTTTCCTGATTTCTTACACCTGGGGATCAAGAGCTTTTGTGCTCTACGGAAAGCATCCTTAAAGATCTGCCAGCTCTGTTCTGCTCCCTTGTCCCTGAGGGCAGTTTCCCAGGGGGTCCTATGGACTAACTCCTTGAACAGATGGAATTTTGCTTTCCTAAAATTCAGGGTCCTGACTTTATTCTTCACCTGACCCATATCCCTCAGGACTGTGAAATCCACCAGTACATGATCACTGCAGCCCAGGCTGCCTCCAATCTTGATGTCACCAATTAGCTTACTTGGGTTGGTGACCATCAGGTTCAGTAACGTGTCCCCTCTGGTAGGGCTGTCTATTATCCGGCTTAAGAAGTTATCCTCAGTGCACTCCTGGATCACCCACAGCTCGCCGTGCTACTTTTCCAGCAAATGTCGGGGTGGTTGAAGTCCCCCAGCAGGATGAGAATCTGCAAGCACACTACCTCTTGTAGCTGGAGTAAGAAGGTTTCATCAATAGGCTCTCCTTGATCAGGTGGCCTGTAATAAACACTGACCGCAAGGTTCCCTTTGTTGGCTCAGTCTTACTCATAAGCTTTCAACCTGCTCGTGGCTATTCTTCAGAGACAGCTCTTCACGATCTATCCATTTCTTGATAGAGAGGGCAACCCCTCCACCCCTCCTTCCTTGCCTCTCCCTTCTGAACAGCTTATAGCCATCAATAGCTGCACTCCAGTCATGGGATTCGTCCCACCAAGTTTCAGTAATGGCCACTAGGTCATAGCTTTCTAGCAACACAGGGGCTTCCAACTCCTCCTGTTCGTTGCCCATGCTGCTGCATTGGTGTAGAGGCACTTCAACCAGGCTGTTGGCCATGACACTTTTTTAGAGGAACAAACCTTAATTCCTTTGAGGTATTTCACTGGTGTTCCTCTGTTGACTCTTATTACCTCAGGAGCCCCTGGCTCATCTCTGTAAGACTTTAAGTGTGCTCAGTGTACCCAGCAAGTCTCAGAGCAACTGGCTGAGGGCCCTCGCCAGGACCCCATCCCTCAAACCCTGGCGTGTCATCCCATGGCTTGTCACAGGCACACCTAATTTTACTCCCCTGCCCCTTCAAGTCTAGTTTAAAGCTCTGTTAATCAGCCTTGCTAGCTTATGAGTAAAGACTCTCTTCCCCCTTTGAGAAAGGTGAATCCCATCTGATGCCAGCAGGCCTGGTGCCATGTAGACCATCCCATTATCAAAAAACCCAAAATTCTGGAAGTTACACGAGCCATGGAGCCATGTATTAATAGACTGAGTCCATCTGTTTCGTACAATGTCACTGCCCACAACTGAAAGGGTAGAGGAAAAAATTACCTGTGCTCCAGATTCCCTTACCAACCATCCCAAGGCCCTGAAGTCTCTTTTGATTGCCCTTGGACTACACGTTGCAGCTTCATCACCACCCAAATGGAAGAGCAATAATGGGTAATAGTCCAAGGACCATACCAAGCTAGGAAGTTTCCAAATGATGTCCTTAACCCGGGGCAGCAGACCAGCTTTCCAAATGATGTCCTTAACCAGCGAGGCAGCAGACTTCCCTAAGAGGAGGGTCTGTCCAGCATATTGGACCCTCTGTTCCCCTCAGAAGGGAGTAACCTACAACTGTCATCTGTCTTTTCTTCCTCGTGAAGGGGATCTTGATACAGGGGGTAGGCCTTTCTGACCTTGGCAACACCTCTGCTA
Source organism: Gavia stellata (assembly GCF_030936135.1). Lineage (NCBI taxonomy): Eukaryota > Metazoa > Chordata > Aves > Gaviiformes > Gaviidae > Gavia > Gavia stellata. The sequence goes on along the minus strand of NC_082637.1, from coordinate 32,849,867 downwards.
TAGATGGACCATCATCCACATCATCAATTGACTGACCTTCCACATCCAGAGCCTCATACCTGATGTACAGAGGCACCTGGGAAGGCGAGGTGGGCAAGCAGGGGGTTCACCTGCTGCCCTGAGCATAGACTTGCCTCCATTCACCCCTTTCCTTTAAGTTACTGCCTTCTGCCTGATGGGGGGAGGATACAGGATCCCCTTGATCTTGTGTGTTTTCTGGTGGTTGTTCCTGTTTCTGTCTCAGGGAGGGCAGAGCATGGTTCCACAAGTCTCTTTCTCAGACTCCCTGGTGCTCCTTAACCTTTGTACTTCCTCTTGTAGCTCTGCCACCAAGCTAAGCAGATCATCTACTTGGTCACACCTCACACAACTGTTCTCACTACTGCCATCCATTACCAGTAAAAGGCTCTGGCATGCTCTGCAGCCTGAGACCTGGACAGCTGCATGTTTTCATGGGAGCTCTGTCTGGGTAGCCACATCAGTCCTGGTGACTGCAGAGGACACGGCTTTCTGCCGGGTGGATACCATAGCTAAGCTCCTTCTGGGAAGGTGATGACCATCAACTGAACTCACCTTTTGACCTCGTAGGGTGATGATGCCCTTCCTGCACACCCTTCTGTGAAAACTGCTGCGCAAACTACCACGCCACACCCTGGTTACTCATGTTCCCTAGGCTGCTTTGTATAGGTGTAAAGGTGGCCATAGTTCCTCTGGCAATGCCCAGACCTCATCAGCATCTCTTGTGAGAGTTGCCAGCTCCTGGTGGGTCTCTACTGCCCTGGCATTTCCCTGCCTCAAGAAACCCCCCTGTGCGCGATGATCTGCCACTCCACTGTGGATCGGGCCTGCTCCAGAGCGGCTTGCCTTGGTGACTGACCTACCAAACACTGTAGTAAGACTTTTCATCAAAAAACTACAAACTATCACTTTGCTTATATAGAGTCTTTCCCTTCTTAGGTTTGCTGCTCAAGATTTGCCATTTAGCAGAAATTTGAAAAGTTTGAAGCTTTCTGTTTAGAAAAGAAGCAATTTCATTGCAAATTAAGAAACATGGAATTCAGATAATTCACCAAAAGCTCCAAGTTCTGCAGTCCAAACCTTCCCTAACAAGCTCTAATCTGCTATGGAGAATTATACATTCACATTCCTAATTATTTTAGAATAAAGATCTATCAAGGAATTGCAATACAGAAAATCATGTGCTTTACAATCTTTCCACAAAATAAATAAGTACTACTGTTTACACCTATAATACAGCACCAGCACCTATAATAAAAGCTGAATTTGAAAAGCTTGTTTACTGGTACTCTACTTTTAAAAATTTTAACATAGAACACTTTTTGTTCACACTGGTGAAGTTAGTCTTGATACACATTCATTTACATATTTTATTATTCAATTCCCTCATTCTTAAAATTTCACTGTATCAGACTGTCTTGTTCACCAGTGTGAATTCCTTCTTCATGGTTAAATATCTGGACCCATAAAACTGTATTTGTTCTATCTAGCAACATCATCATTTTCAGTTTTTAAAGGATCTCAGGATTATTCAGTGCAGTAATCTGACCTTCCAATCAAATCCTAAGTACAGCAGGGAAATTTTAAATCCATAACAGAAGCTATACCTAAGAAATCTGTAAGATCTGTAAGATCATCAAGTCCAACCAGTAACCTAACACTGCCAAGTCCACCACTAAACCATGTCCCTAAGGGCCTCATCTTTTAAATACCTTTAGGGATGGTGACTCAACCACCTCCCTGGGCAGCCTGCTCCAATCTCTGACAACCCTTTCAGTGATGAAATTTTTCCTAATATCCAGCCTAAATTTCCACTGACGCAACTTGAGGCCATTTCCTCTTGTCCTATCACTTGTCACTTGGGAGAAGAGACCAACACCCACCTCTCTGCAACCCCCTTTCAGGTAGTTGTAGAGAGCAATAAGGTCTCCCCTCAGCGTTCTCTTCTCCAGAATGAACAACCCCAGTTCCCTCAGCTGCTCCTCATAAGACTTGTGTTCCAGACCCCTCACCAGCTTCGTCGCCCTTCTCTGGACACGCTCCAGCACCTCAATGTCCTTCTTGTAGTGAGGGGCCCAAAACTGAACACAGTATTTGATGTGTGGCCTCACCAGTGCTGCATCTCGAATCCCTTGAGTATAAAAAAGTTTCTATGAAACAGAAATCAGTGACACAGAAACACAATAAAAAACATTTATAGGATGACTTTTCCCCAGTGACACCTGCCATTTTGGTATTTTCTAAATGAAATATATCAACCTTCTAATGACAAAAAAACCCAAAACCAAAACCAAACCAGAATTAAAACTTTCTAAATTTTTAAAAGCTTGAAAAAGAAATGAAATCAAGTTTTAATTCAAACTAAATATTTTGGTTTGCTTTGATGCTTTGTGCAAATTTTAAAAACAATGCCATATTTCCATGGAGCACTAATATTTTTCATAGTATAATCTATATACTTCTAAAGAAAATCCCAGACCTCTGAGAAATGTTCCTATTCTCAGTAAACACATTAATCAAAAAACATTACATGAGCTGTTGGTAAGCTCTCAAACATGTCTAAAAGGACACTATGATCATTCCTGTTTCTTCAAACTGGTCACTACAGAATACCTACACAAGTTTAGGGTCTTCCCACCCAAAGCATTTCACTGACTAGGGGTCAGCAGAGGAAAGTGGCAGTTCAGCTCAGCTGCACAAACCTACGCATAGTGGAAATTTCCACAACAAATTTGATAGCACAGAAGACAGCTTTCAGAGGACCAGCTTAAGACTGGAACAACTTCACTCAAGAACTAAGGGTCACCTACTATCTTAACCACTTTCCACTCCCAGGGTACAGCATGTACTGTCATTTCTTCCCCAGGCTGATTTGATATAAACAAGCTGGAATGCCTGCACTTGGGGGGAAAAAAAAAAGGGGGGGGAAAAAATACCCTGCAAAAAATACTACAACAACATGCTCACAATATTCACCCCTTGGAGAAAAGATAAGGTAGTATAAATACTGTGGACATCATTCATATTGTTTCGTAACTGCTTGAAGGGATCTCTATATGCCGTGATGAGAGAGAGACCTGACAGAAGTTCTACACCAAAATAAAATGTAATACAAGCACTCAGTCTAGTATAATATTAAATCATCTTACTGATTTGGAAGGAAAGGATCTTTGAAATATCCTTGAACTACCTGGAACATAATGGTTATCATATTTATACAAAATTTAATTCCAGTCTATTAAAATTTTAAAGCAATGGCTACCTCTTGTACCATATAGGTATAGCATTATGTGATAGCATAATCACAAAATGCAGAGCAAAAGAAGTGGGTGGTTTCTTTCATGGATTTTCAGTTGACAGCCATCAACATACAGGCAACTTTGAGTAATAAAATCTTCAGGAACCAGTAACTGTGTTTTATATACCTAGCTTTTGTTAAACAGGTGTTTACACACACTAGGTAAAAAAGTGTGTGATCAGTACACAGTGCTCCTTAAGTTTGAACAGCTGGACAAATATAGCAAGCCAAGAGGAAGATCACCTATGAGATCCCCATTTTACCAATTCTACTACTACTCTCACAGTGACAGTGGAAAATCTAATTTACTGCACATACATAGACATTATCTATGAACATGTAAGTACCTCTAGTTCCATTATTAAAATTAAGTAATATTTAAAGCTTTATAATGTTGTGACTCTGATTTAAGAATTCAAACATTTTTGGCATAGCCATTTTATGCTCAGATTTTGCTGCATTGCAGAAAAAATTTTAGAAACTAAACCAGTCAGAAATTATGTAGCTGGATACCCAAATGAACTACATGGACAGTAATCATTCCTCTCAGTAGCTTTAGGTTATGCATCTTCTTCCTTTTGCTTAGATACAATGTTTACTTGCATTTTAAAATTTTCTCTCTTTACTTTCAAACAATAATGATCAAAGTCAAAAATATTTAGCCATTAGCTGCTTTGCTTACAAAGTGCTCTACAGTTCAAGATTCTGTATTGAGAGATGGCTCAATCTCTGCTTTCTGATCTTCAATTTTTTTTAAAAAAAAAAAAAAGGAGAAAATCAGTTTGCAATATCAACCTTCCTTTCATACAGGTGAGATATATTGAAAGTTGACCAAGTCTCATCCATAATCCCACTGACTGCTCACTAACCATTTCATCATGCTCAACTTGACAAGAATCTTGATCTTAATTTTCCTCTTTTAAAGTAAACTGTTAGCAAGGGATAAATATCTAATACATATCCCTTAAGTCTATGTTGCTTACCTGCTCTTGTAATCTCTACGCTTTCATTTTGTTCCACTTATTTTGAAAATCATTATGAAACAGGGCTGAGTCACGTATATTTGGCAATACTTGAACAAATGTTTGTAATTTACTAGGAGCTGTCTAGGATGGCACAAAGCTCTGAATTATACAAATGTTTGGTCATCAAGTACTCCTCTGACACCTGCTTGCATGCTAGTCACAATCACTCAACTGCATAAACAAGGAAGGAAAGTCTTGAAAAGTAATAGCTGCAAGTATCACTCAGTGAATAATCATTTGCAGTGTTTACTGCTGGTTTAAAGTAACACATAAGCAATCCTTTCAAAGTTCCTATATTCTTTGGCGTCGTCACCCAAACTGGCTGAAAGACAGCCCCCAAAAAACTAAACCATAATAACTGAAAAAATGTGGTAAGTTTGTGTCATTCAGTTACAGTAAAACAATACAGTACTGCAGTAGCAGAAAACCTGCTGGCTGTCTTATCTCTTCTGCCATCATTAACTTTGGAAACAATCATTTAAGTAAAACAAGCATCCATTTATGAATAGTCATATATGTTCCTTCTAATAAAAAAAAAAATCTGCATTGATATATTGAAGAAATTTTTCATATATTTTTTTATATATATATATGTATGTTCTAATAAAACTTACAATACTGCTGAAGAGTAAGAATCCAAAAGATACATAACATATATGGAATAAATTCTGTGCTGTATATTTATGTTAAAATCTGTAAAAACAGCTGAGCTCTTAAATAGCTTTTCGTGCATTTTTCCAGCACATGCACTTTCACTACCCTGATCAGAGGGGAAAAAAAAAATAAAAATCTTGAAATTAAATGGCAGAAGCACAGAAATTAGACAATAGTTCCAGCAGAAAAAGAAGAAGTTACTGAGATCAAAAAATGACCCTGGATCATTCAGACATTCAATCTTTGTGCAAAAAGAACACGAGTCAAATCTTTCTAGCTTCATATATCCTGCTAAGTCTCCAAAGAAATACAAAGAATAATGTAAATATATGTCAAATAGTTACTTCCACCTTTGTGTGAGTTGGACAAATGCTTGTATGAAAGGAATTTTATTTTCTTTAGCTTCCCTTATTCTAAAAGCCAGTATTAACTGCATATGTATAGGAATATGTGTGTGCATGTACGTGCATATGCATGTAAAAGCAATGCAACTAAGTACGTATGAGCTTATATGTGAGAAAACGAACGCTCAAAGTAAAACTAAGTGATAGCAGGTCTTTTCCGTGACACATTCAGGAAACTTCTAGCTCCAAAAAGCTTAAGTTTCCCATTAACTTAACAAGGCATATCCAGAATAGAGTTGCAAATTTTCAACTTCTATTCAAAAGCTATCAGATTTCTACTTACTATAGTGAGATAATTTCTACCATGACTAGTTAAAGTAGATAGGATTATTGTAAACAAAAAATTCCTAAGGGTAAAAGAGAATTGCATGATAGTTATCTCAAAGGCAACTTTCAAAGTGACCACAATATTTTTCAGACAGATGGGGTGTCTTAAAACTATGATGGTGAACTGGAAAATGTACATTATAGGCAGCTCTGACTAGGGTAAGTCTGTACTGCAAGTTGTGTTATATCAGCAACATTAATTACCCAGCAAACAGATTTCAGTTATAAAAAAAAAGACCTCTCACAAGGATAGAAATACTCTTCCATGATGGTGTAAAGGCAAAAGGCTCCCAACCAAAGGACATCTGCAATATATGTCAAGCCTTACTACTCAAAAGGTATATGGAAGTTCTCCAGAATCACACAAGTGCTGCCTAGCTGCAAGACTCTAGTTCCTCTGTCATTGAGTAATTGATACTTAATATTGCAGAAGAAAACCAACAAGCTATAGACTAGATGGTTAGCTGTGTATCATACAGAATCAGGAAATATGAATAATTCTTCTATTTTTCCCACTCCCTCCAGCCATCATTTCTATGGCTAACATGTTACCTTAACTTTGAAAGATAAGGTAGACACCTACAATTCTATTATACAGATGACAAACATGAGACACCATGCAAAAGACTAAAGGTTCATGTGTATTAACTCTTCCCCAGGATGAGGTCTTTAAAACAAAGATTCTATTTGCAATGGTTTCTTTCTTTATAGCCCTGTTGAGTTACACTTGCACAAGAACCCATCTCCTACTGATAAAAGCAGAGGAATATATCATTTTTCAAATCCAGTTTAGGATATTCCACAGCCTCTAGTTGTGTTCATATACAATTATATCTGCCCAGTTTCACAAAGTTAAATTTTATGCAATATGAAGTTAACATATTCATTACTCATTTTGTGAACTTTACACCAATTTATTTGTGATTTTGTTATGGCACCTTTGCACACCCCACCTTCTCTGCTGAAAAAACAGACAGTAACACTGACTGTCCACCAAGAGAACTTTCTGTCATACAGTGTCACTCTAACATATAGGCTACTGGAGAAACTGGAAGATGATGCAAGCTGCAGTGCCATCATTACGATGTTGACATTGCTTTATGACTTGTATTTGTCAGACTTGGACAGTGTAGTCTCTCAGCTTGCCAAGTGCCCTGCTGCGATAAGGTGGAAGGAATAAGTAAGCTGCTTAAGTTCAGAGCTGACAAGACAGATGTAATGCTCGCTGGTAATGAAAACAACATACAGCCGTTCCTGAAGACCACACAGTTAAACATAGTGGATGTGCCTAGCAAATTATCTCTCACTCTACATATATAACAGAAAATATGCCACTCCTCCAGAGACAAAATGTTGTTCTCTGTTGGTTGTGGTAATTTAAGACACTCATCTACAGTTCAAGCTGTGGCTATCTAAAGGACCATACCTTCTTTTGATAACAACTGGATGCAAAACAAAACAGCATGATGAAATGAATTACTGTTAAGAGAGCCATGCTGTAAACAAAGGGAGGACAAATCACTAGTCTTTAAAAGAATATGCAATTTTTCCCATAATAAAACTTACCTAAAACAGATACCCCGTACTTTTTCTTAGAAACTGCATATACAGAAAGCTCACAGCGAGCTAATTCAGCTGATGCAAAAAGGTAATCCCTGGCAGCAGTTCAGCAATCATTCTTTGCTCTTTAAAATGAACATTAACTTGCGTTACTTCAAATCCCCAGAATTTGCTGCCTAACCCAACTTACTACTTTCTTCAGCAGCTCCTTACAAATATTATTTCAAATAGCAGTCAGCTTCCTAAAGGAAAAATAATATTTGCTCATGTAGACAGGTTCTCAAGCTTATAACCTGAACTGGACCTTTTTCACTTCAGGAACAACTCTGACAATAATGTTCCAAGAATCACCACAGCAATGCCTTGTGGCACAGAACTTTAAATGACAAAATGGCAGAAAAAAAAGTGGCTTAAAGTACTAAAAATCCAAACTTAACCTCTGAAAGCTAAACAGTCTCACTGAACTGAGTTTCCAACTATTTCCAGTTATGTCCAAACAATTAATTAGCAATTACTTACCATTCTATCCTTAAAACACACCAAATCCATAAAACAGCATGTAGCGTAAGTAACAAACGGGAGGAGCTGGTAGCAACTGTGCAGTTGGAAAGTTGTGATCCAATCGCTATCACTGAAACTTGGTGGGACAAATCACATGACTGGAGCACCACAATTGATGGCTATAAACTGTTCAGGAGGGGCAGGCAAGGAAGGAGGGGTGGAGGGGTTGCCCTCTGCATAAAAAAATTGACTATGCAAAGCTGTGTTTGAAAAACAGTGATGAACAGGTTGAGAGCTTGTGGGTGAAAATTAAAGGCCAAAGCAACAACGAAAACCTCACGGTTGGTACTTACTACCCACCACCCAATCAAGAGGACCCACAGGAAGCATCATGCTCGCAGGCTCTGATCCATCTGGGGAACTTCAGTCACCCTGACATCTGCTGGAAAAGTATCACAGCAAGCTCTAAGCAGTCCAGGAGACTCTTGGAGAGCATCAAGGATAATTTCTTAGTCCAGGTGACAGAGAGCCCAACCAGAGGACAAGCATTACTGGACCTGTTGCTTACCAACATGGATGAACTAATTACAGAGGTCAAGATCAGTGGCAGCCTGAGCTACGGTGATCATGCCCTGATGAAATTCACAATCTCAAGGAATATGGGCCAAGTGAAGAGTAAAGTCAAGACTTAGGAAAGTGAACTTCCAGTTGTTTAGGGACTTACAGGATGGGACCCCCTGGCAAACTACCCTCTGGGATAACAGAGCAGAACAGGGCTGGCAGCTCTTTAATGACGTTTTTCTTAGAGCACAAGAGCTCTCAATTCCCATGTGTAAGCAATCAAGCAAGGAGTACAGGGGACCAGCATTGCTGAGTAAGGACCTCCTGGTCAAATTAAAGCATAAGAAAGAAATGCATAGGCAGTGGAACCAAAGACATGTATCTTGGGAAGAATATAGGGATGCTGCCTGGATGTGTAAGGATGGAATCACAAAAGCTAAGGCACAGTTAGAGCTCAATTCAGCAAAGGGATGCAAAGAATAGTAAGAACAGCTTCTACAGGTATGTTGGTCAGAAAAGGAAGATGATTCAAAAAAATTTATCCCTTCCCCCCCCGATAAATGAGACAGAAATAGTGATAACCAACATGGAGATGGCTGAGGCACTCAACATTTTTTGCCTCAGTTTTCACGTTCACTGATAATCACCCTTCCCACATCTCTCATGTCCCTGAACTTCAAGGCAGGGACTGGGGAATGAAGTCCCTCCCACTGTAATAGAAGATCAGGTTCGAGACCATCTGAGGAACCTAATGAGATGCATCCCAGGGTCCTGAGGGAATTGGCTAAGCCACTCTCCATCACATCTGAAAAGTCACAGCAGTCAGGGAAAGTCCCCGGCAACTGGAGGAAAGGAAGTATCGCACCCTTTTTTAAAAAGGATAAAAAGGAAGACCCTGGGAATTACCAACCAGTCAGCCTCACCTCAGTACCCAATGAGAACATAAAACAGAGACTCCTGGAAGTTATGTTGAAACATACAGAAGACAGGGAGGTGACTGGAGATAGCCAACATGGCTTCGTGAACGGCAAATCATGCCTGACTAATCAAGTGGCCTTCACTAACAGTGGACTGACTGACTCAATGAACAAAGGAAGAGCAACTGATGTTACCTACTTGGACTTCTGTAAGGCCTTTGATACAGTCCTCCCCAGCCTTCTTGCTGCTAAACTGGAGAGATGGGTTTGATGGATGAACTATTAGATGGATACGGAATTGGCTGGGTGCCACATCCAAAGCGTTACAGTCAATGGCTGAATGTCCAAGTGGAAAACAGTAATGAAGGGACCCTCAAGGGTCCATACCGGGACCAGTACTATTTAATATCTTCTTCCATGACAGAGATAGTGGGATTGAGTGGACCCTCACCAAGTTTGCCTATGACACCAAGCTGAGTGGTGCAGCTGATACGCTAGAGGGAAGGGACACCATGCAGAGGGACTCTGACAGGCTTGAGAAGTGGAACCCTGTGAACCTCATGAAGTTCAGCAAGGCCAAGCGCAAGGTCCTGTATCTGGGTAGGGGCAATCCCCAGTATCAATACAGGCTGGGGTATGGATGGATTGACAGCAGCCCTGCGGAGAAGGACTTGGGGATACTTGTAGATGAAAAATTGGGCATGAGCCAGCAATGTGTGCTTGCAGCCCAGAAAACCAATTATATCCTGGGCTGCATAAAAAGCAGTGTGGCCAGCACGTTGAGGGAGAAGACTCTCCCCCTCTATTCCACTCTTGTAAGAGTACTCCCAGCTGGACTACTGCACCCAGCTCTGGGGTAGCCAGCACAAGAAAGACATGGACCTGTTTTGGACAGCGGGTCCAAGACAAGAATAATCAGAGGGATGGAACACCTCTCATATGAAGAAAGGCTGAGAGGGTTTGGTTTGATTAGCCTGAAGAAGAGAAGGCTGCAGGGAGACCTTATTGTGGCCTTTCGATACTTAAAGGGGACTTACAAGAAACACAGGGGAAGACTTTTTACCAGGGCCTGCAGTGACAGGACCAGGAGCAACAGTTTTAAACTGAAAGAGTGTAGGTTTAGATTGGACATAAGGAAGACATTTTTTACAGTGACTGTGGTGTGATACAAGAGCAGGTTACACAGAGAAGTTTTGGATGCCTCATCATTGGAAGTGTTCAAGGTCAGGTTGGACAGGGCTTTAAGGAACCTCATCTATTGAAAGATGTCCCTGCCCATGGCAGGGGCGTTGGACTAGATGATCTTTAAAGATCCCTTCCAACCCAAAACATTCTGTGATACTAGAGGACATAAAACAGTGGGCACTTCAAAGGAATAAAAGTATAATGGAGTGATATATAAGCATCCACTGATGTTGGTAAGGAGCGCTGTTTTTTTAAAATGTATGTAATGTGTATATAGTCGATAGCACAGCAAAATTTATTCAAAACTGCCTAAGACTTACAGATAATAAAAAGGTACATTTCTAGAAGATTGAACAATACATCTTTATGGTCCTATAAATCAAACTGGTAATAATTGCAGTGATGTTCCAGTTTAAAATAGCTTACTCTGGGCACAGAAATGATACAAGATTATGGAAGAAATTTTTTCTCTTTTAAATTTACATTTTAAAATACCTGAGTTTGATGTGTATGCAGTCACTATAAAAACAACATGACCAACAACAAAAACAATACAACTGCCTCTATACCTTGTGCATGTGGTGATCAGAGATAAGCTGTCCTGGACTATGCTGTCTCCAAGTTCTTTTCTTACAGATGCAATCCAGGTGTCAGTTTTCTTTCTCCCAGTTTTCTAAAACATTACTTAAATTCTGCATACACTGGACAAATTTAATCCTTGCAAATTACTACACTTATACCAGCAGATGTGTTTCTGTCCGCTTCCTGGCTGTTTTCATTCTCACATTTTTTCTTCTCCCTTATATATGTTGTATCTTTTGTAAATCAAATGCTTTTCTACAGAAAATTTTTTATGCCATTAAAACAAAAACTTAAGGTTCAAAAAACCCATCTAAATGTTAATTCATAAATAAAGCCAATGTCCACCAGCACCCATCATTAACATTCCTGGGGACATAAAGTAACTCTTAACAACTTAATAGAACACTGTATTTTCAAAATCTTACACAGATATTAGGCAATATTTTTCTCAGCAACATAATGATACCAGTATTGACAAACAGAAAAGTAACCTAAGGCTTAAAGTGACTTATCAAATATTACAGTGTGTGCAGATGAATAACCATAGAAGGAGATCCCGATAGGATATACTACCTTATTAGTCTAATTAGAAGATCTTTCAAAATGAGTACCAGTAAAAAATTAAGCTTTGATATGAAATACAACCACAAGCCCTTTCACTCTTCTGGATAAAAAGTATTATTGTCCCCAAATACTCAAATCATATTTGAAAGTGGACTCTGATCTTTAAAGCATGTAAGCACTTCTGAAAGCTTTATCAGGAGATTTAAATAAATGTGTAAGCCAAAACAAAAGTAAATAAATCCAGCAGGTTTATAATTTTTTTTTTTAATTTAGAATGCTACAAAAATAATTTTTTTACTGACGCAAAGTAGAACCATTTAGATAACTTGTGAACTTCATGTTATTGAGTTGCTACTTTTGGTGTCATCAAATTATTAGAACTCAGAGAGTTATTCCATGCTTGACAATGTAGAATATTATCTATGAAATGAAATGATTCTTCACTCTCAACCTTATCATTCAATTCAAAACTGAGTCTTTAATTCAGCTTTTCAATGACATTCACCTCTGGACATCTACCTGTGTACCTAATGAGTACTTTTCTCATACACTTGTGGCATTACTGTCCATTTGTGTGTGGACACAAAAAACCCACATACATGGTCTCACCTATACACAAACATATATTGTATAGACAAAGATGAACTTCAAAACATAGACCTGACTCTATCAGACCTGCACATCGCATTACGGACTATTAATCATTCAGATCTTTAAAATCTGAAAGGATTTTTATAGGAAAAATTCATTTTCTTGCACGTATAGTCCTCTCCACAAGTAAGAAAAAAATCAGAGTTAGTTAACATTTTAAACACTCTGCTTTCATTCTTACAGACATGTCCATGTCTTCAGACATTATTTATAGTCACACATACCTAAAATTTTCCGTATTTTTCATAAGACTTCATAGTATGGTACCACTGCAAGATACAAATTTGACAGTTTGCAATAGGATCTGCTCATAGCAAATTATTCTGACAGTAAGTACTATACATCCAGCAGTGTACATTCTTCTAACATACTTATTAAAAATCTTATGAATGCTGTGAGTAAAGCATGTACACTAAATTGTATTTTGTGCATGACTGCAATGAGTCACTACGTTTTTTTTAACAAGTTATACATTGCACTAATCAACTATTGCATCATTTTTAATTTAACATTTTTTTAAATCAAAAAGTGTGCTCTTTAAAGCTATTTCATTAACAGTTTTAAAACAATTTGGAAATATTTTTAAAACTGTCTCAAGATTTGTCTATTTTACTCCCATTGCCTGTGAATGTGTGCAATGAGTTAATTAATGAGTGAATTTATGTATGGTATAATGATTCTCCTCAATTGTCTTTCCAGCAATATTTTTGGAAACGTTGAAAAGTAATCAATACCTCTTTATATTACCAGAAATGCATAGCAACACTGGTATACATCACTGCAAGTGTTCCTTTGCTCTTTCACAAACACAGCTGCAATAATTCTACTACCCCACTGTAGTTTAACAAAGGAATTTCATTACAAATTAGAACAGAGAGAATGTGCAGTGTCCTCAAATGTCTTTAATCCTTTTTTAGGTTTCATACATCATTAAAATAGAATGACAGGCAGAAGAATATTTGCTCATTCTTTTAAAAGCTCATACACATTTCGCTTTGATTCCATTCTTCAGTGGCATACCACAAAGAAACCTCTATATTTTCAGAATTGATGTACCTTTCAAAACTATAATCTTTGGCTTTCAAGCTCACTATTATTTGCCTTCAGGTGCAAATTTTAAAGTGTATAGGCTTCGAAAAAGAACTTTATGGCTTCAGACAGATACTGAAAGGCTTGTAGATCAGTCATCATCACAGTGTAAACTTCTTTTCAAAATAATGTCCCTCACTCAGAGTACACTTGTGCTTATACTCGGTTCACTTGTCAAATACAAATTTGAGGTCATCAAAAGCTTCAGGGCAACTTCAGCTATTCCAAAACTCATTTTCTACCTCTATTTTGTTGGAGAAATAGGATTTCAAATGTAAAAATAATAGGAAACTCTACAGATAAAGAAACAAAGGCATCTTATGTGCATGTTTCAGTACAGCATTGCAATGACTGCCTGTAAGGACTAAGTCAATCCAGCAACCCAGCATTTTAAAACACCGAAAATATCAAGAGCAGATAATGTATTTTGCTATTGAGTTGATATGTATTCTATTCAAAACATGATTTTAGAGTTCACATCTTAAATATATAGGTTTAGGACAGATGCTAATGATTCTAGGTAAATGTTCCTTTTGAAACAGATGAAACATTTAAACACTCTCATTTACAATGTCTACTGTTCATTATAAGTCACATGTCTGACAAGGGTAAATAGCATTAGGATCAATATTCCTGTTGGCTTGGATTCCTTGGTCATATAATAGTATGTGTTTTTATTTAATTCTATTTTTAAGTTCTATGTTTTGTTAAAATAGAATGAGAGACAAGAGAGTACTTATTCTTTCTTTTAAAGGCTGAGTTTATGTTTGAGAGGTCAGTCTGATTTTTTCATCTTCAGACTTTTTCAGGCATCTATAGTTCATAATTAGAGCTGAGTAATTAACACTATTCTGAGAGCAGAGACTATCTAGGTACTTGGGGAAAAGCTTTTCCCTTCCCCAAGCAAAATGGAGTTTTATTGTTGACTTTGACACATGCAGGAATCCACAGTCTGTTTTCTATGACCCAAAGCCTCATACAAATAAACAGTCGAGGAAAACAGGTTTTCAAAAGCAGGAGTCTACACCCAAGCTTCTCATGGAGACTTAAGGAATCACAGAATCACAGAATACCTAAGGTTGGAAAAGACCTGTAAGATCATCAAGTCCAACCATTGCTGCCCAGCGGCTCTAACACCCAGCGCCGCGCGGCCACCTGCCCGCCGGAGGCCTTCCGGAGGACAAATGGAATAAAGCAAAAATAAATTAAATAAATAAAATAAATAAAGCTAAACTCAGACAGAAACCTAAGCTTTATCTGCTTTGGGTAAACTGTTAGATGCTGTTAAACTGTGCTGGGATGGAAGCTGACACCACATGCATTCATGGCATAAACTCTCCTCCAAATCACACACTTGTTCCAAATTGTCACCAGCTGAAACTCTGCATGTACGTTTAGACAAATTTCATGTGGTCCCCCTCCAAACCACCACTTCTCACCAACCTCGCCTCCCTTTTATCTGCTCCTAGCATTTGCACTGTGATCAAACAGCATTTAAGTTGGCATTTGTGTACTTCCCATTTTTTCACACCTGCTCACATGTCTGCTGGTAAACTTGGGAGTCACTGGAACAGAGACCATGTGAACCAAGTGTCTGCAAAGCAGCTAACATACTGTAGTTTATGTAAATATTGTTTTAAAATATGTGATATGGTAAGGTATATCCCTCCAGCCATTTCATTTTAGAACCTGTGCATAAACATCTGAATTCAACATATTTGTTTCCTAGCTTGATAATCACAAATTGTCATTCCACGTGGCTATTGGAACTCAAAGTGTCTGATGGATGCGACCATCCAGGCTGAATCTAAGATAAAGGAAGAAAGCCTGACTCTCTGACAAGAAAGACCAGGACAATCTCATTTTTCCATTCACATAAGTTTCTAAAAAAGAGAAAAGGTATAGTCACAGAGAGGTAAAGTGGAGAAACTACAGGTTATAGCGTCTTTGTGGGATGCTCTCTACACTGAGGTTGCCTGGGAGGCTGTTGTGGTTTAGTCCCAGGCGGCAACTAAGCACCACACAGCCGCTCGCTCACTCCCCCCAGGTGGGAGGGGGGAGAGAATCGGAAGAGTAACAGTGAGACAACTCATGGGTTGAAATAAAGACAGTTTAATAGGTAAAGCAAAAGCCGCACAAGGAAGCAAAGCAAAACAAGGAATTCATTCACCACTTCCCATCGGCAGGCAGGTGTTCAGCCATCTCCAGGAAAGCAGGGCTCCATCATGCGTAACGGTTGCTTGGGAAAACAAACGCCATTACTCCGAATGTCCCCCCTTTCCTTCTTCTTCTCCCAGCTTTATATGCTGAGCATGATGTCATATGGTATGCAATATGTTTCCAGCACAAATCCAAAACACAGCCTCATACTAGCTGCTACGAAGAAAGTTAACTCTATCCCAGCCAAAACCAGCACAGAGACCTTTTGCTTTCACATGAAAAGTCAGCTAGAGTCCATCAATATCATGGGTGTACACCCCTAAAACATAAGTGATGATAGAACCTGTTTTATTTCAACAGAGAATGTGTCACATTCTTTTCTTTCACATTCCCCTATGAAAGAATTAATTTTTAATGAACATTTCACTGTCATGTACATTTTCAGCAATGATGGAACGTGGCATGTAATCCATTGAAAAAAGCTAGGGAAATACGAAATATTCTATAAAAACCCATTAACTCACAAACATGAAACAGTTGCATGAAAGAATTTAAAAGCTATGAGCTACTGCAAGCACAATACAAATATTGTTTTTTACTCTGGAAGAAATGAGTATATACTGAATATTTAATAATGGGAAAATTGACAGGAAACACACTGATTCCAACCCAAAATGTCTACTGAATTAAAACTATTTAACAGCAATCAGTATACGTACTAGCTAAGCAAACAGCCTACCAGTATGTTCATGTTTGCACAGATGTTATTTGTCAAAAGTAAAACATTGACTTTTTATTCCCTTTGATATTTCTTTGTAGATGCTACATTAAAGAAAATGTCAGCTTAGCCTCTACAAATCTCTGAAAACAGTAGATGTTCTGCTTATTTGGCTTTCTTACTATTTCAGAGAGAGAGCGACATGAGGCGGGGGAAGGAGGGAAGAAGGAGGGCAGGGAGAAAGTGAGAGGATAGGGATAAAAAGAGAAATGTTTCAAACAACTAGAACTATTTGCTCCTACAGTGTAAGAACTAGTTCTGGTATGGCTGCATGCTAGAATGTAATCTATCCGTTTATATTTGTTTTCTATTGTTTTCTGCTCATTTAAAAAAATTCAACAAAACATATACCATATTTTGTAAAGGAGAGATGGCATAGTAGGACAGCCCACATTTATTAGCTATAAAGAGTATTACAAAGATAGGCCCCAAAATGTATTTTTGAAAAATGTGTTGCTTATGAAGGCTCAATATCAACGAACAATGTACAAAACTTGCCTTTGCTTATACCATGAACACTCTTTGGCTTTGAATGATGGAGACTGATGAACGAAGATACCCTTAACCTAACAAAAAGGATAGCTGTGAAGCAGGAATTGGCTGCTGAAGAGCAGTATTGGTAATCCCTACAATATCAAAGGCGAAAACTGGCCTGAATCAATTGCTCACAATTCCCAGAGCTAATGTCAAAGTGTGAATCATTCAGTATGCTTTTACAGAAGTTAACAGCAAGACAGATGATATCAGCTGTCTACTCCAAAGTACAGAGTGCATGATAATGGAGAGGAATGAAGGGTAAGAATGGTAGTGGGGCCAAGTGGGGGGAAGAAAGGATGGGAATTCCTAGAGAAAGAAACAGTCGGGAAGGACTAATGTAAGGATCACATTTGATTTGAGAATGATGTGGCAAATATACACAAGGTTATTAAAAGCAACCTCTTTAGAGAAGTAGGAACCCCATGTTTCAGGAAACAAGAGAATTTACAAAAAGTATCTAATACACAGGACTTCAGAAAAAATATAATGTATCCATGCAATTCCATCTATTTTTTAAAATATTTTAAAAATACAGAATACTACAATGATATTCAGGAGACAGTATAGCTAGGGTATTCATTGTGAACCAGGGCAAAGTAAAACCATTAGATACAGCAACTTATATGCAACAAAAGCCAAAATTTAAAAGCAAACAGACTGCTGGTGGTTTTGGAGCAGATTCTTCTCTGCTCCTTTACCCAAGCAGCAGCATTTTACTGGTCTGCTGACATTAAATCATTATAGAGACTTTTGAAATGGTCAAACTGCCTACTTCCCTTAAGGTAGTACAAGCCTAGCTATTTCATTATAAATTCAATGTTAAAAAACAGTGTTAAGAAAAGCAAGTACTATATTCAGGGACTCACAGGACACCAAAAGCGTGTATACAGCTTAACACAATCTGTAGTGCTTCAATGTCGTTCTACATAGAAGGAGGCTTCAAAAATGGAAAAAACACTAAGGACTATAAGCAATCTTCTAGCAGCTGAAGGAAAGAATAGAAAAAAAAGCTCTCAGTTATAAATAACTGATTAATATAATTGCTTCATATTCAGCAGAAGTGACCTAGGAATTGTAAATCATGTAACTTCACAAATTTTGGCTCCATACCTTCATATTCAATAATTTAAAATTAATTCAAGCCTTCTCCAAAAAGCTCCTGTTACTCTTACACAGTTCAAGTCATCGACAGCCCAGAGAATGAATTTCATTATCTGGTAAATTAAACATTTCTGTGTTTTCCACCCCTGAGTTAACAATTTCCAACCAGACACATGTCTGTGACTGTTTAAGATCCTCAAAAAATAAGAATGAACATATTAAATTAATTCTTAGTGCTTCTACTGGTTTTATTTTCAGATTAGGAAGAACACTTTTGAGAAGTTATATATACTCTTTAGAAATGTATTTTATGTAATTTTTAAAGGACATGTGAAAAACAAAATTTTAAAATTTTGAACAAAAATTTAGAATGGTTTACCATTTGAAGGGCAGGCTATCAACTTAAACCTCTCAAAACTGCATCTCCACATTTAGAAATACAGCTATGAAACACAAAAAATAATGAAATGAAATGAAATGAAATGAAATGAAATGAAATGAAATGAAATGAAATTAAAATGTAATGAAAAGATTAATAGTTCAAAATGAGCAAGTACAAAGTCAGGCAGACCAAGAACCACTTCGGAAATAGTGTGGGGCAGATCCAGAAAACTGATGGTATGTTTTCACTAAGATTTTGAATGGGCCGTTGATCACTTTCTTTCTATCAGATGACATCACAGTAATGCACACACTGACAAATTAAGTAATTCTCATGTAACACAGCAAAGAAAATACTCTTATATTGCACTTATGCATATATTGCTTCTCTACATCAACTTTCTTGAACGACACTGTTATTCTAGATGTAACACAGGGTGCAACTGCTAGTAGCTGATGCACTTTTATTTATGTTTTCCACCAGCTTTTGAAATTCCTCAGGAAATAGGGGGTTTTTTCATCCAATATAATATGTGATCTGTTTTGTACACGTTTTTCAACACCCAGATGGCAGAGATACCATGTAACAAAGAGATCATACATTCTTTTACCTTCATAAATAGTTCCTTGAGGCAAAAATACGTAACAAAAAGACCTCACAAGCATGTACTGTGTGATATTCCCAGTCTGTTTGGGTTTCAACACTTTCATCACCAATACAGTTCCAAAACTAAAACCTTCACAGTTGACACTGGTTAAGTTTGTTGTTCTTCTTTTGCGGGAGGGCAGGCTCGAATGTCTTTTAATAAAACACCAAAGGCTGTTAACAGTGTTAATGAATTGCCATTATATGTCAAAAAGGCCATCTTAATAAAACCCTGGTTATTTATTCCTTACCTTAAACATAGTTTACTGGTCTGTACCTGGCAATAATCATCACAATTCAGATTTTTAATACATTTCAAATATTGGAACACTTTAATAGCAAAGAATATATGAAGCATATATGAATACACTACTCACCAATTTTAATCTTTGCAAAGGTATTCTGCTAGTGTCTATCGGTGTACGTTCTGTGACATTACCAAATCTGACTTCTGGAATGGCAATTGCACATATTACATGTGCCCACCTGTGAAAAGTGGCAAGTCAAGAATACCACCAAAAAAACCCATAGAAATACAAGTGTTTAAGATGTTTCATTACTTGCTGTGTGTGTTGTTTTTTTTTTAAAGGAACCATCTCTAGATACTTCCTTGTTAGGATTTCCTAAGCTTCTTTGAAACATTTTTAACAAACCTTACAACACTACCACTTTGTGTAAATATAATTTCAGACTGGGGTTTTATTGCAACATTTTTTTAAGCATTTTTCACGTTCAATTTATTAAAAGCAAAGTTTTTGTAGCTGTGCTATCCAGGTGCCTATGTAAAGACCATGCTATTTGATTCATGTGCAATTTGTCACCTACAGCATTTTGGATTAACATTACTCTGACCTGAGTAACTATTCTTAGGCAACACACATGGTCACGGTCATACACTGGTGACATACACCAAAGCATAAACCAAAACATACTATCAAGACCTTCTGTTTACCGACACAAAGGCATAGAAGCAGTAAATTGATCACGCTATCACTGTAATGCCCAACCTGAACTGGATCCCCTTTAGCAGTCGAAAGCACCTGTCAAGTGCCTAGGACCAATGCTACATATAAGACTTCAGTGCAACTTCAGGAAGCTTGTCAGATGATGTTTCCTATACTCATCAGAAAGCACTGCTATATCCTCCAAATGCTGGTTCAGTACACAAATCTCAAAATAAGAAAGGCTAAATGAAACTAAAAAAAGTCTGAAATTAATATTGAAAGTGCATATTATATGAAGTAAAAAGAGAAGCTAATGACATTTTTATTAACCAAGTGTAGCCTCTTCTGAGACTACAACTAAAGTCTTTTTTTGGGGTAGACAACTAGTAAATCTGAAGAAAAGGAAACTTTCCCATTCCTTTACGCATCTTTACCTTTACTCATATTTGCCTTATTCCCTGTCATTCACTGTACATCTTGTCTCATTACCCCATTTGCTCCTTTTTGTAAGCCCTGAATGCTTGCCTCACTCCACTTTCTGTAGATCTCCAGAGACACACATTGTATGAGCATCTTAGCAGATTAACACAAATGTGGGCTGGAGCTAAAAAAGACAGAAGGTGATGCAGAACAGAAAAGAACAGAAATCATTTATCTTTCCTGCACTAGAGTGGTGCTATATCAATAAGTCATGTTTGACAAAAATATCTGGAAAAGTATATGACAACACACAGGGACTAAACAAACTGCTGTCATGTGACATTAAAGTTGTATTGGCCAAAGTATGACATATGAGCTGTATGTAAAGATGACATATCAATTAGTAAGTTATACAGTTCAGCCCAAATAAAAGCAGATAAAGCTTGTAGATCTATCATTTCATTATGGTCACAGTTTTGTTTATGTTCTAACTTACAGAAAAAAGCCTTGCTTTGAGACTTTTTAACTTTTAATAACCCTTTTGCTTTTCATTGCTGCCTGCCCGCCTGCAAAACTAAGTTGTCTTACCATCTAAGCTTTATGGGACAGAAATGCTATAAATAAAATGCCTCTTCAATAAATCTTCACCCAAACCTTTATACTACGACATCTCTCAGCCTAACAGGACTCAAAACAATTGCTGTGTTCTGCTGAAAAGAAGGAATCTCAGCTCTCCTATATTGCAAATTGTTATCCCCCCACCATGTTTGATTCATTAGCTTTTAAATCTAAGTAATGCCCATCCTATATCTCTAATCAATGTGTGAGAGGGAAGGGAGTGCACATGTTGGATTTTACACTTGTTGGGGAAAAAAAGATGTAACTGGAACATACCATTCCAAAAACTCTCCAAAGTTCGGAATGGTAGCTAATGCTGAAAGATAGATGAAAGACTCAACGAAGTGTAGCAACTGTAAGGTGTTATGGAAACAGGAAAACAAGACTTGAACTACTTTTACAGAACTCTCATTTCATAAATCTGTAACAGAAACCTACAGAGGGATATAATGCAAAGCCAAAGACTTTAGGTATAGTTATGCAGAGAAAGTCACTTTCTGCAAACCTCTGTGGATTTTTCTATGAATAAATCTTATTAAACATTTCTAAAACATTTTAATTGATCTATAAAAAAGATGTAAATATTTTCAAAGATGCAACATGCAATCTAACAGCAGCAAATACCAAAAGGGCATGACAAATTCTACTGAGGTTACATTTTTGTCATTTTCTTTTCTTTTTTTTTTTTTAGTGAGAAAGGCAAGTAGCAAATTTAGGGGACTTTAAAACAGAACTAAAAAGCAGCTGAGAACTTTTATGTCTTGGTCAAAGCCTCCATTAAAATGGTTACAATATTAATGCTTTCTGAAAGTAAGATCTGGCCTGCGAGTTTCACCTACCCCTAACTGGACAATTTACAAGGGTCATGCAACCAATTGCAGATCACTGATAAATAAATTCTTGCCTGCTAAGTGGAAAAGATCGTTGCAACTAGATCATCTCTTACCACTGTGTTCCAAGGGGTTAAAGACAGAGATCGACATGATATTGCTAAGTTACTAAAATAATTTAATTAATTATGAGAAAATTAAAAACACATAAAGACTGTTCCACTATAGGGCTTGAAAAAATATTAAGCTGCAACATTTTCTATTTTATCTGTTAGGGTTACTTGCTATAGCGTTTTGTCATCCAAATACAGAGAAAAATAGTGATGCTGTGAATAGCACAATGTCAGCAACAATACTATTTTTGACAGTGTATGACAGAAGTGTATTTAAAAAAAACCACTCCAAAATCTAAAATTATTTCAATATGATTCAAATTAATTAATTAAAAATACTGTTTCTAGAAGGTCAAAGGTATTGTATTAAATTCTGTAATCACAGATTTCCAGGACCAAAGAAGAAAATACACTTCACAGTTTGATAAGACTTGTCCATGCCAACAATGACAAATGAGCTCTCATTTACTTTCCTTACACAAAGGCCAGCAGAAAAAAATTTGGAACAAGTATGTGCAAATACTAAACCAAATATACGTTTTAGCATCTAACTATTTCACAAAAAACGCCAGTGGCACATTTCAATAGGAGTAATTTTAATTCTGCAACGATTCAGCTTTGAGGGACACTGTCAAGTAATGAGGTTTACAAATGCTTTGTACATGGGAACGGATTGGGAATAAAGTGTAAAACAAGCACATACAATCCCGAAGTATATATTACTTACTTCTTGTCAGTAGTTTCCTTTAATGCACCACCTCTCAAATTGCAGAGACAACATTCCTAAAAATAAGAAGTGTAGAAAAAAGTGAGCTTTATTGAGTGGTTACAAATCAGTTTTATTCAGCTGATCTTAAGGATATGTAAACTGCTAATGGAATTAATTACTGGGTTACAAACTGGCACTTACAAGCATTGCATTTCCTTACAGAAAAAATACAGGAATACAGTAACGAAAAAAGAAACAATTCAAATGAGCAAAATAAAAATAAATTTTAAGTATTAGTCATAAACAAAGCGACAGAATCACTTTGAAAGTGATGCTAAATAAAAAGGCATTTAATCAGTACTGCCATAGCAAGGCTGGAATTGCCATACAGATTACTAAGTTAAAACAAAGCAAAATGACACATAATTAGTTTAATAGAATTTACTGAGAAACTGACTCACAAGCCATTGATCCAACTCAAACACTTTGAAAACCTGCTTGTGTCTGATTGTTCTTAAATTCATAAACCTACACAATATGGGGCAGGTTATCTTTTTTTTTTTTTTTTGCGCTAAAGTTCCCCTTGCTGCAGGACACCTTCACTGCCTTGATATTCAGTACAATTCCATCTACTTTCAGGGCACTCAGCAAGGTATTTTTCAGTGGTTCCCAGATAATGTGACAAACAAGGCTTTTCCTACCTCTACTTAAAACTATGCCTTTGAATAGATACACAGGTT